>NC_037669.1:158629163-159229163 GCF_003255815.1 Theropithecus gelada | reverse complement strand
AAGAAAGTAGTGGAGGAGTACAGGTGGCTGTATGTAGTTTAGCAAAAATAGTTCATTACATTGATCTGAAGGAATTAGACTCTTATAGTCAATAAGGTAAATTTTACATAAAATATCAAATGCCTCTGGTGCTGTGAGTTCCTTTAGAAGAAGTGTTTTGTTTTTTCTTTCAATTTACTTATTTATCTTTTATTTCCATATGTTTTTTGGGAACAGGTGGTGTTTGGTTACATGAATAAGTTCTTCAGTGGTGATTTCTGAGATTTTGGTGCACCCATCACCTGAGTAATTGTCTGCTGCTTGAGATACACTGTACTCAGTCTGTAGTCTTTTATCCCTCACCCCCCTCTTACCCTTTTCCCCAAGCCTCCAAAGTTCATTATATCATTCTTATGCCTTTGCATCCTCATAGCTTAGCTCCCACTTATAAGTGGGAAGATACGATGTTTGGTTTTCCATTCCTGAGTTACTTCACTTAGAATAATGGTCTCGAACTCCATCCAGGTTGCTGTGAATGCCATTATTTCATTCCTTTTTATAGCTGAATAGTATTCCATGGTATATGTGTGTTTGTATGTGTGTGTATATATATGTGTGTGTGTGCGCACGCGCGTGTGTGTGTATCTCACAATTCCTTTATCCACTCATTGATTGATGGGCATTTGGGCTGGTTCCATATTTTTGCAGTTGCGAATTGTGTTGCTATAAACGTGTGTGTGCAAGTATCTTTTTCGTATAATGGCTTCTTTTCCTTTGAGTAGATACCCAGCAGTGGGATTGCTGCATCAAATGGTAGTTCTACTTTTAGTTCATTAAGGAATCTGCACACTGTTTTCCACAGCAGTTGTACCAGTTTACATTCCCAGCAGTGTAAAAGTGTTCCCTTTTCACTGCATCCCTGCCAACACCATTTTTTTTTTTTTAACTTTTTGATTATGGCCATTCTTAAAGGAGTGAGGTGGTATTGCATTGTGGTTTTGATTCGTATTTCCCTGATCATTAGTGATGTTGAGCATTTTTCCATATGCTTGTTGGCCATTTGTGTATCTTCTTTTGAGAATTGTCTATTCATGTCCTTCACCCGTTTTTTGAGGGGACTTTTTTCCTGCTAATTTGTTTGAGTTCCCTGTAGAGTCTAGATATTAGTCCTTTGTTGGATATATAGATTGTGAGGATTTTCTCCCACTCTGTGGGTTGTCTATTTACTCTGCTGATTGTTTCTTTTTCTGTGCAGAAACATTTTAGTTTAAGTCCCATCTATTTATCTTTGTTTTTGTTGCATTTACTTTGGGGTTCTTGGTCATGAAGTCTTTGCCTAAGCCAATGTCTAGAAGGGTTTTTTCAATGCTCCAGAATTTTTATGGTTTCAAGTCATTCTTCACAGAACTAGAAAAGCAATCCCAAAATTCATATGGAACCAAAAAAGAGCCCACATAGCCAAAGCAAAAAGAACAAATCTGGAGGCATCATATTAACCAACTTCAAACTATACTATAAGGCCATAGTCACTGAAACAGCATGGTGACTGTAGTATAAAAATAGGCACATAGACCAATGGAACAGAATAGAGAACCCAGAAATGAAACCAAATACTTATAGCTAACTGATCTTTAACAAAGCAAACAAAACCATAAAGTGAGGAAAGGACATTCTATTCAACAAATGGTGCTGGGATAATTGACAAGCCACATGTAGAAGAATGAAACTGGATCGTCTTCTCTCACCTTATACAAAAATAAACTCAAGATGGTTTAAGGACTTAAATCTAAGAATAGTGGTGTTTTAAAATATTAATATCTAGTTCCTTATTATGTCATGGATAAAGGTGATATAACAAATAAGTAAAAACGTCCAGTGGTATTAAAAGTATGTGAATGTTGCAATGTTGATAGCAATGAAAATGAAATATCAAATCATTGTAATTGGGTTTCATTTGCCCAGTTACTAAAATGCCCCTTCAATTAAATGTGTATTTATTTTTATTTGCTATTAATTATGCAAATAAGTGATTAAGCAGCCATACTCTGGGAATATTTTGCTTGGTTTGATATTTTTAACTTTGCCATGTACTGGCTGTATGGCCTTGGAAAAATTATGTATGTCCCAGATTACTTATCTGTAATTGGGATAATGCTTGTGTCTTTTCAATAAGGTTATTGTGAGATAAAATTAGGTAATACAAGTAAATTGCTTAGAATAGCGCCCAAAATGTAGTCAGTATTCAATAAATGTTAGCTATTGTTATTATTAGTATACTTTTGGGCATTATGACATTCAAGATTATAAATGAATGGTAAAAAATGAACTTTCTTATATAGCTTTTAACATTTCATTGAAATGTTCACTTAAAATAAGCTCCTTGCGAAAAGTTTGTAAGTACCGTCACATAAAGATACAAAGTCAAGGTTACTGGCCATGCTTTGAAGACGTGAGCCACAGTCTGCTCTAGGTATTCATTAAAACTTTTCCCAAATGTTCTGTTTCATAGATGTTCCAGCACTCTTTCCTTCAGAGCACACAGTAGGATTTTATTTTCTACACTTTCTATGGTAAGTGTGGCCGTGTGACTTGCTTTGGCCTGTGATTCATAACATATCTGGATAGAAACTTTAAGAGTCAAAGTATGTTTTGCCACATTCTCTTTTCCTCTACTATGACAACTGACCACCTCTAAGATAAGGCTTCTGCAGTAGCCTGACTCTCTCATTGAGATTGACAACTCACAATGGCTACAAGGCATGATCAACAAAGAAATTTTTGGTATTTTAAACCACGGAGATTTTTCTGTCTTCAATTCCAGTGAATCTAAGGCCTTTCAAATAAAGCCTCTAAAAAGGAGGGTATCTTCAGGCATTCAGTGTGGCTAGGCTGGTTCTTTATTGACTACATACAAGAATGAACATCTGCATAATTAGGTTATCAGTTTCAAAGAACATCATATTACTAAAAGCAAACATTCGAATGCAGGATAAAAACACCCACATTTTGTGCAACAATGCTGTTATTATTTAAAACTCTGGCATCAATTTAAAATTTATATTAAAGTAATAAATTTCGAACCCATCCTCATAGAAGCAGATCTCATTTTTAAGGCTGCCACCTCCTTTTGCCTTGTAAGACCCATATACACATCATTCCAACACTTCCTAATGCTAGTATTGATAAACTATCTTTCATTGCCCTGTCTAGTTTTACTTATCCATTAAAACCATCTTTCTCTCCTCTAATTTATGACACCTAATTTTCTCTATCCAGAAATTCCTTCAGGTTAAGTCATTTTTTATTTTTTAACCCATCTTAAAACTTAAGCACAGTTTATTTGTTCCTTGGAAAGAATGTTTTCTGTAATTTCTGGGCAAGGAATGAGTATCCAGTTGGATTAAGGACAAGTTTTAAACTTGTGGAAATTTGATTTTATTGCAGATAGAGTTTTGCTGTACCATTTCCTCCACTTTCAGTTGGCCAACAAAATCTTTTTAGTTTTTTTCCTCTGAAGTGCCTCTCAAGTCCACTCACACTTTTGCATTCCATGGACAGCACTATAGATCAGGTTCTCCTTATCTCTTGCTCATAAATTTCAGGCTACCCTCTTGGTTTCCCTGGTACTATTCTTGCATCTACCATCAGAATTACCATTCTGGAAACCAGATTCTAGAAGCCCACTATCTTCCCAGGGACTTAAATGAATGCTTCAGCATTTACAGTCCCTCTTCCATCTTATATTTCCTCCACCACCTCCCAGGCTGCCATACCCACAATTCTCTAATGACACTCTCTTGCTATTTGCTGCAAATGTTATAGCTCTTCTAGTCCCTGATGCTCTCACCATGATCTAAAGTATCTTTCTCTTCTAGCTTGTAATACTTTGCTGGGGCTGCAATAATAAATACCACAGATGGGAGGCTTAAACAACAGAAATTTATTTTCCCACAGTCCTGGAAGCTGGAAGTCTAAGATGCAGATGCCAGCAGAGTTGGCTTCCTCTGCAGCCCCTTTCCTTGGGTCACAAATGATGGCCCTCTCGCTGCCTCTTCCCATGGTCATCACTCTGTGCATATGCACCCTGGCATGTCTTTCAGTGTCCTAACCCTCTCTTCTTATAAAGACACCAGTTTGATTGGATTAGAGCCCACCCTATGGGCCTTGTTTTAACTTAATCACCTCTTTATTGGCCCTATCTTCAAATACACTCATATGTTGAGGCACTGGGGGTTAGGGCTTCATGGGACTTTGGTGGAAGAACACAATTCAGCCTATAACATACCCCATTTGCCAACTATTTATCCTTCAATATCTACTTTCCTGGGAAGCTGTCCTTGACTCCTCTAATTACTAGCTCCTTCGTGCTCCCATAGCCCTTGGTACTTACCTCTGTTGTCACACTAACTGTACAATATTGTAATAATTGATGTCACAGATTGGCAAATTCTTTCACATCTAAGACTATCCTGCACATTGCAGGAAATTTTAAGTCTCTAGCTTCTGACCAGTAGCACCTCCTGGCCTTTATGGTGACCCAAAATATCCCCAAATATTTCCAAACAATCTGAGTTTTGAACACCTTGGATACTCTCAAAATCTCTTCAAATTCTGGGATTCTATGAGATCATACATATTTTTTGACAGTTAAATATATGGCAAATGCCTCTTTATCTGAAATCTATGCTAATTAGAAAGCTCAGATAACCAGTCTGTTTTGTATGTGTTGTGGGAGTAGATATTGTATATTCTGACTCTATCTTTGTATTTTGAGAAAGTAAGTAAGTCAATAATTTGTGTTAATTCTGAAATGTTGCATATAAGGCACATCATTGGGATTTAACCCAATCTTTAATCCTTTTGCAGCTTACAAAATGGTAGCCATTGGCCACATATGACTATTTAAATTTAAATTCAGATGACCTAAAATTAAGTAAAATTAAGAATTCAGTATCCCAGTCATATTTGTCACATTTTATTACACATGTGCCTAGTTGCTGTCATATTGAAGAGTGTAGATACAGGGGACTTCTCTCCACACAGAAAGCTCTAGTGATGTGGTTTCTACTGTCCTAGTTTAACCAGTTATGACTGACTCAAGCTATGTCATGCAACATTTTATTTTACTCAGTTCATTTTTAATACAGAAAATCTCATTATATTCTAATTATCTGCAATCCAGACATTAAAACTTTGCAAGAAGGCTGAACATTTACTATAATTCATAAAATATACATTTGGCAATTAAGATGTTTTAAATTTTTATAGGATGATCAGAATCTAGAAGAACTGACAGCCCAGATTTTTATACATGGAGGCCTAATAAGACATGTTTATCTGTTTTGAAGAGCCTTGCAACCACAGGCATTTCCACAGTCAGCCCTTCTCATACAAGTTTGGAGCCATTAGAGACAGGAAAAGTCACCCTGATTTGACACAAGTCTTTTGATTGTGTGAGCTCACCTGCTGAAGGAGGCCTGCTTGCTGCCTAATGTTAGGATTAAAGAGTTTGTCTGGAGGGGGCCCGTTTCACTGTTTTGCCTCGCTGGAACCTCACATGTCTCCATCCTGTCCCAGAAGGCAGGAATAGAGCTTGAAGTCTCAGAATGAATGAGGCAAGTGTAAGATCACAGGTAGGTGGATGAGTCCCTCATGAGCACACGTGCTATGTTTTAATTAGTGGAGCTTTTCTTATCTCCATGGCTGTATTTTAATTGCCTGTGAGGCAGCCTGGCTTCCTAGATGAAGGCTCACACAGTCCCTTGGAGACCCAACAATGATTTATTGCTGCTTATCCAAAAGTTCCAGATGGCTTCCTGTTACGGCAGCTTTAACTCAACTCACAGTTACAGGTAAGAGACCTATAGGTGAGAGCCAAGCTGATTGTCAGACCCTCTTACCAATCTCTAACTGTGAGAATCCATTCCTCTTTGGAGAACCCTTTAAATGGGTAAATAACCTCTTGTATTGTGCAGTCCCAATAGCTAGCACTGATGACATATTTACCTGGCACTAGGCACTGGGCTAAGATTTTTACATCTATATTTCACTTATTCCCCACAACTAGATAAGGAGTGTTTTATTACTAGCTTTGATCTCAGAGACATTATGTAACCTATTGAAAGCCATACAGCAAGGAAGATATAGGGCTGAGATTTGAACCCAGGCAATCTCACTCCACTGTGTGTGTGTGTGTGTGTGTGCACGTGTGTCACATATGACTCTATTAAATGTTTGACATACTTTTCTATTTCAACTTTACAGTCCTATGCAGTAGAAAAGGGCCCAACATAAAGTCAAAGAAAGAGTCAAGGACCCCAACATAGACAAGTTAAATTTCAAAACCCCTCAACAAACTGACCTTCTTGTCCTCAGACAAAATCATGCCTACAACATGACGTGACAAATATGAGAGGAGAGGACAGACCTGGAGAGGAAGAGACTACCTGCCTATGTGACAGACCCCTTCCAATTAGACTATACTTTCCATCAAGAGTTACTCTGGTAACCTCAGAAAAGGGGCAGTTATTCTTTTTTTTTTTTTTCTTTCCAAGACGTAGTCTTGCTGTGTCACTCAGGCTGGAGTACAGTGTCATGCTCTTGGCTCATTGCAACCTCCGCCTCCCGGGTTCAAGCAATTCTCCTGCCTCAGCCTCCTGAGTAGCTGGGATTACAAGTGCGTGCCACCACACTCAGCTACTTTTTTTTTGTTTTTGGCAGAGACAGGGTTTCACCATGTTGGCCAGGCTATTCTTGAACTCCTGACCTCAAGTGATCCTCCCACTTTGGCCTCCCAAAGTGCTAGGATTACAGGCATGAGTCAGCATGCCTGGCCTAAGGGGCAGTTATTCTAAAGCTATATCTGGGGCAAAGAAAAATGAAGGATCTCACAGAAATCTACCCAGTGGGTAGAGTGGACCCAAGAGGTGGACTGAGGTTTGGGATCTGAGAAAGTTCAAGGTGTTTCAGGAATCTACTCTTTGGGTTCCTCCATTATCAGGATGAGCTTCTTGGTACATCTGGTTCTCTCTGAGATGCCCACATCTGCCTCATGCCACCATCTGCCTTATTCCCTTATTTCCAATGCCACTGATGAAAGAAAAGATTGGATTCATTCTGCAATATCCATCATCTCCATTTGGGCAGAACCCCTCCTGCCCAAACCAAAGGCAGATGATTGGCTGCCTTTGTGTCAGGTGCCCACCCAAGGCCCAATCACCTGTAGCTCGTGGGGCAGGGCAGGATAAGGATGGGTAATTTTTTTTGCCTGTGAGGCAGCCTGGCTTCCTAGATGAAGGCTCACACAGTCCCTTGGAGACTCAACAATGATTTATTGCTGCTTATCCAAAAGTTCCAGATGGCTTCCTGTTATGGAAATATAACATTTGAGTGGGACATAAGAAATTGAAAATCTTTGCCCCCTAGATTAAACCTCCTGCAGAGTTGTTTCCCACAGAATGGGCTGGGGATTTATGGGCATTGAAATTCATGTATCATTTACAGAGAAAAAGTACTGCAATTTTACATAAACAAGATTAAAATTCACTCCTGTCTAGTGGCTGTTTACATTTTGGGAGGTGATTTCTCAATTTTCTCCTGGTTACATAGCTCTTTCCATAATAAGTCAACCCAAAGTACTCCCCATCCCCTTGCAAATCACATTTAGATACAATTCCTATGCATTCTATATGTTAAAAATGTTTTCACTAGGAAATTTCTCTGACTCAAAGTCACCCTAAAATAGGATGCCCAGCTTCTGAAGGTCTCATCTGGGATTTTGGTTGAAGGTTTCAGGCCTTAAATTCTAATTTTTTAGTATTTTATTGGACATATAACCATTCTCACAAAAATTCTGAGAGGTAGTGTTTTCTGCTGGCATATACCCTACCTAGTGGTTCTCAGCTCTAGCTGCACAGCAGAATCACCCAGGGAACTTTTAAAAAATACTTCTGCCAGCAACGTACCTGAAAATTCTGACTTAATTGTTCTGGGAAGGCCTGAGCACATTTAAAAAGCTCCCCGGGTGATATTAATGCAAAGCTGGCATTCATAACCACAGTTCTCAAAGTGTGGTCCCCAACCAGCGGCGTCAGGATCATCTGGAAACTTGTTAGAAATGTAAATTTTGGAGCTGCATCCGAGGACCTCCTGATTTAAAAACTTTGGTGTTGGGCCCAGCTATTTGTGCTTTAACAAGCCCATGGGGAGATTCTGATGCAGGCTAAAGTTGCAGAACCACTGGTCTACAAGGAGCTGTTTAATTTATTGTAACTCTTCCTAGAACCAAATCTCAAACTTTTGAACTAAGCCTCTTGGAGGTGGCCTCCTGAGTCACATTTGTCACGCAGCTTAACTGACTTCCTTAGAGCTGCACTGGGCTGTCTTATTGCTTAGCAGAAGGTTAATTGTTTTGATAATTTTGGCAATCTTCAGCTCGTTTATTTATGATTATTAATTACCAAAATAAAACAGCTAGTTATTCCCCCTCAGTGGGCTCCCTTTATTATTTCTTTTTTAACATGATTGTTTTACTAATTGTTTCAGACAATCGTTTTCTCCCTGCACCTGTTCCATGACATGATAAATTCGCCAGGTGTTAAGTGGCCGCTGGTTCTATTTTCAGCTGCCATGATAAAATTTTAACATTTTGGGGGAGTAAAGGCTCAACTATTCACCAATATTTTTGAAGCTAAATATACAAATACGTGAAGTATAATGTGTTTGCCATAAAAGCAAAAAAATCTATCTCAATAGAAACCTAGTACAGGGTATCATAGAGGATCTAAAATCCAGGATGCAATGCAGTCATTGTCACTGTATTGTAATTGTCTGTTTGTGAGTCTGTCCCCTGCTAAAAGGGGGGTTCTGGACTGGTGGTGCATATCTTATTCTTTTCTGACTGTTAGAGTGGCTGGTGTACAGTAAACACTGAATGCATGTATGGGGGAATTAATAAACCAAAAAAGGAATGATGACATCATGCAACACCAGCTGGTCAGATCTAGGGTATCACGTTTATTTTTTTCCGGGGGCCATTCTATAAAACACTCAATGGTGACACAGTTCAGAGGTAAAAATCAGGCTGGGGCATTGGAATTCTTTGGGCTAGGTAAGAGAATCTGGGGGAGGAAAGGGGACTGCTGCATAAGTTTGGAGCTCCTCCTTTGTTGGAATGCAGTGGATTCTCCCTCTCCGCTGTGGAAGAGTGGGAAGGCTCGATGCTCCCCTGTCAGTGAGTGGGGTAAGAGAATGGCTTGGAGTGTCAGAGTGCATGCACAGTTATTATAGTGATTGAGAAGGCATTAACATGCTTTGGTGGGAAGGCAAAGTTCTTCTATCCCTGGGGTCTGAGATATCTATGGTGGGCGGTGTGGGGGAGAGCTGGGGAAATGGTAGCCCATTTGAGCATATTTCCCCAAAGAGGCAAATGGACAATAGGTTATTTAAAGTTGTACGTTTAACACTATAATGAGAAAGCCCTGCAGCAAGTAAATTATAAAGTTATGAAAGGTGGCATCCTGCATCGCCAGCCCCACCAAGTCAACCTCTGGCTTCACTGTGACTGGGGTGGGGTGTGGAAAGAGAAGCGGTTGTGGAGCTAGGCAGAGGCTTAGAGTGGAAGCTGTCTGAAAACAGCAGGTCACCTCTGGAGGCAGCCTTATGCTGGGGACCTTATACCGGGGAAGGGGGATTGGAGCATCTGATTGTGGGATGGATAAGATGGCCCTTCTGGTAGTTCTCAAACCTCACAGGACGTAGGAGAGTCTATGAGGGACTGTAAATTAATAAGGAACATTAAGCTTGTGAAGGTCTCAGAACAAAACTTTCTTCCTCTGTGACCCAGGCATGGGCACCATTTGGCATGATGGTATGTGAAAGGCAAAGGACTTTGAGATGAGGGAAGCACAAAAAGAACCATTTCTGCCCATTTTTAGCCCAGGAAAACAACCTGTTTCTTTGATGAATGATTTGGATTTGGTGGTTTCCAGATTAGTCAGTTTTCTTCCTTCGTACCTCCTCTGCGTCTACCAGCCCTTAGACCATACACTTCTATTCCATTTCCCCTCACCATTCAAGTTGTCTCCAGTCCACTGCACCAGATTAGCTATCAATAATCTATTAATATATGAAAATATAGCTGTATTTTGCATCCACACTAGGGCTGTTAGCACACACATGCATTTTCTTAACAGCCAAAACATGAAGAGTTTCCGGTTATTACGAACATTCACAGAACAACTGGCCATTAGAAGCCTCCTTCCAGTTCTTCCTGTGAACCTTGCTATTCCTCAGGACCTTTGCTATTCCCCTATCTGGAATATTCTTCCCCTCCCTTTTCACTGAGCTAAAACCAACTCATTCTTCAGTTTTGTGAAAGGAAAATAAATCTGGGGATCCCAAAATCACTAAACTAAAAGGAAAAGTCAAGCTGGGAACTGGGTCACTCAAACCTCCCTCCCCTTTTAGTTCCTAAATAAGATGGCTGCAAGATGAACAGCTACACCCTTCCCCCATATTCTGCAAAAGGAAATTCCTAATGAGCTCCAAAGATCTTTACCCTAAGGTTTTTCTGTTTAAATTTCACCATAGTAATGTAAATCGATAGCTTATCTTTACAGGTGCAGTCATCCCCTGCCCACCAGACGTAAAAGCATATCTGATTGTTCCCTTGTCCCATTTTGTCTATGTTATCTTACATAAAAATGCAGATTCCCTGCATTTTTCCTCTGTCCCATTTGTCTATGTCATCTTATTGTAAAATAATGCAGATTCACTGAGCCAGACAAAGGCATGAATAACTATTTTTCCTAACGCCCCTCTTACATGAAAATTGTGTACTTCTTAATATTCCGCCCTTTCCCCTTTAAATGTGGAGCCCTCAAAATATCTTCGGAGTAAGGCATAGGTGCACATCCTTAACTTTGGCAGATAAACCTCCTCAAATGATTGAGACTTGTCTCATCATTTTCTTGATTGATAGTTTTAAGTTCAAATGTAGTAATTACAATACTAGAGCAAAATGGCAATGCTAATATTTCAGTATTTGTTTCAAGTTTTAACACCACTATTTTATTTTTCAAAAAGTACTAGCACCACATAATGGTTAAGAGCATGAGCTCTGGAACCAGACTGTCTCACTTTGATTCTCAGCTCTATCATTTACCACTATGTGACCTTGGGCAAGTTGTTTAACCTCTCTGAGCTTCAGCCTCCCCATCTGCAAGTGGAGATAATACTGATACCCACCTCATAGGGGTGCTGTGAGCATCAAACAAATAATATGTGTTTTAACAACTCGATTAAAAATAGAAACTTAATATTTAATACATTTTCAAATGCAAACATATTTAAACCTATTACTAAATGAAATGAAAATATTAATTTATAAAAAGTCATTAAACATACATTGTTCTGCTATGAATTATTTGAAGAGACAATTAATAGAAATAAAATATTATTAAAAATTGATGCTGAATAAAAATGACTAAAACTTGATTAATAATAAAAAATTGAATGTGTAATAATTTTTGATCTTTTGAAAAAGCTGTGGTATTAACAAACCAAAAATGACAATGGTCATTATCAAAGCTCCAGAGTACTCTCTGCAAAAATATCCAGCCTTTAGAAGCTCTGGTTTGTGAATGGCAAGAAGACATTTAAAACTAATACCATATCCTTCTTTCTGACTCTTCTATCTTCAAATAATTCCATCTCTTCGTTAATAACTTTGAGAAGATATTTTGAACATTCCCCATGAAGAAACAACAGAATTTCTATCCCCGGCAGAATTTTAAAAAATTATACTGAGCTAGAGTTTTGTTCAGAGAAAGCATTTCTGGTTTGTTTTGTGATCCTTACTTTTCTCATGTATAGGTAAAGATTCTAACGCAGAGTTATCTGTAAATATGGAATCTGCTACCTTTTCCTTCCAATTTTTCAGAATGTGTTTGTCCCCTGTCATTTCCTCTTTTTCTTGAGCAGACTGTGGCCCTTGGGTCAAATCCAGCCTGCTGCCTGTTTCTTTAAATAAAATTTTATCAAAACATTCACACTCACTCATTTATGTATTGTCTGTGGCTGCTTTTGCAATGTGATGGCAGAGCTGAATAGTTGCAACAAAGATTGGCCCACAAGCCTGAAATATTTACTCTTTAATCCTCTACAGAAAAAATTTGCTAATTATTAGCTCTCTATACCTTTCCTTCAGAATCCTAATACAATTTGTAATGATCTATCATGTGATTATTTTATGAATGTTAATCTCTCGCACTATTCTTTTTTTTTTTTTTTCTTTTTTTTTTTTTTTTTGAGACAGAGTCTCGCTCTGTCGCCCAGGCCGCAGTGCAGTGGCCAGATCTCAGCTCACTGCAAGCTCCGCCTCCCGGGTTCAAGCGATTCTCCTGCCTCAGCCTCCCGAGTAGCTGGGACTACAGGCGCCCGCCACCGCGCCCGGCTAGTTTTTGTATTTTTTAGTAGAGACGGGGTTTCACCATGTTAGCCAGGATGGTCTCGATCTCCTGACCTCGTGATCCGCCCGTCTCGGCCTCCCAATCTCGCACTATTCTTTAAGCTCCATGAGGGCAACACCATGTCTATTTTTTTCACTATTAAATTCCCAGAACCTAAAATAATGTTGGCATATAGGTACTCAATATATGTTTGTTAATTAAATAATTAGATTATCTAAAATGATAATTTTTGAGGAAAAAGTACCTCTGGGGTAAATCTGCATTTCAGTTTAAGCTTGTGAGATATAATGGTAAAGTCCAGGTGGCATAGTACACAAAGTGCTCAGCATAATGTTTACAACCTGGAATGGGCTGAATAAATGACACCTTTCATTAATTGAGATCCTCCAAATCTCCTGTTTAAACCATTATGGTGGCTTTGCCACCAGGGAACAGCCTTATAAATGCATGAAAATATTAGGAAGAGCATTCACTCTAGAGAACACATTTAGTAAGCACCTACTTTGTGCCCGGTGAATCCACTTTTCTTATTTCATGGCTTCTGAGTCTTACCAGTCTGCCTAATGTCTATAAGACCTTGCTAATCATGTATCTTCCAGAAAAGAAGATCAATGGAGAAGTCAGCAGTCTTGCCAAGGCACATGTCAGTTCTTCATGTGTTTGCTTGTTAACCAGGACCGTGCATTGGAATTGCCTGGAGAACTATTACAAACACTGAGGTCTGGACTCCATCCTCAGAGATTCTGGTCTAATTGGTCTAGGGTAGTCTTTTTAAGCTTCCCAAGTTATTCTAACATGCAGCCAGGTGTGAGATTGTCAGTTTTATCAGTTAGGAGGTACGTGGCAGGGCCCAGCAGCTCACATCTGTAATCCCATCACTTTGGGAGGCCAAGACAGGGCACAGTGGTTTGCATCTGTAATCTCAGCACTTTGGAAGACTGACACAGGGGGTCACTAGAGATCAGGAGTTCAAGACCAGCCTGACCAACAGAGCAAGACCCCCGTCTCTACCAAAATAATAATAATAATAACAATAATAATAATAATTTATCCAGGCATGGTGGCACACTCCTGTAGTCTCACGACTTGGGAGGCTGAGGCAGGAAGATCATTTGAGCCCAGGAGTTAAATACCACAGTGAGCTATGATTGTACCACTGCACTCCAGCCTGGGCAACAGAGTGAGATTCTGTCTTTACAAAAACAAAAACAAAGAAACAAAAAGAGGCACTCAATGAATATGTGATCCGAGAGACTGAAGATACAGACAATGGCTAGACCACACAGATATGACAATACAACTTTGACCCACAACCTCTGTAGCAACTGGCCTAGAAGGAAACTTTCCTATTTTTGTCCCCACTTTTCCAACTTAGGACCACCAGAGAAAGTCAAGTATGTTCCCCAAGCAAATCACAGAAGATGTCCCACTTCTAGTTAGCCCATCTCTAGTATCTCCATGCTAACAACCTCCAATCAGGATGGACCTGAAGCCTTCCATTCTTTTCACAATAAAGCCTTTCTATTCCCCTGCCTGCCTTTGAAACTCTGCCAAAAACAAGTGACAGTGGCTGACTCCCTCGTTATACCAAACTCTGAATAAATAGCCTCTTTCTTTTCATTTGGGAGGTTTTAGTTTATTTTCACAGTGCCACTGTTCTTGTTACTGTAACTAGTACTGTAACAATTGCACATATACATAACATACTTCTTCAGCATCTCTTAAAACAAGCAGAATCAAATAACAGACCTACTGGGATTAGCCTAGGTAAAAGCCCAATCAAATATAAGGATTCGAGGGTGTCTCAAGAGCAGGGTACAGTTGGGTCTCAGGAACCCAGGAAAGGAAGGTTGTATGGAACTAGAACATTTTCTCTCTTTGTCTCATGTCTCCATTTTTCTCCATGCATCTGCTCCATTTTTTCCTGGTTGAGACCACCTGTCTCTATTTTTCAGCCTATATGACACAATAGTCACAGCCAGCAGCTCCCAGGTTTGCACACATTCCCTCAATTAAAGACAGGAGAGCTAGAACAACTGGAATCTCCTACTTGCAATTCCAAATCCCTAAGGAAGGATCTGCCTGGCCCATGATGGAGGGGTTCCTTTTCCTGATACCCCTTTATTATGTAGATTGCTGGGAGGAGGTCAGTTCTCACAGGAAACAGGAAGGGTGGCGGAGGAGCACACAGTCGTAAAAAAACTTTAATAATAAAAAAGCCATGTAATTTAAATTCTTTTTTCTTCTTTTTTTCCTTTTTTTAAAAAATTATACTTTAAGTTCTAGGGTACATGTGCACAACGTGCAGGTTTGTTACATAGTATACTTGTGCCATGTTGGTGTGCTGCACCCAAACTCGTCAGCACCCATCAACTCGTTATTTACATCAGGTATAACTCCCAATGCTAACTTGTACCAAACCTAGGGATTTTTGTCTCTTCTGGTGAAGCTTACCTTGTATAACTTGTAGCTGCATCTCTACTTTCAGGTATCTTGGGATCATTTAAACATTTTTAAGAAAAATTGTCCTTGAGACCATGATGCCTCAATGGGGCCCTTCAGTGTACCTCTCTATAAGCTTAGCCCATAGCCATGAGACAGCTGCGTCCATGCCCCCACCATCTCCCGGTGTCCTGTAGAAGTACACTTCACCTATTACCGACGAGGGGCACCCATGCCCAAACAACTGCTATAGTCCTTGCTATCCTTTTTGGCGGGGACCTTGGATCTTCTTGCCAAGATGACCTAGAGTTAGGGCAGCTATTTGGAGCACCCCAACTTCCTATTGTATTTACCTCCACTCATCCAAAGTGATGCTGTTGTCCCTCACTTGCCCCTCACTCCACCAATCCACAGGAACAAAGAGATAGCAAGGAGGTACTAGGGATAGAGGAAGAGAGAATTTCTTGAAGTGGAATTAGCTCAGAGCCGTCCACTTCTAATCAACTCAGACACTAAATTCTGGGCAACACAAGGAGGCAATTAAGCATAAGTGTATGCCATTTGCTTTGTAGGTGAATATAAACTGCAGAGGCCAGAGGTCTGAGACATTGTGCTCAAGCCAAAACCAGGGCATACTGTGCTGCTCCCAACAAATCACATACCATAAGTACAGAGGAGCCACAGGATTAAGTCTGGAATTCATATTTTCAAAGGAAGCTTGGAGAAAAACACTGCTTCAAACATTCCAGCCACTATCACCATGGAACTCTGCACTGAGTCTTGATATCAAAGATTTACTGAAGACCTGACACATACGCCATTATGCAAATAACACATTCATTCTTACTTTTCTTAACTGTGAAGTTCAATTAACATTTTATTATGTGAAGTCAAACAGGCGCCTACTCTTAAACTTCTAGCTTTAAACAAGTAGCAATATTGTCAGTCTGTTTTGATGTCTGCTTATCTCTAAGCAGAGAGAACAGGAACAAAGATAACTGGGAGTTTTGTGTTATGTAACTGCAGAGTTCACTGTCTCTTTGCCCTTTTCAAGGTCTTGGGTACTATCTGATCTGACATTTCTGAAGCTAGGTATTTGAGAATAGCTTCTGAAAGATCATCTCTCTCTTTCATTGTTCCCCCTCCTGGAATATTTTACATGAGTTTGCAATGCACCTGACCCTTCAATGGAAGGGATTCATGAGGCCCTTAGCGCCAAAGGACATTGTGACCTAGCTAGGAGGGATTGTGTTTCCACTCCCCCGCTTACTAATGATACAGGCTGTAGCAAGACACAGATATCTGTGTGTGTGTGTGTGTGTGTGTGTGTGTGTGTGTATGTAATACTTTAAGTTCTAGGGTACATGTGCACAATGTGCAGGTTTGTTACATAGGCATACATGTGCCATGTTGATTTGCTGCACCTATGAACTCGTCACTTACATTAGATATTTCTCCTAATGCCCTCCCCCTGCCCCCCCACCCCACGACAGGCCCCTAGGTATGATGCTCTCCTCCCTGAAGACAGATGTTTTTGAACCCTGATTTCATCATCAGTCAAATGGGAATAATAATAATAAAAAAGTATGTTCTGGCCACCTCATAGGGAATCAAATGATAATCAAAAGAGATGCCAACATGGACATTCTAATTTATTGGGCACCTACTGTATGCCATGTATTCTGACAGGTTCTTAGTGTGAAATGATAGAGCAAAGATAGACATGGTCTATTTCCACATGGGCTTACTTGAGTCTACTGGGAAAATTAGATTTCAAGTTTTAAAATCCACACAACAAATGTAAACTTTAACTGTGACAAATGCTCCAAGGCAGAGGTCCATGATGCTATGAGAGACTGTATTAGGGAGATCTGATTTAGGTCTGAGGTCAGAGAAGACTTCCCCTATGGTAGTGATGATTAAGCTATAACCTGAAGGGAAAAATAGAAGTTGGCTAGGGAAAGAGAGAGGGGAGAGCCTTCCAGGCAGTGGGAGTAAGATGTACAAAAGCCTCATAAAGAAGAGACCCAGAATAAATACAAAGAATTGAGAGACATGCAAAAGGAACATTGGCACCTTGCCCTGCCACCATTATAATTAAGTGTACACATTGCATACACAGTCAGAGGGGAAAATAAAAGCAACTTTGCATCTGAGTGACCATGAAAATCAGAAATAACTGTCTAATCCTCGTTCCTCAAATGAATAACATCTTGAGCCCCTTCTTGAAAATTAAAAACAATTTTATCCCTCATTTTATCTTTGATATCTTCAGATATATAATGATCCTTGTAGATATGATAATCAAGTGAGAAATTTCTAGGTTTTGAGCAATGGAAATAATTGTCAGACTGATTATAACTCTAAACACCTGCTTTTCAGCATGTTCCATTCTTCTGGAGGTTGAACTGTCTTGCAAGCATTGCAAGGAACATTTCTTACTACTTAAATCTCCCTCTGAGTGCTAGTGTGGCGGGAACTGTCCAAGGTAAGGTTAGAGGGATTTAGTTTGGGCCAGCTCAGAGTCCTGTGAGCCATTTTCAGGAATCTTATCTTTATGTTAAGAGCAAGGGGAAAGCCACTGGGGGTGGTGGGAACATGACCTTTTGTATTTTGAGACCACCACTCTGCTATGGCATGAAAATGAATTAGAGAGGAACAGAGTAAGTGCAGGTCAGCCACTTAGGAGGCCACTGCAATAACCAAGTTGAAAGAAGATGGAAGCTTATTTTAGGGTGGTGATGGTGGTGGTAAAACAGAGAGAAGAAAGTGGAACTGAAAGGCATTTGGTAATAAAATGAACAGGACTTTATTCTAGTCTGAAAGCTAATTGGATGGTGAAGCTATGCCCTAAGCTGGAAAGCACTGGAAGAGGAGCAGTCTTGGGGCCTTGTAAAGTCCTAGATGCATGTAAAGTGTGATTCTCATTATCCAAGGATTGGGGAATTCCTAGGGATGGAGTGCTGTCACACTCCGTTCCAAACCACATGGTGCAGCCCTAGCATTCCCAAATTTCAGTATGTAACCCATTAAACCCTCTGGTAAAGTGCAAGGAATTAATTCCTTTGTCAAAGCCACTATTGTGTCTCCTTGGAAAACTCATTTAAATATATTTATAGGGAGAGACAAGACATTAAGAATCTGTTAATCACTCTTTATGTTTACACGACACCTTAAAATTTCACAAGATGCTTTACCACAGCAATACTCAAAGTGTAGCCCCTAGCAGCAGCTTCAGCATCACCCGGGAGCTTGTTAGAAATGCAGATGCTCAGAATATCCAAGACCGAATGAGTCAGAAACTAGGTGTGTGTGATGTGGGGGGTTGGGGGGTGTATCTGAAACCCATATTTTGACAAATTCTCCAGGCGATACTGATATACACTCAAGTTTGAGAAGCATTGCTTACATGTAGTATCTCTTCAATGCTTAACAATTGTGGTAGGTAGAAATTATTATCATCCCTATTTCACTAAGAAAGAATCGAGCCTCTGAGAAGTTAAGTGATTTGCTTAAGCACCTAGTTGGTGTTAGCAGAAATGTAAATCTAGTCCAAGAATCCAGGATCTCCTGGATCTACATTTAGTTCGCATCCAACCTTCTCAGTTAAAATGAATGCAGGGATCTGAGGAGACAGGTTTATATTTTTGATGGGGACTGAGGGTGCAAAGGTGAATTTGGAAGAGATGAAAGGATTTCCTTTCATCCTAATTTGTACCAAGTAGTAAGCTGCCAGATTATATTATTCTGCCTGGGGTGGGCCTCAGGAGGGAGCAGTAGTGCACTAGTGCTGGCTGGTAACAGTTCAGGAAGAGCCAATAATGCACGTCTCTTCCAAACTCTGTGTTTAGTGGTGTCATGCTGGTAGGTTAAAGTGGACCAGGGTGAGAGTATTTACATCACAGAAATGGCAAATGCTACAAATTAGGGCTTACCAACCCTCCTCCCTAGAGATGGTTATTAAATATTTACCAGCACACCACTGGGTGGAAACCAGAGGATTTCAGAGAAAATATCATAAAATAGGAAAGGTGGGGATACTGAGGTAGGACAGGTTCACTATGATCAAGGTAAAGTGTTGCCAGTTACAATTATGAACCAGATGTTTCTCTTGTGGATTAAGATAACTGGCAACAAATAAACCAATCTTAAATCATGTACTTCTAGCTGAGCTAATCAAGTCAAGATAAGAAACACTGAATACGCATGTTTGAGGCAAAATTAAAAAACATTTTAAAAGGGGTTTCTAGTCTTCACTAAGTATAAAAAAAGTGGGCAGGCTCTTCATAATAAAGAGCATGTCTTCAGCTGTTTTTCCTAGCATCGCTTGAAATGGCTCTTAAGAACTCTCGAACAAAATGATAACAGATGCCATCAGCAAGACCTACAGATTCTGGAAAGAAAGGAAGTTTTACCAAGATCAAGTGCATGTTATATTTTAGTAAATGTTGAATAAAATTCTATGAATTTTTCTATACACCCAAGATTGAGAAAGTATAATTATATGAAACACGGATTCATGCTGGGGAGGCTTGTTTAAAATAGAATCTATCTTAGCTGAAATTTGAATACATTTTGGTTTAGAAACTAAGGATGAAGACTTTTGACTTTGGGGGCACTTAACTCCTAATATTATAGAGCTTAGCTACTAAAACCAATCATAGAATCACCTAGAATGTCTCTGGCCCAGTGATTCTCAACTGTGGATACACACTAGAACCACTTGGGGAACTTTTAAAAATCCTGATTTCCAGGTGGCCCCCCCGCCCCCAAGCAGTTAAATCAGAGTCTCTGGGAGTGGGACACAGGCAGCAGTGTTTGTTAAAGCATTCCAGGTGATCCCAAGTGCAAGATTCCAATTGCAGCTAAGGTCAAGAACCCCAGTCCTGGAACAAATGGAGAATCCCTACCCTTATTTTACAGAAAAAAGGCCTAAAGTCCAAAGAACTTTAATGACTGGCCCAGAGCCACTCAGCTAGTTGCTAGCTAGTTTATCATTGTGAACATTGTCAGAATCAAAATGGAGTCACTAATGTTAAGAAAATCCTGACAGGCCAGGCATGGTGGCTCACACCTGTGGTCCCAGCACTTTGGGAGGCCAAGATGGGAGGATCACTTGAGGCCAGGAGTTCAAGACCAGCCTGGTCAATATAGCAAGACCATATGTATATATGAATTTATTAAGTATTAAATCACACGATCACAAGGTCCCATTATACACAATAGGCTGTCTGCAGGCTGAAGAGCAAGGAGAACCAGTCTGAGTTCCAAAGCTGCAGAACTTGGAGTCTGATGTTCGAGGGCAGGAAGCATCCAGCACGGGAGAAAGATGTAGGCTGGGAGGCTAGGCCAGTCTCTCTTTTCACATTTTTCTGCCTGCTTATATTCTAGCCACACTGACAGCTGATTAGATGGTGCCCACCCAAATTAAGAGTCGGTCTACCTTTCCCAGTTCACTGATTAAAATGTTAATCTCCTTTGGCAACAACCTCACAGACACACCCAGGATCAATACTTTGTATCCTTTAATCCAATCAAGTTGACAGTCAGTATTAGCCATCACACCTCAACTAGGACATCTGCCCAGCAACTGCCTGTCTAACCTTGGACTGGAATCACCATTGTTATTGAACTTTGTAGTCAAGGATAATTATTTCAAAACAATGATGTAAACTTCCTCAGTTTTTCCTTTAAAAACCTTTGTTTTACCTCCCCAAGTATTCACTTAGTTTGATATGACATGCATATTCCCATTGCAATGCTTTATTCCCAAATAGTTACCTTTTCTTTTAGAGAGCCCTCTCTGTTATTTAGGTTAACGTCATCAATCAGATAGCAATTATCCTTTGCTCAGTATTGTGGTAGGTGCCATTGAATTTAAAGGGAAGACCAGTGGAGTGGACTGTGGAGCTCTGTTCTCATCATTCCCACAAACACTTTTGTCCTGGTGAAATCATTTTAAATCAGTGGTGACTTCAGATTCCCACTTCACCACGCAACCTCTTACCTCCAGGTTTTTCCAATTACTCTAATAGCACTCTGCAATTTGTTTTCATTAGCACTTGTCACAGTCCGTAATTGTATATTTATGTATAACATTACTATATTAATTAATCCCACTAGTCTATAAACTCCACGAGGACATGGATTGTGTCTGGATTTTACCCACAATTCATTCCTTTATTCAACAAATATTGACTCTGAGTGCCCACCCTGGGTCGGGCTCTGTTCTAAGAACTAGTATAGTGCCTGGCACAGAGTAGTCACTCAATAAATGTTTCTGTCAGTCACGAAAAGGCAGGAAGAGAAGGGGTATGTGGAAACATGAAGAGGCACCCGTTTACGTTAGAACTGTGGTTTCCAGAGTGGTCTGCAGACAAGCGACATCAGCATCACTTGGGAATGTGTTAGTAATGCAAATTCTCAGGCTCCACTCCAGACTGACTTAATCACGCCCCTGGTGATTCTGATGAATGCTAAGGTTTGAGAACCACTGCAGTAAAGTTGGCAGAATTGGGAACTGATTATAGGCTTCTGATCTGATTTTGGCATCAGTTAACAAATGCCACCTTTGATCTGCCCACCAGCTGCCTCTTTGCCTGTCCTTCTTCCAAGGCCTCCCACCTGTCCTCAGGAAATCAAAGAGCTTGAAGGAACCACTCAGATTTTGACCCATAAGGATAGCTCTTTCATCAAATTGTGGTCTATGTCTTCAAAAAAGATGGAAATGTAAAGTAGACTGGATGTAAGGCTGAAACAGAAGGTTTCACTTGGCACTATTTAACGAAACTCTTGAGAATATCCTTTTTAAATGAGTTGGCTGTGTTAGGAACCAGACATTCACAACCTCATAAATCAGAAATGGGAGTGTTGGCTGCATATAAAGTTTGGTACCACCTTGTCCTGCTGTACATGGCTTGCCAACTCCAGCCCTCAGCAATTTCCATTTGCTTCAGTTTCTTCCTCATTACAACTGCCAAGATTTCTGAAGAAAGTGTCAAAGCCTTGCTAGTTTGATCCACTCCCAAATCACTCCATCCAGCTTTGACGAGGTTCTCCCGGTGCTGCTGCTCATCAATCACCCTTTTCCTTCTCTCTTCTTCACTCTCGACCAGCCACTTTCCACTCTTTTCACCAGAAACCCCTCTCTGACTTCTCACTCTCAGTAGTGACCTTACCACTCTTCTTAGAATGTCAAGGAGTCCAACACGCTCTCTCAGCTGTCTTCTCTCCACCTCATTTTTTTGCATCTTAATTTTTTCCTTTTTTCCTCATTTTTCATCTCATTTACAAGTAATTTACTAAGAACTCTTTATTTGCCAAGCACTGTCCATAATCCTGCCTTCAGGGTGCATTCAAGGAAGGTTAATAATAAACATACAAATATTTAATAAGACAGGATAATTATAAATTGTGACAAGAGCCATAAAGGAAAGCCAGGTCTGGGCCAGGGATGGGGGATAGGAGAGGGAGAGAGACAGAGAGAGAGAGAGAGACTTCCTAGGGCTTTCCTCCTCCCTGTGCACATTCTGATTCCAGCCTGGTTTTCTTCCACTGATTTAATTACCATCACATCTCTCTCTCTTACTCCAAATCTTTTCCTGCTACCTACAAATAGAATTGGCTCTGCCCCATTGTAAAACATGTCTTCATGATTCTAGGATAGGTTGCTTTTTGTTTCCACCACTTTCTTGAAACTCTACCTTCCATTAGACTGGTTGCTAAAGTCTAAATCCAGTGGCCTAGTACTCTTTATTCTTGTCCTGCGTATAGGGATATCCATGTTCCTTCTGATTTAAACCGATTCCTTCTCTGACTTCTGTGAGGTGGAGCCAATCTTGTTCTTGAACCTACCCAAATGTGCTTCTCTCTTTGTTTTGCTCTCTTCTACATTTATACATCCACCTCCTTCAGGAAATCATTTTTAATTTTTTCAGCCAGAAGTGACCAGGCCCTCCTCTGATACCTTACAGCTCTCCTCTTTAACAGGTGACAGCACTTACTGGTCCTTTTGTGGCTCTCTCATTCTCCTTCCTGGGGTTGCAAAATGCCTAAGAGCAAGAACTGTGAATGAAGCATTTTAAAAATTCTACCACCAAGGGTTTTTAAAAAAAGTTATTTTTTTTAAACTTTTTGTATTTCAATAGGTTTTTGGGGAACAAGTAGTGTTTGGTTACATGAATAAGTTCTTTGGTGGTGATTTCTGAGCTTTTGGTGCACCCATCACCCAAGCAGTGTACACTGTACCCAATGTATAGTCTTTTATCCCTTGCCAGCCCTACTCTTTCCACCAAGTCCCCAAAATCCAATGTATCATTCTTATTCCCTTGCATCCTTATAGCTTAGCTCCCACATAAGAGTGGGAATATATGATGTTTGGTTTTCCATTCCTGAGTTTCTTAACTTAGATTAAAAGTCTCCAATTCCATCCAGGTTGCTGTGAATGCCACTATTTCATTCCTTTTTATGGCCGAGTAGTATTTAATGATATATTAATATCACATTTTCTTTATCCACTCATAAATTGATGGGCATTTGGCCTGATTCCATATTTTTGAAATTGTAAATTGTGCTGCTATAAACATGTGTGTGCAAGTATATTTTTCATATAAAGATTTCTTTTCCTCTGGGTAGATACCTAGTAGTGGGATTGCTGGATCA
Organism: Theropithecus gelada; assembly: GCF_003255815.1. Taxonomy (NCBI): domain Eukaryota; kingdom Metazoa; phylum Chordata; class Mammalia; order Primates; family Cercopithecidae; genus Theropithecus; species Theropithecus gelada. The sequence continues at coordinate 159,205,611 of NC_037669.1, read as the reverse complement.
AATGGTAGATCTACTTTTAGTTTTTAAAGGAATCTCCACACAGTTTTCCATAGTAGTTGTATTAGTTTACATTCCCACGAACAGTGTAAGTGTTCCCAATTCACTGCATCCCCACCAACATCTATTATTGTTTGATTTTTTTTGACTTACGGCCGTTCTTGCCGGAGTAAAGTGGTATCACGTTGTGGTTGTTATCTGCATTTCTCTAATCTTTAGTGATGTTGAGCATTTTTCCATATGCTTGTTGGCCATTTGTCTATTTTCTTTTGAGAATTTTCTATTCTTGTCCTTTGTTCACTTTTTGATGGAATTTTTTGTTTGTTTGTTTGTTTCTTGCTGATTTATTTGAGTTCTTTGTAGATTCCGGATATTAGTACTTTGTTACATGTATAGTTTGCCAAGATTTTCTCACACTCTGTGAGCTGTCTGTTAACTCTGCTGATTATTTATTTTGTTGTGCAGAAGCTTTTTAGTTTAATCAAGTCCCATCTATTGTTTTTGTTGCATTTGCTTTTGGGTTCTTGGTCATAAAGCCTTTGTCTAAGCCAATGTCTAGAAGGGTTTTTCCAATGTTATCTTCTAGAATCTTTATGGTTTTGGGACTTAGATTTAAGTCTTTGATCCATCTTGAGTTGATTTTTATATAAGGTGAGAGATGAGGATCCAGTTTCATTCTTCTACATGTGCCTTACCAATTACCCCAGCCTCATTTGTTGAATAAGTTGTCCTTCCCCGCTTTATGTTTTGTTTGCTTTGTCGAAGATCAGTTGGCTCTAAGTATTTGGCTTTATTTCTGTGTTCTCTATTTTGTTCCATTGGTCTATGTGCCTATTTTTTACACCAGTACCATGCTGTTTTGATGACTATGACCTTATAGTGTAGTTTGAAGTCAAATAATGTGATGCCTCCAAATTTGTTCTTTTTGCTTAGTCTTGCCTTGGCTATGTGGGCACTTTTTTGGCTTCAGATGTATTTTAGGATTGTGTTTTCTAGTTTTGTGAAGAATGATGGTGGTATTTTGATGGGAACTGCATTGAATTTGTAGATTACATTTGGCATTATGGTTATTTTCACAATATTGATTCTACCCATCCATGAGCATGGGATGTGTTTCTCTTTGTTTGTGTTATCTATGATTTCTTTCAGCAATGTTTTGTAGTTTTCCTTGCAGAGGTCTTTAACGTCCTTGGTTAGGTATATTCCAATCTATTCTTTTTTTTTTTTTTTGGAGCTATTATGAAAAGGGTTGAGTTTTTGATTGGATTCTCAGCTTGGTCGCTGTTGGTATATAGCAGAGCTACTGATTTACGTACATGAATTTTGTATCCTGAAACTTTACTGGGTTCATTTACCAGTTCTAGAAGCTTTTTGGATGAGTCTTCAGGGTTTTCTAGATATACAATCATATCATCAGCAAACAGTGACAGTTTGACTTCCTCTTTACTGACTTGGATGCCCTTTGTTTCTTTCTTTTGTCTGATTGTTCTGGCTAGGACTTCCAGTACTATGTTGAATAGAAGTGGTCAAAGTAGGCATCCTTGTCTTGTTCCAGTTCTTAGGGTGAATGTTTTCAACTTTTTCCTGTTAAGCATAATGCTGGCTGTGGGTTTTTTGTGGATGGCTTTTATTACTTTAAGATATGCCCCTTCTGTGCTGATTTTGCTGAGGGTTTTAATCATAAAGGGATGTTGGATTTTGTCAGATGCTTTTCTGTGTCTATTGAGATGATGTGTTTTTTTGTTTTTAATTCTGTTTATATAGTGTGTCACATTTATTGACTTATACATATTAAACCATCCCTGCATCCCTGGTATGAAACCCATTTAATCATGGTGGGTTATCTTTTTGATATGCTGTTGGATTCAGTTTGCTAGTATTTTGTAGAGGAATTTTGCATGTATGTTCATCAGGGATATTCGGCTGTAGTTTTCTTTTTTTTTGTTATGTTCTTTCCTGATTTTGGAATTAGGGTGATACTGGCTTCATAGAATGATTTAGAGAGGATTCCCTCTTTCTCTATCTTTCAGAATAGTGTCAATAGAATTAGTACCAATTCTTCTTTAAATGTCTGATAGAACTCAGCTGTGAATCTGTCTGGTTCTGGACATTTTTTTGTTGTCAATTTTTAAAATTACCATTTCAATCTTGTTGCTTGTTATTTATCTGCTCATAGATTTTATATCTTCCTGGTTTAATGTAGGAGAATCATATATTTCCAGGTTTATCCATCTCCTCTACGTTTTCTAGTTTATATGTGTAATGGTGTTCATAGTCGCCTTGAATAATCTTTTGCATTTCTGTGGTATCAGTTGTAATATCTCCCGTTTCATTTCTAATTGAGCTTATTTGAATATTCTCTTTTCTTTTCTTGGTTAATCTTGCTAATGGTCTATCAATTTTATTTATCTTTTCAAAGAACCAACTTTTTGTTTTCATTTAAATCTTTTCTATTTTTTTGTTTCAATTTCATTTAGTTCTGCTGTGATCTTCATTACTTCTTTTTTTCTGCTGGGTTTGGATTTGGTTTGTTCTTGTTTCTCCAGTTCTGTGAAGTGTGACCTTAGATTGTTTATTTGTGCTGTTTCAGACTTTTTGATATGGGCATTTAATGCTATGAACTTTCCTCTTAGCACAACTTTTGCTGTATCCCAGAGGTTTTGATAGGTTGTGTCACTATTATTGTCCAGTTCAAAGAATTTTTAAATTTTCATCTTGATTTCATTGTTGACCCAATGATTCAGGAAGAAGTTATTTAATTTTCATGTATCTGCATGGTTTTGAGGGTTCCTTTTGGAGTTGATTTCCAATTTTATTCCACTGTAGTCTGAAAGAGTACTTGATATGGTTTCAATTTTCTTAAATTTACTGAGTCTTGTTTTGTAGCCTATCATATGGACTATCTTGGAGAATGTTCCATGTGCTGATGAATAGCATGTATATTCTACAGTTGTTGGGTAGAATGTTCTGAAAATATCTGTTAAATCTATTTATTGTAGGGTATAGTTTAAGTCCATTGTTTCTTTGTTGACTTTCTATCTTGATGACTTGTCTAGTGCTGTTGGTGGAGTACTGAAACCCCCCACTATTATTGTGGTGTTATCTGTCTTCTTTCTTAGGTCTATTAATAATTGTTTTATAAATTTGGGAGCTCCAGTGTTAAGTGCATATACAGGTAGAATTGTGATGTTTTCCTGTTGGACTAGTCCTTTTATCATTATATAATGTCCCTCTTTGTCTTTTTTATGTGCTGTTGTTTAAAGTGTGTTTTGTCTTTAAACAACAGCACATAAAAAACTATAAAGTGTCTTATAGTTTTGTCTTATAAACTATAAGAATAGTTACTCCTGCTCATTTTTGGTGTTCATTTGCGTGGAATATCTTTTTCACCCCTTTACCTTAAGTTTATGTGAGTCCTTCTGTGTTAGGTGAGTCTCCTAAAGACAGCAGAAACTTGGTTGGTGAATTATTATGCATTCTGCCATTCCGTATCTTTTAAATGGAGCAGTTAGCCCATTATGTTAGTATTGAGATGTGAGGTACAATTATATTCATCGTGCTATTTGTTGCCTGAATACCTTGGGTTTGTTTTCATGGCGTTATTGTTATATAGGTCCTGTGAGGTTTATGCTTTAAGAAGGCTCTATTTTGGTATATTTCGAGGATTTGTTTCAAGATTTAGAGATCCTTTTAGCAGTTCTTGTAGTGCTGGCTTGGCAGTGGCAAATTCTCTCAGTGTTTGTCTGGAAAAGATTGTATCTTTCCTTCATTTATTAAGCTTAGTTTCACTGAATACAAATTCTTGGCTGATAATTGTTTAAGGAAGCTAAAAATAGGACCCCCAATCCTTTCTAGCTTGTTGGGTTTCTGCTGAGAAATCTTCTATAAATCTGATAGGCTTTCCTTTATAGGTAACCTGATGCTTTTGCCTCACAGCTCTTAGGATTCTTTCCTTCGTCTTGACTTTAGGTAACCTGATGACTACGTGCTTATGTGATTATCTTTTTGCAATAAATTTCCCAGGTGTTCTTTGAGCTTCTTGTATTTGGATGTGTAGGTCTCTAGCAAGGCCAAGGAAGGTTTCCTCAATTATTCTCTCAACTATGTTTTCCAAACTTTTAGATTTCTCTTCTTCCTTGGGAACACTAATTATTCTTAGGTTTGGACATTTAACATAGTCCCTGACTTCTTGGAGGTTTTGTTCATTTTTTAAAATTCTTATTCTTTGTCTTTGATAGATTTGGGTTAATTTGAAAGTCTTGTATTCTATCTCTGAAGTTCTTTCTTCTGCTTGTTTGATTCTATTGCTGAGACTTTTCAGTGTGTTTTGCATTTCTCTAAGTGTGTCCTTGATTTCCAGAAGTTGTGATTGTTTTTTATTTATGCTATCTATTTCACTGGAGAATTTTTATTTCATATCCTGTATCATGTTTTTGATTTCTTTAAGTTGGACTTCACCTTTCTCTGGTGCCTCCTTGATTAGCTTAACAATTGATCTTCTGAGTTATTTTTGTGGCAATTCAGAGATTTTGTCTTGGTTTGGATCCATTGCTGGTGAGCTGATATGATCTTTTGGGGGTGTTGAAGAACCTTGTTTTCTCATATTAACAAAATTGTTTTTCTGGCTCCTTCTCATTTGGGTAGTCTATGTCAGAGGGAAGATCTGGGATTCAAGGGCTGCTGTTCAGATTCTTTTGTCTCATGGCTGCTCCCTTGATATGGTGTTCTCCCCCTTCCTCTAGGAATGGAGCTTCCTGAGAGCTGAACTGTAGTGATTGTTTTTGTTCTTTTGGGTCTAGCCACCCAGTGGAACTATGAGGCTCCAGGTTAGTACTGGGAAGTGTCTGCAAAGAGTCCTGTGATGTAATCTTTCTTCAGGTCTTGCAGCCGTGGGTACCAGGACCTGCTCTGGTGGAGGTAGCAGGGGAGGGAAGTGGACTCTGTGAGTCCTTGGTTACGTTTTTGTTTAGTGCACTGGTTTTGTGTTGGTTGTCCTCCAGCCAGGAGGTGGCGCTTTCAAGAGCACATCAGTTGCTGTGCTATAGGGAGGATTCAAATTTGCCCTAGGGACACCTGATCAAGTGATCAGGTTTCTCAGGCAGTGGGCAGGCCCATAGAGCTCCCAAGAGATTATGACCTTTGTCTTCCGCTATCAGGCAAGGTAGAGAAAGACCTCCAGGTAGGGGCAGGGATAGATGTGTCTGAGCTCAATTTCTCCTTGGGTGGGTCTTGCTGCAGCTGCTGTGGGCAATGGGGGTGTGGTTCCCAGTCCAGTGGAGTTATATTCCCAGGGAGATTATGGCTGCCTCTGCTGAGTCATACAGGTTGCCAGGGAAGTGGGGGAAAGCCAGCAGTCACAGGCCTCACCCTGCTCCCACATAGCCTACAGTCCTAAAGTCTGGTCTCACTCTCACTGAGCCCCCACAACAGCACCAAGTCTACTTCCAGGCAGCCAGTGACCAGGGCTGAGAACTTGCCCCAGACCGTGAGCCTCCCCATTGAGAAAGCAAGCCGACTGAGAGGTTTTCAGTATCTCAGGGAACCCACAGAAGTGATCCAGTTCCTTTAAAGGGTCTGTGGATTCTCTCGGCTTTCTGGTATGTTCCTGTGGTAGTTCTTGGGACAAAATTCACAATGTGAGTCCCCACATGCTGCTCTGTCCATCTAAGTGGAAACTGCAAGCTAGTCTTGCCTCTCATCTGCCACCTTAATCCTCTGTCTACCACAATAGCTGTTTGAAATGGATTACTGTTAGCTTAGCAGTGGTAATTAGTAGATATTCTTAAGTAATATCTTAAAATATTTCTTAATTAATTTGATGCATTTGTGCATTTCATAGATTTCAAGGCCTAGATATTGGGAATTAGATGTCTCAGCTGAGGATGAAATTGATTCTTATTCCAGAAATAAAAGTGAGGTCCTGGTGCCCATGAGCAGAATCTGTGTGCTACCATAGCAACACACAGCATTGCTTTGTCTTAGTCAATATAAATTAACCTTTTAAAAAATGTGACTGCAAAAGGTTATATATGTTAAGTATATAATTAAATTTTTGCTCGGAAATATTCCTCATTCCCACCATTGTGACTTTCTAGAATACATCCCCATTCCTTCTGTTACTTACTCCTCCCTTGTGCCTTGTTGGACCACATCTGACACGTTAATAGATGTATCTTTGCACAGTTAAATCCTAAATAATGTGCTTGGATGTGTGTGTGTTGTCAGAGTCTGCAGGAGGAATTTGAGAACTTGCTCAGAAACTTTTTGTGGCAGAAAGTTGGATTCAGCTAGACTGAGAGTGAGATAAGAGGCTCACCAGGAGGCACAAGGGAGATGGACCAGGGCAGTTGGCAGGATGAGCCTTGTGTAAGGTGAACCAAAATGCTGGCACCAGGTTTGTTTATAATCTCTGAACCCTACTGGGTTTTACTTCAATATATGAAGACCCAACCCACAAATCAATGAGAACTGAACAGAAAAAAACTGATTTTTTAAAAGGTAACAAGTTTCAAAACGTTGGTAGTTTTCCAAGTTCCATCCCACAAAACCCAATTCTCAGGGCTGGCAGGCTGGTGGTAAGACTGTGGCTGTGCCAGGGGAGTCGGTTGAATGATGGAGATCCTTAGTCTGATCCACTCCAAGGGAGATCTCAGCTGAGTCTCTTCTGTTGCCATTTGGAATATTAAATAGTTTGCCAAGGATACAAACTAAATCTGTGCAAGAATGTATACAGAGTCAGAATGGCCCATGCTTCTACATCTCCCTCCTCCCCACTCAGTTCTTCTCCAAGTCATTCTTTAATTCCAAGGCCAAGGATGATAACCACAAGAGAGAGGACATGAAAATAAATACAATGGTGGGAAAAGAACACAAACAGCAGCAGCAGAGAATGAAGATGAGGAGAGAAAAAAACGAGAAGTAGGAAGAGGATGAGTTTGTTGTGCTGATCTGGCAAATATGTAATCTGATTTTAACTTCTAGCCATGGTGAATGATCCCAGGGGAGTACAGACTGGACCCAGCTGGGATCTCTCTTGGAGTGGATCAGACTGATAATCTCCACAACCAACTAATTCCTGGATAAGGAAGAAGAGAATGTCACCTACTTCAATGTGATTTCAACCCCACTTCTACATCTTAAAGACATTGTATTATTTCAGCAGTAATGCCCCTGTTCATTAGTCCCACTGATGTTTTCATTCCTCATTTCATCTTTTTCTTAGCAGCATTCAATTAATCCTTCCTTCTAGAAACACTATGTTCCTTTGGCTGGACAGAAAAAAAACATTTCTACTGATTTTTTAAAAGATAACAAGTTTCAAAATGTTGGTAGCTTTCCAAGTTCCATCCCACAAAACCCAATTCTTGGGGCTGGCGGGCTGGTGGTGAGACTGTGGCTGTGCCAGGGGAGTCAGTTGAATGATGGAGATCCTTAGTCTGATCCACTCCAAGAGAGATCTCAGCTGGGTCTCTGCCCATGAGCAGAATCTGTGTTCTTAGTACACAGAGTTCCCAAGAGACCATTATTTCATGAGACTTTCATGAGACCACTCTCAGATTAGCATCTGAGATGAAGTGGCATTATCCTGCATAGTGTCCAACATTGTACATTTGATTAGGAGGGAGTAAATGAGATTGAGCCCTGGGAGCAATAGCAGAAGGACATCCAATAGCCCAAAGTTGGAAGGAGCACAAGTGTTCATTGATGGAAGAATGGATAAACAGAATGTGGTCTAAACATACCATGAAATATTCTCCAAACTTAAAAGGGGAGGAAATTCTGACACATGCTACAACATGGATGAACCTTGAGGACATCATACAAGTGAAGTAAGCCAGGCAGAGAAGGATAAATGCTGTATGATTCCACTCATATGAGGTACCTAGAGTAGTCAAACTGATAGAGAAAGTAAAATGGTAGTTGCTAGAAGTTGTGGCGATGGGAAGATGGGAAGTTCATGAGACCATTCTCACCTTGTTTTGTCCTACTACTCTTTGGGAAAAAACCGGTTTTTTTTTCTTGTTAAATTCTGGTAAAATACACAAATAAAAATTTGCTATCTTAAGCATGTTTAAATGTGCAGTTAGTAGTGTAAAATACATTCGCATTTTTGTGCAAACCATCACCACCATCCATCACTAAAACTCTTTCATCTTGCAGATCTGAAACTCTGTACCCATTAAACAACTTCCCATCTTCCCAACCCCACAGCTCCTGGCAACCACCATTCTACTTTCTCTATCAGTTTGACTACTCTAGGTACCTCATATGAGTGGAATCATACAGCATTTATCCTTCTCTGCCTGGCTTACTTCACTTGTATGATGTCTTCAAGATTCATCCATGTTGTAGCATGTGTCAGAACTTCCTCCCCTTTTAAGTTTGGAGAATATTTCATGGTATGTTTAGACCACATTCTGTTTATCCATTCTTCCATCAATGAACACTTGTGCTTCTTCCAACTTTGGGCTATTGGGTGTCCTTCTACTATTGCTCCCAGGGCTCAATCTCATTTACTCCCTCCTAAACAAATGTATAGCACTGGACATTACACAGGATAATGCCACTTCATGTTGGATGCTAATCTGCCATGTTGACTTCTGACTAACCCCAGGCCCAGGAATGCCTCTAAGATTTTGACTTTATTTACTGTTGCTTGTGTAAGCCAAGACAACCTTGATGTTATCATAAACATGTACTTACCTAAGTCCTGTATTTTGGCAAATTATGGGCTATGAGGCACATAGCATTCTTGCCTTTCCCTGAGGGGTCAATTTCAGTGATCCTACACATTCCTTCTGAAGCACATATGCTCTTTCTGTATGGTATGTAAGCGTTGAGTCTGGGGGGTAACAGTGCAGAGATCTACCTGTCTTGCTGCTACATGCTTCTAAATTTGCCAATAAATCACCTTCTACTGACAAAAAAAAAAAAACACAAAAACAACCTTTCTCTCTCTAATCAGTATGATAACGATGGTGAGTAAAAGACATAGGGCAAAAAAAGGATAACAGCTTATGAGTAAAAAATCACCGTCAAATGTAATCCAAGGAAATCTTGTAAAAAGTGTTCTTTTTCTAACTGTAAATTCATAAATTCTTGCATGTGTTTATGGGGCACAAAGTGAAGTTTTGACTTATGAATACAATGTGGAATAATTACATCAAGCTAATTAACGTACATCACTTCAAATACGATTAGATAGGATACATAAGCTTGTTTTCTTTGAGATATATTGTGTGCTATGCAACATATAGTGAATAATAATGCAATATAGTAAATAATAGTGTATTATATATTCTAAGGAGGTCTTTATTTCATCGTTTAGTATTTCAAAATAGGCCGAGATCAGATCTCAGAAATCCCTGATTCAACATTTTAGATGCCAGGTAGAGAAAAATAGTTATTCTTCACTTTTTCCATGATTACTCATATTTATAAAGGTCTGCTGTTTGAAGGCCAATTTAAGAGAGTCATCTAATCTCAGTAAGCTGGGAAAGACAGGGTTACAAAAAGACTTTCAAATATATGCCTCATTATGCATGATCATTGTCACTGGGAGCAAATAGGCAAAATGTGGCAGATTTGAAATTTTCTGAAGTCATTTCTAATTCTATGCTAATATTAGACCTCAGTGTGATTAATAATATAACTCATCAGTTGTAGCCACTTGATGATTATTTTCATTAGGCTTATGTATAACACTGTTTTTTTTTTCTCCATGAGAAACCCAAGTCCTTTTACAAATTTTCATTTGCCAAGTAGACAACAGTCCTCACACTCTGTGAGCAAGACAAGTGCAAACTGCATTGAGTCTAGAAGGAAAGATGCTCATTTTTATTTAATATTTTTAGTTCCCACCTGTTCTCAGATGTATTTTTATTTCACTCTTTGGTAGTCTCCCTTGTTGGATGCTGTTTCCCACTCAATTCTTTTGGATTTCTGGTTGGAGTAGCTTTCTGTAGCTCTCAAAGTTTAAACTGAAAACTCATCTATTTTAACATCTAAAGTGATAGACTCTACCACCCCCTGCCTCCACCACCAATCTCATGTCTTGCGACACTCAACAATTAGACTGTGAACACTTCAAGGACTTGGATGGAGGCTGATCTGCGTTTGTATTTCCGGGGTTGAGCTCAAATCCTAGCAATTGGACATACTTGGTAAGTGATGTTTGAACAAAGGAATACATATATGGATGACCATTCCATTATAGTCTACCTCATTAGCCATTTATGAGGTCCATGGAGGAAGTATAGGGATAAGATGCTGGGGGTATGATTAGAGGAAGGCAAGGAAGATATCTGTAAAGATGTTGATGAAAATGCTTGACTGCATTTATGTTGGAAAATAGGAATAAAATATATATCATAGATAGACCTTACATAATGTATTTGTCGGGAGCTATCACATCTCAGGAGAGTCTTCAGTAGCTTGTGCGATCCTACCTATCTCTCCTTAAAAGATTTGTCTCTCCACTCATAGCATTAGGTTTTTCCAGACCCTGAAGTTCTGTCTGTGAGAAAAAGAAGACAGGAGAGTCCAGACACACCAACAGGTTGGTAAAAACAAAATTAACACAACTGAGCATCCTTTTATGTGACAGAATATTTACATACACATTGTCATCTAATCTTAATAACCCAGTAAGGTTAATATTATCCTTATTTTAAGGTGAGAAAATGTAGGCTCAGATACATTGTTTCAGGGAAGCTTTGATGAGAACTTGGAAAGCTTTTTTCAATTCACTGCCAAAGTGCTAGAGTCTGATGTAACCTCTTTGGTCAGTTTTCCTGTTCCTTAATACTGTTAAGCACCTTAGTGAGCCTGTGTGTGTGTGTGTGTTGTGTGTGTGTGTGTTGTGTGTGTGTGTATGTGTGTGTGTATGTTAAGCATACAGTTGTATGACTTGGAAATTTTATTTTTAAAATTATCATTGATAAAATTGACTTTCTTCCCACATGAAGTTACAAGTCTATGATTTTTAACAAATGTATAGTTTCATGTTACCCCCCCACCATAATCAAGATGCAGAACAGTTCCATCACACTAAAGAATTCCTTCTGCTATCGTCTTGTAATTATACCCTCCCCCATCTCTATCCCATCATCTGTTCTCCATCACTATAATTTTATGTTTTTGATAATGTCCTATAAATAGGCTCATAGAGTATATATAATCTTTTGAGATAGGCTTCATTTACTTGACATAACACCTTTGAGATCCATCCAAGTTGTGTATCAAAAGTTTATTCCTTTTCATTACTGATTTTGTTGTATAGATGTATAGAATTTTATAGGATAGGATTTGTATAGGATTTCATTGTATGGAGGTATAGCCATTTGTTTATTCATTTGCCTATTTGTGGTAGACAGATTAATAGCCCCTTAAAGATGTCTACATCCTTTTCCCCAGAACCTGTGAATATATTATGTTATATGGCAAGAGGGAATTAAGGTTCTAGATGGAATTAAGATTGCTAATCATCTGACCTTAACATGCAGAATTATTATGTATTAGCCAGGTGGGCCAATGCAATCATAAGAGTTCTTAAATGGAGAAGAGTAAGGCAGAAGGGTCAGAACCAAAGAAACAACATTGTAATAAACACTTAACTGGCCACTGCTGACTTTGAAAGTGGAAGGGGGCCATGAGCCAAAGAATGCAGGCAGCCTCTACAAACTAGAAAAAGCAAGAAAATTGGTTCCTCCCTAGAATCTCCAGAGAGAAATGCAATCCTGAAAAAACCTTGATTTTAGTCCAGTGAGACCCATTTCTGCCTTCTGACCTGCTACACTATAAGATAGTAAGTGTATGTTATTTCAAGCTACTAAATTTGTGGTAATTTGTTACAGCAGAAATAGGAACTAGTATACTATTGAAGGACATTAGGTTATTTTCAGTTTGGGGCAATTATAAATACAGCTTCTATAAACAATTATGTATAGATTTTTGTGTGAACATAAACTCTCGTGTTTTTTTGCTTTTGTTTTTGTTTTTGTTTTTTGAGATGGAGTCTCACTCTGTCACCCAGGCTGGAGTGCAGTGGCGCGATCTCCGCTCACTGCAAGCTCCATCTCCCAGGTTCACGCCATTCTCCTGCCTCAGCCTCCTGAGTAGCTGGGACTACAAGCGCCTGCCACCTCGTCTGGCTGATTTTTTTTTTTTTTTTTTGTATTTTTAATAGAGACGGGGTTTCACCATGTTAGCCAGGATGGTCTCGATCTCCTGACCTCGTGATCCGCCCACCTCGGCCTCCCAAAGTGCCCAGATTACAGGCGTGAGCCACCGCGCCCGGCCAAAGTTTCATTTCTTTAGGGTAAACACCCAGGAGTGGGATTGCTAGCTCATATGGTAAATGTATATTTAATTTTATAAGAAATTGCCAAGAGTGTTTCCAGGGTGCTGTTATTATTTTACATTCCAGTAACATATGAGAGTTCTGGTTGCTTTCCAATCCTCATCAAGTAGTATCAGGATTATTTATTTTAGTCAATTAAGTAGTTGTGTAGTAGTTTTAATTTGCATTTCCCTCATGGCTAATGATGCTGAATATCTTTTCATGTGTCTGTCTGCCAAGTTTACATCCTCTTTAGAGAAGTATAAGTCCTTTGCCCATTTTAATAATTGGGTTGTTTGTTTGTTTTCCTATTGCTGAGTTTTGAGTGTTCTTTACGTATTCTGAATACAACTCTTTTTCAGTTATATGAATTTCTTTAGCACTTTTGTCAATAATCAAGTGGCAATTTTTATAAGGATGTGGTTTCTGGACTTTCTCCTAGATGTGTTCCACTGATCTATATTTCTGTCCCTTCGTCAAACCATACTGTGTTGATTACTATAGCTTTCTAGTAAGTTGAAATTGGGTAGTGTAAGACCTCCAACTTTATTCTTCTTTATCAATATACTTTTTTTGCTATTCTACCTCCTTTTCCTTTTCTTTACCATATAAATTTAAAATCTGTTGGTACATGTCTACAAAAACATCCTGCTTTTCATTGGTATTATTAAATCTAAAGATAATTTTTAGGGAGAATTGACATTTTTTACTATATTATCTCTCTCCATTTATTTGATCTTCTTTAAGTTCTTATATTAATATTTTTTAGTTTTCAGCATATAAATACTGTACATGTCTTGTTATAGTTCTGTTTTTTAAGTTATTATAAATGGGATTTTTCTACCTTTAATTTCTGGTTGTACATTACATTGTTGGTTAATATATAGAAATACAATTGTATCGTTGTGTGTGTTGACTTTATACACTACAACCTTGCTAAACTCATTCATTAGTTCTAGGGGCTTTTTGTTGATTTTGTGAGATTTTCTACATAGATAATGTTTTCTGTGAATAGAGTTTTACTTCTTTTTAAATAATCTGTGCACCTTTTATTTATTTTCCTTGCCTTGTTGCACTGGCTAAGATTTTCAGTACGATGTTGAATAGAAGTGGTGAAAGTGAACATTCTTGCCTTGATCCCAATGTTAGAAGAAAAGTATTGCATCTTCCACCTTTAAGTGTAATGTTAGTTGTAGGATGTATAAGTGCCTTTTGTCAGGCTGAGGAAGCACCATTGTATTCTTAGTTTGCTGGCATTTTTGTCATGAATGGATGTTATATTTTTTCAAGTGTTTTTCTGCATCTGTTGATATGATCATGTAGCTTTTCTTATTTTATACATTTAATGTGGTAGATTACATTGATTGATTGATTGATTTTCGGATATTGAATCCAGCCCTGCCTTCTTTAGATAAATCCCTTTTGGTCTTTGTGTAGTAGTCTTATTATATGTTATTGGATCAATTTGCTAATATTTCATTGAGGATTTTTATGTCTATATTCACAGGGGATGTTGGTCTGCAGTTCACTCTCTCGTAGTGTCTTTGGTTTTGGTATCAAGGTAATTCTGGCCTTGTAAAGTGAATTGTACAAGATTGCCTCCCTGTCTATTTTCTGAATGAGATTATGTAGAATTGCTGTTATGTTTTTGTAAGATGTTTGCTAGAATTTACCAGTAAAATGATTTGGACCCTGAGATTTATTTTTCCAAAGGTTCAAAAATATCTTTAAATTATCATACAGTAAAACTGACTTATTTTCTTTTGGCGTACAGTTCTATGAACTTTAAAAATGTGTATGAATTTGTTCTTTTCAGGAATGTTTTAAAATATAAATTCAGTTTCTTTAGTATTATAGTTATGGGGCTCTGCAGGTTATCTGTTCCATTGTGGGTGACTTTGGTAGTTTGGGGGTTTTGAGGAATTAGTCCATTCTGTTATTGAGTCTATCCCATGGGGTTTTTATATTGGTTATTACTTATTTTAGTTATATGATTTCCATTTGGTTCTTCTTTGCCATGTACTTGTCACTAGATTGCCTGGGGACTAGAGTGAGAGAGAATAGAAGGAAAGAAAATAACTGGGGGCTTTACCCTGTTCTCTCTGTGCTTTAGGATATCTCTTTTCTGCTCTTTGTCCCTAAATTAGAGAGATTCTCATGGATATCTCTCTGTCTGCATCACAGATCTCACTTTTGTGTTTCAGGCTTCAATGAGTTCAGGCCAAATGATACCAGAGGGAAAAAATGATAAACTCACCACCAGCCAATTTGGTATTATTTTGAATTCTGGTATTCTTTCTTAATACAGCTGCTGATATTCACTTTTCAGAGACCTTGAATACCTGTGCCTTGCAGTTTACCTAGGTTTTATTGTATCTAGTGGGAGAGAAGGGTTGGCATGTGTTTACACCATCTTACCTGGAACCAGAACTCTGAACATCTGTTTTTGTCACCCAGAATTTTCTTCCTCCTTGTAATGGTCCTTCAATTTTCCCTTGACAAAACATCTTTTTACCTTTCATCCTGGGTACTTCCAGAAGAGTTGGTCCCACTTATGACTCAGAATGGAGAAAGTATTTCAGGCTGAAAATGATCCACTCAATGCATTTTCTTGAACAAATTGATTGGTTTAATAGCAAACTAAGATTCACTCAGAGCCAATGAGAGAGAATAAGATTCTGCTGAAAATTTAGAGAACTATCACTGGTTCTTCCCATCTAGATTTATACCTAGAAACTTTTAGACCCAGAAGTTACTGGTAGCTGTCTTGGAACTAGGGAGAAGAGGATTCCCTGACAGGCAACAACACAGGAAAGGAAGAGCAGAGAAGAGGAAGGAGAGAGAAACCAAATTCTGGTATCATTTGAGCTTTGGATCAAATGTAATCTGAAGCCAGTTAGATCTCTCCCCAAACTACCCAGTGACTTATACCAATATATTCCATTTAACTTACTACACTGTGAGTTCAGTTTTCCGGCCCTTACCATGGAAACCTTCCTCCTTTATCAGTCCTGTCACTCTGTATTTCCTCACATACTGAAAAATAATTAGTTATAATCTGTATCTTCTCTAAAATATTTTACCTTTGCCTTTTCCTATGTATCTAGACAATTTTGTTTTTCATCTGTCCATTTAATGTGATGAGATATCAATAAACCCAGATTTTTCTAGAAACTTCTCTATGATTGAAAATAGGTGTGAGATATTACAAAATCCCAACAGCTAACAAAAAGACATTTTATCTGATGGCTTCTCCACTGTTCCTGGTGAAATGTGAAGGGTTGTTATGAAATGGAAGGTGGGGAGATGTTGAAACAGAGGTGAATATATAAAGTTGCAATAAAACCCTGTAAATTTTGATTAAACTGTATCCATTTGAGGTAGCCCAGAGACATTTATAACTTTTCTTTCATGAAGAGGTAGGCCTCATGGCATCATAAAGTCTAAGATTCTGCAAAACCTGACTGATATCTCTTACCTATACATTAGCTGGAGTGAACATTCTTGCCTTGATCCCAATATTAGAAGAAACGTATGGCAAAGGACATTGAACCCTCTTGGGAAGAATGTGGTAACAAAGTGCTCAATATCGTGGGATATAGTAAAATGGCTCTTGTTTGAAGCCACAAGTTTTGGGGGTAGTTTATTACACAGCAGTAAGTAACTGAAACACAAACTCTATTTTGTCTCCAAGAGTTGCTATGCTGTTTCATTGCCAGAATCTCTTTACTTTGTGGATCTTTCCAGATTCCAGACTTCTAACTTCTTCCTTCAGCCTATTTTCCACAATTAGTTGACATATTTTATTTTTTAAAAAGTACAATTCACATATATCTTGCAACAAATTGATAGTTACTATAATCTACTTGCCATAGACAGTTCTGTCAGCTCTTGGGAAAGTGGCCACTGTGGGCTTAGCGGTGGTTTGGATAAGAAAGGCCACTCTTGGGTTTGCTCATGCAAAGTTCGAAAAGTTGGCTTATTACTTTCTCAATCAGTATTTGGCTGGATCAGGAAATATCTAATCTTAGAAAGAAATCCTGACATACTATATTTTAAGGTTGCCTGGTTCTGGATTCTGTAATAACAGAGTCCTGACCTATGGGTTGATGAACCTCTCATGAATACCCCACCATGGATAAGTGGCACATACATATATAGAAGAAGAATGGGAACAAATTCTCTTGGAAAGAACTTTTTATAGGCCTAAACTAGAGAAAACTGCCCGTATAACTCAAGTAATCTCTCTTGGAAAACTAGTGAACGAACATAATATTTTGAGAATGCCTAAAATTGCAATAGTTGGCCCATAAGTCTTTAGGGGGTTAGGAACAGCTTCGGACCCCAGGAGCATCCACAAAGATCTCTCATATGCAGTCTACCTAGACAATTGCTTCACCACTGAGGCCCTAGAGCTCTACTCCATGTTTCTCCTATTAAAGTATATCTTGTTTGTGTTCCATTTGCTCTCAGCTGGTCTACTAGGACAATTTCCAATGTGTGAACTTCTTCTAAGAATGAACTGACCACTTCTGAATGTATGAGATTAGACCATACCAGTAGACACAATGCAACTAGTTAGCTCAATTATTGCAGTCTCATGATCAGCTTTGATTGAGTGTTTGATAAATCTTAATGATAAGCAGTAGTGTCACGCAAAGACCAACTGAATTCTCAAATTTTTTTGACATCCAGCAAGAAACAAGATATTTAGTAAAATTGTGTATTTGGAGGAATGTCATGACTCTGATCTTGGCAAGTGTCTGTGACTTATCATCATTTCTCTTAGGAACTAAGCAGGGGTATTTAAAAATATGTCACCTATTATTAATTTCTGACTAAAAATAATACGTTTTCACTGTAAAAAATTGGGACATACAGGAAGGAATAAAGAAGAAAATAAAAACTAGCCATATTTCTACTACCCAGATATAATCACTGTTAATCTTTTGTTTCATTACAGCTAAATAAAGTATAAAAATATTTTACAAAAAATTTGGATAATTGTGTATACATATGTGTAGGTGTTTGTATGTAGGTATACATACACGCATACATATTGGGTGTGTGTGTGTATACGTGCATGTGTGTGTGCACACATATATAGTTTTGTTTCTAAGCAGGAAATTTTCAAAGGACTAGTTAAACTTTTGTCCTACTTCTTCTGTCTGAAAGTAGATTATGTCAACAAATGAGATTAAACTCATCTTGATGTGTCTTGCCTTCCAGTTGGATAATGTTATTTTTAAACCAGAAAGCAACTTGGATAATTAAATAATGATAACAGCAACAAACAAGAAAGTCCATCTTCAGATCTTTGTGTAAGCTCCACCGTATCTCTGGATGCATACAAATTAATCAAGGGTTGTGGCTATGTTTAAAAAATGATTTAAGGTTTCTGACCAGCCTGGGCAAAATAGTAAAACCCTGTCTCTACAATTTTTTTTTAAAAAATTAGCCAGGCATGGTGGTGCATGCCTGTAGTTCTAGCTACTAGGAAGGCTTTGGCAGGAGTATTGCTTCAGCCCAGGAGTGCCTGGAGACAGAGCAAGACTCCATCTCTAAAGAAATAATAACAACAATTTAAGCCACAATTTCTTCTCTGGGAGCATTTAAAAATTGGTTGGGAAGAATGATTCACACTTTAAAAATTGGTCGGGAAGAATGATTCATACATATTGAACAATTTGAGAGTAGCAGAAGATAGTCTATGTTTAGGTGGTTAAGAGATGTGAGGTTCAATGACCACAAGTATTTCAAGGGTTCCTGGAGAAAGTGGAGTTTGAGATAAACTTTGGGTTATAGATACAAAAGAAAAAGGGAGGGACTTTTTCTGCTTCTTTAACTGCAGCATGGACAAATGCTTTGGAGCAGGAATAAGCTTGACATTGGAAAAGGCGTGGCTCTAAGCATGTGAGCTACAGTCAGGCAGACATAGGTCTGAGTCTGTCCCTGTTACTTGTTAGATTGATGGCCTTGGCACTTTTCTCTATCTTTTCCTAGGCCTCTGATGCTTTATGTCAAAGCAGGGGAAAGTAGCATCTGCCTCAATGGGCTATTTTAAATATTGAGTGGGAAATGTGTATAAAGTGCTAGGCACAGTACTTTATGCATGTGATGGTTAATACTGAGTGTCAACTTGACTGGATTGAAGGATACAAAGTATTGATTCTGGGTGTGTCTGTGAGGGTGTTGCCAAAGGAGATTAGCTATTTGAGTCAGTGGGCTGGGAAAAGGCACCCGCTCTTACTCTGGGTGGGTACAATATAGTCAGCTGCCAGCATGGCTAGAACATAAGCAGGCAGAAAAATGTGAAAAGAGAGACTGGCCTAGCCTCCCAGCCCACATGGGCTAGTACTGGAAGGCTACCAATGGAATATATATATATATTAAATATTATAATATATAATAATATATATAATATTATATATATTCTAGAATATATATATTCTATTAGTTCTGTCCCTCTAGGGAACCCTAATACAATACAATACTCTCTCTGTATATATGTATATTCCATTAGTTTTGTCCCTCTAGAGAACCCTAACTAATACAATGTATAAGAAGCATTAAAAAACTGCTGGCCAATAATGGTGATAAATAATCATCAAAAATGGCAACTGGTTCATGAGGTGACCTAGAAATGTGGCAATATGAGAGACACTAGTAGGTTGATATTCCAGAAAAAGCTTCTAGAATTCAAAAACAGGAAGTAATAAAGATTTCAGATGGAAGGCCATGCCTCATATATCTCCAGTGTTTCAATCAAGTTACAGAGGTGCCAAATCTGTTCACCTGCTCAGGCAGGCTCTGAGGTGTTCTGCTGATGGCCAACTATCTGGAGTCTTTCAGGGGAAGGCTGCCCACACCCCTTTTCTGTTGGTCTAGTGCAAGGATTGACAGATATTTTTTTCTTTTTTCTGTAAAGGACCAGACAGTAAATATTTTAGGTTTTGTGGGCCATACAGTCTCTGTTACAGCTCCTCAGTCCTGACATTGTAGTGTGAAAGCAATAGACAGTACATAAATGCCTGGGTGTGGTTATGTTCCAATAAAACCTTATTTATAAAACCAGGTGGCAGATTTGCCCTCATGGGCTACACTTTGCCCACTCCTGGTCTAGAGTTTAACTCTCAGAGGACAATCTGAATTTTTATTAGTTATGGATTTGTTCTGCAACACCTAGATTCAAAACACATCATAATATTTTCTTTTTATTTTTTAAAATTAAAATTTCACATTTAAAAGTTTAAATTATAAAACAGTTCAAATATCTTGACATTTTTCTAAATAAAAATTATTCTTGCTTGGACCATACTCCCCATGGATGGTTACAAATTCAACTTAGTAATGTTTTCAGGACAAGCCCGTACTCTCCCTGGGGTCATATTAATAACCTATAGCATTTATATGACTGTAGGGGGTAGTGAGGACTTGATTCTCTTCTTGGTGGTTACCTTTGTTACTATTACCTGAAATCCATGACTGCTTCTTCCACGATGCTCTAACACAGGGCTCTTCTTGCACACTGAAGCTCCGTCATGTCTCTTTTCATGTTAGGCACTTAGTGCCCCGGACCCAGGGACATCCCTCAGCCATCCTCCCTCTGAGGTGTTGGGTTTATCTGCCATTTGTAGGAATCCCCTAAGCTACCCTTTCTGTTATCAGAGAACCTCCCTCTGGTGGTTGTGCCATCCTTTCTTCTGTTTCACATAACTCAAAGCACCAGACTTCAACCATTGCCTTCTGGGACAATGCATCTTCATTTGCCTCATAAGCAGCATCTGATTTCCATCAGCTCGGGGTGGAGGTGGTGAAAGTGATGGTAAGAAAGGCTCAAACTTCTTAGAAACACAATAGTTTGATGAAGTGGGAGTTGGAGAGAGGGTTGCTTCCTTCTGTCCTAATGAATTAACAAGAACAACGTAAAGCAAAACAAAACAAACAGAAGCTACCAGTTAGGTTTTTCTCTGAACTCCCAGGTCTCGGGAGGGGTAGCTCATTGTGGTTTCCAAGTCCCGGCAATCTCCAGAATTGGACTGTATGCCAAGGAAATGCCACAGAAGCTTTCAGGAAACTGTCAGTCTTGTTGGAGAAAGGGAGCTCACACACAAGGCGACTCTTTCACCAAGTGTTACAGGGGAAGGAGTTGTCAGACCCGTGATTAAGGCATAGTCCCAATTCTCAAAGAACTTATAACAAGACATGCACCCAAGACAGTCAAAAGGCTGTACAGTTCAGTGGGTATGTGATTGAATGGGGAGAGACAGCTATGTCTGCCCTGAACTTGGAAAGCTATTCTAAAAACCACCCCAGAAGGGAAATGCAGTTCCTACAGCTGTTCTCAAATTGCCACTTTGCTCTGATGACCTCTTTATGATCTAGAGACAATCTGCCCGAGAGACTTTGCATGTTTTTCACTGAGTAATGTGACAGGTGCTACCACAGTCTGAGAGGACAGAACGGCAGCTGACAAAGGGGCAAAGAATCCATGGCTAGGCTTGC
Source organism: Theropithecus gelada (assembly GCF_003255815.1). Lineage (NCBI taxonomy): Eukaryota > Metazoa > Chordata > Mammalia > Primates > Cercopithecidae > Theropithecus > Theropithecus gelada. The sequence goes on along the minus strand of NC_037669.1, from coordinate 159,184,769 downwards.
CTTTATCTATTAGATACTTGTTTTTTTCTGTGGTAGGGGCTGAGGGAGGGGGTGAGGTTGGTCAAGGGATACAACATTTCCATTAGATAGGAAGAACTGAGAGATCTATTGTACAAAATGGTGACTACAGTTAGTAACAATGAATCGTATTCTTGAAAATCGTGAAGAGAATATATTTTAAGTGTCCTCACCAACAAAAAAAAGTTATGTGAAGTAATACATATGTTAATTAGCTCAGTGTAATTCCACAGTAGTTACATATTTCAAAGCAACATGTTGTGCATGATAAATATATAAAATTTGTATTTGCCAATTAAAAAAATTAAGTTTTAAAAAGAGAAATATATATGATTTTGTTTCATCTTAGCAAGTCCTCTGAGATGCCTGCAAGCCATAAGATGAAAAAGACCCTGTCTGGGCGCAGTAGCTCACACCTGTAATCCCAGCACTTTGGGAGGCCAAGGCAGATGGGTCAGCTGAGGTCAGGACCAGCCTGGCCAACATGGCGAAACACCATCTCTACTAAAAATACAAAAGCTAACTGGGCAGGGTGGCATGCATCTGTAATCCCAGCTACTTGGGAGGCTGAGGCGGGAGAATCACTTGAAGCCGGGAGGCAGAGGTTGCAGTGAGCTGAGATAGCGCCACTGTACTCCAGCCTGGGCAACAGAGCAAGACTCTGCCTCAAAAAAAACAAAAAACAAAAAAACAAAAACCCAAGAGCCCTACAGGGAGGCAAACATCTTGTGCCTTTTGACACATGGTATAATACTCCCCAACTTGTTAGCTACGTGATTTTGGGCAAGTTAATTAATATCATTGTACCTCTGCTGCAAAAAAAAAAAGTATAAAAAGATTCCTTCTTCACAGAGTTGCTCAATTATTAAATTAGTTAATACATATAAATGCACTTAAGAGTATTTCCTAGTACATAATAATTATTTGATAAATACCAACTATTATTATTCTGGCCTTTTCCTTCTCAAATTTATTTCTAAAGAATAAACAATCTGTAATAGGGTTGCAGGCCAGCCTCTAATAAATGAAACAGCCTCTAATAAATGAATAGATGAGGCAACCCTTAAAAACTTAAAGGAGGTAATTCTAAGATGTGTTGAAAATAGCATTGTCTTACACAGCAAGTATGAAGCATATGGAACTTACTATCCCAGGAGCTAAGCCAAAAATGCAAATAGACTCAAGGAGAGGTGAAGTAAAATTCTGAGTGGTAGGACTTAAAGTGAGGACATGCCAAACTTCTGAGGGCACAGAAAGCAGCTGCTGTTTCTGTTTTACCCCCTTGGTGCCAGTGTTAGAAAGAGCAGGCTGAATTAAACATGAGCCGGTCTTTAGCAGAAATCTGTTTGGGTAGAGTTTAAAGAAGTGGGTGCTTTGATGGCTGAAGCTTTCTAGAACTCATAGCTGGAGGTCTTTGACCTCTTCATTGTAGGTTAAATCCCACACATACCTGCCCAGAGACAGTGTTCAGTAAGTTTTTTTTTAATTTCATTTTTAAAATTCAAAAATATTAATTGTGCAGATTCATGGAATATATGGTGACGTTTTCATACATATATTTTGGAGTGATCTGATTAGGATAATTAGCCTACCTATCATCTCAAACATTTCTCATTTCTTTGTGTTGGGAACATTCAATATCCTCCTTCTAGCTGTTTGAAACAATATAGTATTGTTAACTATAGCTATCCTACAGTGCTACAAAACACTAGAACTTAATCCTTTTATCTAGGTGAAGTTTTGTATCTTTTAACAGAATCTAAGGTTTTGTTGAGTAAAAGAGATTTCCAAACTCTTGGACCCATTCTGACCCCAAGGAAGTGAAAGGAGCCATTTTTCAGGAGTTTGGATGGTGGCAGCAATATTTTTGACAGTCTGGCCCACAGCCATACTAATTTACTAATTCTTCTGCTGACATGGCCCTGAGTTTTGAGTTTGTTTGGGTATCAGGGCAAGTATTCCCAGGGCTTGCTTCATGATTGGTCTAAGCAACTGTGTTCATCTCATTCCCCTTTCCAGTAATCATTTTAGTCATAGTTACATGACCCATTTCTGGCCATGGGGACATGAGGAATTCAGCAGGGAAGCTTTTAGAAAAGATTTTTTCTCTCAGATTTAAAAATAAAAAAATACACGGAAGGAGAAGTTGTTTTAGTCCTTCCTACTTTCAGTACTATCATGTGAGGATGTGATTCATGGAACTACTGCAGCTTTCTTGTGAACATGAGGGAAACTAAGAAGTTCAGCCGGAGTCCTGACATTGGTGAGCTACAGAAACAGCTTTAGGTAAGTATTCTTCTGGACTTTGTATGTGAGATTGCTAATTAGCCCTATTGTTTAAGCCAACTTTAGTTGGGTATTCTGCTACTTGCAGCCAAAAGCATCCTAACTGATGTGATTACTATGTGTGTTTTGTTCACCACCAATGCCTAGCACGGGGTCTGGCATATAGCTAGAAGCTCAATAATTGTTTTTTGAATTAGCGAACGATAGCACTGTTCAATCTTACTGCTGGGTCTACTCTGGCTATGCTCTGGCTCTGGTAGAGAAGTTCCGGAGAGGTCCCAGGAGTCTATCTGATCCTGGGTTACCTGCCTGGAGTCCCAGCACTTGGCTGCTGGGTCTTTTTTGGTTCTTGACAGGTTTTCCAGGATTGGAGTTATGCCCCTGGCCAGTGGTGACTCATAGTTCTCCCTGACACCAACCTCTGCCCAGACTGTAGAAGGACAACTTGCATATCTTCTGTTGCTGAGTTCCTTCTGGAGAGAAAGTACATGTTACCTTCTGTTGAGCTGCCTTGCCATAGACCTCCTGCCTCGATTGCCAGGTTTGTCTATTCGCATACCTCTGGAAACTGTATTCCTCCTGTGTGCCTGAAGAGCCCAGCCCCCTCATCTGTATCTTGTCCAGGACTGTAAGTGCTCACTGCTCCTGGCAGGTGTGATTTGTTCCCAGCACCCAAACCCTGGTCTAGTTTGGTCTATCACAGACTTCCTGAGCTCTGGAAGGAAGGCTTTCCTCCTGATATACTCAGAAGCCGTTTCTGTCTTATTACCATCATCTGACAGAGTTTGGTCAGATGCTAATGAACAGTGACAACAATTGTTTCTTCTGCAGGCTAGGAAGCCTCACCTGCAATTGTGGAAATGTCAGGCAGAAGTTGAGGTAAAAGAGGAACAAGAAAATTATCTTCTGCCCATTGTACACTTCTAAGATTAAACAAAGAGTCTAAGCTTTTTGAAACCTGTGTACAAGGACATTTCAACTTCATTGTTTGTAAAATCAAACAAAGTAAACTAATTTTCATTCCTCAGATTCTTGAGAATTCAATATGGTGAAGTTTTTTGGTAAACATGGCCAGCCAAAAAGGAAACCTACTCAAATGCCCACTATGAGTAGAATGGTAATTCAGCTGTGGTGTATTTGTCCAATAGAACACTACATCAATGAGAGTGAATGGTCTCCAAACATGTGGATAAGTTTCAAAATATAATACGGAGTTAAAGAAGTCAGATGCATACACAGTGTATGATTCAATTTATTTAAAGTTCAAAACAGGTAAATTTAATGCATGGTATTAAAAATCAGCATGGTGGCTACCCTTGTGGCAATGGGGGCTACTAGAAGGGAACAGAAGATGGGCTTTTGAGATTCTGGTCATGTTCTACTTTTTGATCTGGGAGCTGGTTACACATGGTTAGTTCACAAAAATTCAATAAGCTGTCCACGTATAGTATGAGCACTTCTCTCTCTCTCTCTCTCTCTTTTAATTTAATATAAATTAAAAGTTAAAAATAATTACATGGCCATGGAAACAAGCCTTGGATTAGAAACAAGCAAAGATTCACAGAATCCTAGTGCCAAAAATGAGCTCCTTCATTTTACAGAGGGGAATACCAAGTGGTCAGGAAGTCCAGTGAATCACCCAAAGTCACACTAAGGAGCCAGAGATCAAGCCAGACATGGAGCCCGTGTCTGATTCTAGCCGAGGGCTCTTTCATTGAGTGGGCATAAAGGAAGTTGGATTGTGGCAAAAAATTTAGTGATGTTTCCTTCTGTGCATCTTTTTTTTCCTTTTTGTTAGATGTACTTGAGATACATAGTTTTAGGGAAATGTTTAGGCATAGTTACTTCTAACAAACACTTTTGTTGCTTAATGGGCATATGGAAAACAACACAGATAGACAGGGTCAGAGGTTGCATAGTGCCCTACTCTCAAAAGAACCCTAACCTTGCTTTGATGCTCTGCCATCACCATCTTGAAAGCCTTACCAATTTTTAAACAATGGGCCCAGAACTTTTCATTTTGCACTGAATTCTATAGCTTATGTGGCCAGTCCTACAAATAAATGCTGCATTGTTTGATGAAGAAGGCATGCAAGTCAAGTATTTGTAATCAAATCTATTTTAAATGAGCAAGGAGAATTTGTTATTTAAAGATAAATCCTATACAACAACAAATCAGTTTTATACAAGGAGTAATCCCCTAATTTATTTATTTTACCACTAAATTTCAGTACCACCAGTTGACTTAAGAGATCAAATAGAAAGTGAAATAATAAATAAGAATCCTAGAATAGTAGAATTTAAGAACTAAAAAAGGATCCTAGAGATAACCTCATCCATCCTCTATTTTGCAGATGGAGAAAATGAAGTCTAAAGCAAGGGGGTGATTTGCAAAGAAATTTACCATGTAGATAGAAACTAATGAACCTTGAGCAATATCTGAAGTCCAATATCTGAAGACTCAGTGATACTTGAAAATTTCTGGCCAAGTTTCTGGAGCACTTCCTTTTGCCATCCCACAATAAGTCACCTAGGCAGGCCAAAACATTAAACTTTGCTTAATGCGGAATCATTTGCTGGAAAGAAAGCATACAGGGAAATTGATTATATTTTGTGTAAAATAATTACCTTAATGTAGCATGTGCCATATACAATGTTCACTTGTAAGCAGAAATGACTGTCAGAATGGCTCTGCCTCAAACACAGTTTGTTAGCATCAACTTGACCCAACTTGGTATCTTCCAGATGCAGATGCTGGCATCAGACAAAGACTCTGGCATGTATCTGGGGCCCTAAGCTTCCATCTCAATTCACCTCTGTTTGTCTTCACTGAATAGATTTAGGCGACTGGGTCATGGCTATGTTCTGCTTTAGGGCAATGGCATTTCTGCAGCCAGAAAAACAAAAGAATGAAGTAAAGTTGCAATTCAAGATGATGAGTGTACAGCATAGATATGCAAAGGGTAGTGGGCTAGTGGGGCTACCTGGTGGAGCATGGCAGGAAAGTGGGGAGCAAAGTAGGGCTTCATGCAAGAAATGAGTCTTAAAGGATGTGTAGAAGCTAACTTGATGAAGGGCCCAGAAGGAAGATGGCATGGCAAGTAGGGCAAAGAACTCCAGGGGAGAGTATGAATAAAGCCAGCAAAGGGTTTTCAACAAGAAGTTATTGGTGCTTCAGAAAGATTACTGTGGACAATGGCTACAGGAAGGTGGAGGGCAGGATGACAGGCAGTGGTCCAGGTAAACAAAGGTGGGAGTCTGAACTACGATGCCTCTCACTCCTTCTCAGAGAAATAGTCTGGAAACAGTGAGGAGGAAAAATTTTAAGGGCTTAGTCATCTCCAGGGGTGGAGGCTAAGAGAAAAGACCAAGAGGCTCTATTTTGTTGCCCGGGTGGTGTTGGTATAGTAGTTTGGCTGACACAAGCATTGAAGGAGGATAAGATTTAAAGAGAAGACTGAGGAATTCTTGGATATGTGAGCTTCAAGTGCCTATCGACCATTTAGGTGGATAATTTTCACCATTTCAAGCAGAAGCATTGAACTTTTTCTTATTTGCCTGAATATATGTTTGTGATAGTTGAATGAGTTCAAAGCTCACATGTGAATATAATATGCAATATCACACATCTTCATTTCAAGTGAGCATGCATATCATTAGGTATTCATTTTTAAATCATGTCTAAATATAAGAGAGTAGGGAAGTTAGAATACAATTATATTGCTAGAAGGAGCCGTAATAATCATATTCTGCGTAAAACAATTTGAGCTCCCTGAGGCTGAGTAGTCCTCCCAAGGGCTATTAGTAGTCCTCCCTCCAGCTATTAAATGGAAGAGTTGGGACTCCAACCCAGTTCTCTATCCCCTGCCTCTTGCTGCTTCATCACGGTATTGAAGATGGCTGCAATTTACAGTCTAAAGTGTGCTATAGTGTGTTTACCATGCTAACCTCCCATTTGAAAAGAGAGCTTTGAAAAACTTCCTGTCTCCATTTTTGCTTCTCACCTAGTCACAGTTTTATTTATTCCTTCAACTTCAGGCCTCAACTTTATCCCCTGCTTGTTTTCAAGTTTCTTTGAGAAGTGCCTTTGAGAAAGTCCTCATGAGCTGACGTTGATTCCATGGTTTCCAGTGAAGTGGGAAGCTCACCGAGTACTATCACTCATTGTGGCCTGTTTGCCTTCCTTTACTCTCAGAGTGGGCAGAGTCTTGAACAGCTGGAAGCACAGGGAAAGACAAAGCAGCAAAACATTGGGTCAGGTTTTCCTCCCAATCATACTTTTCAGAGAGAGAAAAACATGATCAGAATCCAAGACAAGCAGGTGTTCAGCATCTACTAAGAGGGCTTTTGAAGCAACTTTAAGGAATAGTTTTTAAAAAATTCTGCCTGGGCCTTCAAATCACATCCCATCCTAAATTTTAAGAAGCAAAATTATTACGTGTCATTGCAAATGTGATGATTATTAGAGCCAAGGCTTCAATTTACATCAAATGTATGTATATCGAGGGTGCCTCATACCACCCATGTGTCCAGCAGAGTTGTACCCAAATTATAGAAATCAGCACAGAAAATTTATTTCTAAAATGATTATAGATTTATAGTAGAATATTTGCATGATAGGGCAAGTTTCTGTGCCCCGGACCATCATTGCCTTGCTCGGTACTTTCTTCTGATGGGGAAGGGAGTTTTAAGCATAATGTCGAATCTAAGTTATACTTTGAGAAGTCAATATTGGCAAGATTTTTGGCTGGTTCTGCCAGGCCCAAAGAGTTCATATTGTAGGTCCTGTCCAACGTTGCTCAGTCATAGGTTCTGTTCTTCACTAGTGACACTTCCACCCAAGACCTGGAACAGAAAGCTTACTTCCAAACGCTACTTTCTAGACCCACATTACAGATGGAGCAGAGTTTTTCTGAGCCTGACATTGTGCAGACATCTGTTCTGCCGGCCTGCCTGCCTGTCACTCTGCTTCCTGCTTAGGCATCAAAACCTCAACCTTAACAGGCATCTACGACTTATACCTGGAGGGCTTCACAGCTCTACCTCCCACCTTCTATACTGTCTAAAGACTCCTTTGTTTCTGATTCCTGGAAATTTCCCTTTCTTGTTTGCATGTGTATTAAAGAAAAACTGCTAAGCTCTGAGCATTCAGCCCATTTATTGAATGACCCCAGGCCCACTGGAAATTCAGGCAACCAATTGTGGACTTCTTTGAAACCAGATTTCCCTTTATTACAGAAAAGGAAAGGAAGAATTTACATTCTGCCTCATGGGCCAACCAGAGACCTGAACTCAGAATCTTGCCTTCTGGGTGTATGTCCTTCTTTTTGCCATATCCAAGTTCTTTCCATTTCTGCTTGGAGAGACCTGCTGAAATCACACTTGAGGGAGGCAATGTGACTCTCCCTGACCAGGTACAAAATAAATCCAGCTTTGTTTCAGACCATGTTTAGTGGTCTGTTGTTTGTTACTGTCCAACACAAATCTATTTTTAATTTAAAAATATATATGGACATATATATATATAGTTATATATAACTATATAAAAAACTATATCTATCTATTGATATACACACACCAGTCTTTTTGTTTTTTTGGAGCAGTTTATTTGTTTCTTTGGGGATGGGATGGGGGTGGCTTATACATCTTTAAGTCTGTCACCTTGTCTAGAGGTCTGAGTAATTTCAGCATTTGCAACGTTGGCTCACATTGTAATAACTCCACAAAGGTCCTCAAGGTCAGGAGAGCGTGGACAAACGTAAATGAATAAGGAGGGAACACTAAAAGTGTTTTTCCTTTGTGTAGAAAGGCTGTCAGTGCCCAGGCCAAGGTCACAGCTTTGCTCTTCAACCCAAAGTTGCAGAGGCAGAAGGGCCACTTTCTGTGCAGTCAGGAATCTGGGTTCCTACCATCAGCAGCCATATGGGTTTGGGAACATTCGTCAGCTGGAGAACTCGCTGAGATGGAAAAAGAAACTTTTCACAGGACAGCCCAAAATATTTTTTAAACTTATGGAAAACTGGTAGTGACTTTCTCCATGTGCCAACTGCTGACGTGCATTTTTGTTTAAAGATATACCAGGTAGAAAAATAGTGAAATGTTTCAAGGAATACCTCAGCTGATGAGTGTTGGCTGTTCTGGGGGCTCACAGAGGGCAGTGTAGGGATTGAGGCATACTTTTTGATGTAGAAGAAAAGATTTGGAACAGTACTGACACACAGTAGACATGACATAAACTCAGCTATCATTGTAATATACAGAAGAATGATAAAATCCCACAGGTTCATTTAGCTGAGGCGCGAACAGCAGTAGGTGTCAAGTACTCTCACATTCCAATGTGAGTCACTAAACTAGCTAGAACATTCATGTAGACCATCCATGTTGCAAAGGGAGTGGCTGCAGCCTGGTTCTGCCAGAGTCAGGGAGGTTGAAGATTAAGTAAGGGAGAATAAGTATTTCTTTAGAGAGAATTGTCAGAGGACCGTGGAGTTTCCACTTTCCAGGGAATAGAAGTATTTCTCCATCACTGTGAACCAAATGAGGAGGATGTGTCAAGCAACTACCCAGAGAGCTTCCCCTGCATCTTCTATAATTTGGGGATATGAGGACATGTGTCCGATACACATCTGGAAAAATCTATAGGTGAGAGGCTGTAGCTAAAGAGACCAGAGCTGAAAAATAGAGGCAGAGGGAGGGAGGTCACTTTTTGGGGGGAAGGTAGGAGACAAAGATATGGAACCCTTGGAAGGGATCTTACTGTCAGTTGTCTTGAAAAGGACACTTCCCAAGAGATCATCCTTTCTGGGGTGAGGTGAACAGGGCAGAGAGAAGCTGGAGTACTGCTACATGCAGAAGCTGAGGGTGGAAGGGGAACCGGAAATGGCTGTCAGGGAGGGACAATATCACACCAGGGAATTACAGTTGAAGCTGTCTCCCGTCTACCCTCGTGTGTGTGTAGTGCGTGTTGTGTGTGATGTGGTGTGTGTGTGGTGTGTGTGGTGTATGCATGTGTGGTGTGTGGTGTGTGTGTGGTGTGGTATGTGTGTGGTGTGTGGAGTGTGTGGTGTGTGCATCTGTAGTGTGTGTGGTGTGTGGTGTGTGGTGTGTGTGGTGTGTGTGTGGTATGTGTGTGGTGTGGTTGTGTGTGGGATGTGTGGTGTGTGGTGTGTGTGTGTGGTGTGTGTAGTGTGTGGTGTGTGCGTGTGTAATGTGTGGTGTGTGTGGTGTGTGGTGTGTGTGGTGTGTGGTGTGTGTGGTGTGTGCGGGGTGTGTGTGTGGTGTGTGTGTGTGGTGTGTGTGTGTTGTGTGTGGTGTGTGTGTGGTGTGTGTGGGGGTAGTGTGTGTGTGTGGTGTGTGCATGTGTGGTATGAGTGTGTATGGTGTGTGTGGTGTGTGCATAGTGTGTGTGTGTGGTGTGTGTGTGGTGTGTGTGTGGGAGGTGTGTGTGGGGTGTGTGTGTGTGTGTGTGTGTGTTGGCAGTGTCTCTAGGGAATTTATAACTCAGCGGCAAAAGACTTAGCATTTAGCATTTGGCTATCCCTCCTTCCAGGGGGCATCAGTGCCAGACTCCAATTGTACCCATCAGGAAACGTCTTTTCTGCTCCTTTTCTAGCTTCATCTTACTCCCTGGGGACCCCTGGAGCAGCACTGTGGGTGGAGGTAGGAAGACTATAAGATGTAGAGAAATAATGGTGAAGCCAGCGCTACCCCCACTCCCTTCCACACGGCAGGATTTCAAGCCTGCTTTAGACCTAATGGAGGAGAAGCTTTAAATTAGATGAGAGTTTAAAGTCCACAAAATGGGATTCCAGAGGCAGTTATGAAAGAAATTAGTTTATAGTTATTACACTTGTCAAGTTCAATGGTCTTAAGTCAGTTCTAGCAGCAGAGCCTGAGATAGGTATTCAAGTGCACAGAATTTATTGAGAGAGTCCTCAGTGCTCTCAGGAGAAACTTGAAGGAGAGAGAGTGAACCAGGATAGGGCAGGGGAAGAGGCTAGGCAAAGATGTGGTCTCAGGTAAAGATTCATCTTGGTCTGATCCACAAGGGACTGTGAAGCATAAATAACACCACAAAGATGTCCCACTTTGTCAGTCAGTTGGGATGAGATGGGGATGGAGAGTAACCTCCCGAGTGAGTTAGCTCCCATCAGCCGTGGGCAATCCTTCAGACAGGGGGCAAGCTTTGAACTGTTAACAGTGAACACTCAACGCAGCTGAGGGATGGCTGCTCCAGCCCAGTAAAAGGGACCTAGATGGGCACCAACAGTGACTGTTAGAACACTTTATTTCAAAGCCCATTCCGTAGCCTTTTCTTTACAAGAACTTTAGCAGTCCCCTTGAAATATTTTTATGTGCAGTTGATACCTACAGTACAGTCTTAGTCTTGGGAAATGTTCTAAGAAAATATGCATTGAGGAAGAGAAAGTTCCCTGCCCAAATTGTGCCACCGCATTGGGCCTGATGTGTAATAGCATACTTCTTTTTGGAATTTGGTGTGTTCATTACAATAATCATAATGCAACATAGCACACTCTTAAGATTTCCTCTTTTCTAAAATAAAAATCTATGTGAACTAAAATCTTATGCACCCCTAACACTGTGAGTTGCAATACAAGGGCATAAATGGAGGCTGCCTACATACCATATATCCAATTACCTAAAAGGTAAAAACCATGCCAACAAACTGATAGGTAAAATAAGTTGTATCCCACTACATTGACATATATGCCTTCGTAACAACCTGGTCAAGTTTGAGTTCATAATTTTCAGATTCCTTAAAGTTTCATGTTAAAATAAGATGGTGGAGGAGACAGGGTCCTGCCTGTGGCTCACTGACACTGTACTTCCTATCCGTCTTCCATTTTGTTCCGTGAGCACAAGTATATTTGACTGCTTGGACTGCCACGACAAAATGCCATAAACAGGGTGGCTTTAAAAGAGAAATTTATTGTTTCACCTATAAATGACTATTGTCATTTTAAGCCACTAAGTTTTGTGGTGATTTTTAAATGCAGAATTAGATAACTAATAAAGGAGAGAAGTACAACAGAAGGGCCATCCCAGAACCCTCTAAAATGTGGGGCCTAGGACTGGGGCTACTTTTGCTTGGATCTAAAGGCAGTGCTGACTATAGGATATCAATTTTGTTTCTTTAGGGACCCGGAGATTTCCTAGGGAAGGGTGGGTTTATTTACACAAAAGAAAAACCAAAACCAGACAAAGACACAACAACAACAAAAAGAAAACTAAAGGCCAATGTCTCTGACGAACATTGGTGCAAAAATCCTCAACAAAATACTAGCAAACTGAATTCAACAACACAGTAAAAACATTATTCTTCATGACCATGTGGGATTCATCCCACATATGCAAGGATGGTTCAACATATGCAAATCAATAAATGTGAAACATCTTATCAACAGAATGAAGGACAAAAATCATATGATCGTTTCAATGATGCCGAAAAGGCATTCAATAAAATCCAACATCCCTTCATGATAAAAACTCTCAAAAAAACTGCATATAGAAGGAACAGACCTCAACATGATAAAAAACCATATGCAGTAAACCTACGGCTAGCATCATACTGAACAGTGAAAAACTGAAAGCCTTTCCTCTAAGATCTGGAACATAACAAGGATGTCCACTTTCACCATTTTTATTCAACATAGTACTAGAAGTCTTAGCCAGAGCAATAGCAATTAGACAACAGAAAAAAAAAATAAAAGAGCATCCAAATTGGAAAGGAAGATGTCAAATTATGCTTGTTTGCAGATGATATGATCTTATATTTAGAAAAACCTAAGGACTCCACCAAAAACTATTATAGCTGATAAATAAATTCAGTAAAATTGCAGGATACAAAATCAACTTACAAAAATCAGTAGTATTTCTATATGCCAATAATGATCAATCTGAAAAGCTGAGAAAGTAATCCCAAATTTAGCTACAAATAAAATAAAATCCTTAGGAATAAACTTAATCAAAGAAGTAAAGTATCTCTACATTGAAAACCATAAAACATTGATGAAAGGAATTAAAGAGGACATAGAAAAAATAAAAAGATATTCCCTGTTCATGAACTGAAAGAATCAATATTGTTAAAATGTAGATACTACCCAAAGCAATCTACAGATTCAAGGTAATTGCTATCACAATCCCAATGATATTCTTCACAGAAATAGAAAAAATAATCCTAAAATTTATATGGAACTACAGAATACCCAGAATAGCCAAACCTAACCTAAGAAAAAAGAACAAAGTTGAAGGAATCACCTTACCTGACTTCTATTATACCCAGAGATACAGTAACCAAAACAGCATGGTGCTAGCATGAAAACAGACATAGAGACCAATGGAACAACAGAGAGAACCCAGGAATAGATCCATGCATTTACAATCAACTCATTTTTTATAAAGGTGCCAAGAACATACATTGAAAAAGCTCAGTCTTTTCAGTAAATGGTGCTGGGAAAACTGAGTATTTATATGCAGAAGAATGAAACTAGACCCCGCTCTCACCATATACAGAAATCAAATACAAATGGATTAAAAGTGAAATCTAAGACCTTAAACTGAAGCTACTACAAGAGGACATTGGAGAAACTCTCTGGAACACTGGACTGAGCAAAAATGTTTTGAGTAATGACCCACAAGCACAGGCAACCAAAGCAAAAATGGACAAATGGGATCACATCAAGTTAAAAAGCTTCTGCACAGCAAAGGAAACAATCAACAAAGTGAAGAGACAACCCACAGAATGAGTGAAAATATTTGTAATCTACCCATCTGATAGGGGATTAATAACCAGAATATTTAAGCAGCTCAAACAACTCAATAGGAAAAAACAAATAATCCAGTCAAAAAAAAAATGGGCACAAGATTTGAACAGACATTTCTCAAAAGAAGACATACAAATGGCCAATAAGTATATGAAAAAGTTATCAGCATCACTAATCATCAGAGAAATGAAAACCAAAGCCACTATGAGATATCATCTCACCATAGTTAAAATGGCTTGTATCTAAAAGGCAGGCAATAATGAATGCTGGCAAGGATGTGGGGAAAGGGGAACTCTCGTACACTGTTGGTTGGAATGTAAGCCATTGTGGAGAACTGTTTGGATGTTCTCTAAAAAACCAAAAATAGAACTACCATGTGATCCAGCAATCCCACTGCTAGGTACAAACCCCCCAAAATAAAATCAGTATATTGTAGAAATATCTACCCTTCCATGTTTATTGCAGCACTATTCACAATAGCCAAGATTTATAATCAGAGTGTCCATCAACAGATGAATGGATAAAGAAAATGTGGCGTGCGTGTGAGTGTGTGTGTGTGTGTGTGTGTGTGTATGAAATATTATTCAGCCATAGAAAGAATGAAAGCCTGTCATTTACAACAGCATTCATGGAACTGGAGGACATTATGTTAAGTGAAATAAGCCAGGCACCAAAAGACATATATCACATATTCTGACTCATATGTGGGAACTAAAAAATACATTGAACTCATAGAGAGTAGAATAATGGTTACCAGAGGTTGGGAAGGGCAGTGGGAAGAGGGGGATAATGAGGGTATGGTTAATGGGCACAAAAATACAGTTATAGAAGGGATAAAATCTAGTGTTCGATAGCACAATGGGGTAACTATAGTTAAAGACAATTTATTGTGTATTTCAAAATAACTAAATGAGTGAAATTGGAATGTTTCTATCACACAGAAACGATACATTCTTGAGGTGATGGATACCCCAATTACCTTGATTTGATCGTTATGCATTCTATGTTTGTATCAAAATATCACATGTACCCCATAAATATGTACAACTACTAATATCCATAATAGTAATAATTTTTTTTTTTTAAAAAAAAAAGGAATTTAAGCACTGATTAGGGTGTTTGAGACCAGGAGACTTTTCTTACCAAAACTATAACAAAATAGCTTTTTATCTAGAGTACACAAATAAACTAAAATGTAATGAGACATTTATTTGCTTGTTTGTATAAATACACCAAAATATACACATTGGAATAATCAAAGCGGAAGGGAGTTTACTTAAGCCAATGATGCTGTCGGTTGGTTTTCAAAAATGCCTGTGAAACTTCTCTTTCAGAATCACCCATGAAGCTGGATTATGAGCTCCCATGAAACCAGACTCATCACTCAAACTGAGACTTGGTTGTGACCCCAGACAGCATTTCCCAGCATGATCACCCAACCTACTCAGCAGACTGCTCCAAATGGCTTAGAACTGTTTTCAAAACTCACATCCTCCGTCTGAGGATACACATGCTGTCAGGGTTATCTTTCTAAAACACATCTCAGATCATGTGCTTCAGTGGTTCTCAGTTGCATAGATAATTAAGTCTCAACTTCTCAGCCTGATTTTCAAAACTTTATTATACAACTCCCACTCAGCCTTCCAGTTCTGTCATCGACCAGCAGTCTCCCATGAACACACGACGACCTTTCTAGTTACCAATGAAAAGTACCATTTACTAAGCTCTTACTATGTGCCCCACACTGCACTAAGAGCTTTAAACAACATCTCATTTTATCCTTATAGGATTTTGTAGGATAAATATTATCTCTGTAGTACAAATAATAAAACAATGATTGCTAGCTGTTTTTATAGTGCTTACAATGTGCTAAGGCGTTGTTCTATAGAAATATGTGTGCCACATATGTAATTTTACATTTTTCGTAGCCACATTAAAAAGTCAAAAGAAATAAGTGAAGCTGATTTTAATAAAATATTTTGTCAGGGAGCATGTAATTAACATAAGAAATCATTAATGAGATATTCCACATTTTCTTTCTTTTTTTATTTTTTGATACTGTCATTAAAATCTGGTGTGTATTTTACGCCTATAACATATCTCAATTTGGATGCTAAATTTTCATTGGAAACATTTGAATTCCAATGAAATCAACACAATAAATACTATGTTTATATTTTATAAAATGTACAGTAAAAAAATGTAGATTACATACCCAAGTTGTTATGAACATATCTGCATATCTGGAAGATTTCTAACATCTGAATCAAGTACCAAAAAGTCATTTCCTTTTCTATTCTCATCCAAATTGTTAAAATTGCTTGAATTTAACATTTTTAATTTCACTTTCAATCAATTAAAATAGAGTTAAAATTTTAATTTCTAATGTTGCCCTAGCCACATTTCAAGCCTCAGTAGCCACATGTGGCTGTGGCTGCCGTGCTGGACAGCATAGGTCTAAGCACTTTACTACTGTGAGGTAGGTGCTGTTATTATCTTCACTTCATTCTCAGCAAACTAACAAAAGAACAGAAAACCAAACGCCGCATGTTCTCACCACATTGTTCAAGTGGGAGTTGAACAATGAGAACACATGGACACAGGGAGGGGAACATCACACACCGGGGCTTGTCAGCGGGGGGCTAGGGGAGGGACAGCATTAGGAGAAATACCTAATGTAGATGATGGGTTGATGGTTGCAGCAAACCATCATGGCATGTGTATACCTATGTAACAAACCTACACGTTCTGCACATGTACCCCAGAACTTAAAGTATAATTTAAAAAAAAAAGAAAAGAAAAGAAACAGAGGCACAGAGAGTCGTAATTTGCATTAGTGCACTCAGCTGACGAACTGAATTGTTTCATTTGTCAGAATGCTTTCATTTGCTCAGAATGGTTGATTTGTCCAAGGTGACTTTGCTAATAAGGGTTAGAGCCAGGAGTTGAACTCAGGATTGTTTATGTTCATAGGCTAAGTTTTTGCTATGGTGCTCATTGCTCTACACATTTAATTGCTCACTATTATCCTAAAATCCTTCATTGATGCTGGTCTTTTTTGTCAGACTGTTACCTCTGTCTGTATTGCCTTGCAAGGTCCATTTTAAGTATCATTCATTCACCCATTTATTCAGTCAGTAAGTTAATTTCTGTTTCCAGCAAATACTGTTAGCCATTTTTCAAATATCTGCCATGTAGACAATAGCTGTGAACAAGGCACACATGGCCTCTGCCGACACAGAACTTTTAGTTTAACAGCACTTCTCGAACTTTTAAATCTCCAGACCCTATAACACTCTAAAACTTGTTCAGGACCCCAAAGAGCTTTTGCCTATGTAGGTTATAGCTATCAATATTTATTGTAATAGAAATTAAAACTAGGACATTTTAAAAACATTTATTTATCCATTCATTTAAAGATAACATACTATGGCTGGGTGTTGTGGTTCACACCTGTAATCCCCAGCACTTTGGGAGGCTGAGGCAGGTGGATCACTTGAGGCCAGGAGTTTGAGACCAGCCTGAAGAACATGGTGAAACCCCATTTCTACTAAAAAACACAAAAATTAGCCAGGCAGGGTGGTGTGCGCCTGTAATCCCAGCTATTTGGGAGGCTGAGGCAGGAGAACCACTTGAATTCAGTAGGCAGAGCAGTGAACTGAGATTGCGCCACTGCACTCCAGTCTGGGTAACAGAGCGAGAGTCTGTCTCAAAAAAAAAGAAAAGAAAAGAAAAAAAAGGAACATAACGTAATAAACCCACTATATGTAAACACAAAGAATATAGAATTATGAAAATATATTTTCCAAGACAACGGTTAATAAGGAGAGTGGCATTGTTTTCTGACTTTGCTAATCTCTTTAATGTGTGACTTAATAAAAGACAGCTGGATTCTCATCTCTGCTTCTGTCTTTAGTCTGTTGCACTACGTTGATTTGGTTGAAATATATGAGGAAAATCTGCCCTCAACCAGATATGTAATTAGAAAAGAGAGCAGTGGTCTTAACCCATTTATGCTAGAGATTGCAAATTTTTGAATTGCAGATATGTGTGAAAAATCAGACCTTGACAATGACCTTGAGCAGTAGGATGTAAATAACTCCCACATGCTTAGCGTTCCAATAATGGAACACTAGGCGTAAATGAGTTAATAGGCTCTTAAGTGTGAAAATTGTTTTTTGCTACTATTCCGAAACTCAGCAAGTGATTGTTTATTAAGGTTTAGCTACAATATGGAATCTGAAACCATATCAATTTCATATATTAAAGTTACAAAAATTCCTAGCCTACCTTGCGCATTCAATGGATTTTATTATTATTATTATTTTGAGATGGAGTCTCACTTTGTCACCCAGGCTGGAGTGTAATGGCGTGATCTTGGCTCACTGCAACCTCCACCTCTTGGTTTCAAGAGGTTCTCCTGCCTCAGCCTCCTGAGTAGCTGGGATTACAGGCATGAGCCACCACGCTCGGCCTCAATTGATTTTATATATGCTTTTGTAACATGTATTGTTCATTTGGAAAACATTGATTCACTGAGTTATACAGCTCTTTCAAATGTTGACACATTTCATTATTTATTTAAGAATCACGTTCACAGCCGGGTGTGGTGGCTCATGCCTGTAATCCCAGCACTTTGGGAGGCTGAGGCAGGTGGATCACGAGGTGAGGAGATCGAGACCATCCTGGCTAACACAGTGAAACCCTGTCCTACTAAAAATACAAAAAATTAGCCAGGCATGGTGGCGGGTGCCTGTAGTACCAGCTACTTGGGAGGCTGAGACAGGAGAATCGCTTGTACCCGGGAGGTGGAGGTTGCAGTGAGCCGAGATTGCACCACTGCACTTTGGCCTGGGTGACAGAGCGAGACTCCATCTCAAAAAAAAAAAAAAAAAAAAAAAAAAAAAAGATCACATTCACTAATATTAGCACAGATCAGATCAGAAAAATCTTCAAGTATCAGGAGGCTGTCAAGCTTGTACAGGCAGGTACAATTTTTCCAAAATTCTGATTTTTATTTGAAGGCTCAAATGTTACCATTGGCAACATATACTGCGAGTTGTTTTTCTTGAAGTAACAGGCTCATTTTGTTCATTTTTGAGAAAATTTCTACCATAGTCAAGTCTAAACAACCATAGTTTGTCTGATGTTCTTTCAAGTAAAGATGGTGCTCCTTGAAGAAAGCATCTAGCTCAGCTCACAAGTCAAACAGTCATCAGGAGCTTTTCCTTGAGAGGACCATTGTGTTTCAATGAGCAGCAAAAATGCTTAATGCATACGTTCCCATTGTGTCAAGCAGAATATTAAACAGATACATATTCAAGGGCAGTAATTTAACAAAATTCATCATTTTTAGTGCTTAATCAAGGGCTTTCTTAAGTAAAACTAGCATTTTTTTCTCGTAGTGAAGAAGAATACAATGACTAACAGTAAGTTTATTGCCACTGCCTGTTTTTGCTAATGCACCAGCAGTATTTTCACCCACCATTGCTTTTGCACCATCAGTGAAAATATCAATCCAGTGAAAAAGGTAAATAACATTTTAATATCATCATGAAACTAGTTTTGACCTCACGAATCCCTTGAAATGGTCTCAGGATCCCAGGAATCTAAATGCCACACTTTCAAGACCAGTGGTCTAGAAGGAAAAATAATTGGACAAGTACATGGGTAAGCTTGTTCACTCCAAGGGGTCAAGGAAGGCCTCATGGATAAAGTGATATTTAAGGTTAGACCAGAAATATATGTATCAGTGACCCAAGTGAACAAAGGGCAGGGTAGGAAAGGAGAGTGTCAGGCAGACATAGAGGTGTGTGTAAAAGCTGGAAGAGAGGCAGGCTGCAGGAGCTACAAGAGGCTCATTTGGCTGGGACTTGAAATGTCAAAGGGAGAGCAGTAAGTGATGAGGCCAGAGAGATGGCAAGGCCAGCCAGCAAACAGCCTTGCAAATACATTGAGGGCATCACATCACCTCTGTTTACTCCTGAAAATATTTAACCTGAATTGAATCATGAGGAGACAACCAGACAAATGCAATTTGAGGACATTTTACCAAATAATCTGACTGGACTCTTAAAAAATGTCAAGGTATCAAAAGACAGAAAAAAACTGGGAAACTGTTCTAAATTAAAGGAGACTAAGGGAGACATGACATCTAAAAGCATTACATAATTCTTGATTGGATCTTGGATTTAAAAAAAAAAACACTGTCTTAGTCCATTTAAGCTACAACAAAGCACCTTAGACTGGGTAACTTATAAACAACACAAATTTATTGCTCACAGTTCTGGAGGCTGGGAGGTCCAATACTAAGGTGCCAGCAGATTTATGTCTGGTGAAGCCTTGCTCCCTGTTTCATTGATGGTAGCTTTTGTGTCCTCACATGATGAGGGACAAGGCAGTTCCTTTCAACCTCTTTTGTAAGAGCGCAAATCCTAGTCATGGAGGCTCTACCCTCATGACTTAATCACCTCCTAAAGGCCCCACCTCTTAATACTACCACACTGACAATTAAATTTCAACATATGAATTTAGGGGACACATTCAGACCATAACACCCAACACCACCACCACCACCAATAACTATGAAGGGTATTGTTTTGGGACAATTAGGGAAATTTGAATATGGACTACATATTAGATAATGCATACATCAAGGTTACATTTTCTAAATGTGTGGTTGCATTTTGGTTACATAGGAGAGTGCCTTTGTTCTAGGAGGATACAATGCTGAAGTATTTAGGGATGAAGTATGATGTCTGTAAGTAGTTTAACTCTCAAATATTCATAAAAAACTATTTGTATGTACATACAGAAACAGAGAGAACAATAAGACAAATGGAGCAGAATGTTAACAATTGATGAAACTTGATGTAAGCCCTAAGGGCATTAACTTTACTACTCTTGCAAATCGTCAGTAGGTTTGAAAATTTTTCAAAATAAAATGTGGGAATATAACGAATTTGGGCCTTATTCTAGAATCAACGGAAGCCACGGAAAGATGGTAGCCAATAATCAGGATTTGTAAATAAGGGATCAAAACCAGACTCAAACAGGAAAGTTACTAACTTGTGATCAGACATGATGGATGATGCTGGTCTCCAGATTTCAGAATCCAGATCCCCTCAGGTCCTACCACTCTGCTCCCAACTTTCTTCTCATTCCTGTTTCTCTGTAACACTTGGCCTCATTCTTTGTAATTACAGGCAAGAGTCCTCTGCCAGGGAACAGTGGCCTCAGGCAAGTCTGAGATTGCTTTTTTACTCTCTCTGAACCCTACTTCCACTAATAGATTCTATTTGAGGTTAACCAATTGCCAAGAAAGCATTTTCCATGGTCCTGAGGGGTACACAGGTTGCCCTTTGACCAATCACTGAGGTCACTGATGTGAGCGACAACAATTGCTTCTCTCTGGTCCTGTGCTTGCCCTGTGAATCAGTTTCTCCTTTGAGAAGCAGATGCCAAGAAAGGATTAGATTGACAAGAAATGTATTGGAAATACTAGGAAAGGATAGGCTAGAAGGGAGCGGGAGTAGGTAGGGAGAGCCTTCAGACTGTGATTCAGGCTTGACATTTGGGAAAGAAGAGAGGAAAGGAAGGACTAAGTAGGAAGAGCCTCAGGCCACAGCACAGATCTAAGAAAGTCTTGTCTGGGCTAATGGGGAGTGCCCAAGAAATGATGGTCCATTGGAAAAGCACTACATCTGGTAGGAATGTCCTACTTCTAGACTCCCACCACGCTTATTGACTGGGAGCAGCCCTGGGGAAGCATGGTCTTAATATAAACACCATGGTGCATCCCAAGATGCAGCATCCGGGGCCTGTTAGTTGACTATGCCACCACTCCTCCAGTAGATATTTGAATTGCACACAGAAGGAGATTTGAATCGCACACTTCACAGTTGCCACACTCTGTGGGTTAGAAAGGGAATGGATACTGGGTATATATCCAAGTCAAAAGAAATCATTTTACCAAAAGGCACATGCACTCGATTGTTCACTGCAACACTATTTACAGTAGCAAAGACATGGAATCAATATAGGTGCCCATCAATGGTGGACTGAATAAAGAAAATGTGCTACATATACCATGAAATACTATGCAGCCATAAAAAAGAATGAAATCATGTCCTTCACTGCAGCATGGATGTAGTTGGAGGCCATTATACTAAGTGAATTAATGCAGGAACAGAAAACCAAATACTACATGTTCTTACTTATAAATGGGAGCCAAACATTGAGTACAAGTGGACATAAAGATGAAAATAGTAGACACTGGGGACTACTGGTGGGGAGGATGGAAAAAGAGACAAGGGTTGTAAAACCACCTATTGAGTACTATTCTCACTACTTGGGTGATGGAATCATTTGTACACTAAACCTCAGTGACATGCAATGTACCCATGTAACAAACCTGCACATGTGCCCCCCGAAAATAAAATAAAAGTTGAAAAAAAAAAAAGGAAGGGAATGGGGGAAATATAAGAAGAGATGCTGGACAAGAAAAAGCATGAAAGTATATTTATCCCGGAGGGAAAGAATCCTGCCTTTTCTTTGACTTTCAGTCTTCAGTTCTTTGAATCACTGTGTTCTTACACAGTAATAGATGTATAATAATTAAATTTATATTCTGGAGACGATCACAAAATAAGAGGTATAAAACAGATTTTATTTAATAACTGTAATGTAGCTTAGTCTAGCTGGAGTGATTCCTTTGAAGGTAAAAATGCATTTGATGTGTTTCTGGTGTGTTAAAAAAAGATTTGCTTGTCTTAATACCCTAACTTCCTGTTTTCTTTTTCCTTTTTCTTTCTTTCTTTTCTTTTTCTTTTTCTTTTTTTTTTTTTTATGGAGTTTCTCTCTTGTTGTCCAGGCTAGAGTACAATGGCTCGATCTCAGCCCACTGCAACCTCTACCTCTTGTATGTTTATTGTGGCACTAATCACAATAGCAAAGACTTGGAACCAACCCAAATGTCCATCAATGATAGACTGGATTAAGAAAATGTGGCACATATACACCATGGGATACTATGCAGCCATAAAAAAGGATGAGTTCATGTCCATTATAGCTACATGGATGAAGCTGGAAACCATCATTCTGAACAAACTATCGCAAGGACAGAAAACCAAACATCACATGTTCTCACTCATAGGTGGAAATTGAACAACGAGATCACTTGGACACAAGGCAGGGAACATCACACACCCGGGCTTGTCGTGGGATTGGGGGCTGGGGGAGGGATAGCGTTAGCAGAAATACCTAATGTAAATGACAAGTTAATGGGTGCAGCAAACCAACATAGCACATGTATACATATGTAACGA
The DNA here is from genome assembly GCF_003255815.1 of Theropithecus gelada. Classification (NCBI taxonomy): domain Eukaryota; kingdom Metazoa; phylum Chordata; class Mammalia; order Primates; family Cercopithecidae; genus Theropithecus; species Theropithecus gelada. The sequence continues at coordinate 159,162,355 of NC_037669.1, read as the reverse complement.
ACCTGCACGTTGTGCACATGTACCCTAGAACTTAACATATATATAGAAATAAAGGTCAAAATAGTGGGGAGGAGGGGGAGGAGTGAGTGGGAGGGAGTGGCTGGATTAGGAGTGGCTCATGTGTGCAGGCAGTGACCTATTTTTAAGTCTGGATGATGGTCACATGGGTGTATTCACTTTGGAAATTTCATTGAATTTTACATGTATGTAAAATGAGGCACTTTTCTGCATGTACACTTGAATTTTAAAAAGTCTATTAAAATTATGGATCAGGAGTAATTAGGATTGTGGAATCACCATGGAGTTTGAGAAATTAGTCTTTACATAATTGCTCAGAATTGACATGGTGGATAGTTTTAGGCCCAGCTGTGGGACAATGGAGACTTTTTCAGCATAAACCATGTATCAGTTGTGGGACTATATCGGAGTTAACCGCAGAGCCACTGGCATTTTAAAGATGTGCTTCATGTTAAAAACCCTTTCATGTACGTTCACTCACATGAGTTCCGCACAACAACCCTGAGAGTAGCAATTGCCATAACAGCTACCTTCCAGGGAGAAAACCAATACTCAGAAAATCAAGTGATTTATTTAAGGTGTCTTAGCTAGTAAGCAGTGGATTCAGAGTTAAAGCCCAGGTACGTTGGCCCCAAAGCTTGTGTTGGCTCATCTTCCCCACCCTGCCTCCAGATATTTTAGTAACTGGCAACTTCCCCTCACTCACTCTACCTGTGTCTAGGTAGCACCGTTCTGGTAATTATCTATACATTTCTATCATAGGGAAACAATTCTATAATTTTATTGGTGCTTACTCTGTTTACCAATTAGATTTGTTTTTATTGTTTTAATTTTTAATTCAGTGCTCTTTTTAGAATTAGAGTACATAAAAGAGGTATTTTTATTTAGGCTTTTACATTATAAAAGAACTTTAATGACATCGTGGTGGCTCACACCTGTAATGCAGCACTTTGGGAGGCTGAGGCAGATGGATCATTTGAGGCCAGGAGTTCGAGACCAGCCTGGCCAACATGGTGAAAACCCATCTCTACCAAAAATACAAAAATCAGCTGGGTGTGGTGGTGCCTGCCTGTAATCCTGGCTACTAGGGAGGTTGAGGTAGGAGAATCGCCTGAACCCAGGAGGTGGAGATTGCAGTGAGCTGAGATGGTGCCACTGCACTCCAGCCTGGGTGACACAGCAAGACTCCATCTCACAAAAAAAAAAAAAAAAAAAAAAAAAAAAAGCGTAACGACATTAAAGGAAAGGAAATTGAGAAATTAAGAAGTCATCCACAATCTTGTCATCCTAATCCAATCACTATTTACATACTTTTGCTTGTTTTTATGACATTTCTTTTTTAAGCCCTTTTGTTGAGGAATGATTGACATACAAAAGGGTGTACACATTTAATGTGTAGAGCTTGACTTTGGACATAGGTCAATTACTACTTAAGTTGTAGTATTCCTTTTAAATCTTTTCTCATACGTTTATTTTTTTCTACTTTTCACACTTAAGAATACATATCCTAGAGTTTTAAGAGTACTTAAGGCTGTATATTTAGAAATTCCTTTTTGTATCGAGAGTAAACATTCTTGTTATTTAAAAAATTGCAGGCCAAGTGCTGTGGCTCACGCCTGTAATCTCAGCACTTTTGGAGGCCAAGGGGGCGGATCACGAGGTCAGGAGATGGAGACCATCCTGGCTAACATGGTGAAACCCCATCTCTACCAAAAAATACAAAAAATTAGCCGAGCATGGTGGCGGGCGCCTGTAGTCCCAGCTACTGGGGAGACTGAGGTGGGAGAATGGCGTGAACCCAGGAGGCGGAGCTTGCAGTGAGCCCAGGTCACGCAACTGCACTCCAGCCTGGGCAACAGAGCGAGACTCCGACTCAAAAAAAAAAAAAAAAAATTGCAAACTGAAAAAAATACGAAGAAAAAATAAAAACTATCTTAATTGCACCACTGAGCAAGAACTAGTACTAATCATTTATCAGGTTTCATTTGAATACATAGACACAGGGAAGGGAAGGACAGACACTGGGGCCTGTTGGGAGGTGCAGAAGGAGGGAGAGCATCAGGAAAAATAGCTAATGTATGCTGGGCTTAATACCTAGGTGATGGGTTGACAGGTGCAGGAAACCACCATGGCACATGTTTATCTGTGTAACAAACCTGCACATCCTTCACATGCACCCCAGAACTTAAAATAAAATAAAATTTTGAAAAAATGTACTGGATTTCTTTCCATTACTTGTTTTCTATGGACATGAAACATGCATTTAGAAATCAGAATCACACTATATATACAAAATCGCATTCTACTTTTTTTTCACTTAGCATATTCTTCCAGGCCATCAAATATTCTTTGAAACCATAATGTTAATGCCACATACAAATATTGGATTAAAATATTTAAAAGGAAAACAATTTCCCTATACAACATTTTTATTTTTAACATTCTCTTCTATTTTATGAACATATAAAAATATAGTTTTTGATGTAATTTTAAAGACTGCAAGCCTTTTAAGAGCAGGAGCTACTTGGAATAAAGTACAGAATCTAGCCTTGAATCAAAATGAGACCTCACCAGGGGTGCTGCTAAGCAGAGGAGGGCCTACTAAAATGTTTAGATTGTGTATAACTATTATTTCTGGATTAAAGAAACTATAGAAACTGGTATTTTAATATTTATTTATGAAAAGAAAGGGAGCTTTGCATTATTAGGGCAAAATAGTCTACGGGTAATGATGTCAAATGAAGCTATATATTTGAATATACCCCAATATCTTCAGCCTTGAATATGTACCCACTGGCCTACTTGGAACAAATTTGTCGTCCACCACCAAGTTTCTTTGTGGCATTGCCATGATCCTCTTCTCTGTGCCATGAGTCCTGGAGCCAGCATAGTCACAGGTTGCCATTGGCAATAGTAGAGTTCTGCTAGCTCCCGCCCTCACTCCCTCCACTGTAAGTGCTTTAGGATTCATCCAGGCTCTGGGTCAAGGCCAGAAAGAAGAGGAATTCCCTCTCTTTCCCACTCCAAAGACTGTCAAGTTTCCTCCTTCGAGCTTTTCTGGATCCCAGGATTATTAACAGGTGAAACAACCATTCTCTTTAAAAAAATCCTTACTCCTTTCACAAGGGAGAGATCGTATTCTCTTGGCCCCAAGAAGGCAATAGCAAATTAATTTAGTCTTGGCCAGTGTCCCATGGTCTGATTCATTCTTTCTTATCCAGGATTTTTGGAGCGACAGATGCCTCATAAATATAAATAGGTCAACTTGATCTCACCTAAAATAAAAATGTGTTGGAAAAATCAAAGAACCACAGTTTGTGTTCCAATCAGATTCAGGCTGCCCATTTGGGAATACCGAAAAACAGAGGGAGACAAAAATGCTACAATAAGATTACACATAGTGTCCAAGTAACAACCTCTGTGCCTGTTTCCACTTCTTTAAGTCCATTATAATGAGAAATGCCCTCTGACTTGAAAACAAAGATTCAATTAAAATAACTGGCTATCCTGTCATTTTCCAAACAGGTATGTTCATCAAATGCTTTAGAGGATTAGTGTTCAGTTTTGTGGCTATTTATTTCAGCCCTGGATAATGCAGACAAGTGCTCATAAACATGAAGACCCTGGAGGCTGTGTTGTGCCTTCAGTCCCACATTTAGCAAATTATGGATGTTCTATATGTTGTATAATAGTTATATATTCCTGATTTAAAACTGCATCTTCTTGATGCACTAATGGAAATAAACACATACACGACTACTTTTTAAAGCTTACACATTATTTTTGACATTGTGGGTATAGATAAAGTTATTGTTTACATTGTAGATATACATAAAGTATACCTGTGGGTGTATGTTTCTATCTGAAATTCACCAAGAATCTCATGTCTTCTAAGACTGTCCTGTACTTTGCCATGTTTGCCTGAGAATGAAGAAAAGAAACTTTATGGGAATGAATCCTTGAGAATGGAGAGAACTCTATGCTTGCCTTCAACTACTCAGGATATTTTTAAATTCTTCCCCCAGTGTTCCCTTCTCTGAACATTCCTCACTCCCAATATTTATAAGACCCTGAAATCCATTGTTTCCTTGATGCAGACGAGAATCATGTGCTCTGTGAATGTCTGTACAGTGGAGAGCCAGAGGAAAACACAGGGAATGCTAATAAAGAGTCTGATGGTGGTAAATTAAATTGTGCCATCGACATTTACATGGTAATACAAAGGAGAAGCCTGTTCAGTCATGTTTTATAGTCATAGAGCCTAATTTAACTTAAAAAAGAGTAGCATCATTGCCAAAAGCCACATGCTTATATATACAAAAATTGATATATAAAAAATTTGATATATTTATAAACTTGACATACATATTGTATATAAAAATATATATTTATATAGAATATGTACTCTATATAAAGCTAACACTGTTATATGTATATATCAAGTTATATATATTTGACAAATATATCTTGATATATATCAAGTTTGGCTATGACCCCACCCAAATCTCATCTTGAATTGTAGTTCCCATAATCCCCATGTGTCATGGGAGGGACCTGGTGGGAAATGATTGGATCATGGAAGTAGTTTCCCCCATGCTGTTCTCATAATAGTAAGTGAGTCCTCACGAGATCTGATGGTTTTATAAGCATGTGGCATTTCTTTGCTGGCACTCAATCTCTCTCCCGCCACCCTGTGAAGAGGTGCTTTCCACCATGATTGTAAGTTTCCTGAGGCCTTCCAAGCCATGTGGAACTGTGAGTCAATTAAAGCTCTTTTCCTTATAAGTTATCAAGTCTCAGGCGTTTCTTCCTAGCAACATGAGAATGGACTAATACACAAGTTTATATTTTCATCAAACATATGAATATGTATTTATATGCATACTTGATAATATATACATATATGTGTCTGTAGTATATATGTGTGTGTATATATTATAATCATATATCTATATATATACACACACACTTGTTATGTGTATTCTCAAGTGAAAAAGAATACATGATTTCACTTTTTCTGGGTCAAATGTAATTTCTGATTATAATCCTGCTGGCCCCCCCAGCAAGTTATCTTCAGGAAAGAAGCCCAGTAAATTTGGAGTTTGGTTGAATTTCAAATTTGATTTTAAGATTCATTTATACTTGGAGATGCCGTGTTGTTTTCCTTCTCTAATTTCAAATAGAACAGCAACCGTGGACTGAAACTCTTGGTATAAACAACAAGGAAGTTCTAACAATGAAGCTTTCCTGTTAAGGAGCAAGAATGTTCCCATCTTTGAAGAGAATATAAATTATTTCAGAGTAATACAGTGAGTAATGCCTGTTCTCAATAGGTAAATCAACTGCCAAGGCCCTGAGATGAAAGTTTGCTTGAGATAAAGAACCAAGCCTTTGAAATGAAATTCTGTCCTGGATATCAATTAGGTTAGAAGTCCAGTCTCCCATCCCCACCTCTGAGAACTGCCTTCTGTGTAATGAACATAGTGGCACAACCAAAGCTGATTAGATTGGGGCACCTGATCTAAACAGGAAGTTGGAGCTGAGACTAAGAGCAAACAAGATTAAGGATGGTGAAACCGGTAATGTGCCAACTCAGACATCATTAGCAGTGGCTGTTAAACTATGTGTGTTACAAAACAGAAAAAGCTTGGAAACAGAATGGTAAAGAATTTCGAGGCTCTACCAGGCATTCTAGGATAGTCTCTGGTCCTGATTTGATCCTCAATCCAGCTACATTTTGCCTTTGGGTTTCCTGGTGGCCACTATCATCTTTATAATGAGCTCAGTTTTCAGCCAAAGTTAAATCCATCAAGCTTCTGTTACTTTCAACCAGAACCAGGAAGAACCCTAGACAATACTTTTAGAAATTAACTTTTATAATTATTTACTTAAAGCTAAAACCATTCCTGTTTTAAATGCTAAATTCAGAGTAGCCTGATATGATTATTATTAATTCTGATGTTTTAAAAAGATGGTAGAGAATTTAAAAAACACATTATTTTGTTATTTTGATTCTGTATGTTCCTTTGCAGAATAATTGAAAAAGACAAGTCAAAAATAGAGAAGAAAACTTAATGCCTTTTCCTACAGACTAATTGGTGATTCAGGACATATATTTTTAGGGAATAGTTTACATTTCTGAGTCTTTCCTAATGGTAAATTTGACCATTCCCTCCTTGTGTATCAAAGCATATTGCTTGTGACTATTATAAATGTATCATGTTGTATAATAATTAGTTATTAATCTCTGAAATTCATTACCACTTGACTCTTTGCTACACGTTAGGAATATGAGGTTGAGAAAGCTACAAGCCCAGTCCTCAAGGGAAGACAAACAGGCATAACAACATGTCAGGTGGGACTTTCTCTCTGCCTCAATGGTTGACAAGTGTCTGCATATTCAAGAGAAGGCAAGGAATTGCTAAGAAGTAGCCAAGTCAATTTTGTGACTCTAAGTCCTTCATCCAAATTCAATATATGAAACAGAAGCCTCTTTTTTTTTGGATGGAGCAAGATGGCAGAATAGAAAGCTCTCCCTTGCAAGGACACCAAGTTAACAACTATCCTCACAGAAAAAAACAACTTCATGAGAACCAAAAACCAGGTGAGCACTCATAGTACCGGGTTTTAACTTTGTGTCACTGAAAGAGGCACTGAAGATATAGGAAAAACAGTCTTGAATCACCAGTGCCCCTCTCCCCTACCCCCAGCAGCAGCAGGATGGTGCAAAGAGCATCTCTGAGCACTGGGGAAGGTAGAACACAGCAGTTGTGAGGTATTGAGCTCAGTGCTATCCTGTTACAGCAGAAAGAAAAACGACCAAACTCAGCTGATGTCAATCCACAGAGGAGGCATTTAAATCAACCCTAGCCAGAGGGGAATCGCAGATCCCAGCTGTCAGAACTTGAGTGCCTGCAAACCTCACCACTGAGGGCTATAGCGCTCCGTGTCTCCAGATAAATTTGAAAGGCAGTCTAGGCCATAAACACAGCAACTCCTAGGCAAGACCTAGTACTGAACTAGGCCCAGAGATAGTGGACTAGGGAGACACACAACATACCGAGACACAGGGTGGGGCAGCCAAGGGAGCGCTGGCATCACCCCTGCCCTAACCCAAGGCTGCACAACTGGCGGCTCCAAAAGAGACCCCTTCTTTCCACTTGAGGAGAGGATGGGGAAGAGGGAGGAGGACTTTGTCTTGCATCTTGGATACCAGCTAAGCCACAGCAAGACAGGGCAATGGTCAGAGTCGTGAGGCTCCCATTCCAGGCCTTAGCTCCCGAATGACATTTCTAGGCACACCCTGGGCCAGAAAGGAACCCAGTGCCTTGAAGGAAAGGACTCAGACCTGCCAGAATTCATCGCCTGCTAAATGAAGATCCCTTGGACTCTGAATAACCAGCAGTGATACCCAAGTTCTACACCAAAGCCCTTGATGAGCCTCTGAGACTTGCTAGCTTAGGTGAGACTCAGCCCAAAACCAGCTGTGGTGGCTACAGGGCAAAACTCTTTTAGCTTGAGAAAAGCAGAGGGCAAAGTAAAGGGGACTTCATCTTATACCTTGGGTACCAGCATGGCCGCCATGGAGCAGAGCACCAAGCAGGCTCTTGGGGTCCCTGATTCCAGGACTCGACTCTTGGACAGCATTTCTGAACCTGCCCTGGGCCAATGGGGAGCCCATTGCCCTGAAAGGTGAGTTCCAGGTCAGGAAGCATTCACCACAAGCTGACTTGAGAGCGCTTGGGCCTTAAGAACATCTCTGGTAGTCTGGCTGTACTCCTCATGGCCTGGGGTGGCAGTGGCCATTGGGAGAGGCTCGTCTGCCTTTGGAAAACGGAGGGAAGAGTGGGAAGGACTGTGTCTTGTGGTTTGAGTATTAGCTCAGCCGCAATACAATAGAGCACCAAGTAGACTACTAAGGTTTTTGACTTCAGTCCTGGCTCCTGGACTCTTCTGGACCCACACAAGGACTGGGGGACCTCGCTGTCCTAAAGGGAATGACACAAGCCTGGCTGCCTTTGCCACCCACTGATTGTAGAGCCCCAGGGCCTTAAGCAAACGTAGGCAGTAGCCAGGGACTGGTTATAGCAGGCCTTGGGTGAGACCTAGTGCTGTGCTGGCTTCAGGTCTAACCCAACTCACTCATAGTGCTGGTGGCCACTGAGGTTCTTGTGTCACTCCACACCCAGCTACAGGTGGCTCAGAACAGTTTTAGATGGTTCGTTTGTTTGGGAGAAAGCAAGGGAGGAGAGCAATAGTCTCTGCTTGATAATCTAGAGCATTCTCCAAGATCTTGTCCAAACCACCAAGGTGTCCATTCATCAAGAATGAATAAGACCTACTATTTGATAGCACAATAGGGTAACTATAGTCAATAATAACTGAATCGTACATTTTAAAATAACTTAAAGAGTATAATTGGATTGTAACTCATAGGATAAATGCTTGAGACGATGGGTAACCCATTCTCCATTATATGCTTATTTCACATCTCATGTACCCCTAATTATGTACACCAACTACATATACATGAAAATAAAAAAATTATAAAAAGAAAAACCTACTACCCAATCATTAAAAAAATAAAATAAAATAAAAGAGAAGCCTCATTTTTAAAAAAGAATTTATTTGAAGGTAATTCTTAGGAGTAGAGAGTTTTATGGTGATTCTCCTTCTTGCCCCATAAGGGACAAACACCCACTGACCCTTCAGTACAAATTAGAGCTGCAGGGTTCCAGGAGTACAATAAGTGGTGCCCCTGGGCTTCAACTGTATAGAAACTGTTGTAACTCTCATCTGGAGACTGGTGGAGAATACAGCAGTGGCCTGAAAAAGAGACGGTTGTAATAGAAATGGCCTATACTTCCGGGGTTTGCTGGATTAAGACTACAAAAATTTACTGATGGGACAGGTGGACTCTATAGAAAGGTAGCCAACTGGTGTCATCCTGAAAGGACCCAGTTTGAGAGGACTGACCCTCAGGGTAAGGGAACTCTGAGAGTATTCTGCTGAAATGTAGAAGCTAAGGAGTGAAGAGGTTTATAGCAGAGCGAAACTCCAGTTAGTAGCTGATCCCCATGAGGGTCACCCAAGAATCCACAAATTTACCCTATGAAAGAGAAGACATTTAGGTCAGGGCATTTGTCAGCCAAAAGGGATCCACAAGCAGCTTTGGTTAAATAAAAAGATCTTTTCCCCTTTTCTTTCCATTCCTCTCGCTGACCCCAGGCCTAGAGGTACCATGGGCAGAAACTGAGAATTAGATACATGATGGGAAAGTTAATATTAGATTGGATACCACTTCTTAGTATCTGAAGATGTGATTGTTCTTTAATATCTGAAGCTATTAAAAGCAATGAGATGTGTCCTACAAGTTACTAGGAAGAAGGAAAGGGGGATCTGCCAGTATTTGAAAGCATTGATGGAGAAATCAAAGCCAAATTCAATGACTCCATAGACGAGTCAAACAAATAAACAGATAAGTATGGGGTGTCATAGGGAAAACATGGGGGTACCTGATGGGGTCTGATATCGTTTGTATTTGTGTCCCTGCCCAAATCTCATGTCCAGTTGTAATCCACAATGTTGGGGGAGGGGCCTGGTAGGAGGTGATTGGATCATGGGGGCAGATTTCCCTCTTGCTGTTCTCATGAGATCTGGTTGTTTAAAAGTGTGTAGCACCTTCCCATTCACTCTCTTCCTCCTGCCGCAGCATGTAAGATGTGACTGCTTCCCCTTTGCCATGCACCTTGCAGTGCAAGGTCATGAAATACATGTTATGTTAAGGAGTATTCTTGGAATCTATGGGAATCTACAAGTGTTTTAAGCAGGGAAGTAACATTTTAAAAGGCCACTTTCTGCTGCTGTGTTCTTAAGAGGCCTGGAGTTGGGTCAGACTTGTTAAGAATATTTAACCATAGTCAAGTTCAGGGGTATTGGTAGTTTGAACGAAGTTAATGGCAGTGAGGGTGAGGAGAAAGTGGCAGATACCTAGCTCTTCAGGAAGCATCACCCAAAAGACCTGGTGATCAATTGAAGGGGAAGATAGTTAAAGGGAAGGGTTAAGGATGCATGTTTCCTTGTTTCTAGCTCAGGCAACCAGATTTATTCAGTCACCCAGTAAATGTATTTCCTGCTCTATTGCCATATAAGTTATGGATATGATCTGATAAATAATATGGGTTTTCATAATTATAGTTTCCGGTTAGGCCTTAGTTTCAATGATGGCAAATTCAAACTAAACCATAGAAATTGTCAAGCCCAGCTAAAACCTATTAAAGCTGCTTGGTGTTGTGGCATAGGTCCATCATGGTCGACCTGCTGATAATATGATTTGTCTCCCTACCAAAGGTAAGGTGCCAGCTGTTGTTCTGAAGCTGACTTTTATACCCCCCCCGCCGCCCCTCATCTTATAAGCCCAGTTTGCTGCCTACAGTGTGCCAATAGATTCACAGTTTCTGATCACAGGCATTTCTCTCTTCTGGATGTGAGTGATACATGTTCGAGATGAAAAGTTCTTATGAGCTCATTTCCAAATAGAGTATTTTTAAAAGACAGTTCAGTCCTGTATGGTCCACTTGGCAAAATAAACACTCAAATCATTAGCTACAATCTGCATGTACACACTATTGGCAAATGCTGACTATAGGCTCAGATCGACAGAAAGATGTGTAGACACCTCTCGAGGAAGCTGGGTTTTAGCCGATCTTTTTTTGTTTGAGATTTTTTTTTTTTTTGAGAGTCTCGCTCTGTCACCCAGGGTGGAGTGCAGTGGTGTTATCTCGGCTCACTACAACCTCTGCCCCCCAGGTTCAAACGATTCTCCTACCTCAGCCTCCCAAGTAAATGGGATTACAGGCGCCCATCACCATGCCCAGCTAATTTTTTATATTTTTAGTAGAGACGGGGTTTCACCATGTTAACCAGGATGGTCTCGATCTCCTGACCTCGTGATCCAACCGGGACTCCCAAAGTGCTGAGATTACAGGCGTGAGCCACCATGCCTGGCCTTAGCTGAGTTTTGAAGGCTATAATTGGCACCTATTGATGGGTGAACCATAGAATCTAAGAGCTAAAAGGGATGTTAGAAACCTTCTGTGTAAGCCCCCATTTTGCCATCAAGGAAAAGGTGGCCTCTATGACTTATTAAATGTCAGGGGTACTAGTAACACGGGAGTAACAATATAAACTCACAAATTGCAAAAACATATTTTGATGTCATAACTTTATATAACACAATAAATAATACCACCTTACTAATGTGATCTTGGTTGATTATAAGATTGTTCTGGCTTATGTTTATGCAGATCATTTTAGTGACCTCATTTGTAATTGATAGAATTGAAAGTGTCATTGGTCACTCTTGGCAAATGCAAGATTGCAAATAATTTGTGATAATTTTTAATTTTGAGAAGGATATTCTGTTGATGCAACTGTTACTCAAACTATTAAAAGCTCTTTATAGGCAGTGACAACATTGGGATACATTTCTGATAATTTATTTCAAAAACTATATATTTTAGAATATGCAGAAATGATGATTCTCATAGGGCAATTTTTCTAAAAAGATTTAACTCTTCATACAAATCAGTTTCATCTAAGTCTGAATTTAATTTTAAATGTAATTTATACAATGGCATTTTCGTGTTTCCTCTGACGTTTTCTGTAACTTGTGGAAGCCAAAAGTGGCTTCATGATTTGTACATAATTGAAAATTCTTGTTTATACATTCTGTCACTATACATTCAATTATAAGAAAATAGTAATTTTTAAAATGCCTTCCTCATTAATAATTGGCTCATTTGCTGCTTCATGTAAAAACTATGATCTTTTTCATCTAATCTGACAGTCTTTCATATTTATATCTAAGCCTGTGGATATTTGTTTTCCAATGTTACTGCAGTTTGCATAACAAGAGATTCTAAATTCTTTGAAGTTGAATAACTCCATGATATGCTTTATTGCAATGCCCATTTTTGTATGTTTTTATTTTGTAATAATTTATCGACAAAGTTTACTGCCTGAGTGCTAGCAGTTCCTGTCCTGATACTTGAACTGGAGAATTCACATTTGCATAGCTGATGCGATGATGGGCTCTGGGGACAGACAGGCAAGCTTTTCTCCCACTGTTGGTCCTAACACAGCCCCCATGCAGAGCCCCTCCTCTCTGCTGAGGTCATGGCCACTGCTACCACCTGCAGCTTTTGTGGAACCATCAACAACCCAGGCCTGGCCTCCTCTTTGAGGCATCACCGCACTCTAGACTACTGTAGGCACTCATGCAGGCACTGGGCCGCCTGCCCAGCTAGTCAGTGCTCATGTTGGCTGTGCTCATGGACTTGACCCTGAACATGCCCACAAAGACACCTGGGCGTGTGCGGGTTCCATCGTCCCACTGGATTTCACTTACAAAATACAAGTTTAAACGTCAAATACTGGCTGGGCGCAGTGGCTCACGCCTGTAATCCCAGCACTGTGGGAGGCTGAGGCGGGTGGATCACGAGGTCAGGAGATCAAGACTATCTTAGCTAACATGGTGAAACCCCATCTGTATTAAAAATACAAAAAATTAGCTGGGCATGGTGAAGGGCGCCTGTAATCCCAGCTACTCATGAAGCTGAGGCAGGAGAATGGTGTGAACCCGGGAGGCGGAGCTTATAGTGAGCAGAGATCGTGCCACTGCACTCCAGCCTGGATGACAGAGTGAGACTCTGTCTCAAAAAAATAATAAATAAATAAATAAATAAATAAAGGTCAAATACTTAAGAAATTCTAAATGGTGACAGCAGAGCATGAAGTCAAGCACAGGCCCCCTCAAAAAGCTGTCGCTACACAGGTTGCATGCCCATAAAGCTGCCCTATCCACAGCAAAGATTAATCCAGTCCAAAATGTCAATAGCACTGAGGTCGAGAACCTTACTGTAGGTTAGTTTTGTCTGACTCAGAATTTTGTGTAAATGGAAACTGTCTGTTCAGAGCTCTTCTTTTCATTTAAGTCAGATTTGTTGAGGTATAACTTATACACAGTAAAATCCATCCCTTTGAATGCACAGATCTATGAGTTTTGAAAAACATATGGAGTTTGATTACCAACACCATCCGCTAAAGATATGGAACAATTCCATTACCTCCCAAAATTGCTGTCATTTAAGGTTAGAGTTTAAGGGACAGAGACCTACTGTTTGAGAAAGTTGAATTCAGATTAATGCAGGAATCCACAGCATGCTGTGGAAACAGCTTGATTTAGGAGTTAATAAAAATGAAGATGACCAGACTGGTGATATCTGGCCTGCCAAAGGGGATGTCTTTTAATAGCAAGAAGAAATTTAGGAGGAATGAATCAAGAAATTTTAAAATACGGGGCCATTGTGTATTTTGAATATTCTAGCTATTTAAGGGTCTAAAGTTTTCTGAAATATTAGAGTTGTATTTCATTTAGAATTATATCGGGACTATTGAATTTACTTCTGATTGTTACCTCTGAAATTACTGAATTCTGTGTAAAATACCATGAGGAGAGAACCAATACAGACACAACATATACACAAACACTCTGTGCCATACCGTAAGGCAGTTGGGGACACCTTATCATAGAAGACTGTCATAGGTACCCCCATTTTCTTCAACCTGGAGGAATTTCTCAAGGTGTTACAGATTGATTTGTTGCCTTGATTAGTTTAAATGCTTACAAGTGCTTTTTAAAAAGAAGACACCACACAACCTAGCTGCAAAAAGAAGAAAAGAGAGAAATATCGTAACTATAATACAAGAGAAATAAATCAATGTAGGGAATACATTTGGGACAGCAGCTTCAACACTCGATTGCACAAAATGGCAGGTAGCAAAAGTGAGCTACAAATGCCCAGACCATTTTTTTTTTTCTATTTTTCTGTTGTGTAGGCCAAATGAATGGAGTCCAAATTTTATAAAACTGAAACTGAGGACTCTTACTGTCCAGGCAGCATAATCAGAGTAGATCAAAACATTTTATGTGGGTTCTCTGCAAATTCTCAGAATTGAATATACCCAAGAAAATACAAGCTTTGTGTCTATATGTGCATACAAACACATACCCCCAATCTATATTTCAAATAGACATTCTGTATACTACTATGGAGTGTTTATGAGGTGGTATGTGAATAAAAATTAAATGTGCATGTTTTGGTTTTATGGACTCTAAACCTGATTAAATAATTAAGCATTTGCTTATTGCACATTATGTTGTCCTTCTGTTTTTCTATTCTATGATGCTTCAATTTGATTGCCAACCGGCAAGAAGCAACTTTTTTTTTTTTTTTTTGAGGCAGAGTCTCACTCTGTCACCCAGGCTGGAGTGCAGTGGCGTGATCTCGGCTCACTGCAAGCTCCGCCTCCCGGGTTCACGCCATTCTCCTGCCTCAGCCTCCTGAGTAGCTGGGACTACAGGCGCCCGCCACCTCGCCAGGCTAGTTTTTTGTATTTTTTAGTAGAGACGGGGTTTCACCGTGTTAGCTAGGATGGTCTCGATCTCCTCTCCTTGTGATCCGCCCGTCTCGGCCTCCCAAAGTGCTGGGATTACAGGCTTGAGCCACTGCGCCCGGCTACTTTTCTTTTTTTCTTCTTCTTTTTTTTTAAACAGGGTCTCACTCTGTCCCCCAGGCTGGAGTACAATGGCACAATCAATCATGGCTTACTGCAGGCTTGACCTCCCAAAATCAGCTGATCCTCCCACCTCAGCCTCCCAAAGTAGCTGGGACCACAGGCACATACCACAGGGCCTGACTAATTTTTAAATTTTTTTTTTTTGCAGAGATGGGGTCTCATTGTATTGCTCAGGCTGGTCTTGAACTCCTGGGATCAAGCAATCTTCCTATCTCAGCCTCCCAAGGTGCTGGGATTATAGGTGTGAGCCACTGCCCCCAGACAAGAAGCAATTTTCAATGGAGAGATTTGCTTCCAGATACAATGGAGAGTTATCACAAGGAAGAAAATTGCAGAAGTAAAGGAAGACAACAGGGGGCTTGTGGTTTGGGAAGAAAGAAAAAGAATGTGTCTGGAAACAGGGTAAGTGGCGGATAAATGTTCATCCATGATGACAGGCAGAGACAAAAAATAATAACATCAGAAAGATTTTTTGAATGTTACCTTGTAAAAGACTGAATTGAAATAGAATTTAATTTGATATTAAACTTCAAGTGGCCTTATATTTTTCTTCAAAGGCATACATATATTTGGTTTCTGAAAGTAACTGAGATACAATCTCCCAATTCCCCCTTCCCCTTTGTAATCCATCAGCTGTGAATCATGCCTGGGGGCTCTCAGAATGCCTTCACCAAGTAATGACGTGTCAACTTCAACTCGGGTTTTTATGGCAGATTTTATGGGGAAGAAAAAATAACTGTTATTATTAAACTAAAAGTGACTAGCATTATCATTGACATGTTTCTTGAAATGCAAACACTGCCACCATTTTAACACATGTACATTTTGTCTATGGTTCTTTGATGGATCATAAGGCTTTGTTGAAAAGAGGAGGTTTCTTGGCTAAGTGGCTCTGAGTTGTGCCGCCTCCAGAGCAAGCTTACACCCACAGTGAGGGTGGTAAATGTGAAGATGTGCCGTATGGCCCCTTCAGGGTCAAGCCTCTCCCAAGGTAAGCAATGCTCAGTGACCCAGTGAAGCAGGAGTATGAAGGCCTGGTGATCTCAGTCCGACACTGGACAAGAATGATGGGTAGGACTTGTCCAGAGCCCCCTACTGGGTGGGCCAAGTCTTTGATAGGTCTGTCCTGCCTTATAATTCAACTTCTCCCGCTGCCCCTTCCTGATTCCTCCCCCTTCCATCAGAGTTTTGAGTCCTAATAAACATAGTGTACTCCTAATTGTTTCAGCATCTGCTTCCAGAGAATCCAACCTACAACCGTGAGTAAGCATCTTAAAATTCTTTACCAGAGAGACATCTCTCGAGACATCTCAATATTTATTTGACACACCTGTTGTTATTTGAACTGCCTCTCAAATGACACCCTTTGTTCTCATTTCATGCTCACAAATCAATCTTCCACTATTTGATTTACATGTGGTTTGGCTAAAACGAAATGTGCTGATCAGGCCATCTTAAATGCACTTGACAGTTGTATTTTTCATTATAAATTAGTAAACTAGCCATTTGATAGGCTCGGTCTCTGCAAACCTTATTAAAATGGGATATGTACTCATTTTCAGAGTGCCTAAAAATTCAGTGTCCTGGGCCTATAAGATTCAGGACCAAAATCTGACCATGACAAGTCAAGGTTATAGTCATGGATCTCTGCTATTTTGTCTGTCCGACATCTCATCCTCTGATGAACTCTTCTGCCTTCCATTCTTTGGGATTCTTTTGACTCTCAGTCACCACCACCACCACAACAGGAGTAGGCCTGTGCCCCAACCTTGACTTTGATTCTTCTGGGAATTTAAATCTCCAATGAAGATACAGGCAGAAGGCAGTTGCAGCTGAGTCATATAATGGCAGTGATCAAGAGATTGTCCTTAGATTCCTGGTACTGCATTTCCTAAAACCATTCTAGTTCCTGTAATTTCCAAGCTGTGTATGTGTTTTTTTTCAGCTCTCATTTCAGTTTGTAAACTATCACGTCAGTCTTCCAATGAATCCCTTTTGCTTCTCAAGTTAGTCAATGTATTTGTCAGGTCTAACTAGGAAAACAGAAACTGCTTTTGTGTTTTTGTACCAGATGCAGGGGTTTATAAATGGGTGATGAAAGATCTGTGAAGCCAACTCACACTGTGAAACAACCTAGAGATCAGCCATAGCAGGAAGCTACTGTCACCCTTAGGCTGGAGGGATAAAGGGAAAAAGTGGTGTTATCAGAAGTAGGAGGTCAGAGTTACCCAGAAGAAGTTGAAACCACAGTAGACCTATCTGGCAGAAACTAGAGCAATAAAAAAGATTTAGCTGCAGCAGAAGAAGCTGCTGGAGACAGAGAAGGAGAGAAGAAATACTGTGGCGTCTCCCTTCTTCTTGCCTGCCACACTCCCACCAGTGCCTCTCATTAGATAAAGCCAGCTGACATGGGAGCCTGGCTGACCATATCAGCCTGATTGTGTTACAGAGTCCAGAGCCAGTACTGTCATGATGTGTTTCAGTCACGTCCCATGAAAAACCCTCACTGATAATAGCCATTGGGGGGCCTTCTGGTACAGGTACCTTGTATTCTTTACATGATCATTTGTACTATGAATTGTACACCTTATTGTAATGGCAATTATATGAACCAAGCACTGTGCCAGGTACTGTTTACATTCCTTCTTATAAAGTAAATCTAAATATCCAATATAAATTCATGTAGCTGCATGGCATTGGCATTAAAACAGGCTATTTTGGAATCATATCCATTCAAGACTTTTCACATACTACACAATAAAAGATGAGTTTAACCCTATTGTCTTAATATCTCTAAACTGAGCATGCAGTGCCATGTGAATAAGAAATAAAACCTAGTTAATTGTGTTCTAGGGAATGGAGAAGAAAGAGTCAATTGTCAAAACCTCAAGGAGTTCAGTTGTGTACTATATTTTATAGGGTAAAAACAAGTATAGCTGGAAAGTTAGTGTATATACAATCAATTTGCTAATAGTATGTGTTTAAAAGGTCTATTACTCTGTACAAATCCCTCTAATGACTTAGATTTCTATTTTTGTTGTTGCTGTTTTACCTCTAATGCATGTTTCTTTTATGATTTCATGAAATGAAACTGTCTCATTATAGGTTATGGGGTTATTCATCTTTGTAAATATCCAGTAGAAAAATCATACCTTTTATAGAAAAATATTTTTAGTGATTGTTCCAAAGCAAGTTGCCTATGAATTTTTCTTCCTGGCCTCTTGGCATCATAAGGATATAATTTTAAAAACTGCTAAGGCTACAGATTTTCAATTTCATTCTTGCCTGTGGAAAATTACAGAAGAAAACAGATGCTTTAAAAAGAAAAATAAGCCTACCTACTACATTTGATTCTTGGAGGAAAAAAATAGAATAAATCATTTAATGGTAATAGGAATTTAAAATGTGCTCTAAAGGAAGCTGGGTTCAAATGTCAACTCTGTTTGACTCAAAGCTGTCTCTTAAAATGCAAATAATTTAGGGTGGCATGACAAAACCTCCACACTCCACTGAGAACTAAATAAACGTGATTTGTTGCTGATGATTTATAAGAAGTAATAAGATTTAGCTTGGACACAATGAAAGAAATTACTTAAAGGCCAACCAAGCCAAATGGCTGTAGTTTAGTTTAATGCACCTACAAATTCCAACAACCAGTGCCTCCACATACACATGATTCCAACTTTACCAAAAGAAAGTCTGAGAAGAGTTTAGTTCAAGTTCCACAGATTTCTACTGCTGGTTTACAGACATAGGATTATGGAAGAGGGAGCAAATAAAAGTTGACCTGACAGTGCACAGGATTAAGGTCTTTCTTGAAACTTGTGGTGACTCTAGATGTACTATAAATCAAAGTTAGAAAAGACTGCATGGCTGAAAAATCTCTTAAGACTAAATTCAGATCCTGAGACAAAAATGTTCCAGTGGTTTTTCAAGTCAGTCACAAAGGTCCATTTTCCAAAGTAATAGACTGCAAGCAATAAGAGTTTCAAGAATATAAAGGTATTTCATCCCTCCCATGCATTAAAACATTGCTGTCATTCATTTCATTTCACTTCTTCATATGTTATAATCGCCCAATCCATTGTTATTATTATAACTTCAAACAGCTGTGTTCATTAGACCAACTAATAATGAGAAAAATAAAATATGCTATTTTACCTTGATTTATTCCTTCTTCAATAGTCTTCCTTTATTCATGTAAATCTGAATTTTTGACCTATATCATTTTTCTTCTTTGTGAAGCACTTGCAACATTCCTTGCAGGGCAGCTACCTTGCAATGAATTCTCTCAGTTTTTATTTGTCAGGGGGTCTAGGTTTCTTCTCTTTTAAAGAATAATTTCACTGGATAGAATTCTAGACTGTTAGATTTTTTCTTTCAACGCTTTATTCCACTCCATTCTTTCCTTGCTTGCATGATTTCTAACAAGAAGTCCACTTGTTACACTTACCTGTAGAAGAACCTTGTTACAATGCCCACCTCCCCTGACTTGCCTTCCTTAAAGATTTTTAGTTTTCCACGGCTTGAATATGATATGCCTAGAAGTAGATTTTTTGGCATTTATCCTACTTGGTTTCTCTGAGCTTTCTGGATTTGTGGTTTGGCGTCTGGGGAATTTTGGAAAGTTCCCCAGGCATTTGTTACCTTAAATATTTCTTCTGTTCCACTTTCCCTTTCTTCTTCTTCTGTTATTCCTATGACACATACGTTACATCTTTTGAAATCATCCCCCAGTTCTTGGATATTGTGTTTCATTTTAAAATTCTTTTTTCCTCTTTGCATTTCAGTTTGGCAAGTTTCTATTGCTGTATCTTCAAGTTTGATGATTCTTTCCTTGATCATGTGTAGACTGCTGATGAGCCCATCAAAGCCCTTCTTCATTTTTGTCACAGTGTTTTTTATCTCTAATGTTTCTTTTTGATTCTTTCTTAAATATTTCATTTCTTTGCTTACATTACCCATCTGCCTTGCATGTTGTCTACTTTTTTCATTAGCATCCTTAACATATTAATCATAGATATTTTTAATTTTCTATCTGGTAATTCCAAAGTCTGTGTCATATCTGAGTGGTTCTGGATCTTGCTTTGTTTCTTCAGACTCTACTTTTTATTTTTTAATTTATTATTATTATGCTTATTAGCATTCTTTGCATTTTTATTGCTGTTCTATATGATGTATTTTTATTGTTTTTGTATATGGTGTATCAAATAATAGAACCTGAGGTAAACAGACCTGTAGTGTGAGGTTTTATGTTAATCTGGCCAAAAGTCGGGCTGTGCTTAGTGCTTGCCCTCCCTGTGGATTATGGAGACTTCAAATTCCTATAGTGTCCTTATTTTTGTCTCCCGTGTTGTCTTTAGATTTCTCTAAGACTTGCTTCTTGAATATAGTCTGCACCTTGCAGCTCTGTCAGTGTAAGCCACTGTTATTTTACTGGAGTCCTATTGATTTGTTAGTAAGATGTCTGGGAGGGGAAGCATTCTATAGTGTTATGATGAAATACACATCAGTCGTTTAGTGGACCTGTTTTTCCAAGCTGCGACCTTCACACGTGCACTCTGTGCTGTGACATCACCTTTAGGTGACATGGGAAAGCTAGGAGGTACTAGAGGTACATAATTGCCCTTCCTCCCAGATGAGGTAAGGCTCTGATAAAAATCCTTTCCCGTTGAAAGGCCTTTGTTATAAAGAATGCTCTGGGTATGTTTCTAAATGGTTACTTTTCCCTTTCCTCTGCCAGAGACATAACAAGATTTTCCTTAGATCCACCATGAAAACCTGATGAGGTGCCTAGAGGAAAAACCCACACAAGTGTGGAGACCTCTAAAACTGCAGCCCCCCAGATGTTGCTCACTTTCAGCTATTCCACTTCATTAAAATTACCAGTTACAGTGCCCCTAGCAGTTCCTGCTTTAGAACCTGATGTTCCAGGTTAGCTGAGCTCAGTGGCAATTCTCTGTTTGCCTGTCTGTCCAAATTTCCATGTGGCAGTGTGCCTTGCAACTTCATGTCTGTGATGAGTACAAGAAAAGTCACTGATTTCCAGTTTATTCAGCTTTTTTTTTCTATCATAAAGATGAGATAACTTCCAAGCTCTTTACATGTCAGACCTGAGAGTGGAAGCCCTTTCAGTAATTATTTTTGCCAGCCTGGCCAACATGATGAAACCCCAGCTATACTGAAAAATATAAAAATTAGCTGGGCGTGGTGGTGGGTGCCTGTAATCACAGCTCCTTGGGAAGCTGAGGCAGGAAAATCGCTTGAACCAGGGAGGCAGGGGTTGCAGTGAACTGAGACCTCGCCATTGCACTCCAGCCTGGGTGACAAGAGCGAAACTCCATTTCAGAAAAGAAAAAAGAAAGTATAGGTAAAATAGAATCTCACTTCCTCCTTTTCACTCCCTTCCTTATATCAGGGTGATAATTTTCATCAGAATTGTTGTCCAGGATTCAATATCATCCAAAGTGGTGTTTGTTCTATCTATCCATCCATACTTTTAGACTTTTATGCTTATGTATTCTCTATGAACAATTCTGTCAATTACCTTTTGGTATGTAGCAGCAAATCACCTCCAAACTTGGTGGCTCAAAGCAACAAACATATTATTTCTCATAATTCTGTACCTCTGGTGAGTAGTTCTTCTTTCTGGGCTGGGAACTAGATCTCTAGCTTGGTTTCACAAATATGTCTGGCAGTTGGCTCAGTGTCAGTCAGGGTGACAGGAATGATTTGACCAAGTGTCTCACATCATCCAACAGAATGGATCAGGCTTATTCACTCATTCACACTGTTGTGCTCACCAGAGTTCCCAGGAGAAGCAAGATTAAAGTGGTGTCCAAGCACTTTTTAAGTCTCTGCCGTGTTGTTTACTATGATACCATTAGTGAAAGCAAGTCATGCAACTTCATGTGGGAGGGGCCTTTCCATAGGGACGGATGCAGGAAGGGGAAATATATGTCCATTTTGGCAGAAAACCTACCCCAAATATATTAGAGTATCACATTGTGTTTCTAGAATATTACATATACAGTGGCATAAATCCATTTCTTTTAACAACTTGCTTTTGTCACTCAAAACTCTCCTTGTGCTTTAGTCATGTTGACAAATAGATCTAATTTATTCACTTTAACTGTTGTGGAATATTTCACTGTGTTATACAATGGTAAAAATATAAGATGAAATATTTGCCTACTCGTCAATGGTAGACATTTACATTGTTCTCAGTTTTTGTTTTTCATAAACTACAAAAATGCTGCAATGAACAGCCTTGCCAAATTTCCTGAGTATGTATGTGTGTATGTAATTTTCTCTAAAGTGTGGTTACCTCCATGGCCATTTTTAACTTTGTTGTGAGGGACTGTCCTGTGCATTGTAGATGGTTGACAGCATCCCTCAGCAACCCACAGAATGGGAGAAAATATTTGCAAACTATGCATCTGACAAAGGACTAGTATCCAGCATCTACAAGGAACTCAAATAAATCAGCAAGAAAAAACAAACAATCCCATCTAAAAGTGGACAAAGGGCATAAATAGACATTTCTCAAAAGAAGGTTTACAAACAGCCAACAAACATATGAAAAAATGCTCAACATCACCGATCATCAGGTAAATGCAAATTAAAACCACAATGAGATACCTGTAAGAATGGCCATAATTAAAAGTAAAAAAACAATAGATATTGGTGTGGATATGGTGAAAATGGAATGCTTTTACACTGTTGGTAGGAATGTAAATTAGTACAACCACTATGGAAAACAGTGTGGAGATTCCTTAAAGAACTAAAAGTAGATCTACTATTTGATCCAGCAATCCCACCACTGTGTATCTACCAAGAGGAAAAGAAGTCATTATATGAAAAAGATACTTGCACACAGATGTTTATAGCAGCACAATTCACAATTGCAAAGATACAGAACCAACCTAAGTGTCCATTGACCAATGAGTAGATAAAGAAAATGTGGCATATATACACCATGGGATACTACTCGGTCATAAAGAAACAAAATAATGTCTTTTGCAGAAATTTGGATAAAGCTGGAGGCCATTATTCTAAGTAACTCAGGAATGGAAAATCAAATATCGTGTGTTCTCACTTACAAGTGGGAGCTAAGCTATGATGATGTGAAGACATACAGAGTGAAATAATAGACTTTGGAGACTCAAAACGGGGAGGGTGGGGGAGGAGGGAGGCATTTTAAAAAACTACATATTGAACACAATGTACACAACTTGGGTGATGGATGTACTAAAATTTCAGAACTCACCACTACATAGTTCATGCATGTAACCAACAATCACTCGTACCCCCAAAGCTATTACTTTTTTAGATTTACCCACGTCTACCAATTTCTTTGCTCCGCATCTTTTCTTGAATTCTAATTCTTCCTTCTTATATCCTTTAAAAAAACTTTCAGCAAGCAATTTTTACCCTTAGTATTAAGTGCTAGTTTACTTAGGTATAGAATTCCAGTCTAAGAATTATTTTCTGTCTTAGAGAAATCCAATGTTAGTCTACTTGTTTCTTCACAGGTAATTTCTCTTCTCTCAGTGATTGCTTTTAGGAATTTGTCTTCGGTATTCTGCCATTTTACTGAGACGCATCTAGGTGGCATTTATTTATATTTTAAACTTACTCTTCTCCAGGCATTGAATGTGTCCTCATTCTGAGAACCTGGGTCTTTCTTCAATTATAAAATATTATCTGTCATAGTTTCTTCTAATGTTACATCTTTCATTTCTCTCTGGGGGCCTTATTTTATGGGTATATGTTGGATCTTCTCATTCTATTTACCATGTCTGTTAACTTGTCTGTTGCTGTTTTTCTTTTTTGTTTTGAGGTATTAAAAACACATACAGTGAAGTGAACTAAGTCCGCAAACTGAACAGATAGAGCTTGAGAAACTTCATGTATACATATACATATACACATCCATGTAGCCACAACCCATATTGAGATATAGAATATTACCAGCAGTGCAGAAGTCTCTCGTGTCCTTTTTCAAGCAGTGATTACCCTTTGTCTCCAGAGGTAATCGTTCCTCTTATTTCCATCACCTTGATTAGTTTTGCCTGTCCTTGAACTTCATATAATTATGCAGACAGTATGTACTCCTTTTGGTCTGGCTTCTTTCACTCAATATACTCTAATATTCATTCATTCTTTTAACTTCTTTTATGTTTTCACCTTTTTTTCCTCTCTATTCTACATTCTGGGTAATTTCCTCAGACTTATTTCCAGTTTGCTATTTTTTCCAGCTTGTTTTGTTTGCTACTAAACTTATCTAAGATATATTTAATTTCAATGATTGCATTTTTCATTTCTGTCAATTCTGTTTTATTTTCAAGTTGACCTCTTATTTTTATCTTTGGGTCATGTCATGTTTTATGTTAAAATTTTGTCTTACTGAATCATTTCAAGGATACTTTTTCATAGTCTCTTTTAGCTTGTAATTATTTGAGTTCGTGGGGAGTGAATTCTCTCTGTGGCTTCTACTATGATAGAGAAATGGCATGGTACATCGACTACTATAGAGACTCTGGCAGATAATCATCTCTTGTAGGTTAATTGTTCATTATGAACCATTTTATGTACCCATCCTCCATGAAATTTCTTAATATCCTAGGTTCCTTAAGTGTCTATATCAAATAGTTCTTTTCTGCATCTGTTTCTGCTAGAGGACAGGAGTTTCACTGGCCCCAAAACATATTTTACATTAATTTCTGTACTTGAGACTTCTACACTTCATGAGAAGTATATATTTAGTTTCTGTAACTATTGTTTAGCATAGACTTGAGATTTTGATTGCTAAAGAACAATAATTTTACCCTAAAACACAGGTAGACAGCAGGTTTACCTGGGCTGAAGAGCACAGTATTTATAGATCCCCTTATATAGAGATATATGCAGTCCTAACTCCCCACCTCATCCAGAGCCCAGTCATGTCTCCTGTCTCAAGTGAGTGTGAAAATCCAGCTTTTGAACACTAAGACCTGACTCTCATGCCTCTCTGTTTATAGAAATTGTAGAATTAACTTTATTGCGAACTTTGCTTTGTATTGTTTCATATAATTGGAAATTCCAGCTCAGTTGAGCCCCTACATGACTGCAGCCCCAGCTGACACCACGATGCAAAGGGATCCAAAAAAAATGTGATTTATAGTAAGTGCTGGTTGTTGTTTTAAGCCTCTATTGTTACACAGCAAAGATAACTCGGATAACTAAACTACTTCTGTCATCTCCATGCTTTCTGTAAGGTCTGGTTAAAAGTTGCCATCAAGCTGCTGTCATCACTGGAAAGAATTGAGAGAAAGGTATTGCCACCTTCCCCTGCACTTGCAGGGAGGAAGTATAGAGCGCAGAAAGAGGAAGGCCCACAAAATGTGACCCACAAAGGGGAGGACAGAGGTATATGTGAAGAGCAGACAGCAGTTCACATCCAGATGACTGGCCAGTGTAATTCCTGAGAATTCCCAAAAGTACCCAGGGAGGGGAATCTGACAAAGACTACATGTATAACATCACTGAGTTGAGGACTTGAGCTGTAGTGGTGTGTGCATTAAAAATGTGACCTTAGAGAGGCCAGTGGAGACTGAAGAAAAGGAAGTACCATCCAGAAGATAGTGCTGGTTCATTCAGCTAAACATACCAAAATCAGTAGAAAATCAAGGGCCCAGGGCGTTAATTCCAAGACTGTGAGTGTATGTGTTTGTGTGTGTGTGTGTGTGTGTGTGTGTGTATTTGTATACATGCATATATATGTGTTTGGTTTCTGGAAAGACAGAATGGCAACATTCACTATTAAACCTGCAGAAAGAAGAAACAAGATAAGCTTTTATATATATATATATATATGATGTGGCAGCTAGATTTATCTATTCCTGTATGAATAGTTGGGCTAGATGGATAAGATCCTTTCTCTCCTGAAATTATTTGATTCTAATGCTTTCATGTATCACTGTCTTTTTGATTCATGTTGTAGAGCTCTTCTCTGTTTTATACTGTTCTCTGTTTAAGAGGAAATAAGAATTTCACTATGTCCTGAAGACAGTGTAACCCACTGGCTTTTATCAGCTTGATATTCTCTACCCTAACTCAGATAACATGTTAGTATACGTGTACCTACACTTCCTTCCCATCGGCCCGTGCAAAGTGCCTGAACACATAAGTAAATAGATAATTCCCCAATTAACCTAGGTTTTGCATATGAATAATAGTGTTTTTTGAACAAGGAACATGATCATGACAGATATTAATATAACTTTATGTTTACAGACCCACTATATCATGATGAATAACACTTTTTGGGTACTGCACAAAACGGTCTCTGTTCTAAGTACTTTTAAATATTAGTAATTTAATCCTCAACAAACCATAAGGAGTATACTATTATTATTTCCATTTTATAAATGAGAAAACTAAAAAGCCAGAGGTTAATTTACCTGGCCAAAGTTCAAATGTTTCAAATGTCAGTGTTGGTGCAGATTGGGTTCTCTAGCAAACATATCGAGAGATGGATATTAGTGTGTAGAGTTTCCTTAGAAGGTCTCTCAGGATAAACATGTGTAGAAGGGAAGAGGAAGAAGTGGCACTGAACAGGAAGAGAACTTATACTGAATGCAATAATAACAATATCCTTCATCAATGCCCTGGGAACTCTGAAGCTAAAGTAACCCTTCAGAGTAGTTCCAGGTAGGGTAAGGGGACTAGGACTTCTACGTTGACAGTTATGTGATGAATACTGCATTTGGAGAAGGGGACATGACTTTGGTGAAGCAGCTCTCTCCAGACAAGTGCACTTTCTAGAAAAAGGCAGCATCTGCAGCCACTAGGAGATTAAGTTTCTCAGTTCCAAAGGGGAAATTGGGCAGTGCATCCAGCATTTATTATATATGTGCCTATGAATTACTCAAGGATCTTCTTAAAGTACAGATTTTGATTCAGTGGGTCTGGGCTATGTCTGAGCTTCGGGATTTCTAATAAACTTCCAGGCAATGCCAATGCTGCTGGTTTATGGTAGCAAGGCTGTGGTCATATGGCTTAAATGCTACAAAGCCAAGAGTAGAACCTAGCCTGTCTGATTATGAGTTTGTGGTCTTATCACCCTGCTGCACTGCCTCTTCAAGAAATCCTCTACTAAAATTTTAATTCCAGGGAACTAACTTGATAGATGCCAGACTGACTAGCTTTAGAGCATTTTCAGGTCTCCTGGCCTACAGCCTTAATGGACATGCCACCCCAAGCATTTGTTTATGACAAATATTTTTTGCTTGGCTCAACTTCCGTCAGGCTTCTGAACCTTTTCCTAGACTTATCTATGCACTTTCTTGTAAAATTCAGTTTTAGAAAAGAACCCTGCTAAGTCAGTTTAGCAAGAACCCCTACCCTTCATATCTGATCATCCTCAATATCTGATCAGGTTCCTCATCCTCTACCATCCCCCTATCTTAAGCAAGAATCCTATTAGGTCTGTTTAGCCGGAATACCCCTTCCCCATGATGTTTCCTCTTCGTAATTTTTCATCTGCTGACTGCCATGCTTCTCCTTAGCTATAAATTCCTGCTTGGTTGTGTTGTATTCAGAGTTGAGACCAATCTTTCTCTCCTTCACTCTAAAACCCCATTGCAGTGCTCCCTACACCTATCATGAAGGTTCAGAATAAAGTCTTTCCTACCGTGCTTTAACAAGTGTCATTGATTTTTTTTTTCTTTAACATCCATTGCTATATCTTATAATTGCTGACTTTCTTAGTTTTCCCTCCATATATTTTTAAAAGCCAGTCACTTCCACAACAAAGTGCTGCTGATCCAATCATCCCAAGCAACTTTGACACCATCCTACTACTCAGTGTTAAGGAGCTTGCAAAGTCTTAGTTATGTTTTCATCCCGGAAGTTCTTTTCAGCTAGGCTAACAGTTATTTTTCTTTTTGACCTTTAAGCAAGCATATAAAACATGAGAATGACCCTAGTTACTTAGTATTCATAATTTGTGGCACACATTGGCTATTATTATTTTTATCAGAAAATTACCATTTTTCTATTTAAAGAATTTATTGTATTCTTAGGTATGATTTTATTATGTACTAGAGCCAATTTTCCCCCCAAAGGAGCCTATCTTCAGTTTCATAATGAGAATCAGTAAGAGAATTGGTTTTGACATCCAGGTTCATTTATACTCAATTTTTTAGAAGCACCTCTATTCTATAAAGTCAAACCTATACTAAGAATTTTCCAGGTTACAATATACTATTAATTACATTATGATACTTTCCTTACTGTGTATATCCCACAAGCACAGAAGGAAGAAGATAAAATGCTATACATTTTTAAAATGTCTATACAAAGGACAAATGTGAGAATCAGTAACATATGTGTGTCAACTCGTTTTAAATTCTTGTAAAAAACTACAATCTAATTCTTTTACTTTTTATTATTTTAAAACAAGTATATAGAATGTGTATATATTCACACAGACTGTATATACATACACATATATACATATATATATTTCTATATAGAGATTAGGTAACAGAGATACAGAAAAGAAAATGACCTACTTGGGGACATGTATTGGATTGTAGAAAATAAAATCTTGAACTGAGCAACACTCTGGTTGAGAAACCTCTTCTAGCTCAGTTTGTTCCCTAGGCAACAGAAGTCTGTGTTTTTAAAAAAAGCACTTGGATTAGTTATGGTTTCAGTGGTATTCTTCATTCAGAAGATTCATAATGGAAAATCTTTCCATTCTGATGTTAAAATACTGCATCTGTAATGGGGACTTTATAAGAATTGGGGTCAGCAGATAGTGTAGCTGGGCTTCTAGAAGGATGATTCTCAAAGTGTAGCCCCTGGACCGGCAGCAGCAGCACATGGGAACTTGTCAGAAATGTGAGTTCTATGTCTCTATCCTAAATCTGCTGAATTAGAAACTGGGGCAAGGGGTAAGAGAGAAAGGAGGCAGCAATCTGTTTCACAAATCCTCCAAGTGGTTCTGAAGCCCCCAGGAGTTTGAGAACCGCAGTGGTTATAATACATTTTAGGTCTGTTTAGAACCCCTTCTGTTTCAGAATATTTTTCTATACACATAAATAGATAAACAGGTATGGACACAACATTTTTGAAGTATTAGTCAGAAGAAACTTGTACTAAAACTGTTGTATCAGAAACAACTTTCTTACTAAAGAGTATTGGATTAGGATAGTCTCTGATATTCCTTTTAATGCCTTTTTCTATGTCTAAACTATACCAGTTCCAAGTTGCATGGGAAGCCTCAGCAGTGAAGACACTACCATTGAATTTAATTTCAAGCAATATTGAGAAGAGCAGTCACAGCAAGAGACATCTTTCAGGAGGAAAAAGACCTCTTTATGGGAAGTGACTCTCATTGGATTGTTAAAGCAACCATCCTATTGAGGTGGGGTTATAGTTTGCAATGCTCATTCTTCTCTTCCTGCTGCTTAGAGAGAATGTCAGGGAAGATAAGAGCTATGAACAGGAAAGGAGATACTATGTTTATTTTGTTTCTGGCCTTTCTACCTTTTGCTAGTTGATATTGGGAAGATGGCTATAAACCAGTAATCACTGGTTGAAAAGAAAAGACTAAATCCTTGCTTTCAAAACTATAGAAGAAATAATCTAGGATGTTCATAATCCATGACTAAGAGAGAAGTTGGAAAGTTCTGATAACATGCCCAACTAAAATCTTGCAGCTATCCATCCTAGCCCTAGAAAAAACTAAATATAAGCTAGGCAGGTAAAGAAGAAAATAAAATCTACTAAGATATGGAGATGAAAGTGAAGCTGGATTAAGCTTTAATTTATATCTTAGGGCTTAATGTAACAAGAACTATATAGTTTTAAAAATTACTTTTCAATTAATATATTGCACTGTATTAAACACTGATATGCAAAATCTATATTTAAGTATTTTACTTTTTTTTTTTCTTTTTGAGATGGAGTCTTGCTCTGTCCCCTAGGCTGGAGTGCAGTAGTGTGATCTTGGCTCACTGCAAGCTCCACCTCCCGGGTTCACACCATTCTCCTGCCTCAGCCTCCCGAGTAGCTGGGACTACAGGCGCCTGCCACCATGCCCGGCTAATTTTTTGTATTTTTAGTAGAGACAGGGTTTCACCGTGTTAGCCAGGATGGTCTCGATCTCCTGACCTCGTGATCCACCCACCTAGGCCTCCCAAAGTGCTGGGATTACAGGCATGAGCCACTGTTCTCAGCCATATTTTACTTTTAAAGTCAGTAGAATATGTATGAACAAAAAATTCTAAGCCCTAATAAATTTACTAATATCCCAATTTAACTCTGAAACTGTAATAAAGACACAAATAATGTGTTGCAGATATATTTTAAAATAATAACACTAATTTATGGGACAGATTATGGTAAGAGTAACTATTGTGGCATTAATAGTGTGGATTGTAAATTCAAGTCCAGTTCTAAACTTAATTTTAAAATGTTTAATGTTTTATTTAAATATAGTGTTTTTTCAAGTGGTTTGATCCATTTGTTCTAATAATTATACACTTTTAAAACTATGATGAATGGGGAAATTATTGAACTATCACTCAGTAATGGCATGTAGCCCCCATTTACATGTTCCCAAAACATGATTTCATGTAATTCTGACAATCCTCTGTGGTCACACCATTATAATCTTCACTTTGTACGTTGTTAAGGAATTTAATCAAGTTCACCCCGCTAGTAAATAGTGGAGACAAGATTTGATGCTGATCCGTCTGACTCCAAACACTGCTCTTAATCTCTGTGTTTGTTGGCCTCACTAGATCGTATCTGTGATTTAAGGCTGGTAGTTGATCATGCAACCCACATATATGTTGTCCTCTTGTAGTCTATATTCTACCTGCAAGGCTAGTTCTTTCTTGGGGTTAACATATCTTTTTAAAGTTGACTATTTCATATATTCAGAAATAAAGGTGTTGGAAAAAAGAATAAAAATAAACCAAAGTTTAAAGTTATTTCTATTTTTAAAATTAACTTATTTTATAACCAATTAAGGCAAATTTTACATACTGTATAAATCACTCATTTCAAAAAGTGTACATTTCAATCATTTTAATAATACATTTATCAAGTTGTGCAACCATCACAATAAATCAGTTTTAAAACATTTCCATTACTCCAGTGAGATCCTCATGCCCATTACTTTTAATTCTCCTCACCACCCTTCCCACTCAGATACCAGTAATCTGATTTCAGTCTTTGTAGATTTGCCTTTTCTGGAAATTTCATTTCAACAGAATCATATAACATGTAGTCTCTTGTATCTGGCTTCCTTCACATAATATAATGTTTTTAAAATTCATCCATATCATAGCATGAGTCTGTAGCCCATTCCATTTAATTGCTGGATAGCATTCTATTGTATGAATCTACCCCATTTTCTTTGTCCATTTACTGGTTGATTCTTGCTTGTATAGCTGTTCATTTACAGGCTTAATTTTTTTGTGTTTTTATACATCTTGACTCTTTTTTTTTTTTTTTTGCCATCCATTAGTCAGGAAAATAGTGAATCAGATATTCAGGGTTCTGATTCTTTAATTTGCTTCTGGGAGAAACAGGCTTGTCAAGACTTGTGACTGTTTTAAAAAACTGTAATTAAAAGAAGCTTACATCAAGACCAGGTACTGGACAAATGGACTTGAACATAGAAATCGACCTTTTTAAATATCATTTGAGAAGAGGTGGGGAAGGCTGGTAGCAAGGTGGATCAATACCTCAAACTCTCCCTGAATACTCTTTCTTCTTAAATGAGCAAAAGGAAACCAAATGTGACATAGGGATGGTTGTTTCATCATGTTAAAAAAATCAATTTTTTTAGTAACTTGTTTTTGCAAATTTTAATATTTGAGGGTTTAATACACTTTACCAAGAATAATTCCATTATCCTTTTTTCTTGCTTTTTTTCCCTTATTACAAAAGTAATGGATTTTAATTTGGGAAAAATTATAAAACACAGAAGAGCAAAAAAATAAGATGAAGAATAGACTTTTGTTAACCTGCTTTCTTGATGTCACAGGAGAAAAGACCCTTGAGTCACCATTTTACTAAAGAATATACTGCACATTAGCTTTCTCCTTTTGGTCTGAGCATAACACATAGATTTCTGAAAACTCAAGCCAAGAATGAATTCCTGTTAAATAAAGAATTGAATATATTTTTCTTAGGGAAGCTAAGACCTCCTGAGAGTTTTCAACCAACTTCTAGTTTGTGGCTTTCTTTTTCCCTATCTTAGGGACTATTGATCACAGAAAAAATTTAGTGAGCCTCTTACATTTTATCTGTGCTCATCTTCGAAAACTGATTTTGAAATTACATTTAATTACATAGACTGGAATTCGTCTATTATTGGTTCATTTGAAAAATACACATGTTACCTCTGGTAGAATAGAATTACCTTCCTGACACGTTTTCAATTATTTCCAGGGTTGAAAATGCTGCACTTTTGGGAGAATGTGATGGCATGCATGAAAGCACCCAAGACAGAGTTCTCAGCACCTACTAAGTGCTGAGCACATATCAAATACTGATAGTAGACACATCACATTAAACTGTTGCTTATACTGCTGATGGCTTTTCCCTTGTACTATTGTGGCTGAAAAGACTTATGCAGGAACCACAACTCATCCACTCTCTCTGTCCATTGCATGCTCTTTAAACCTCTGCTACTTTACAGACCTTCAAAGGACAGAAATTACATCCTTTTCACAGTAGATTAAGAGGAAGTGCTTTAATAATAAGATGACTGTTATGCTGTGAGAATTGTTCAAGAAGTACATTTACAAGATAAATGTATTACTCATGTGGTTCTGTCTGCTTGAAGGCTATTTATGAATTACCAGGTGGCTCCAGCTGGATATTCCATAGCACTACATGACGATGAACAAACAAAAATTGTCTCTCTGTTCATTGCTCTATCCCCAGAACTTAAAATCATTCCTGCTATGGTGGTAACATGTCTTTCCATTTTCTTTCTTGGTTAATGGACTCACCACCAAAGTCATCTTTGACTTCATCTTCTCCCTCACCCTCATATCCAATTGGTCACTGCATTCATCAAATCTGCCTGCAATATGTCTGGAGAATTACTCCCTCATCCCTAGTCTTACTGTCCAAAAATAAATATACTCATTTTTTGACAATATTTGGAATTCCTCTCAGGACTGGGGGGCATGGGCATGTCCAGGATGTCCAGGGAAACAGTAGAAAGAATAAGACAGAAAGTCCCTGGAAGCTGGATATCTAACTTACTAATGTCTCCCGTGTAATGGAATGGAGCCCATGTCTGCCAAAGAATTTGTGAAACTATCAAGGACAGACTGTCTTGATCACCTTTCCCTGAAGTAAGTATCACAGAACTCCAATTCTTCAGGATAGGGTATGTATCAGGAAAAAAGGCACACAGGAAAAATAAGCTTGGGAAATTTGGAGTTAGACAAAATTAAGTCAAGGATTTCTTACAGTTTTTTTATTTGCTTTTGTTGTACTGTGAAACTGTAAGGGGCAGTGATAGTACACAAATTTCTTTTTTTTTTTTTTTTTTTTTTTTTGAGACGGAGTCTCGCGCTGTCGCCCAGGCTGGAGTGCAGTGGCGCGATCTCGGCTCACTGCAAGCTCCGCCTCCCGGGTTCACGCCATTCGCCTGCCTCAGCCTCTTGAGTAGCTGGGACTACAGGCGCCCACCACCGCGCCCGGCTAATTTTTTGTATTTTTAGTAGAGACGGGGTTTCACTGTGGTCTCGATCTCCTGACCTTGTGATCCGCCCGCCTCGGCCTCCCAAAGTGCTGGGATTACAGGCGTGAGCCACCGCGCCCGGCCCAAATTTCTTAAACTTACTTGACAATACAGTCCCTTTCCCCAGACTCAGCTAATAAGGCCTAGCAGGGAGAGAGCATGGCCTATTCAAAGCACTAAGAGGACCGGGTGTGGCGCCTCACACCTGTAATCCCAGCATTTTGGAAGGCTGAGGGAGGAGGATGATTTGAGCCCAGAAGTTTGAGACTAACCTGGGCAATATAGTGAGACCCCCATCTCCACAAAAATTTTTTAAAAATAAAAATAAGTAAAAAATAGAGAACAAGGTACTAAAATAAGTTCAGTATGTTAAGAGGATAGATTACAGAGATTAGTCTGAACACAGAAGTGCTGCTGAGCAGGAGGCCAAGTCAGATCCTTTGAAGCCTTGTAAAATGTGTTGTAAAATTTATTCTCATGTCAAGAACAAGCCGCTGAGAAATCAGGCTAAGCGACCCTCAAACAGCGCAGCTTTTGGAAAAAGAGAAAATCACATTTGGGAGAGAAGTGATGGAGACCATCAATGCTGTAAAAAAGTAGATAAGCCAGATGCACTGGCATGTGCCTATAGTCCCAGCTACTAGGGAGACTGAGGCAGGAGGATCACTTTATCCCAGAAGTTCAGGACCAGCTGGGCAACATAATGAGACCCCATCTCAAAGCAAAACAAAAAAAGTAGATAAGCAGACCGAGAGCAACTAAGGACACTACATTTTATTTCATCATCAGTGAAACTTATTTCATTAATTATATCGTAATCGGTACCATTACATCATAATGTTTTACTCTACAAGGAATTTATATGGGAAAGTGACAGGAAGTTCTGTTTATATTTTTGCAATAATTATTTTGCATTGCAATAAAATCAATATCTTAAAAAGTCATATAAATTACTTTTTGAGCAATCATTGTAGAGTATAAATATTTATATTTAGATGCTGCTATACAACAGTATTCCACTTAGAGTTTTTTAAATGTGAGAATTGGTGGTGTCCATTTTGAGTCTATAAATTAAGTGACCATTGCTGACTTTAGAAATGTTTCTCTCTTTATAGAAAAAAAATCTGTTCAATCACCAAAATATCCCTGATGCTTTTATGATTAATTAATTTGGGAGAGGAGGATAGCAAAGAAACATTAAGCTTAGTGGTCAATGAAGATTAGTGAGAAATTGATACAACATATCACTAAGTGACAACAATGGAAGAAAACAGACTTAATTGAACAATTTTTTTCTATGCACAACTCTTCAGGAACACATCTCTTCTATAAAGAGGAATACACTTGTTGCATAGGTGTTTATGAATATTATTTTAAATAAACTCTCGATAACATCACTTTGATTAAAATGTAGCCTCCCGACTAAATACTTCACAGCAGCATGGTTTCCAATGACAGTCAAGGGTATTTAAATGCTTCCACTTACGGTCCGCCTTGTCATAAGATATCTGATATGGTTTGGCTCTGTGTCCCCACCCAAATCTTATCTTGTAGCCTCCCACATGTTGTGGGAGGGACCTGGTGGGAGATGACTGAATATGGGGATGGGTCTTTCCCATGCTGTTCTCGTGATAGCAAATGGGTCTCACAAGATCCGATGGTTTTGAAAACGGGAATTGCTCTGCACAAGCTCTTTTTGCCTGCCACTATCCACCTAAGATGTGACTTGCTCCTCCTTGCCTTCCACCATGATCGTGAGGCTTCCCCAGTCACATGAAACTGTAAGTTCCATTAAACCTCTTTCTTTTGTAAATTGCCCAGTCTCGGGTATGTTTCTATCAGCAGTGTGAAAATGTACTAATATAATGTCCCTTTCTTGGTTTTGCTTGTCCTTTAATATTGAATTACCTTATCTTCCTTCCTCTCATGCTCTCCCCAAGGTGAATCAGTTCATGGGGCCGATCTGTTTTCAGAGGGGCTTTTTGACTTTTGCAATTTATTTACCTGGTAACCCTGTAATCTCACCTCTCTGATGGGCTCCAGAAAAGTTAGAATTTTGTAGATTACCCAGCTTTTTCTTAATGTTAGTGTGGCAATGACACTTTCTGTCAGCTTTCTATATTCCAAGAAGACATGAAGGAGCTGTGGTTTTTGTGTTAATATGCTTTGTATTATGGCCAGTGCAAACATTCAATGCATGTAACCAAGAGAAAAGTTTCAGAAAGCAAAGCTTAGCCTCTATTTTCCTATTCTGTTCTATTTGTTTACTTTAATTTTCTATTATGTGCTATTCTGTGTCATTTTAAGCTGCTGGTTATGACCTGCTAAACTGATTTCACAATCCACTAATTAGGTCATGAACTACAGTTTTTAAAACCTTGGTCTGATAGAGGAGGCAGATGTGTAAATGTATCATTACAATGTAATGTGTTAATTTCTACAATAGAGTATGTATTTTACTGATATACATATTATATAAACAGGATTCTTATTTGAAAACAGTAGAACCCAACTTTGACTAACTTAAGCAACAAAATGATTTAATAGAGTATGTATCACCCAATTCACATATTCAATAGGAAAAAAAAAATCCTGCTTTTAAAATGTGAAGGCTCCAGTAGAGGCCAAGTAGCTGAGAGCATGTTCAAGTCCACACCACAAGAACGTGCTTGTTATGACATTGTTACTGGCAAAGTTTGCCCATCCTAATGGCTGAACTTTTGCCACTGCTGCTGTAACCACTACAAATAATTTCTGAAGAGTCCCTGTATCTTTGTGTCAGTTTAAAGTCCTGAGTGGGAGGTATCAGCTTGGCTGAGTCTAGGTCCCCTTCCTGCTCTCTACTTTCCACAGGTGGATAGGGGGAATATTTAATTCCCTGGGCTTCCATGAGGGAAAATTAACCTCAAAATGAAAAGATGGCCAAAACATGTCCACCACTCTATATACTATAGTTACTAATATTCTTTTATAAAAATGAAAATTCTTTGATTTCCATTGCTTTAATTACTACATATACATCCTTGACTCCTGAATTTATATCTCCAATCCATTTTTTTCCTCTCTCAGCTCCAGGTCTGAAATACACAACTGACATCCCCATTTAGGTCTCAGGAGCTTCTCTAATTTAATCATGTCTCAACAGATCCATGAGTAGCCTCATAATCTTTCCCACAACACTTCCACATTTGGTATCCCGATGACTAACACTTCTATCCACCTATTCACACAAGCCAGAATTTTGAAGTTATTCTTCAAAATAAGAATGAATAAGAGGAAATTAGGAAGAATTTCTTCCCTTACCGTATATCTAATTTAACAACTCTTACTGATTTCATTTCTCAAGTGTCTCTGAAATCTACTTGCCTCTCTCCTTCTCCACCATCATCTTCCATATCCAGACTGCCAGATTCTCACCAACTACCAGGCTAATTCATCACCTGCACCTGTTCTAGGTCCTCTCTTCCTCATTCACACATAAGTCTTTTTAACACAAATCTGACCATGTCATTCTCATTGCTTAAAAATCATTCAATGGTTTATAAAACCCCTGATTGGAATAAGAGAAATCTTTTCTATTATACAGATTTCATTACAGACTCCATTATATATTTCCAAAACAGGGGAATTCAGAAAGAAAATGTGCATCTAAGATATGGCAATCCTTTGAGCAAATACCTAGTTGAAGTGTGACGGGGCTTTTTCAGTGTTTTTTTTAGAGAGTAGAGTGGGAGAGTCTCCCAGAACATGGACTGCATCAGTGATCACCAATGTATTCAACACTCCCATGTAATTATAAACACTCAGGATAAATCTCTTTGAGTTACCCACATGCCTGAATTTAATATTTTGATTCTCAAAGTTGTAGACTTGTTTTTAAGTTCCATGAAGTCAGGGACAGTCTGTTTTATTCATCCAGTTGGTAGGGAGGCAGAGTCTGTTAACAAAAGGCAAAGAGAGGGAAGGCATTCTGGGTAGAGGAAGTTAATTTGGCAGTGTGGATGTGTGCCAAACAGAGGTCTCCAATCACACAACCCCTTCAATAATTCCTTGACGTGGTTTGGGGATGTGTTATTTTAACTAATCTAGAATTTCATCCCCCAAAATTCCCTTTCCTATATGACTCTGGGTTAGTGTTGGTCACAAGGGATATTTGCATGAGATTCGGAAAGTGAGGAAACAAGGTCAGTGTTGGTCACCACCTACGCCTGCTGCTTGCACACTTTATCACTAATCTGCTGTCTCACCTTGTTGGCGTGGGGCCACAGCCAGCCCTCAGCTCCTCCAGCTTCGCAAGATCTCCTTCAGTTCCTCCAAGTCCCAAGCCAGGTGCATATGCCGCAATGTAGCAAAAAGTGTTAGCATTTTCTGCAGATCACCTGTGTCATCAAAGTTGGAGGTGGCAAGGAACTGATGTGGATTCCAGTTTTATCCTCTCTCTCCTGCTTTATATCCAGCTTTGCTTCCTTATTATCAGCTCCACTGACCTGCTGACACTTCAGGTCCACCAACAGATGCAGGGGCAACAAACCTTTCATAGACTTTTTACGAGACCTCACAATTGTGTAAGATCAAATTCCTGTAATACATTGCTTACTCCACATCATTAATAGTGGTCTGCTTCCCTGATAGGACCCTGACTGACGTATTCCTACGTAGTATTTCACCTAGAACTCTTAAATAATTCACTTTACTGGATGATTCTATCCAGAGACAAAATGCCAATGCATTGCCCTCACAAGAGGCCAGTTCCAGAGGTGAGGTCATATTTAAAGCAGTACCCCAGGAGTTCCCAACCCCTGGGCCACGAACTAGTACTGGTCCACGGCCCGTTAGGAACCAGGCCACATAGCAGGATGTGAAAAGTATTACCACCTGAGCTCCGCCTCTTGTCAGATCAGCGGCAGCATTAGATTCTCACAGGAGCATAAATCCTATTGTGAGAGCTCCAGGTTGTGCGGTCCTTATGAGAATCTAATTCCTGGTGATCTGAGGTGGAACAGTTTCACCCCAAAGCCATCCCACCCCCTACCCCATCCTTTGAAAAACTGTCTTCCATGAAACCTGTCCCTGTGTGTTCAGAATTGGTGGGTTCTTGGTCTCGCTGACTTCAAGAATGAAGCCGTGGACCCTCAGTGAGCATTACAGTTCTTAAAGATAGTGTGTCTAGAGTTTCTTCCTGGTGGGTTCACAGTCTTGCTGGCTTCAAGAGTGAAGCTGCATATCTTTGTGGTGAGTGTTACAGCTCATAAAGGCAGTGCAGACCCAAAGAATAACAGCAAGCTTTATTGCAAAGAGCGAAAGAACAAGGCTACCACGGTGTGGAAAGGGACCAGAGTGGGTTGCCACTGCTGTGTCGGGCAGCCTGCTTTTATTCCCTTATCTGACCCCACCCACATCCTGCTCATTGGTCCATTTTACAGAGAGCTGATTGGTCCATTTTGGCAGAGTGCTGATTGGTGCGTTTACAATCCCTAAGCTAGACATAGAGTGCTGATTGGTGCATTTACAATCCTTTGGCTAGACACAGAAGTTCTCCAAGTCCCCACTAGATTAGCTAGACACAGAGCACTGATTGGTGCATTTACAAACCTTGAGCTAGATACAGAGTGCTGATTGGTGGATTTACAATCCTTTAGCTAGACTTAAAAGTTCTCCAAGTCCCCACCCAACTCAGCAGCCCAGCTGGCTTTGCCTAGTGGATCCCATGCTGCGTGGCCACGCTCCTCAGCCCTTGGGCGCAGCCCTCGCGCGGTCGATGGGACGGTGC
Source organism: Theropithecus gelada (assembly GCF_003255815.1). Lineage (NCBI taxonomy): Eukaryota > Metazoa > Chordata > Mammalia > Primates > Cercopithecidae > Theropithecus > Theropithecus gelada. Next base: position 159,123,161 of record NC_037669.1, on the reverse strand, counting down.
ACCGCGGTGCAGCGGGCGGGGGGAGGCTCGAGCCTTGCGGGAGGCCACGGGGGTCAGCGGGGTCAGCTTGGGCATGGCGGGCTGCAGGTCCCGAGACTCCTGCCCCGAGGGTAGGTGGCTGAGGCCCTGGGAGAATTAGCGCAGGGCACACGGCACACGGCACACGGCGCAGGCCGGCCCGCAGTGCTGGGAGACCCGGCGCCCTCTCCACAGCTGTTGGCCCAGGTGCTAAGCCCCTCACTGCCCTGGGACAGCGGCGCTGGCCGGCCGCTCTGAGTGCGGGGCCGCGGAGCCCACCCCCACCTGGAACTTGCACTGGCCCGCAAGCGCCTCCCACAGCCCCAGTTCCCACCCACGCCTCTCCCTCCACACCTCCCTGCCTCGCCCATCCAGAGACGGGCTCCCACATCCCACAGTGCAGCAGTGGGCTGAAGGGCTCTTCAAATGCACCCAGGCCGGGGAAGCACCGAGAGCGAGCGAGGGCTGCTAGCACGTTGTCTCCTCTCACCTGGTGCCCAAAAGGTCGGGAACCACTGTAGTACCCTATAGTTGTAGTTAAGAGCATGGTCTCAAATGTCAAGGAGATCCAGGTTTAAATTCAAGATCAGCTATTTCCATGGTGAACTTGGGTCTCTCCCTTAACTTCTATGAGGCTTAGTTCTTCCATTTGTAAATAGAGACAATAACACTATTACGGTTCTCCAGAAAAAAAGAACATGTATATATGAGATATATATGGGATATATATGAGATATATATGTCCTTATATATGATATGTGTATATATGCATATGTAATTGTGATATGTAAACATATAGTTTATATATGATTATATAATTATAAATATAGATTTATCATAATAAATCATATATAACACATGTAATTTATTATAAAGAACTGGCTCACATGATTATGGGGGCTGAAAAGTTCCACAATCATCTGAATGAAGCTGGAGATGCAGTCCAGATGAAGATGGAGAACTAGTTGTGTAATTCCATCTAAGTCAGAAGGCCTGAGAACCGGAAGAGCCAATGGTGTAAGTTCCAGTCTGAATGCAGAAGACTGATGTCCCAGCTTGAACACAGTCAGGCAAAGAAAGTGAATTCTCCTTTACCTCACTTTTTATTCTATTCAGGCATCTAACAGATTGAATGAGGCCTGCTCACATTGGGGAGGGCAATCTGCATTACTCAGTCTACCAGTTCAAATGTTAGCCTCATCCAGAAACACCCTCACAGATACCCAGAATAATATTTAACCAACTATCTAAGGCACTGCCTGTTCCAGTCAAGTTGACACATAAAATTAACCATCACAGACGCCTACCTCACAACATTGTTGTAAGATTTGAATAAACACAAGATACATTAAGCACCTAGAATTGTAAGGGGAACACAGTAAATTAATAAATTGTGACTATTCTAAAAGAAGAAACACATCAATGTAATAATTTCTCATCTAGGAGTAAAAGGATATTATCTTTTGTTGGATAATGAACTAGAATCATTGGCTGAGTTTCCCACTAATGTATCTCTTTTTTCTTTTTCTTTTTTTTTGAGACAGCATCTCACTCTGTCACCCAGGCTGCAGTGCAGTGGTGTGATCTCGGCTCACTGCAACCTCCGCCTCCCTAGTTCAAGCAATTCTCCTGCCTCAGCCTCCTGAGTAGCTGGGATTACAGGCGCATGCCAGCGCACCTGGCTAATTTTTGTATTTTCAGTAGAAACGGAGTTTCAACATGTTGGTCAGGCTGGTCTCAAACTCCTGACCTTGTGATACACCCGCCTCAGCCTCCTGAGTAGCTGGGATTACAGGCGCATGCCAGCACACCTGGCTAATTTTTGTATTTTCAGTAGAAACGGGGTTTCAACATGTTGGTCAGGCTGGTCTCAAACTCCTGACCTCGTGATACACCCACCTCAGCCTCCCAAAGGGCTGGATTACAGACCTGAGCCACCGCACCTGGCCTAATGTATCTCTTTAAAGAATATCATTATATTTTTAGAATAACATAAACGTCAAGTGATTTTTCCTTAGCCTTCTTTATCATATGAGAATGAGATCTATGATGACACGCAGTAGAGAGGGGGATGGGAAAACTGCAGAGCAGAGGAGGTGGAGAGCTAAAGGACCTGTTTCCAGTTGGCAATAAACATGGTTGATGAAATGGAACCAACACTGGTAAGAATGGACACAAGTTCTTATCCTGTCACGTGACAGATGAGGCTTGGAACCCCACTTCAGGAAAGATGCATGCCTCTGAGCTATTTCATTCGGTGAGCTCAATGAGGAAAATTTTCCACATGCTTGGCGTTTTCTTTTTTTGGATCCTGTTTTGTAGAATGCTGTCTGCCCTTATCCAAGCTGCTGATTGCTTATTAAAGGCGTGAGGAGGAGCAGAGCTCTCCCTGTGGGACACACCAGCCCAACCCTCAGAGAGTTCTCATCAGCACAAAGAGGAAGATGCTCTACAAGAATGCATTGCCCTGACATTTAGTTGAAGGACATTTGTGGTTCTGTAGAATACCCAAGGGTACTATTGTGCTGCAGAGAGATATGAGTGGTTTTCTTCCAACAAAGGGAGAAGAGACGATTTCAGGCCAAGTTTAGGCTTTGGTACAAACTAATTAAAAAGCAACCACAAGGAAGAGAGGAAAGAATCCTAATCAATGTGACTCTGAGGAATTTATCCTTTTTAATTGCATTGCAATGTGGCTGGTTCTCTAGAAGAAAATAATGCTTCATACTTCACTGTCATGAAATTTTAACAAATACTTGTGTGCATTTTTATGAAGAAAGTCATTTTCAATAATATATTTTAAGGATAGAATTAAATAATGGCTCTGACTCCAAAATTCAATAGCCTTAGGTTATCATAGGAAAGATAATAAAATATTCATTTCTTTGTAATTAGTCTGAGTTAGAGGTAAAAGTGGGGAAAAAGTCCTATAGCTTTGAAGTAGTGGTTTAAGAAAGATGCTTTCTACAAAAGTGGGAGAGTAAATGGCACTGTGTTTAATAAAGACCAGAAGGTCACAAAACATGGCTGCTTCACTAATCTGCTTTCCAAACTTCAATTTGTCTGCAAGCAAATATGGCCATTAGTGCCCACTCTTTTTAATCACATGTTTTACTACTATCTAATATACTCTCTGTTTATTTTAGATTTCACATAGCCTACAGTTCAAAGGCAGAAATTCTTTGAAAGCTAATCTATATTATCCTTCCCCCACAAAAGTGTTTGAAATTACAGCTCTGTTGTTTACATCCACCATGAAGATAAAGTTCTTTATCTTTTCTGAGTTATAAGCCCCTTTGAAAATTTGATAAAAGACATAGATATCATCTCTAGAATGAAAAGCCCCGACACAATTTGAAGATACACCCTAAATTTGCATGTAATACCCAGGAGTTCAAGGACTCCTTAAAGCACATCTTTGGACTCCAGCTTGAGAGCCACTGCTTCAGAGGGCGGATGGTTATTTCCAACTTGGCATGGATACAGGAAATTTAGCGGAGATTTGAGATAAGAAACAAATTAAACGACTTTTTGAGTATTTTAGATTTAAATATTCACAGGCTAGTTTTAAAATAAATTTCCATGAACATACCCATGTCCAAATATAATTTTAAAAGGATCATTTCTTGGTACCATATTTCTAAAGAGCAAATTGGTAACATATATTAAGAGACTTAACAATCTTCATTGATTTTGACTCAATCATTATAATTTCAGAAATCTACTCTAAGGAAATATTCAGAGATGTGAACAAAGATATATGTCTAAGTAAGTTTATCACACTATTATTATTAGAACAAGAATTTGAAAACAACTTAGATGTTTAGGAGGGGAAAAGCAATGGGTAAATAAATTAATTTCATCTGCGTAATAAATTGTTTACAATTATCAAAAATTTGTGTTTTTATAAGAATATTTAATGGCATGGGCAACTACTTAAAATCTAACATCAAGTTAAAATGGATAGAAATGATTTCTATTATCAAAATGAGGAAATTAAAAATTAATGAGAATGGCTTTTAAAACTCTGTGTGTGTGGGAATGGTGTTCATTAATTGAAGAAACCAATAATCATTGTATGCCTACTACGTGCTAGGTACTATGCTCTGCATATATCAAAGTAGCATGTATTATTAGAAAAAAATAAATAAAACCCATATGTTTGATCTATAATAACCATAAGATACTTGGAATTTCTCTCACACTGATTTCCTGTGTATGTTTTATTTTCTCACTATGATGCGACCTCTTGTAGGTAAAGGATTCCATTTAATTCACATTTATTGGGTATTTCTTTGAGTTGGGTGCTGTTTTAGGTGCTGAACTTGTCCACCATTTTAAATGTTCTCAGCAATATTCAAAGTCTTGTAGAGTGCTTTCTAAATTCTTGTTGAATTTAATTCTAATGACAAAGAAATACATTTGGATATTAACGAAATGAGATGAATCCTAAATCTTCCTTTCAATAATTGTGAGACAGTAGACACCTTACTTTTATAAGCATGTTTCTTTTAAAAAACAAAAAGAAACAAAAAGAAAACAAGGAGCTAATATTACCTACCTTAAAGTGCTGATGGCAGAATTAAATAAAGTGTTGCATATAAGATGTCTTTCATAGTATTAAGCAAATAGTTGACCTTAATGAGTGTTTCTTTTCCATTCCTTATCTATAGATTGAATCTCATAAAACTGCTGATATTCAGTCATTTTTTACCTACAAAATGGCAGTTTCATATGCTCAATCTAATAATTAATAATGAAGTATAATATACAGTAGAACCCCCGATAAATTATATGAAAAAGTATAGCTGTGGATTGGATCTGATATAATTACAATAAATTAATTCAACAAAATTCTGAGAATTAAAGATGTTGCTTAATTTTAACCTGCGATAACAGTCATATCAGTCATGTTTTAAAATTAAAAGAGCAATAAAATCTAGGAGACATGAACAACTAAGGGCTGGGGGAGGCCTTATCAACTAAACTTGGAATCCTAAATGTCCTCTAAGAAAAGTCAGACCTATTTGACCACATGAAACTTTTAAAAATCATATTAAAATATAATAAACAATATTTACTTATCAATTGATTAATTTCCTTTCTTTTATCACTAGAATGTGTGTCCGATAGAAGATATTTTTGTGTATTTTTTTACTGTTGAATCCTCAGTACATAGAAAAATGCCTGACACGTAGTAGGTATAATTACAAAAAATTACTATAAACAAATTCAGCCAACAAATAATAAATGTGGGACAAATGTTCGCAACAGGAGAATAGATTAATATTTCTAAGGCAAAAGGGTTATAAAAAATTAACAAGTGAGGGATATATGACTCAACAGGAAAATGGGAGAACCCAAATGTCCAAGGAATGTATGAAAATATTATCAAACTAATACATCACATTACCACTTAAGACTGGCAAAAGTGGAAAAGGATGACAACCTCTGTTGACAGCAATATTAGGGAAAGGGTACTATCATAGAAGGCTGGCGAGAAGGTAAATTGCCTCAGGTGTTGTTGGAATGCAATCTGTTGTTATTTGTTAAAATTAAAAATGCATATATATTTTGATCCACAAATACTTCTTTTAGGTATCTGTTCCATAGAAGTGAAAGCACAAAGATGTTTACGACAGCATTACTTTAGAGGTACAAAAGAAAACAAGTAGAAACAGCATGATTGCCCATCAATAGGAGAATTGTTGAATAAATTACAACATACTGCAGTATAAAATGTTACGCAGTTGTTAGAAAGAGTTATTGTCGAGTAAGAAAAAGCAAGATTCAAAAATATGTGTATGTTCAAATTTTTGCAAGATAATGACAAAACCTCTCTGTGTATATTTATATTCATAGATACATTATAATATGTGTATACATTATGTATAGCTTTTTTATGAATACAAGCATAAAGAATAATATGAAAGTATATACAGTAGGTTGTTAATATGGATAACTTTCGTGTCTATGAGGAAAGAAAGTAGATTGAGAGGGAAGTATATGGGAAAGGAAAAGCTAAACCAAAACAAAATACTGCATTTAAAAAACTGTATGTATGATATGATCACACATATTGAATTTATGTAAAATTATATGCAAGTATATATATGTATAAATATTTTAGAAGAAAAAAATTGCAAACAGAACAAGAAAAGGGAGTTTTGCTGAGCCGTAGCCGTTTCATTGCAGCCTACATGTCTTGGCGCAGCCATTAAAAAAAACACTATAATACAGCATTGGAAATGGGAAATAATATAAGGCGAGACTGCCAAGCCCATTCTGAGGGGCGATGGAGAGGGATGCAATTCCACCATTAGATAAATCAAAATGAGTTAAGTAAACACAAGGAACTCGCTCCTAGAAACCATAAAAAAGTCAACATGGAATTATTAGTAGAAAAAAATGAAAGTAGAAAATAATAAAAACCACCACTGTGAAGCACATTTGTTAGAAGCCGAATTCAAGCCTCTAGTTGAACTTCATCACAGAGAAGCCCTAAAGAGAAGCAGAAGACTTGAATTATAGCATGTAAGATATAGTTCCGATCTGTTAGTATCAGATGACTAAGGTATGTTCAAGCTCTGAAAGTCCTTGATTCTAAAATGCAATGGGGATGATCAAATATTCACTATTCATACAATGATGAATTTTGGAGCCAGACAGGCCTTGAAGGATATATCCAGCAGTAGGTCCAAGAGGTTATTTGTTCGGTTTTTTTTTTAACGATTTTTGTTGCATTTTATTTACTTCTTTTTAATTTTTGATTGACAAATAATTAGATGTACGTATTATCAGGGTACATGTGATAAATTGATGCATTCATATAATCAAATCAGAAGAATGAGAATATCCATCACCTTATATATTTATCTTTTCTTTCTGCTAGACACGTTCAAATTATTCTCTTCTAGCTATTTTGAACTGTACAATCAATTAATGTTAACTATAGTCACCCCACTGATCTATGAAACACCTTATCTTATTTCTTCTATCTAAGTATATATTTGTACACATTAATCAAACTCTCTTCTTCATGCTCTCCCTCTTATGCTTCCCGGCTTCTGGTAACCAGCAATCTACTTTCTATTGTCATGAGATCCATTTTTTCAAGCTCCCACCTATAAGTGAGAACATGTGATATTTATCTTTCTGTGCTTGGCTTATTTCACTTATCATAATGACCTCCAGTTCCATCTATGATGCTGGAAATGTTTATTACATTTTTAAAACACATAACATAAAACTTACCATTTTAACAATTTTTAAGTGTGCATTTAGTGGCATTAAGTACTGAGTTAAGAATATGAACTATATTCTTGTGTCAAAGAATTTTTAAAAATTGGTCCATTGGGGGAAACTAGATGAAGGTACACAGGACCTCTTTGTATTATCTTTGCAACTTCCTGTAAATTAATAATTATTCCCAAATTACTTTTTTTTTTTTTCAAATGGGCTTCCTGTGTGTTCTTTAGGGGCTTCCTTGCAGATACAGGAGAAGCAAATGAGCAAAATTCCAGGTATGCTGTCTACCATGCACCTTCACTGAGAGTAGCTCCACTTTATCTTTCACACGTTGTGCTTCTATATGAGATATTTGAAAGTTCATGTTAAGAAATGTTCCCATTACAAAAAGTAGTTTTGAAGCTACTCATTCTTTGCATTTATTTTACTGATTAGGAGAGATGAATTTAGTTTTCCAAGGTTAATAAGCTAATAAATGGCAGGGCTAGGACACGAATTTAGATCTTTTGACTTTAAGTCCAGTTCTTTCTTTACTATACCATACTGCTTCTATTGAAATAAAAAGATTTTGTTTTCATTCCTGGCTCTGTCACCATTGATTGTAACTTAAAATGAACATCTTCTGATAGCAACACAGATAATGTGCATATTATAGACATGGAGGAGTTAAGAATAGACCTGAAAACTCAGAAATCTAGGATTTCAAATTCCAACATCTTCATGTTTGTAACCTTGATCAAATAAATGTGTGTGCATATGCCTTAGTCTCCTGGAAGGATATGCAATGAAAGATAATATACCTGGCCTGGGTCCCAGAAATTTAAGAGAAAAGTAAACAAATCTCTGCATTTCAATTCAATTCAATGTTCAATTTCAATTCAGTAAATATTTAGTAAGTGTCTACTAAGTGCCAGAAACTATGGTAGACACTGGAAATGCAATGATAAACACAACATGACATGATCTTTGCTCTCATGAGCTTACTACCTGGGAGGTTAGAATATAGTCATTAACCCAGTAAGAAAACCTAATGAATATATATTTCAAAGTGAGTTAGAGGAGAAAGAGAAAGAAAAAGAAACATCACAAGAGAAAGCGACCTACAATTGGTCAAGGCAAGCTTCCCTGAAGAAGTCATGTTTGAACTGAATCTATAGAATGAGTAAGTGTTCATTGGACATGATTGTGGATAGCTATTGGTAAATAAAATTATAGTTTACATAGTTCCTTAGGGAAGCTTTATTGAAAGAACTTTTGTTGAGAATATAGTATCATTTAGGGTCAGCAAATATACAACCTTTCTGCTGTCAAGCTCACCATCCTTCAAGCATAGCAGACATCACTGATCAATTACAACATACTTTCTGGTAAATCCTGATGTAGCTATTCAGTAGAGGTTCCAGGTAGCCCTTGCTTATCAGTCCAAACTGGCACTGAAGATGAAATGAATTTGCAATCTTAGGAGTAGTGAAAAGATTTCTGGCCTCAAATTTCAAAGCCCTGAGTTGTAGCTGTATGAATTTAATAATATAAGAAGACTGGCCAACATTCAGGAAGTTTGTCTCAGTCCTTAAAGTAGGTGACAACAAATACTGCTGCCTTTCCTGTAAACTACATGAAAAGGTCCTGTGGGGTGAGACTTCTTTGTGTTCTACTCCTCAATTATGCACAGAAAGGTAAGCTCAGAAAACATGTCTTTCAGCAGCACCAAAATTTGTGAATTTGCCTGAGGATCACACACACGTTTTGCTGAGACTTGCAAAACTGAAACTAAGAAGAATGCAAGTACAGAAGGTATAAATTTTAAGCCAGGAGGGCTGATATTAAAACTTTACAGTCATGTCAAATCTGCATACCTTAAAATTTGTGAGGGTTCCTACCTCCATAGGTTACAGAGCCACAGCAATGTTCTCTGAGCAATGAAGAACCAATTATACCAACAACTCTGGTTGATTTGGAACATGGCTGCTTTCTAGAACTTCTGTTCATTTTGTATTTAAAAATGCATATTAGTGTCATTTTTATATTTTTTTCTAACCTGTACTTTCTGTTAGAATATGTACATGCCCCCTGACGTTTTGCCAGTCATAGTACTCTAACAGCTGGCCAAGGATTTCTGGGTTTCAAAAGCGTTTTCTTTTTTAAATTTTTCATCTCAACACATGATAATATCTTGCCCAAATAATCTGAGGGCATATTTTGTACAGTTGTAGAAAATATTTAGCTTTCTAAGTTTGTTGCACCTCTTTCAAGTAATTTTCTAACTTTGCTTGATGTTTCCGGAATATAAAGATCCTCTCTTGCACCAGTATTTGCAGAAATAAATTCCTTAAATTTGTGTCTTTAATGTTAACTACTTTTATACTGTTTTGGAGAAGTTTCTGCACTGTTTTGTGTACATCTTGCAATAATGAAAATTTCAATGTCCAAAAAAACCCACTGACCGTTACACAATTGCAAAATATGTCTTGGATATCCCATGCGCTATTTAGAATCATGTGGTACCCTATATCACTCAATACACTCACTACCAACAGCACAGTGCCGGTAAGATGAACTGTGGACTCCAGAGTGAACCTACCTTAACTTTATCTAATTAAAAAACAGACACTTTATTCTGGATGAAATGTTCATGCTCTTGACTTCCACGATATTATGATGAATAATTGGCATTATGCTAGTAATAATGATCACCTTCAGCATTAGATTACATGTCTTACCCAACTACATATTTTTTCACTGCAGCCTTTCATATCAGTGCCAAATTATGAGAGCTACAGAGGATATTTCAATTTAATAAGTGGGAAGCATGCTAATTTTAATTCTACTATGTAAATGTGTTGGCAAATGAGTCAAAATGACACAAGTAACCATGGATCTGGCACAACTTCTTTTACTCCAAAGGAAAATGAAGGCTGTATCTTCTCTTTAGCTGTTGTCATTTTCATCTTACTCTCCTCCCTCAAGCTCTCAGTTTGAGAGGTTTAAGAAGGGTCGCAGGCAAAAGTTGTATGGTGGTGCTCACCAATGTTTAAGATGAGAATCTGATATCCCTAATATCCTTTTGGGTGCATGTATGAAGAGTGCCACAATACAGTGGCAAAGCAGAGCTACTCCTGTGGCCTAAACACTTGAGAAGCTGTGTTTGTATAGTCATGTGTGTTGGGGGTGCTGGCGAGGGGAAGTAGGTGTGTGGTGCTCCGTAATCTGATTGCTCCTGCTCCACCTACCCCGGTCTGTTAGGGTTGGCCATTTTGTCTTATTTTCCTACGTAGTTTTCTCTTTTTCTTTGTTCATTGCTACTCCCTTCTCATTGACTCCTGGAGTGTTCTCAGCTGTCTATGATACAGTATTGAAATGCAAACCTGTGCCTTTGAAACCCCAAACAGCTGTGGACCTGTGAAGAACAGCCCTCCAGAGTCCCGACAGATTTTTTAAAGTAAACTCTCCAACTTCTCCTACATGTATACATTTATTTCATATATATTCAGAATGTATATGAAATATTATTCTGGTAACCCAGGGAGAAGCTGTAGCTCCTCAGACTCCACAGGAAGCTGTTCTGCCCGCTGTTGGGACTACATGGAATCTCTGGGAACTTTCCTCTGGGTAGTCAGTATGATTTGAATATTTGGAATCAGTGTTTTTAGAAAGTGTGACTTTTTTTTAATTATTATTATACTTTAAGTTCTAGGTACATGTGCACAATGTGCAGGTTTGTTACATATGTATACATGTGCCATGTTGGTGTGCTGCACCCATTAACTCGTCATTTACATTAGGTATATCTCCTAATGCTATCTCTTCACGCTGTCCCCTCCCCACAATAGGCCCCGGTGTGTGAGGTTCCCCTTCCTGTGTCCAAGTGATCTCATTGTTCAATTCCCACCTATGAGTGAGAACATGTGGTGTTTGGTTTTTGGTTCTTACGATAGTTTGCTGAGAATGATGGTTTCCAGCTGCATCCATGTCCCTACAAAGGACACGAACTCATCTCATCCTTTTTTGTGGCTGCATAGTATTCAATGGTGTGTATGTGCTACATTTTCTTAATCCAGTCTGTCACTGATGGACATTTGGGTTGCTTCCAAGTCTTTGCTATTGTGAATAGTGCCGCAATAAACATACGTGTACATGTGTCTTTATAGCAGCATGACTTATAATCCTTTGGGTATATACCCAGTAATGGGATGGCTGGGTCAAATGGTATTTCTAGTTCTAGATCCTTGAGGAATCGCCACACTGTTTTCCACAATGGTTGAACTAGTTTACAGTCCCACCAACAGTGTAAAAGTGTTCCTGTTTCTCCACATCCTCTCCAGCACCTGTTGTTTCCTGATTTTTTAATGATTGCCATTCTCACTGGTGTGAGATGGTATCTCATTGTGGTTTTGATTTGCATTTCTCTGAAGGCGAGTGATGATGAGCATTTTTTTCATGTGTCTGTTGACTGTGTGAATGTCTTCTTTTGAGAAGTGTCTGTTCATATCCTTTGCCCACTTTTTGATGGGGGTTGTTTGTTTTTTTCTTGTAAATTTGTTTGAGTTCTTTGTAGGTTCTGGATATTAGCCCTTTGTCAGATGAGTAGATTGCAAAAATGTTCTCCCATTCTGTAGGTTGCCTGTTCACTCTGATGGTAGTTTCTTTTGCTGTGCAGAAGCACTTTAGTTTAATTAGATCCCATTTGTCAATTTTGGCTTTTGTTGCCGTTGCTTTTGGTGTTTTAGACATGAAGTCCTTGCCCATGCCTATGTCCTGAATGGTATTACCTAGGTTTTCTTCTAGGGTTTTTATGATTTTAGGTCTAATATTTAAGTCTCTAATCCATCTTGAATTAATTTTTGTATAAGGAGTAAGGAAAGGATCCAGTTTCAGCTTTCTACTTATGGCTAGCCAATTTTCCCAGCACCACTTATTAAATAGGGAATCCTTTCCCCATTTCTTGTTTTTCTCAGGTTTGTCAAAGATCAGATGGCCGTAGATGTGTGGTATTATTTCTGAGGGCTCTGTTCTGTTCCATTGGTCTATATCTCTGTTTTGGTACCAGTACCATGCTGTTTTGGTTACTGTAGCCTTGTAGTATAGTTTGAAGTCAGGTAGCGTGATGCCTCTAGCTTTGTTCTTTTGGCTTAGGATTGTCTTGGCAATGCAGGGTCTTTTCTGGTTCCATATGAACTTTAAAGCAGTTTTTTCCAATTCTGTGAAGAAAGTCATTGGTAGCTTAATGGGGATGGCATTGGATCTATAAATTACCTTGGGCAGTATGGCCGTTTTCACAATATTGATTCTTCCTGTCCATGAGCATGGTATGTTCTTCCATTTGTTTGTGTCCTCTTTTATTTCACTGAGCAGTGGTTTGTAGTTCTCCTTGAAGAAGTCCTTCACATTCCTTGTAAGTTGGATTCCTAGGTATTTGATTCTCTTTGAAGCTATTGTGAATGGGAGTTCATTCATGATTTGGCTCTCTGTTTGTCTTTTACTGGTGTATAAGAATGCTTGTGATTTCTGCACATCGATTTTGTATCCTGAGACTTTGCTGAAGTTGCTTATCAGGTGAAGGAGATTTTGGGTTGAGACAATGGGGTTTTCTAAATATACAATCATGTAATCTGCAAACAGGGACAATTTGACTTCTTCTTTTCCTAATTGAATATCCTTGATATCTTTCTCTTGCCTGATTGCCCTAGCCAGAAATTCCAACACTATGTTGAATACGAGTGGTGAGAGAGTGCCCCCCTGTCTTGTGCCAGTTTTCAAAGGGAATGCTTCCAGTTTTTGCCCATTCAGTATGATATTGGCTGTGGGTTTGTCATAAATAGCTCTTATTATTTTGAGATACGTTCCATCAGTACCGAATTTATTGAGAGATTTTAGCATGAAGGGCTGTTGAATTTTGTCAAAGGCCTTTTCTGCATCTATTGAGACAATCATGTGGTTTTTGTCTTTGGTTCTGTTTATATGCTGGATTACATTTATTGATTTGTGTATGTTGAACCAGCCTTGCATCCCAGTGATGAAGCCCACTTGATCATGGTGGATAAGCTTTTTGATGTGCTGCTGGATTCTGTTTGCCAGTATTTTATTGAGGATTTTTGCATCAATGTTCATCAGGGATATTCGTCTAAAATTCTCTTTTTTTGTTGTATCTCTGTTAGGCTTTGACTTTAACCAAGAGAACAGATAGTTTGGGTTTTTGCTTGTCCGTTTGTTTGTGTTACACTTAGATCTTGCCCTAAGGTGTTATGCATATTTTTGTCTCTCTCACCTTCACCTCTAATTATCACTTTGTCTCTCTTGATCAGCAACATAACTGTGGACTCTTTCATGTGTTGCATTTCCCAGCATGACCTAGAATTTCATATAACTGAACTGAATCTCCTGTGCGAGACTTTAATTTTAACACACTTTTGTGAAAATATTGAGAAGTTTGGTTCTTGTTTCTTTGCATTGTCTCAAGGGCTAAATGTATTTAAAACCTTCCCCTGATGGCTTAGAATCACCTTTATGACCCAGCCATGGTATCCCTGTGTGGCTGTCTGCAGCCCCTCATGCTGCCTTTAAAACATGAATCTCTGAGAAACTGGAGGGCTCACAGTGCATGCTCATGAAGGAGCATGGGTCCATGAGTCAGAGAGCCTCTTTTTGTCTATAAATTATATCTTCTTGGTGGGGATTCAGGGAACCAAGAAGAAAACTTCCCAGGAGAGCCCAGGAGGGACTGTGATAACACAGAGTTGTGTGACCCTGTAAGACCAGGTTACTAGGGTTTGAGAGTAAAAGAAGGAGTGGGGAGAAGGTGCCAGGCTCTTTCTGATATTTCTTCTTGTCCCCTTTTTATCTCTTCCTCCTTTCTAGAACTTTCTGAAAGGCATGCTTGGTACCTGTTTCCAGTCCTGGGGGCCAGGTTCTGCTGCTAGCTTCTGTTTTGCCATAACCTCATTGACATCTCCTTTGTCTTCCTCATCTCTCATCTCCTCAGTTCTCCTTCTGCAAAGCTGTATAAGCAGGGCTGGGTCCAACCCAGCCAAATACAAGGCTACTGAATGCCACTTAGGTATATACAAGATAAACATTTTCAGATTTCACAGAAGACGATGGTCACTTTATAAATTTTAAAGAAGGGGAGGCTACATCTGTAAACCAATAAGAAAAATTCCCCAACTTTTAGTGGGCTAACTTATAGGAATCCATTTTATCAATAAAATATGTCCTTTTTAAGCTGCATGTTACCATCTACTAGTACTTTGTAAAATCAGTGCGTTGAACCAAAAATTTTTACATAATAGAACAGAAAACATCAGAGCGCATGACACACAGTAAGAGAAAGTAATGTTGCATGAAAAGTTTGATTCAGTTAAACATATACAAAGGAATGGGTATATGAATGAGGTTACAAGGTTAAATGTATTTCTGACTGTAGGTGGTGGGCAAAATATTTGAGAATTACTGAATCCTAACAATTGCACCTGGCAGTCAACTTGGATGCTCATATGGGCCTCCCTTGGTCCTGGGAAGGTATCTGAAGTGTTAGGGTCAACATGCCCTCCTGATATTGCTGAAGAACCAGGTGGCTCTTTGAGCTCATGGGTGAAGTCCTGCACCTCTTCTAGGAAAATACTCACCTAAGACTTTAGATATGTCTACAGGTCAATTTGGGACTTTTTCCTCATTTTGCTTGGTAAATTAAGTAATGGGAGAAATTAGCAATCTTCTTTTGAAAATGAATGGATCCACCTATATAATCTCCCTTTTTGGTTAATGTGGCTGTGGGATGTAAATGTAGCTTCTTCTCATCTTACAAGGGCCATCAATGGCCATCTGTCTCTAACTTGGGCCATGTTACAGCTTCAGTGAAAGAGAATAACCTTGAGATAGTTGCTTTTATGTGTCAACTTGATAGGCCATAGGATACCAAAATGGAACATTGCTTCTGGGTATACCTGTGAGGGTGTTTCTGGATGAAATTAGGATTGAATCCATGGACTCAGCGAAGTAGATTGCCCTCCCCCAATGTGGGTGGGCATCATCTAATCCATTAAGGGCCTAAATAGAACAAAAGGCAGAGGAAGGAAGAATTTGCCCCCTGTTCATCTCCTCTCATCTTCTCCAGCCCTCAAGCTGGGATTTACACCATTGCCTCCCCTGGTTCTCAGGCCTTTGAACTGGGACTGAATTACACCATCAGCTTTCCTAGGTCTCCAGCTTACAGATGGCAGATCATGGGACTTCTTAGCCTCCATAGTTGCATGAGTCAATTCCTTATAATAAACCTCTCTATATATGGATGTAGATAAAAATAGATATAAACACTGATATCTCCTACTGCCTCTGTTTCTTTGGAGAACCCTGACTAATACAAGCCTCAAAAAGCCTGCTCTCATCTATGCTGTTGGCTGGTGTGGTTAAATTTGGCGAAAAAAGCTCAGAAATATCTGCCTTGTACTCATCGTGGGGAGAGGCACCACCATCTCAGAGCTAGTTTGTATAGTCTCTTCAAATGTGAGTTCTACATGTCCTCATAGTCAGGCTAAAAAAATTTACTGAGAATTATAGATGTAACTTCTGAATTTGCATATGTCTCCTTGGGCCTATAGATACCCATCCCAGGTACACTGGGTCATCTTCCATCAAGACCCTGTTGGCATTCAGGCCCTCAAGATGACCTCCATCTGACATTCCAGCAAGCATACAGAATTCTTCACTGGGTGCACACAGTGAACATTTAGAATATTTTACATGTTCCAAAATCCAATCTAAGCTACACTTTAGTTATTAGGCTGATAGATTTTTAGAACTTTACTGTTCAAGTTGCCTCAGTGTAATAATCTTTTGGGGTCAAATCATTTGATTCTGCAATATGCACAAAGACTATATTTGTGTTTTCTATAAATGAAGATAGACTTTGACATGCAAGTCAAAGATTCCTGCCTACTTTGCTTTTTGTGACTGTGCCTCCATAGAAGCAAATGGCTAGGGAAGTACAAACCATCAAGCTCTGACCTATGTGAGACCAAGTCACACACTGATCCAGGTTACCAGGAAAGAAATTCAGAAAGCAACTAACAGTAGGAGTATTATGATCAATTGCTTTAAGAGGTAAGACCTGGTTTGGAGGTTTCTGCAGGCAGCACTTACATAGACCAGGACCACATTTTGAGTGCTTAATAACTTAGAGTTATTGGCATTTTTATTTCCCTTTGTTATTCTCATCATCCCTTACCAAGCACACTCTAGGTGTATGTTTTTTGTTATAAGAGATAACTATGAGCATGGATGATTCAATATAAAATCTTGCCCATTTAAAAACTAAATATGGTTAGCCCCCCATATCTGTGGGTTACTTTCGTGGGTTCTGCATATATGAGTTCAACCAATCATGGATTGGAAATATTAGAAAAAAATTACATCTCTACCAAACACATACAGACTTTTTTTGGTCATTATTCCCTTAAAATAAAGTATAACAACTATTTACATAGCATTTACATTATATTATGTATTAGAAGTAACCTAGAGATGATTTAAAGTATATGGAAGGATATGCATATGTTGTGTGCAAATTCTACAACATTTTATATAAGGGACTTGAGCATCCATAGATTTTGGTATCCCTGTGTGTGTGTGTGTGGAAGGGGGTCCTGGAAACAATTCTCAATAGATAACAAGGGAAGACAATAGTTCAGTCTGTGCTTCCTACAATTGAGTCATCAATTCATTATTTAAAAATTTACAGTGTATATTACCTCAAGAAGAAGGAATGGTGTTATAAATGGGACTCAGCTATTTAAGCCCTCCTAGGTCCACCTTCTGACCCTAAGATCCTGAGAGACTTGGATCCTCCAGTGGACATTCAGCAAATTTATTGTATCAGAGAATAGGTTTGTATCTCAGCGAGCTGACTGCATTTTAGAAGATTTTTAGGAGCCAAGTTTTCTCACAATCTTTTTAATAAAACATTGCAGCAATAGCTTTATTTATTTCTCTCCTTCCCATGCACTCAGACCTCTTGAAAGAATGGTTCCTCCATTCACAACTTAGTTTTTCACCTTCTGTGTTAGTTAGTGCAGAAGTTAAGTAGGCTGCTGTGACAAAGAGGTCCAAAAATACAGAAGCTTACATCATTTAGAACTTATTTCTTATCGTGCAGCATTCCACAGGTGAGTGGAACAGCCTTGCCAGGCAACTATGGTCCATTTAGGAAAACAGGTTTCTTTTACCCTGTGTCTCCACCATGACCACCATGCCCTCATCTGAGCTGGGGGTGAGTCCAAAGATTTGACCTGAATGACTGGAAAAATGGAGTTGCCATTAGCTGAAATGGAAAGAGAGCAGAGAAGAACTGACCTTTAGTTATGTAAATTTGAGATGCCCATGCTATGTTCAAGTTGAAATACAAGTAAGTAGTTGGATAAACAGCTGGGAGTTCAAAGGAGAGGTCCAGACTCTAGAAATGATTTAAGGAGTCATTAGTTACAGGCCTTGATGAGATCAGTGAGGGAATGACTGTGTATTAAGAAAGAGAAAAGAACCAAGGACTGAGCCCTGGGTCATTCAAAAATCTGGAGGTGGGGAACATGAAGAGAAATCAGTCAGAGGATGAGAAGGAATGATAAATAAGGTAGAGGAAAATCAAGAGAGGTTGATATTCTCAGTGCCAAGAGAAAAGCATGTTCAAAGAGGAGGGGAAACTCAACTCAAATGCTGCTATGAGCCAAGCAAGGTGAGGGCTGAGATACAATGATTGTTCAGTAAACTGAGGGATCCCTGGGCAAAATGGCCAAACAGGAACAGCTTCGGTCTGTAGCTCCCAGCGACACCAATGCAGAAGGCAGGTGATTTCTGCATTTCCAACTGAGGTACCTGATTCATCTCATTGGGACTGGTTAGACAGTGGGTGCAGCACATGGAGGGCAAGCAGAAGCTGGGGGTGGGGGTGCATCACCTCACCTGGGAAGCACAGGGGATGAGGAAGTCCCTCCCCTAGCCAAGGGAAGCCCTCAGGGACTGTGCCATCAGGGACAGAGCTATCTGTCCCACGCACTATGCTTTTCCCATGGTCTTTGCAACCCACAGACCAGGATATTCCCTCAGATGCCTACACCACCAGGGCCCTGGGTTTCAAGCACAAAACTGAGTGGTTGTTTGGGCAGACACCAAGCTAGCTGCAGGAAGTTTTTGTTTTTGTTTTTGTTTTTTTGTTTTTTGTACCCCAGTGGTGCCTGGAATGCCAGTGAGACAGAACCGTTCACTGCCCTGGAAAGGGGGCTGAAGCCAGGGAGCCAAGTGGTCTATCTCAGTGGATCCCACCCCCACGGAGGCTAGGAAGCTAAGATCCACTGGCTGAAATTCTCACTGCCAGCACAGCAGTCCGAAGTCAACCTGGGACGATGGAGCTTGGTGCGGGGAGGGGCTTCCACCATTACTGAGGCTTGAGTAGGTGGTTTTCCCCTCACAGTGTAGACAAAGCCGCCTGGAAATTCAGACTGGGAGGAGCCCAAAGCATCTCAGCAAAGCCTCTGTAGCCAGACTGTCTGTCTAGATTCCTCCTCTCTGGGCAGGGCATCTCTGAAAGAAAGACAGCAGCCCCAGTCAGGGGCTTATAGATAAAACTTCCATCTCTCTGGGACAGAGCACCTGGGGGAAGGGGCAGCTGTGGATGCAGCTCTAGGGGTCTTTAGATACCAGCTCTAAAGAGGGCAGTGGATCTCCCAGCACAGTGCTCGAGCTCTGCTAAGGGACAGACTGCCTCCTCAAGTGGGTCCCTGACCCCTGTGCCTCCTGATGGGGAGACGCCTCCCAGCAAGGATCAACAGACACCTCATACAAGAGCGCTCCACCTGGCATCTGGTGGGTGACCCTCTGGGATGAAGTTTCCAGAGGAAGGAGCAAGCAGCAATCTTTGCTGCTCTGCAGCCTCCGCTGGTGACAGTCAGGCAAACCGGGTCTAGAGTGGACCCCCAGCAAAGTCCAGCAGACCTGCAGAAGAGGGGCTGACTGTTAGAAGGAAAACTAACAAATAGAAAGCAATAGCATCAACATCAACAAAAAAGATAACCATGCAAAAACTCCATCCTAAGGTCACCAGCAGCAAAGAACAAAGGTAGATAAATCCACGAAGATGAGGAAAAACCAGCACAAAAAGGCTGAAAATTCCAAAACCCAGAATGCCTCTTTTCCTCCAAAAGATCACAACTCCTTGCCAGCAAGGGAACAAAACTGGATGGAGAATTCACTGGATGGAGTTTCACAAATTGACAGAAATAGGCTTCAGAAGGTGGGTATAAACAAACTTGTCCGAGCTAAAAGAGCATGTTCTAACCCAATGCAAGGAAGCTAAGAACCTTGATAAAAGGTTAGAGGAATTGTTAACTGGAATAACCAGTTTACAGAAGAGCATAAATGACCTAATGGAGCTGAAAAACACAGCATGAGAACTTTGTGAAGCATATACAAGTATCAATAGCAGAATAGATCAAGCAGAAGAAAGGATATCAAGGATTGAAGATCAATTTAATGAAGTAAAGCATGAAAACAAGATTAGAGAAAAAAGAATGAAAAGGAATGAACAAAGCCTCTAAGAAATATGGGACTATATGAAAAGACCAAACCTACATTTGATTGGTGTACCTGAAAATGACAAGGAGAATGGAATCAAGTTGGAAAACATTCTTCAGGATATTATCCGGGAGAACTTCCCCAACCTAGCAAGACAGGCCAACATTCAAATTCAGGAAATACAGAAAACACCACAAAGATATTCCTCGAGAAGAGCAAGTCAAAGACACATAATTGTCAGATTCACCAAGGTTGAAATGAAGGAAAAAACGTTAAGGGCAGCCAGAGAGAAAGGTCGGGTTACCCAGAAAGGGAAACCCATCAGAATAACAGTGGATCTGTCTACAGAAACCCTGCAAGCCGGAAGAGAGTGGGGGCCAATATTCAACATTCTTAAAGAAAAGAATTTTCAACCCAGAATGTAATATTCAGCCAAACTAAGCTTCACAAGTGAAGGAGAAATAAAATCCTTTACAGACAAGCAAATACTGAGGGATTTCATCACCACCAGGCCTGCCTTACAAGAGCTCTGGAAGGAAGCACTAAATATGGAAAGGAAAAACCGGTACCAACCACTGCAAAAACAAACCAAAATGTAAAGATCATTGACACTATGAAGAAACTGCAACTAATGGGCAAAATAACCAGCTAGCATCATAATAACAGGATCAAATTCACACATAACAATATTAACCATAAATATAAATGGGCTAAATGCCCCAATTAAAAGACATAGACTGGCAAATTGGATAAAAACTCAAGACACATCGGTGTGCTGCATTCAGGAGACCCATCTCATGTACAAAGATGCACATAGGCTCAAAATAAAGGGATGGAGGAAGATTTACCAAGCAAATGGAAAGCAAAAAATAAGCAGGAGTTGCAATCCTAGTCTCTGATAAAACAGACTTTTAACCAACAAAGATCAAAAGAGACAAAGAAAGGCATTACATAATGATAAAGGGATCAATCCAACAAGAAGAGCTAACTATCCTAAATATATATGCAACCAATACAGGAGCACCCAGATTCATAAAGCAAGTCCTTAGAGACCTACAAAGAGACTTAGACTCCCACACAATAACAGTGGGAGATTTTAACACCCCACTGTCAATATTAGACAGATCAACGAGACAGAAAATTAACAAGGATGTTCAGGACTTCAACTCAGCTCTGGACCAAGCTAACCTAACAGTCATCTACAGAACTCTCCACCCCAAATCAACAGAGTATACATTCTTCTCAGCACTACATCACACTCATTTTAAAATTGACCACATAATTGGAGTAAAACACTCTTCAGCAAATGCAAAAGAACAGAAATCATAACAAACAGTCTCTCAGACCACAGTGCAATCAAATTAAAACTCAGGATTAAGAAACTCACTCAAGGGCCGAATAGGAACAGCTCCAGCCTCCAGCTCCCAGCATGAGCAACACAGAAGACGGGTGATTTCTGCATTTTCAACTGAGGTACCGGGTTCATCTCACTGGGGCATGTCAAACAGTTGGCGCTGGTCTGCGGGTGCAGCCCGAGCAGTGAGAGCTGAAGCAGGGCGAGACATCGCCTCACCTGGGAAGTACAAGGGGGAAGGGAATTCCTTTTCCTAGCCAAGGGAAATTGAGACACACAACACCTGGAAAATCAGGTAACTCCCACCCTAACACTGCGCTTTACCAAGGGTCTTAGCAAACGGCACAGCAGGAGATTATATCCCATACCTGGCCTGGAGGGTCCTATGCCCACGGAGCCTCCCACCTCTCTAGCACAGCAGTCAGATATCTAACTGCAAAGCAGCAGCAAGGCTGGGGGAGGGGCGTCCACCATTGCTGAGGCTTAAGTAGATAAACAAAGCCTCCAGAAAGCTCGAATTGGGTGGAGCCCACAGTAGCTCAAGAAGGCCTGCCGGCCTCTGTAGACTCCACCTCTGGGGACAGGGCATAGCTAAACAAAAAGCAGCAGAAACCTCTGCAGATGTAAAAGTCCCTGTCTGACAGCTTTGAAGAGAGCAGCAGTTCTCCCAGCATGGAGGCTGAGATCTGAGAACGGACAGACTGCCTGCTCAAGTGGGTCCCTGATCCCTGAGTAGCCTAACTGGGAGACATCCCCCACTAGGTGCAGACCAACACCTCACTCCTCACACAGCGGGGTACACCCCTAAGACGAAGCTTCCAGAGCAAGAATCAGACAGCAGCACTCGCTGTTCAGTAATATTCTATCTTCTGCAGCCTCCGCTGCTGATACCCAGGCAAACAGGGTCTGGAGTGGACCTCAAGCAATCTCCAACAGACCTGCAGCTGAGGGTCCTGACTGTTAGAAGGAACACTAGCAAATAGAAAGGACACCCACACCAAAACCCCATCAGGACATCACCATCATCAAAGACCAAAGGCAGATAAAACCACAAAGATGGGGGAAAAGCAGTGCAGAAAAGCTGGAAATTCAAAAATTCAGAGCGCATCTCCCCCTCCAAAGGAACGCAGCTCATCGCCAGCAACAGAACAAAGCTGGATGGAGAATGACTTTGACAAGTTGAGAGAAGAAGGCTTCAGTCAATCAAACTTCTCAGAGCTAAAGGAGGAACTATGTAACCAGCACAAAGAAACTAAAAACCTTGAGAAAAGAATGGATGAATGGATAACTAGAATAATCAATGCAGAGAAGACCTTAAAAGAACTGCTAGAGATGAAAACCATAACACGAGAACTACGTGACAAATGCACAAGTTTCAGTAACCGACTCGATCAACTGGAATAAAGATTATCAGTGATTGAAGATCAAATGAGTGAAATGAAGCAAGAAGAGAAATGTAGAGAAAAAAGAGTAAAAAGAAATGAACAAAGCCTCCAAGAAATATGGGATTATGTGAAAAGACCAAATCTACATCTGATTGGTGTGCCTGAAAGTGACGGGTAAAATGGACCCAAGTTGGAAAACACTCTGTAGGATATCATCCAGGAGAACTTCCCCAACCTAGTAAGGCAAGCCAACATTCAAATTCAGGAAATACATAGAATGCCACAAAGATACCCCTGGAGAAGAGCAACTCCAAGACACATGATTGTCAGATTCACCAAAGTTGAAATGAAGGAAAAAATGTTAAGGGCAGCCAGAGAGAAAGGTCGGGTTACCCACAAAGGGAAGTCCATCAGACTAACAGCAGATCTCTCAGCAGAAACTCTACAAGCCAGAAGAGAGTGGGGGCCAATACTCAACATTCTTAAAGAACAGAATTTTCAACCCAGAATTTCATATCCAGCCAAACTAAGTTTCATAAGTGAGGGAGAAATAAAATCCTTTACAGACAAGCAAATGCTTAGAGATTTTGTCATCACCAGGCCTGCCCTACAAGAGATCCTGAAGGAAGCACTAAACATGGAAAGGAACAACCGGTACCAGCCATTGCAAAAACATGCCAAAATGTAAAGTCCATCGATGCTAGGAAGAAACTGCATCAACTAATGAGCAAAATAACCAGCTAATACCATAATGACAGGATCAAGTTCACACATAACAATATTAACCTTAAATGTAAATGGACTAAATGGTCTAATTAAAAGACACAGACTGGCAAACTGGATAAAGAGTCAAGACCCATCAGTCTGCTGTATGCAGGAGACCCATCTCACATGCAGAGACACACATAGGCTCAAAATAAAGGGATGGAGGAGGATCTACCAAACAAATGGAAAACAAAAAAAAGCAGGGGTTGCAATCCTAGTCTCTGATAAAACAGACTTTTAACCATCAAAGATCAAAAGAGACAAAGAAGGCCATTACATAATGGTAAAGGGATCAATTCAACAGGAAGAGCTAACTATCCTAAATATATATGCACCCAATACATGAGCACCCAGATTCATAAAGCAAGTCCTTAGAGACTTGCAAAGAGACTTAGACTCCTATACAATAATAATGGGAGACTTCAACACCCCACTGTCAACATTAGACAGATCAACGAGACAGAAAGTCAACAAGGCTATCCAGGAATTGAACTCAACTCTGCACCAAGCGGACCTAATGGACATCTACAGAACTCTCCACCCCAAATCAACAGAATACACATTGTTCTCAGCACCACAATGCACTTATTCCAAAATTGACCACATAGTTGGAATTAAAGCACTCCTCAGCAAATGTACAAGAACAGAAATTATAACAAACTGTCTCTCAGACCACAGTGCAATCAAACTAGAACTCAGGACTAAGAAACTCAATCAAAATCGCTCAACTACATGGAAACTGAACAACCTGCTCCTGAATGACTACTGGGTACATAAAGAAATGAAGGCAGAAACAAAGATGTTCTTTGGAACCAATGAGAACAAAGATACAACATACCAGAATCTCTGGGACACATTTAAAGCAGTGTGTAGAGGGAAATTTATAGCACTAAATGCCCACAATAGAAAGCAGGAAGGATCTAAAATTGACACCCTAACATCACAATTAAAAGAACTAGAGAAACAAGGGCAAACACATTCAAAAGCTAGCAGAAGGCAAGAAATAACTAAGATCAGAGCAGAACTGAAGGAGATAGAGACACAAAAAACCCTCCAAAAAAATCAATAAATCCAGGAGCTAGTTTTTTGAAAGATCAACAAAATTGATAGACAGCTAGCAAGACTAATAAAGAAGAAAAGAGAGAAGAATCAAATTGATGCAATAAAAAATGATAAAGGGGATATCATCACTGACCCCACAGAAATACAAACTACCATCAGAGAATACTATAAACACCTCTACACAAATAAACTAGAAAACCTAGAAAAAATGGATAATTTCCTGGACACTTACACTCTCCTAAGACTAAACGAGGAAGAAGTTGAATCCCTGAATAGGCTCTGAAATTGAGGCAATAATTAATAGCCTACCAACCAAAAAAAGTCCAGGACCAGATGGATTCACAGTCGAATTTTACCAGAAGTACAAGGAGGAGCTGGTACCATTCCTTCTGAAACTATTCCAATCAATAGAAAAAGAGGGAATCCTCCCTAACTCATTTTATGAGGCACAACAAAAAAGGAATTTTAGACCAATATCCCTGATGAGCACTGATGCAAAAATCCTCAATAAAATACTGGCAAACAGAATCCAGCAGCACATCAAAAAGCTTATCCACCATGATCAAGTGGGCTTCATCCCTGGGATGCAAGGCTGGTTCAACATACACAAATCAATAAACGTAATCCAGCATATAAACAGAACCAAAGACAAAAACCACGTGATTATCTCAATAGATGCAGAAAAGGCCTTTGACAAAATTCAACAGCCCTTCATGCTAAAATCTCTCAATAAATTCGGTACTGATGGAACGTATCTCAAAATAATAAGACTTATTTATGACAAACCCACAGCCAATATCATACTGAATGGGCAAAAACTGGAAGCATTCCCTTTGAAAACTGGCACAAGACAGGGGTGCCTTCTCTCACCACTCATATTCAACATAGTGTTGGAATTTCTGGCTAGGGCAATCAGGCAAGAGAAAGAAATCAAGGATATTCAATTAGGAAAAGAAGAAGTCAAATTGTCCCTGTTTGCAGATTACATGATTGTATATTTAGAAAACCCTATTGTCTCAACCCAAAATCTCCTTCACCTGATAAGCAACTTCAGCAAAGTCTCAGGATACAAAATCGATGTGCAGAAATCACAAGCATTCTTATACACCAGTAAAAGACAAACAGAGAGCCAAATCATGAATGAACTCCCATTCACAATAGCTTCAAAGAGAATCAAATACCTAGGAATCCAACATACAAGGGATGTAAAGGACCTCTTCAAGGAGAACTACAAACCACTGCTCAGTGAAATAAAAGAGGACACAAACAAATGGAAGAACATACCATGCTCATGGACAGGAAGAATCAATATTGTGAAAATGGCCATACTGCCCAAGGTGATTCAATGCCATCCCCATCAAGCTACCAATGAGTTTCTTCACAGAATTGGAAAAAACTGCTTTAAACTTCATAAAGTTCACAGAATTGGAAAAAACTGCTTTAAAGTTCATATGGAACCAGAAAAGACCCTGCATTGCCAAGACAATCCTAAGCCAAAAGAACAAAGCTAGAGGCATCACGCTACCTGACTTCAAACTATACTACAAGGCTACAGTAACCAAAATAGCATGGTACTGGTACCAAAACAGAGATATAGACCAATGGAACAGAACAGAGCCCTCAGAAATAATACCACACATCTACAGCCATCTGATCTTTGACAAACCTGACAAAAACAAAAACAAGAAATGGGGAAAGGATTCCCTATTTAATAAATGGTGCTGGGAAAATTGGCTAGCCATAAGTAGAAAGCTGAAACTGGGTCCTTTCCTTACTCCTTATACAAAAATTAATTCAAGATGGATTAGAGACTTAAATGTTAGACCTAAAACCATAAAATCCCTAGAAGAAAATCTACGTAATACCATTCAGGACATAGGCATGGGCAAGGACTTCATGTCTAAAACACCAAAAGCAATGGCAACTCAAGCCAAAATTGACAAATGGGATCTAATTAAACTACAGAACTTCTGCACAGCAAAAGAAACAACCATCAGAGTGAACAGGCAACCTACAGAATGGGAGAACATTTTTGCAATCTACTCATCTGACAAAGGGCTAATATCCAGAACCTACAAAGAACTCAAACAAATTTACAAGAAAAAAACAAACAACTCCCTCAAAAAGTGGGCAAAGGATATGAACAGACACTTCTCAAAAGAAGACATTCATACAGTCAACAGACACATGAAAAAAATGCTCATCATCACTTGCCATCAGAGAAATGCAAATCAAAATGACAATGAGATACCATCTCACACCAGTGAGAATGGCAATCATTAAAAAATCAGGAAACAACAGGTGCTGGAGAGGATGTGGAGAAATAGGAACACTTTTACACTGCTGCTGGGACTGTAAACTAGTTCAACCATTGTGGAAAACAGTGTGGCGATTCCTCAAGGATCTAGAACAAGAAATACCATTTGACCCAGCCATCCCATTACTGGGTATATACCCAAAGGATTATAAATCATGCTGCTATAAAGACACATGCACACTATGTTTATTGAGGCACTATTCACAATAGCAAAGACTTGGAATCAACCCAAATGTCCATCAGTGACAGACTGGATTAAGAAAAATGTGGCATACATACACCGTGGAATACTATGCAGCCATAAAAAAGGATGAGTTTGTGTCCTTTGTAGGGACATGGATGCAGCTGGAAACCATCATTCCCAGCAAGCTATCACAAGAACAGAAAACCAAAGACCGCATGTTCTCACTCATAGGTGGGAATTGAACAATGAGATCACCTGGACACAGGAAGGGGAACATCACACACTGGGGCCTATTGTGGGGAGGGGACAGCAGGGAGGGATAGCATTAGGAGACATACCTAATGTAAATGATGAGTTAATGGGTGCAGCACACCAACATGGCACATGTATACATGTGTAACAAACCTGCATGTTGTGCACATGTACCCTAGAACTTAAAGTATAAAAATAGTAAAAAAAAAGAAACTCACTCAAAACTGCACACCTACATGGAAACTGAACAATCTGCTCCTGAATGACTACTGGGTAAATAACGAAATGAAGGCAGAAATAAAGATGTTCTTTGAAACCAATGAGAACAAAGACAAAATGTACCAGAATCTCTGGGACACAGCTAAAGCAGTGTTTAGAGAGAATTTTATACAGCTAAATGCCCAAAGGAGAAAGCAGGAAAAATCCAAAATCAACACGTTAACATCACAACTAAAAGAACTAGAGAAGCAAGAGCAAACAAATTCAAAAGCTAGCAGAAGACAAGAAGTAACTAAGATTAGAGCAGAATTGAAGGAGAGAGAGACACGTAAATCCCTTCAAGAAACCAATGAATCCCAGAGATGGCTTTTGAAAACATTAACAAAATAGGTAGATCACTAGCCAGGCTAATAAAGAAGAAAAGCGAGAAGAATCAAATAGACACAATAAAAAATGATAAAAGGGATGTCAACACTGATCCCATGGAAATACAAACTACCATCAGAAAATACTACAAACACCTCTATACAAATAAACTAGAAAATCTAGAAGAAATAGATAAATTCCTGGACACATACACCCTCCTAAGACTAAACTAGGAAGAAGTCGAATCCCAGAATAGACCAACAACAAGTTCTGAAATTGAGGCAGTAATTAATAGCCTACCAACCAAAAAATGTCTCAGAACCAGAAGGATTCACAGCCAAGTTCTAACAGAGGTACAAAGAGAAGCTGGTACCATTCTTTCTGAAACTATTCCAAGTGACAGAAAAACAGGGACTCCTCCCTAACTCATTTTATGAGGTCAGCATCATCCTGTTACCAAAACCTGGCAGAGACACGACAACAGCAAAAAATTTCCAGCCAATATCCCTGAAAAACATTGATGTGAAAATCCCCAATAAAATACTGGCAAACTGAATTCAGCAGTGCACTAAAACGCTTATCCACCATGATCAAGTCGGCTTCATCCCTGGGATGCAAGGCTGGTTCAACATACACAAATCAAATCCATCACATAAACAGAACCAAGGACAAAAACCACATGATTATCTCAATAGATGCAGAAAAGGCCTTCGATAAAATTCAACACTTCTTCACGCTAGAAACACTCAATGAACTAGGTACTGATGGGACATATCTTGAAACAATAAGGGCTATTTATGACAAACCCACAGCCAATATCATACTGAATGGGCAAAAGCTGGAAGCATTCCCTTTGAAAACTGGCACAAGACAAGGATGCCCTCTCTCACCACTCCTATTCAATATAGTATTGAAAGTTCTGGCCAGGGCAATCAGGCAAGAGAAAGAAATAAAGCATATTCAAATAGGAAGAGAGGGAGTCAAATTATCTCTGTTTGCAGATGACACGATTGTATATTTAGAAAGCCCCATTATCTCAGCCCAAAATCTCCTTAAGCTATAAAGCAACTTCAGCAAAGTCTCAGGATATAAAATCAATGTGCAAAAATCACAGCATTCCTATACACCAACAATAGACAAACAGAGAGCCAAATCATGAGCAGACTCCCATTCACAATTGCTACAATGAGAATACAATACCTAGGAATCCAACTTACAAGGAATGTGAAGGACCTCTTCAAGGAGAACTACCAACCACTGCTCAAGGAAATAAGAGAGGACACAAACAAATGGAAAAATATTCCATGTTCATGAATAGGAAGAATCAATATTGTGAAAATGGCCATACTGCTCAAAGTGATATATAGATTCAATGTTATCCCCCATTAAACTACCATTGACTTTCTTCACAGAATTAGAAAAAACTACTATAAATTTCATATGGAACCAAAAAAAAGCCCGCATAACCAAGACTATCCTAAGCAAAAGTAATAAAGCTGGAGGCATCATACTACCTGACTTCAAACTATACTACAAGGCTACAGTAACCTAAATAGCATGGTACTGGTACCAAAACAGATATATAGACCAAAGGAACAGAACAGAGGCCTCAGAAATAACGTCACACATCTACAACCATCTGATCTTTGACAAACCTAACAAAAGCAAGCAATGGGGAAAGGATTCCCTATTTAATAAATGGTGTTGAGAAAACTGGCTATGCATATGCAAAAAACTGAAACTGGACCCCTTCCTTATACCTTATAAAAAAATTAACTCAAGATGGATTAAAGACTTAAATGTTAGACCTAAAACCATAAAAAATCTTGAAGAAAACTTAGGCAATACCATTCAAGACATAGGCAAGGGCAAAGACTTCATGACTAAAAAACCAAAAGCAATTGCAACAAAAGACAACATTGACAAATGGGATCTAATTAAACTAAAGAGCTTCTGCACAGCAAAAGAAACTACCATCAGAGTGAACAGGCAACCTACAGAATGGGAGAAAATTTTTGCGATCTATCCATCTGACAAAGGGCTAATATCCAGAATCTACAAGGAACTTAAACAAATTTACAGCAAAAAAACCCAAACAATCCCATCAAAAAGTGGGCAAAGGATATGAATAGACACTTTTCAAAAGGAGACATTTATGTGGCCAATGATATTGATTCTTCCTGAAAAAAAGCTCATCATCACTGGTCATTAGAGAAATGCAAATCAAAACCACAATGAGATAGCATTTCACGCCAGTTAGAATGGCGATCATTAAAAAGTCGGGAAACAACAGATGCTGGAGAGGATTTGGAGAAATAGGAATGCTTTTACACTGTTGGTGGGAGTGTAAATTAGTTCAACTATTGTAGAAGACAGTGTGGTGATTCCTCAAGGATCTAGAACCAGAAATACCATATGACCCAGCAATCCCATTACTGGGTATATATCCAAAGGATTATAAATCATTCTACCATAAAGATACATGCACACGTATGTTTACTGCAGCACTATTCACAACAGCAAAGACTTGGAGCCAACCCAAATGCTCATCAATGATAGAATGGATAAAGAAAATGTGGCACATATACTCCGTGGAATACTATGCAGCCATAAAAAAGGATGAGTTCATGTCCTTTGCAGGGACATGAATGAAGCTGTAAACCATCATTCTCAGCAAACTAACACAGTAACAGAAAACAAAACACCACATGTTCTCACTCATAGGTAGGAGTTGAACAATGAGAACATATGGGCACAGGGAGGGGAACATCACCCACTGGGCCTGTCAGGGGGTTAGGGGCAAGGGGAGGGATAACATTAGGAGAAATACCTAATAGATGACAGATTGATGGGTGCAGCAAACCACCATGTCACATGTATACCTACGTAACAAATCTGCCCGTTCTGCACATTTCCCAGAACTTGAAGTATAATGGAAAAAAATGTTCAGTAACCCGTATTTTAAACATATGTGCTGTCATCCAGGCTTCGTTGTCCCATTGATAGAGCACAGGTATTTGTCCCATTGATTCAGAACGGTATTTGCTTTCACTTTGTATTTCAGCATTTGCTTCCACTTAAAGTCACCAGCTGAATTAGCCCCTAAGAAGAGAGTCAGCCTGCCCTTTGAAGCTTCAAAGCCAGACATTGACATCTCTCTAGCTATGAAAGTACAGGATGGCATCTTCTTCCAATAGAAGGCATTTTGGCAACATGGAAAATCTGTTTAGTGTAGCCATCTTCATCAATTATGTTAACTAGTTCTTCTGGATAACTTACTGCAGCTTCACATCTGCACTTGCTGCTTCACTTTGCACTTTTATGTTACAGAGACAACTTCTTTCTTTAAATTTATTAACCAACTCCTGCTAGCTTCAAACTGTCCTCTGCAGCTTCCTCACCTCTCTCGGCTTCCTAGAATTGAAAAGAGTTAGGACCTTGCTCTGGATTATGATTTGGCTTAAAGAAATAGAGTTACTGGTTTGATCTTTTATCCAAACCACTAAAACTTTCTGCCTATCAGCAATAAGGCTGTTTTCCTTTTTTATCATGTGCGTGCTTACTTGAGTGACACTTTTAATTTTCTTCAATAACTTTTCCTTTGCATTCACAACTTGACTAGCTGTTTAGTGCAAGAGGACTAGCTTTTGGCCCGTCTTGGTTTTTGACATGCCTTCCTCACTAAGCTTCATTGTTCCTAGTTTTTGATTTAAAGTGAGAGACGTGCAGCTCTTCCTTTCACTTGAACACTTAGAGGCCATTGTAGGGTTATTAATTGGTCTCATTTCGATATTGTAGTGCCTCAGGGGATAGGGAGACCCAAGGAGAGGGAGATAGATGGGGGAATGTCTGGCTGGTGGAGCAGTTCAAATAGGCGGAACATTTATTCATTAAATGTGCTGTCTTATCTGGGTGTGGTTTGTTGTGCCCCAAAACAATGACAATAGTAACATTAAAGATCACTGATCACAAACGACCAAAACAGGTATAATAATAATGAGAAAGTTAGAAATATCGTGAGAATTACCAACATGCAACACAGAGACCCAAAGTGAGCACACACTATTGGAATAATGGCACCAATAGACTCGCTTCATGCAGGATTGCCAAGAACCTCCAATTAGTAAAACGTGTGGTATCTGCAAAGCACAATAAAGTGAAGTACAATAAAAAGAGGTATGCCTATATATTTTTTCATTCTTTGATTCAAGAAATCTTGAAAACATACAATGTGTCCTACATATACAACATATTCCTTTAGGTAGGTAACAGAAAGACAATTTATAAATTAAGCCTCATGCCTTAGATTCAATCCTGAAAATAATACTGCTTCTCTCCAAAGGTCCCTCTACTCACTCCTTCACAATCTGTTCCCTTCACCTACTGGACATACCAGCTGCCTTGGTGACCAGCCCATGGCAAGGGAAAGACCCAAAAGATAAAACTAAAGGATAAAACACTCAGAAAAGACACAAATTAATAAGATATTTGGCTAAATATTAAATAGGGGAAAATGCACAAAACTCTTGGAGTAACTGTGCTGTCATGAACATTCTCTCCAGTTCCATGGGACAGAGGATAAGTGTGAAGAGGATTCATTGCAACAAGTGTGCATAAGTGCCTAAGTATTCACTTCTGGTGATTCACTTTAATGAAGTGGAACAATGACATAAATTAGTCAAATCAGCTTTAAAATTGCTACATGTGCTTATGCTTGTATTAAAATCAGCATGCTTATCTGAACACATATAAGCATGACATTGTGGGCCTGTGGCCAGAAGGGTGCCAGGGAGGACATCAAAATCCAGCAGAGAAAACCCGCAAGGCAAAAGATAAAGGCTTGGATGTTCATCACTTGCTGGTATTAGACAGGCTGCTCTGAGGTAAATAGGTCACCAATTAAGGGGACAAAAGCCTCCGGTTCTGGAAAAAGCTCAGTCACTAGCTATGTGAACTAGGGTATGTTGTTTTTCCTTTCTGGAGTTAAATGACAGAGTTAGACAAGACAAACTTTGAAACCTCTTCTGCCACTTACATCTCATAGCTAGTCTCCCAAACTTAAAACAACAACAACCACAAAAAACAAAAACCAAAAAAAAATGCATCATTTAATTGATAATTAAGGAGTGAGTGCCTTTCCAGTCCCATTGTCAGTTTTGACCCAGATGCTTGCATTACTAAAGGTGTCAATGATTTTATCCTTGTAAAACACTTTCTTAAAGAAAGCCGTGCACTTATTAACCTTACAGATTTGGAAGCCTGTTAACAGGGGGGCATTTGCTCCCTCTAATCTATACACTCAGAATGATTTGTCTCCCATATGCCTGGCCAGGGCAAGATTGTTGCTAGGAAGTTGAACATCCTGTTACTCAGCACCATAAACAGGAAGATAGCAGATGTGCGAAATCAGCCAGGTGGCAGAGATCTAACAGTGACAACACTCCTAATGTGTGCAAGCATGCAGTTTCCTTTTGCCCTTTGTGATTTCTTACCCATCCTCCAAATTAATTTTTGGCACACTTTGTGGATAAATGTTGTTGAATTTCTGTGATGGGCTCTTTACCCATTGTCAGGATTGCATACAACACAGTGGAATCATGCTTTTAAAAAAATACTTTATTAGTAGAATTCACACAAAACCACTTCAGCACAACATTCTATGGTAGAAAATAAGAGTCTAAGTGAGTTTGTGTATATATATATATATAAACACACATATTACATTAGGATATATATTTAGAGACTCATTTATTTTTCTCTTTTAGAGATAATTTGGAAACTGATTATTAGAAAAATAAAATGTCACCTTCTAGGTACAATACCCTGTAATCAAGCACAATAGCAATTTTTCACATTGTATAGCCTTTAACAGTCTAAAAAGAACTTGCCATATATTACATGTGTCACCTCTGCAATAAGCTGGTATTATTTGTAGACCAGAAACCAAATATTAGAGTAGTTAATTTGGGCCTGCTGGTCTTGACACATCTCTTCCCTCCAGATTCTTTATGCTAACAACATAAATTTCAGGACCCAAAAGATAAGGCTAGAGATTGATCAATAGGTTTTCCTGTCAAATGGCCAGAAATCACCCACACAGCTTCTAGGTTTGTCTGAGGGTGGGTTTTTCCAACTGTCTAAATGGTTTTTAATTGCAGACCTGTGTCTCTCTTCAAAGACAAGGAGGAGTGTGGGGGGCAGTGTGACAAGGCTATTGTCAATATGTACCTGGCCAGACACCTCCTGAGAAGTGAAAGCCCCCATCCCTTTCTTTGCTTCACTAGGAACAAACACGTTGAATCCCTGGGGACATCCAGTCACTACTCTCTTAAGTCCCTCAGAACATGGAAGGGTGGGTTTCTTCCTGTTCTTGCATAGAAACATAAACAGCAGGAAAGCATGATATCTAAACAAAAGAAGGCCATTTCATGGGAGATTTATAGATGATACCTGGTCTTCTTTCAGCAGATATGCAGCCCATCATGTGGGAACAAGCACAGACATAGATCTACATGTCCTTCCTATATGACAGTCACAGTCTGCTAATTTATCTCCTGTCTGAAAATGACCTTATAATGGTGTGGATCTCAGGACCCAGGTAGGGAATTTTCCTCCAAGTTCTCAAAGACAGAGATTGACTCCTCCAGATTCACCATTGATGAGTAGTAAAGTTGGAATTTGAATCCTGACTTCTTGACTCTGAATTTAACTCCCTCATACATTCATAAACCGTAATTATAAAATTTACTAGGCCAATTTTTAGACAACTGGCACCCTGTGGCACCATTTGAATTCTGGATGTAACCAGAACGAAAGTGAGCTCAACCTTTAGACTCCCCAGTTGAATAAGCCGACACTTTGCCTTCTTTGCTTGAGCTACTTTAACTTTGGTTTCTTGTTACTCCATAAATTTTCATAATGCTACATGAGCCTTCCAATTCTGCAAACAAGTGTGTGGCTATGAAGTAATAGTAATTAACATGTACTGATAGAGAACTCTGTGCCAAGTGCTGTGCTGAATGCTTTGCATATGTATTCATTTGCCCTCAGAATAATGAGGCAGATGTTGTTATTGTCCTCGTTTTTAAGATGAAGAAACTGAGGCACAGAGGAGTTAGTATATTCCCCAAGATCATGTATCTAGTAAGAGTCAGATCCAAGATTCAAACTCTGGCAGTGAGATGCCACGGTCCCCACTCAAAACTGCATTGCCGTACAGACCCCTTTATTTGTTATTTGTGTGTACATGTGTGTCTTAACTGTGTTATTGAGAGGTAGATGATGAAGAAGCTGAAACTTCTAGCTTGTTAGTCATTTTCTGCAGAGCAGACTCTGATCTCAGGTTGCCCAGCCACAGAGCATGCTGAGAATCCCTTCCAGGGAGAAGTTGGTGAGTTGAGACTAAGCCACTGGACCAAGGATCATAGCAAGGGAGCCTGGGGACTTTGGGAAAGTGGTGAATCATAGCATCTGTCATTGAACAGGAAGTCTAAGTGAAATAAGAGAAGGATTTCTGAGGAAGCACCCAATTATTTTCTAAGTCTCACTTCCTTGGAGAGGACTTATTGAGTGAGAGGTATATACATCTTAATTCTTGACACATATTGCCAGATTGTCTTTCTGGAACCTTTTCAGGTAATTAACTCCACCACTATGCAAATACATGTTTTGTGTACTTTTGCAGTGTTTATCAGCCTTTTTAGTTTTTACTCTTTGAAAATAACATTTGAAAACATACCTCATTTTATCATTTTTTTTCTTTTTCTTTGGGTTATTGAACCTGGTAGATACCTCATTTTAATTTGTGCTTTTTTTTTGTGCTAGTGAGATTGTTCCTATATTGGCATTTGGGCCATTGGATATTAAATTTTTTTTCTTATTTATTTTCCAGCAACAAATATGTTAGACTACATTTTGATTGCAAGTGACAGAAACACAACAAACTCAAGATTTATTGGATCTGGAGATGTACCTGCTTTTGGGCAAGTCTAGAAGCAGGATTTCAAATTGTATAATCACATAATAGATAAATGATGATAGATAGATAGATAGATAGATAGATAGATAGATAATCTTTCTCTCATCTCTTTTCTTACTTTTCTTAAACTTTCCTCACCGTATTAGTCCATTTTCTGTTATCCACTGCTGATAAAGACATACCCAAGACTGGACAATTTACAAAAAGAAGATTTAGTGGACTCACAGTTCTGCATGGCTGGGGAGGCCTCACAATCATGGCAGAAGGCAAAAGGCATGTCTCACATGGTGGCAGACAAGAGAAGACAATGACAGCCAAGTGAAAGGGATTTCTCCTTATAAAACCATCAGATCTTGTGAGACTTATTCACTACCACAAGAATAGTATGGGGAAATTGTCCCCATGATTCAGTTATTTCCCACTGGGTCCCTCCCACAACATGAGGGAATTATGGGAGCCGCAATTCAAGATGAGATTTCAGTGGTGACACAGCCAAACCATATCACTCTTGTAGCAGCAAAAATGACTCTAGGCTTACATTATCCTTGCAGCTAGTGATTCCCAGAAAGAAGAGGTGGGAGGCTGATGGTGTTCCTTTTATTTTATACCATATGCAATAGCTTACAACAACTGAAAAAGATGGACTCATTGGGAACATGCCAACGCCTCGATTAATCAGTGTGTCTAAGGGGTGAGGTATTCTAATTTTTCACATGTCCCTTCTTGAGGTAGGAAAAGTAGAACCATGATGTTGACAATTTCATCAGGTACTAAAAGGAATTTTCCCAGAGGAAAATTATACAAATGAGAGGGAAACATTACTAGGCTGGCAAAACAAAAGATGACCACCAAATTATTATTCTCTACTTAAAGATGAAGTGCTCATTTTTTTATTGATTTGGAAAGCTTAGTGCATATTGAGAATACTAAAATTTGAACTATATTTTATAAATTGTGTATGTTTATTCACAATTTGTCACTTGTCCTTTTACTTTCTTTCTGGTGTATTTTTTTTTCCTTACAGAAATGTAAAAATTTTATGTAAGCCCCACGGTTCAGTGAGCTTTCTCAGAGCTGCCATTCCTCACCCATGTCTCATATCTCAGGGTCACCCAACACCTCACCCTACAGGGCAGAACAGTTAAGTATGTTAAAGCTTTGGTTCCTCACCTACCTCAAGAGATTTTCTGGCATTGATCACTCTCTTCATCTAAAAAGTGAGTAACAATAGTATCATAAGGGTATACAGTCATATAGCAGAATATTATTTTGTTTTTGGAAACACATGCTAAAAGTGTCAGGATGTCTATGATCTATTTTGAACTGGTTTGAAATGGTTCACCTAAAAAATTAAATAATGAAAGCAAGGTAGATAGGGTAAATGGATTAAAATGGAAACAAGGTTGAATCTAGATGGTGAGTAAATGAACTGATAGTTCTACTTTTCCATTTTTTTTAAGAGACAAGGTTTCTCTCTATCACCCAGGCTGCAGTGCAGTGGTATGATCATAGTTCACTGCAGTCTTGACCTCCTAGGCTCAAGCAATCCTCCTGCCTCAGCCTCTTGAGTACACTTTTCCTTATTTTAACATTTTCTTTTCTATTTGAAAAGATTTTTTTAAGAGAGCAAGATGAAGGAGCCCTGGACAGTCATGGAGCAAGTGCATTATTTACTGTACTTGTCTTCCTGTCTGTCAGCTCCACTGATGGTCTGTCCCAGGAGCCATTTGGGGGGTTGTGTTCTAGATAAAGTACTATGGAGTATGCTCTTCAGAAACTCTGCAGAAATTGCCACTGAATGTGGATTTTTTTTTTTTTTTTTTTGGAGTAGGGAGAAGGTGTTGGTGCTATGGAGAGTCTGTGAACCTCCTCAAAGCCTTACTTCCAGGTTATCCTTAGAAAGCTGTACAAGGTGGCGGTCACACTGCATTATGACCTGAGCGTGGACTTTGACTTCTATGGTTTCAGAATCATGTTTTTCACAAGTCTCAATTTTGTTCAGAACATTTAGGTAAAACAAGAGCCAGCTTTTTATTAAAAAGAGAAAACAATTTGTCCTAGAGCTTACTAACATTAATTCAGAAAAAACCATGAATTCCTTGGCAGGGTTATCCCTTTTCAAAAGGAGTATGAAAAACTGTAGTCATCTTTGAAGAATACTAGCCTAGAGAAAGAACCATCATAAATCTGGACCCTGGAGGAAAACTGTGAAAAGTTTAAGGATGAAATAACTTCCTGAGAATAGGACTTGAGTGAAGAAAGCTCTGAACACAAAGAGCAAGCGTAGTTAGTGCTGAAATTATAGGAATGATTCATTCACCAGAAGATGAATCAAGAGTTACTATATCATGAGCAGCTTTTCCAACAGAACGTCAAGCCCAGAGCCAACCCCAATGTGGTCCCTCACCAATAGGTGGACTTTCATACTGAAAACAGTCCTCTCCCCTCCCCTCAGGTCTCATCTGTGCTATCACACTACCAGATTATGTTCAGCCATCTCTTTCTCCGCTCTGAATTCATTGTTGCTGGTGGGTCCAAGGGGCAATACCTGCAAAGAGGACCTTATTCTCCTTCTCTTTATACTTCTTCTCCTCTAAATTCAACCCCACCACTACTCCCACCAACTTCACACCCTTAGACTAGAAAAGAAATTGATTGCGATTAACCTTCAAACAAGTCAAATAGTGCACTTCTAGAACCATACTGAGCAACTTGGGGCCTCCTTTTGTCTCTTTAAAAAACCGGTTTTGGAATTACTTTTATTTTATTATTATTTTAAGAAACTGCTGCTACAGAGGAGACCTTCCTTTTGCCCTAATTGGAGTTTGATGGGACTATAATTCTCAATGTTTTAAAAATAGTATTACATACAACTTATGAGTAATATTTTCAATTATTTTATCCTTTAGTTAATATAAAGACTGTATTTCAATTTTTAATTTAAATCATCATTATAACCTGGACAATAGTAGTAGTAATATATATGTAGTTCAGATATGAGTGTTGTTTCAAACTTTAAAGGGAGTTTTTGTTTACCCAGAGCTGTACTTCCTATAGTTGTAAAGCAAATGTAAAAGCTTATTATCTTATTGAATAGTGATTAGTGATTGGTCTCCGAGAGATAGATGCACTCCCAAGTTCATTGCAGCATTGTTCACAAAAGCCAGATAGAAACAACCTAAATGTCCATTGATGGATAAGTAGGTAAACAAAATGTAAAATAGATATAGATATGCATAAGATATACAGTGCAATATTATCCAGCCTTGAAAAAGGAAGTCTGACGTACATGACAACATAGATGAACCTGGAGGACCTTAAGCTAAATGAAAATGAGCCAGTCACGAACGACAAAGACCACATGATTCTACTTATATGAGGTATCTAAAATAGCCAAACTCATAGAAATGGGCTAGAGCATGGTGGTTGCTAGGGGATGGGGGAGGGTAAGTGGGGTGTGGCTGTTCATCAGGTGTAAAGCTTCAGTTATACAAGATGAATAAGTGCTAGAGATCTGCTGTGTAACATTGTACCTATAATTAATGATACTACATTGTGATCAAATTTATCAAATTTAGTGCATGTTTTTAAACTTCTCTTTTATACTTAGAAACTTCTACCTCTGCATTTTAAAATCTTTCTTGTAAATTGTGTCCTAGAGCATTTATAATTTTATGTTTTAATCCATATTGAAGTTTTTTTGTGTATGTTAGTTCAGCTAACTACTGTAACAAATAAACCCCCAAACCTCAGTGGTTCAACAAATTAAAAGTGTACTTATTACTTACATCATAAACCAATGCAGATGTTAGCTGGGTAGCCTTCTGCATGAACCTACAAGAACCCAGGTTTCTTCCATCTTGAGTCTATGAACTCCTCTAAGTCAATGAAATCCTCTCCAATGACATAGAGGGAAGAACATGGCAAAATGTTTATAGAAGGTTATAAGGACCAGTCATGGAAGTGACATACATCACTCCTGCCCCCATTCCGCTTTGTCTATGGATTATGTCCATAGACAAATCAAACAGTAAGGGAGCCTGGAAATTCCAGGAGAGAAAGAAAACAGGCTTTGGGGAACACAGAGAAGTATCTGTCATAGTTATGCATAAGTTTTTGTAAAATGAGAAGTATGGATCTTTCTCACGTGAAATTTTGGGGCCTTGTAGCTTAAGTCATTTCTCATTTCTTCCGTTATCATCACATTATCATCAATTGTTTCAATCGTATATATTTACCTTTTATTGTAAGTCTTCCAGGACCAGATCTGGAGAACGTTGCTGGCAGCCTATGAATACTTCATCATCGTCTCTGACTTGCAAAGTTTCTAGACTGGATCTTAAGTTGTGCCATCATTCCATTTATGGAGGTATTATGGAGGAGGCAATATGGTTTTCAGGCTACACAGTAGCTGAGGAAAAAGAAGGATGCCTTTGTTGAGTCATGTCCATGAGAGCCAGGATGAGGTTTGCTTATGCCAATGGAACATGATAACATCTCCCTTCTCCATTTACAGAATTCAGAATTCTCAGTAATACACATTTTCTCTCATAATCTGGCTCCAGCCTATTTCTCTGGTTTTGCAGTTAGAGATAGCATTATGCTCACTATGCTTATTTTACCTTTGTGAAAGCCAAGCACTTGAATAATTTACCCCTGATTATTCAGCAAGTTTTGGGAACAGCCAGCACCAGAATTAAAATCTCCCATATCTTATAAGTCTACTGTGCTTTTCACCACCAGCAACCTGGATTTTGCATGGGAAGCTTGTCTCTACATATCTCAACTCACTGTTTCTGAACACTTGAGAAATAGTGTATCAGCAATCACAGATACTGAGACAAGCGAGTGGGGCCTGTTACTCTTCTCCTTCCCTCTCAGTGACTCCTGATTTGAAGAAAGAGGTGGATGAACATGTGCAAAATTCCTTCCTCTCTACTTCTTTCATTAGATTGTGTCAGTGATGGCAATGACCAGGTGAACATGAATGTCTGCCTGTAAAATCCATAACTCATTTTTATTTTATTTTATTTTTTATTTTTGAAACAGGGTCTCACTCTGAGACAGGGTCCAGCCTCTCCACATAGGCTGGAGTGCAGTGGGGTGAACACAGCTCACTGTAGTTTTGATCTCCTGTGCTCAAGGGATCCTCCCACTTCAGCCTCCCAAGTAGCTGGGACTACAGGGTGCACCAGGCCTGGCTAATTTTTTATTTTTTGTAGAAATGAGGTCTCAATATGTTTCTCAGGCTGGTCTTGAACTCCTAGGCTCAAGCAATACTCCCACCTCGGCCTCTCAAAGAGCTGGGATTACAGGCCTGAGTCACGGCACCCAGCAAAAATCTGTAATTCTGTACATCAAAAGTACAATGGGAAGTCCCATTATCGTATCAGTGAACATGAGATACTTAGTCCCTTTATTCCTCCATCATATCAGCAACCTTCTATATAGTCTTGGGAAAATAGGTACAGAAATGGAATGTATTACACTCGGGAACCACGTGAATGACGTCCCAGTCGAGAACATGGTGTCTTCTGTCGGGCAGCATCTGTGCATGATTACAAAGAGTCTGGAACTTCTAGGAATGAGTAAGGCTGAGCTGAAGGGTTTATGTGATGCCTCCACTCTTATGCCCCTTAGAAATTATAGAAACGTTCCTGTTCAATCATCTGAAAAAGGAGGTACACATGAAGGTCTAAGAAATACATTATGCATTTGTAGTCCTTTTGGGAATCTCAACTAATTCTGGATAAAAATTAAATATCAACCCAGATGTTATTTGGGTAAGTATAAGAAGCCAGGCATGAGAAATGAAGCAGAGAGGCAGGGACATGTCCAAAGCCAGATAAAAATTGAATTCCTGAGTCCTTTTTTGCTCTCATACTATTTTCATCAAAACCAGAAACCTCACATCTTTATGTCTCCTCTCTAGTAAATAAAATCAGCTTGGGGGGAAAAATGCCCTCAGGATGGAGAGTTCACATTGTTTCTGACTCCAGCACATATTCCTTGTGATTTTTTTTCAAACCTTCTCAGGTGAGAAAGGAAGTGGTTTGGGGCCAGTAAGGGTTGCTGACATTCCAGTGTTGTTCTTTCAGGGGCTTGCATTTAGCAACTAAGGGTCTTAAAACTCCTTCCAGGCAGAAGTTTGCTGGGATCTGGTTGGTGAGAGCTTCGACCTGCCAGACGATGATGCTAAGAAGAAATGACAGAGAGGTACGTGCGGGTCAGCAGTCTGGGGCCTCACAGAGGTGTGCGTCACCAGCATCTGACACTAATTTTAGGAATTTCAGCCTTCTAACTGTTGTTCCATGGTATGATAGCCATCTCTTTGTCTGCATATTCCTCTGATATGAATTAGAAATCTCAAATAAGGTTCACTTTCTTTTGCACTTACTGCTTTTCTGATGCTGACGCTGGGGAAAAAAAAAACAATGTTGCGCAGATTCATTTTTAATAATTCCCTTAAAAGAGAGGTCAAGGAAGCTTTTCTGAGAAGTTCCTTGAGAGCCAACTTGAGGGCTGATTTATCTGTCTCGGGTGGTGCCAGGAATGCAAAGGCTGACTAGTTAAGTTTTGTGGAGTTGTTCCTATTCCAGAATATCTGTAATGGGAATAGCGGTTCCCATCTGTCTAAAGTGGCCTGGATATCATTCAACAGATAGACAGTTTAGCTCAAGGGTCATAGATCCCACCCATTTATTTATTTACTTGTTTTCTGTACCCACCAGCACCTCCCTCTGATTCTAAGAAATGTCACAGTATAGTGGAGAGATAGTGAACTTTTGAGCTAGGAAATTGGAGCTTGAATCCTGAAATTATTCAAGATTAATTTATTATCGGTGGGAGCTTAGGAGAATTACTTAATTTTTCTGAACTCCCCTTCTTCATTGTAGAGTTGCTAGAAGAAAGAAGTGACCGAATGTACAGTGTATAGATAGTAGGGGTTTCATAAATTATATTTTCTCCCCACTCCCCATCTCAAAGTATAAAAGTGCTAAATAACAATGTCAGAGGTGGTGGTCCATGTAAGTGGTGGAATAAACAATATCCAGTTGATTTAATTTACATATGTATCATTTACTCACTCACTCATTGAACGTACATTGAGTGCTGTCTTGGTTTTGTTATAAGAGATGAGAATCAGAGATGAGTAAGACTTGGACTCTGATACTCCACTTCCACTCCTAATCCTGGAGAAAGTGAGGGGCGGATGCCTCTCGGTGATGCAGTGAGCCAAACTCAGAGGCATTAATGATCGGTAGATTCAAAGCCAAAGTAGGACTGAAGTGCTGGGGTTATCTGTGCTGGTCAGCATCCTTAGGACCAGCCCTGGGCTCCAGGCCCCTTGGTCTCCTGGTGATGACACAGGACCACTATTTTGCTGACTGACACACAAATGGCTCCCAAATGAAATTGGGTCCACACTGACTTGGATTACTGAGTAGACTGTGAAAATGACTGAGACTTCCTTCTTTTACACATCTCTTTTCAAAAGCTTTTGAGGGTGGATAAGATGACCCCAGACTAACACTGGAGGAGGCCTGCTGGGTCTGCATGAAACATTTGTCTTTTTTGGCAGGCTGGAATTCAGTGGGAGAAGTTGTGCGTGTAGTGCATATATTTGCCTGTGACACGGCACGTGTTTACTTTTGAGTGAACTCACAGAAAAAATGAGTATGTCCTTTTACTCTGGATGTTGTCATTGATAGCATTTTAAAGCTGTTTTTGGTGTTACAATTTTTGCTTCAGAACAATTTAAATGTATGACGAAGTAAATAATATAATGCATAATTTATAAATGAAAAGCTTTCAGGATAAGGACAGAAGGAGTTATTGAATGCTTACTTATCTACCGATTTCTTTTCTTCATTATGTCCTTGATCCTCAATGCAACTGTACAAGGTAGGTATGATGATCTTCATTTTCATTTTGCACGTAAATAATACTTGGATTTACCCAGGATCATACAGCTAGTAAATGGCAAACCCAGGTCTAAATGGCTCTGAAGCCTGCAAGCTACACAGTGCTTTCTGCAGTGACATCAGTACTATAAGATACAAATAAAATATGTGTACACTATATATGATGAAATTTATAATATGAATATATACAAAGTGCCAAAGAAATCCAACCCTGGAAACAAATTGTCCTCTTAGGGAAGGCATAACATGCTTCACAAGTCAATCGTTTCATTCTAGGGTTCAGAAAATGAAGCTCAGAGAGTTGTGACTTGCCCAACGTGGCAGAGTAGCAAAGTTAAGACAGAACCAAATGCTTAAGTAGTGCCTTTCCTACTAAATAAGAACATGCCATATCATTATGCGCCAAAGTGTTAGGGCTCCATAGCAACTACAAATAATTTATAGGATAACTGAAATGTAAAAAGGCCAAATCTTAGCTGTTCTGGGAAGAAGCTGGATCCCAAGCCATTCATTTACCCAATGACTAGTTGCTCCCAAATGGCAAAACCCAGACCTTGGATCAAGTGCCAAATTAGAAATGAAATGCAGTCATGAGTGGATGATGCTCAAAAAGAGTTCATCTGTTTCCAACTCCAAGACCAGGGTGAGGAAGTTTAAGATGCTGGTGGACTGACAGCATGAGGGATGTTGAGAGATGGTAGACAGGTGCTGTATGCTAATCCAAATACCTTTGAAACCAACCGAATAGTCCTATTGATAGTTGCTTTTTTTTTTCTTTTCTTTTTCTTTTTTATTTTTTGAGACAGAGTCTCGCTCTGTCACCCAGCTGGAGTGCAGTGGCATGATCTCAGCTCACTGCAACCTCCACCTCCCAGGTTCAAGTGATTCTTCTGCCTCAGCCTCCCAAGTAGGTGGGACTACAGGTGCATACCACTACACCCAGCTA
This sequence comes from Theropithecus gelada, assembly GCF_003255815.1. Taxonomy (NCBI): domain Eukaryota; kingdom Metazoa; phylum Chordata; class Mammalia; order Primates; family Cercopithecidae; genus Theropithecus; species Theropithecus gelada. The sequence goes on along the minus strand of NC_037669.1, from coordinate 159,078,587 downwards.
TTTTTTTTTGTATTTTTAGTAGAGACAGGGTTTCACCATATTGGCCAGGCTGGTCTCAAACTCCTGACCTAATGATCTGTTCACCTTTGCCTCCCAAAGTGCTAGGATTACAGGCATGAGCCACCGTGCCCAGTCAGACAGTTGCTTTTTGATAAACATAAAAATTGATGCTTCTGGTCTTAAAGCTTGAAACTTACATTTGTTTTATCTGAGTTGCTTCCTCAGGAAAGGATCCTCAGACCTCTCAAAAAGTTTCAAAGAACTGAAACACACTGGATCATTGTATCCAGACGATGAAATGCCAGGCCCCTCATTCATAATGATTGCTTCCTTAGGCTCCCAAGTTTCTGTTTTCTTATACATAGTTAACATTTCTTCCCAAAGTTACATTACATAAACCTCTAATTTTAGCCAGTCAGGGAAATGGATTTGAGACTGAGCTCCCATCTCCTTGCCTGCAGCACCCGATTAAAGCCTTCTTCCTTGGCAATATTAATCACCTCAGTGATTGGCTTTCTGTGCGGTGAGCAGCAAAACCTAGACTGAACCCCTGGTATTTTGATAACACTTTTGGGTGATCTGATATGCCTGAGTGTTGCAGTTATCTGTCAATGCATAACAAAACTATTATAAACTTTTGTGGCATAAAAACAACTTTAGAAAAGTAATCATGGATTTTGTGGGTCAGGAATTTAGACAAGGCATAGCAGGAGTGATTTATCTCTGACCTATAATGCCTGAAGCCCCAGCTGGGACAACTCTAAAGGTTAAATATGTCTGTCGCCATATGAACTCTCCACTGGCTAGTTTGGGCTTCCCGCAATCCTGGAAGTCTCTTCTTACATGAAGGCTCTGTGTTCCAAAAGACTAAGGCAGAAACTGCCAGTCCTTTTACAAGCTAGTCCCAGATCATATTTACCACGAAGTATTTGTCACAACTGTCATGGACTATCCCAGAAATAGGGAGAGGGTAGATAGACCCCAGCCTTCAGTGGGAGGGGTGTCAAAGAATTTGGGGCCCTTCTTAATCCACTACATTATGCCATGAGAAGGGAGCATGAAGAAGACCATCTCTATCCCATTCACTGTAATAACAAAAACCCGGGTTTGGCCAGTCCAGGAAGAGGAAGTAATAGGAACACCAAGACCTCATATGTCAAGAAATTTGGGAAAGCCCAAGACCATTAAGAGGTGGAAAAGGAAGTAAGACAGGTTGTAGCTTTGAGGATATAGCGGAGAGAGGACTGGTTTGAAAATCTGCACAGTTAACTTACTTGATTTGGGGCAGGCCCATTCAAGGCGAGAGTGTCCATTTTTGTGAAATGGGGTTGATCCCGTCTATTTCATTGGGTTGTTGTAAAGATTAGATAAGATGGTGCTTTAAGGTGAGCCCCCTGAAGCAAACCTTGAAATCAGGATATGCATGAAAATTATTAGGATATGTTATCAGGAAAAAACAGTAAAGGAATGAGAAATTGAGACAGATAGGGATAGAAAGCCAAGCAAGCATAAGGTATTAAGCCAAGTCTCATGGAGATTAACTTTGATTTTCTCAGGAAAAGGGTGTAGACAACAACACAGAGAAGGAACAGAGAGCTCCCTACCTATCACCTTATGAGTGTTTATATTCCCACAGCTGTGAGTCATTAGGTAAAGGCTGCCCCACATTTGTGTAAATTCCCAGGCACTTTCAGTTCCCCTTGCAGCCAGAAATGCAGCTTCCAGTAGCCTGAGGGCAGCCCTTCAACAAAAGGGATGCTGTTTTAAAAAGTAAAACCTATATGAGAAGTCTGTGTGCAGGAAACACTAAAGGGATTGAGCAAAACACCATAGCAAAGTTAGGATGGTACATACAAAGTGATCAGCAGTGTGTGGGCTCTGCTACCCCCTCAAGAAATAGTAATAATTCTTGCTTTTTCTGATGTTGTTGGTGGTGAGTAATACAAATTACTTTATATTCCTCCAAATTCTGAAGGAAAGGATACACTGATGGATAAAGAAAAATACAGTTTCCTTCAAATCTGTCAGAGGCATGTGAACCAGAGCAACTCCATCTTGAATGGGGCTAGGTAAGATGAGGCTGAGACCTACTCAGCTGTATTCCCAGATGATTAAGGCATTCTAAGTCATAGGATGAGATAGGAGGTTGGCACAAAATACAGGTCATAAAGACCTTGCTGATAAAACAGATTGCAGTAAAGAAGCCAACTCTAACCCATCAAAACCAGGATAGTCACAAGAGTGACCTCGGGTCGTCCTCACTACTACACTCCCACCAGCGCCATAACAGTTTACAAATGCCATGGCAATGTCAGGAGGTTACCCTATATGGTCTAAAAAAGGGAGGCATGAATAATCCACCCCTTGTTTAGCATATCATCAAGAAATAACTATAAAAATGGGTAACCAGCAGCCTTCAGGGCTGCTCTATGGAGTAGCTATTCTTTTATTCCTTTACTTTCTTAATAAACTTACTTTCACTTTAGTCAATGGACTCACCCCGAATTCTTTCTTGCACGAGATCCAAGAACCCTCTCTTGGGGTCTGGATTAGGACCCCTTTCCTGTAACAAATCCAGGGCTCTTTTAGTATTGTTAAAGTTTTACAGGCCTTAACTATCTTTATATTATCTGCCTCATATCACTGTTTGGATAGAAAGAAAGCTACCTTTCAAAATTCAAAGCCAGGGATAAGAGAACAGCCTCTCCTTTATCCATCTCCTCTATCGGCCCAAAACACTTGTCAGTTAAGCAAATGTCAGCCAGGCTGGCTCTACTCAACCTGAATTGCCTCTGCAGTTTAATCATTACCCTCTAGCTATGGAAGAGGGAGAATTGGCTCCAGCATCTGATCTCTCACTGGAATTACTCAGATCTCTCTGATGGTACTCACGGTCCAGCATTTATTTTGGCCCAGTCATAAATATTTCATTAACATAAAGCCAGTGTGTTCAAACAATCCCAGTCTCTTTTTCTCTTTGAAACACCTTCAGAGTGTTGGCCCAAGTTTATCTGGCAGAGAAATTTCCTCGGCATAGCTGCTGCTTGTGGTTCTCAGCCTTACCTAAGATAAATCTCTAAGTTCTCCTTGTCCCATGGGTTTCATAAAGGGTGGCACTATGAACTGAACACTGTACCTTCACCAAAAAAAAAAAGGGGGGACATATTGAAGTCTGAATGCCCAGTACCTCAGAATGTGACCTAATTTGGAAATAGGGTCTTTATAGAAGTAATCAAGTTAAAATAAGGTCATTAGGATGCTCTGTAGTCTTGTATGACTGATGCCCTTAGATAAAGGGGAAATCTGGAAGACACATATACAAAGAGGTAAGATATGTGGTGACACACAAAAAGCATGCTAGGCAGAGAATGGAGTCATGCATCTATTAATACAAGCAACTCTGAGGATTGCTGAGAACTGCCAGAAGCTCAGAAGAGGCAAGGAAAGACTTTTTCCCTAGAGTTACTCTGCTGACACCTTTTAAATGTCTAGCCTTTCAGAACAATGAGACAACAAAATTCTGTTGTTTTAAATCACTCAGTTTGTGGTACTTTGTTGTGGTAGCCCATAAGGACCCTTGCAAGCTACTTCCCAAGTTCTCTCGACCTCAGCATCCTCATTTGGAAAATATGGAGAACAGATTTAATAGCAATAAATCTTCTCTTAAGATGGCCATAACAATGCTTCCCATCCCACATGATTTTCTTCAATTGATCATATTGTTATTCATTAAGTCCTCCCCTTAAATATGAGTAAGTGTGACTCAGTTGTAACCAAGAGGATGAAGTGTAAGTAGCACTGCATGACTTCTGAGGCTAGGACATAATAGCTCCCAGACTATCATCACTTGCTGTGGACTCCTGAGCCCCCACATAAGAAGTCTGAATCTTCTGAGGCTGCCATGTTGGGAGGAAGCCCAAGTCACATGGAGAGGCCACAGGTAGGTAGTTCAGTCAGTAGCCCCTACCTGTGGTCCCAGTAGATAGTCAGCAGCAATCACCAGATATGTCTGTGAAGACGACCTCAGATTACTTTAGCTCCCACCCATGAAGTCTCCCCCTCCCATAGAATCTTCCCAGTGCAGACTCCAGACATCCTCAAGCAAAGCCATTTCTACTGTTTTCTTCCTAGATACCTGACCCACATAACTCATGAACTTGATAAAACAGTTGTTGTGGTATGCCACCAAGTCTGGGAATAATTAGCTATGCAGAAATAAAAACTGGACCATCAACTCTCCAAGATCTTATTGAATAGAGAATCAGAATTGGTCTAGAATATTCTGCATAGGGTATGAAGACATTCTGGGGAGACCAGGTTTGCCTGTGAAAGAGAGGCCCCATTTTCCCACTCTTCACCTCTCCAATTGCCAGAATTTATAGCCAATACCAAATACCAATACCAAATACCAATACCAAAATAATTGCAAGCTTTTCTCACACCTTCAGTCAAATCTCAGAGCATCTCCGCAAAGTTGGTGTGACCGTACTTTTCACAAGCAATTTTTTAGGCTTAGTCCAAATTCTATTTAATCCACAAATTAGCGGCAACTTTCAGTATAGTTGGACTTCCTCAGTGTTCTTTCCTACTTCCTTATAAACACTACCCTTCGTTCACTTCGGATCAAATTCGTTCATTTGACAAAATTATTGCACACAAACTATGTACATCAATTGTGCCAAGCTTTGGGGAACATGAGGAAGATATACAGAGATTAGTCAGCCCTAAGTCTAGCTCTTAAAGGAATTTATATTTGAGTCAGAGTTAAGGAATATCCAAAAAACTTTGATTTAAGGTAGAAAGTGATGTGTGCCACAAAAGAAAGCAGGCAAAGTGCTGAGAGTGCTGTACAGAGAGAAGTACTCCCTGGTGTGGTGTGCCAGCTATTAAGTTATTACCTCTTAGCTCCAACCCACCCTTCCACACTCCACTTGCTAATGCTAAGACTGGGACTCTGCAAACTTCATTTTTGCTTTTGAACTGCTCCCTTGTAGGCTCTGCCAATAGTGGGCACTAGAGACTGACTGCAAGGGTGGAAAAGAAAAAAGGGATTTGCTTCACTGGTTTGCTTTCTGTTCCTGTGAGCATTGCCCTAGCAAGTCTTCTTCACCTTGGTAGTGACATTTTGACAATGGTAGTTCGTTCCTGTAGCAGCAGCTGAATCCCGTTTGCAGTCTCTCCAACATCACAGAACCAGCCTCATTGTTACCTGTCAGAGATACCTGCACCAGCTTGTGTCCATTCCTCAGAGCTCTGGACCCCAGCCGACAGGATTCTCCCCTAAGTCTCTACGTTTTAATAATTCCAACCTTTTCCCTTTGTTCTCTCAGCCCTAGGGGTGGTAGCTGCCTCCCACATTTGCTATGATCTTGAAACCTTAGTATTCCCTTTTTACTCTTTCAGTTACCTAGTTAACAATTCTGTATATTAAATTCTGTGTTCAAAATAACTAGTGTGATCTTGGCAAGAATGTGGAGAAATTGGATCCTTTTGCACTGTTGGTGGGAATGTAAAATGGCAGCCACTGTAGAAAACAGTATGATGATTCCTCAAAAAACTAAAAATAGAGTTATCATATGATCTAGCAATTCCACTTCTGGGTGTATAGCCAAAAGAATTGAAAGAGAGGATCTCAAAGAGATATTTGTACAGCCATATTGATAGTAGGGCTCACAATAGCCAAGAGGTAAAAGCTACCAAGCGTCCATTATTAGACAAATAAACAAAACGTGGTATATACCTACAATGGGATATTAATTGGCCTTAAAAAGGGAGGAAATTCTGACAAATGCTACCACATGAATGAATCTTCAGGACATTATGCTATGAAATAAACTAGTCACAAAAAGACAAATACTGCATAATTCCACTTATAGGAATCTTGAGTAGTCAAACTCAGAGACAGAAAGTAGAATGGTGTTTCCAGAGGCTGAGGCAGGGGAAAATGGAAAGTTGTTGCTTAATAGGTATATATTTCAGTTTTGCAAGTGAAAAGGTTCTGCAGATTGGTTGTGCAACAATGTGAATAGACTCAATATTACTGAACTGTATGCTTAAAATGGTAAATTTTATTTGTATTTTACCACAATTAAAAGAAAATCTGGCATGAATTCTATCTTTTGAGTGGACCTTTAATAGTGTGGCAATTAAAGAAATTTTAGTATTAGTCTTGGTAAAGGTCGGGGAGAGGAAGTGAATAATGTAATAAACAACTTAGATCTTAGTGGCTTCAAAAAATAAAAAGCTGTCTGACCCTGCCACAGTCAATGTGGCCAGAAGGACAGTTTGCTCCATAGGGTCATTCAGGGACTCAGCTTTGCATGAGCTCACCACCTTCAACACATGGCCTCTAAGGTTACCACAGAAGGAACACTGCCCAGAGGATTTATGGCCAGGCTGGATATGCAGACATCACATTTGCCAGATTTTCCATTGGCCAGAACTTAGTTACATGACCCAAATTTAGCTGTACAGGAAGTTGGAAAGTTTTCCTGAGAGCTCAGGTGAAAAATAAAATGAGTTGGGTGAGCATACAGCATTGTTACTACAACTTTAATGAAGGAGAGTGGTATTTAGGATGAGCCTTGAAAAATGAGTCACGTCCTATCTTCATCTCTGTATTTCTTGCCTTTTACCAAAGGGTCTAACATAGTTTCTTGATCCGAGCATCTCTTGGATGATGGATGGATGAATCAAAACATGGCTTTCTGTAACCACCAAAATACAAAGTGTCTAGAAAAAGAGAACCAATATATTCTATGTCTAGCAGAACTATTGTCTGGTGTCTTATTTTAGGTCCTGAGAATATAAGATAAAGCTGATTGCCACCACTCAGTACAGTTTTCTTTTCTTTTCCTTTTTTCTTTTGAGACGGAGTCTCGGTCTGTCGCCCAGGCTGGAGTGCAGTGGCACAATCTAGGCTCACAGAAAGCTCCGCCTCCCGGGTTCACGCCGTTCTCCTGCCTCAGCCTCCTGAGTAGCTGGGACTACAGGCACCCGCCACCACACCTGGCTAATTTTTAAAATATTTTTAGTATATATGGGGTTTCACCATGTTAGCCAGGATGGTCTCGATCTCCTGACTTCGTGATCCTCCCACCTAGGCCTCCCAAGGTGCTGGGATTACAGGCGTGAGCCACCACACCCGGCCAGTTTTTCTTTTCTTTCAGCATTAGGAACTAGACACAAAGAAGTTGGTGAGTGGCTTGCTTCCACAGGTCAGTGAGAAAATGAATGGCTTTTATGGCCTAGCCTAATAGCTTCATATCACTTCTATTACTCTACTGGTCAAAGCCAAGAATCATGACCCCAAAATGTGACAGAGTCTGGTAGACAATGTTGAGATCCCACATGAAGTCCTTTCCTTCTCATATTGATGTGAATCCTTGGTCCCTCCCAGTTTCTGGCACAAGTGCTGGATATGTGGAGAGTAGGTCACGCCTGTCTTGAGACATGCCTAAGCTTGACTGGCTCGTTGAGTCTGGGGAAGATTGCCCATGTATGAAGGCATTTGTCCTTTTCCTTCTTTCTTTCTTTTTTATTGGCTTGTTTGAGGAGATATTAATAAAAACAAAACCAATAAAAAGAAAATGACTGTAATTAATGCTAATAAAGGTTAGAACCAGATTGCTGAGTGCATCTGTTCAATCTGGCTTTTTGAGTAGTTAGCAAGGGGTTTATTATTCGTTAAGTGGGAGACAGTGAACCAGGGCTATTTCCTACTGCTAGTGCACTTACACATGGATAATAATGGCACAATTTCTGTCCCTAAACTTTGGACAGCTGCCCAGTAGGTTTTCTATGTCGATGTAATCAGGTGTACCCCTACTTGGAGTCTGTGTTTTAGTTATCTATTGCTGTGTAACAAACATGCTAAACTTAATGACTTAAACCACAAACATTTCGTTATGCTAATAGATTCTGTGGGTGCTAAATTCAGAAGGGCATGATGGAATCGCTTGTCTTTTCTCCCTGATGTCTGAGGACTTAGCTAAGATGACTTAAACGGCTCAAGGCTGGAATAATCTGGAAGCTTCTTTACTCTTATGCTTGCTGCTTGGGCTGGAATCACACAAAAACTGGACTCAACTGGGACTATCAAGTGGAGGACCTATACCTTGACCTGTCATTTTGCTTAGATTTCTTACAGCATGAAATCTGGGTTTTGAGAATGACGCAGGCATTCCAAAGACTGAGAAGAAAATGAGTGACCTTTATGACTTAGCCTCAGAGGTCACCTAATATGACTGCTATTACTCTATTGGTCTAAACAGCCATACGCTCACTTGGATCACACTGAGCACAAGGAGAGGAGACGTAGACCCTCAAGATGAGTGGTGTAGCAAAGGATTTCCAGCTGACTTTTTTAAACCACCACATTTAAATTTACTCATGTTTATGGTAACCAAATTCTCTTGATCCTACCTTCAAAATGTATCCCAAATCCAACCACTTCTCACTACCTCCATTGTCATCACACTGGCCCCAAGATTTTTACCTCTAGTTATTGCAATAACCTGTTAACAAGAATCCCTGCTTTCACCTCACCTTCCCCAAAACTATTTTCAACAAAACTACAAGAGTGATCCTATTTAGTCATTGGTCATATGATGCCATTCTTTGGCTCAAACCCTCAATCATTCCCCATTGTTCTCAGAGGAGAAGAATAAGTTCTTCTGGTGGCACACAAAGGTCAGTACAATCTGGCTCCCTGTCACCTCTCTTTCCTCCTTTCCTACTGCTCTCCCCATTGCCCCCTCTCTAATAGCCAAACTGGCCTCTTTGCTGTTCCTAGAACACATTGAACATAGTCCCACCTCAGGGCCTTTACATTTGCTGTTTCCTCTGCCTAGAATGCTTTTCCCCCAGATATCTGCATGGTTCAGTTTACTCCTTCACTTCCTTCAGGAATTGAATTATATGCCACCTCAGTGCGACATTTGCTCACCTATTTCAAAGGAATGTCTCACCTCACCTTTACCCCCAGCATTCACTCCTCTGCTTTGTTTTTTCCATAACACCAATCATCACCTAACACACAATGTGTTTTCTTATTTGTCTTATTTCTTGACTGTCTACCCTGTTGGAATGTAAGCTGCATGAGGACAAGGATGTTTGTCCCTTTTATCCCCTGCTGTTTTTTGACATCTATACTTGACACATAATATATACGCAACAGATATTTGGTAAGTGAATGAAGTTTAAATTAATGAGAGAGTAAGTGTATGAAAGAGAAGGGTAAACTCTGACACACTGCTCAAAAACTGTTCTGATATGGTAAAATGTTTCAAAGAGACTCATAAAGGGAAAGGCTTCAACTCCACTGAGAAAGTATGAGTGGTCTGCTTTCCTTTCATAGGATAATGGCCCAGCTTAACGTAAGTTACTGTAGTTGGTTTTTCTCCTCCTCCTTAGAAACACGTGTTGGAAGAGTGTTACGGAGGCATTGTTGTATTGCAGAGAGAGACACATAGACCTGAACTTCCATTTACTAGTTGTATGATCAAAGGTAACCCAATTCTTCTCCCTGGGTCACAGATTTCTCTTCTATAAATTGAGAGAAATTGTATTTGAACTAGACGATCTATCTCTAAGTTCCCTTCAAGCCCTGAAATTTAATTATTTATCTCTGCTCACCAGCTCATTTGCCATTGAATTCCATTGCTAATCTAAGGATGGCATCCCATGAACTGGGAATAAAGAAAAGAAATTAGGAAGAGAGAGAAGGTAAACCAAGGGTTCAGTGTAATCCTGAGCAAAATAAAACATGTAGTGCACAAAAAATGTTTCACAAAGAGAATAGTATTGGGAATAAAATTCTAACCTTCAATGGAATCATAATATTGATTACCCTGTGGGGTAATATATTGAGTATAATTTAGAGGTGGCATGAAGGATGTTTTCAGGGTACTGGAAATGCTACTTTTAAAAAATCTCAGTTGTGGTTATATGGGTGTGTTCTTCTACGAACTTCCATATGTTCTTTAGATACACTTTTCTATGTGTTTGTTATACTTAAATTTGAAAGTTTACCGAGAAATTTCAACCCAGAGCAGAACACACAGACACATAGACAGACCCCCACACACACCCATGCACACACACGGAAAAACCTTTTCTGTTGATATTTATTAAGGAGAAGAATTTTGACATTATACCTGACTAATGATCTGAATAAAAATGAGATATTTTAAAAGATGATTTAAGTGGGAAGAATTGGCACAGGGAGTTCTCAGCTCAGTTCTCACTGAGACAAAATTATGATGACAAGCCTCACAGTGGTTAAAATGTGATGCAGAGGAGCTTTTGCTCCTAAATGTGGACTATTCTTCTCTTCTTGACTTTTCTAAGACTCCTCAACTCTCGTCTGTGCAGGGGGCTGTACCTGGGATGCTCCTAGAATTCCCAGTAAATCACTGGACTCCTCCTCGTTCTAATCACTCACAACATTATTTCCAATTCTACCCTGGAGGTGCTTTCACGGTCTATCTCTGTGACTCTTTTGATCTGTCAAAAGCCTTTATGACGCTAAAAGGCCATTTGAAAAGCAAAGGAGAGAGATGTACAAATGATCATCCAGGAGTGAGGCTGTAGACCTTTCAGAAGAAGTCCCACAAGTTGAAAATTACAGCTAGTCTTTTGAATCAATTGTCCGGGTAGGATTTGGTGACTAAGAGTGAGGTGTTTGAAGAAGGTGGTTTTATTTCCCACTGTGGCACTCTGAAAAAATTGTTTTAAGCTCAGGTCTGACATTCTGCACCTCACTTATTATCCCTAGCAGAGAGAAATTCTTTTTGCAAAGTTCCAAGGTAAAGAAGCTAATTGCAGCAGTTTCTCCCACCTTTCTTTTATTATTGAAACTTGGGGGAAGCACTGTGGTTGGTCTGCTTTATGAAAAGAAAAAGTATTCTTCCCTATGCAAATTCATTAATGTTGTTTCATAAGATGACTCACCCTAATTTTCACAGCTTATCTTTGGTGTTCCTGTCTTTCAGATTTATATTGATTAGATGTTGTAACAGTTATCTACTGCTGCATAACAAAACACCCAAAATGTAATAACCAAAAACAGTAACAATCATTCATTTTGCTCACAAATCTGAAATTTGGGCAGAGCTTGGCAGGGATGGCTCACCTCTGCCTCATGTAAAATCACCTGGGGCATCTTGATGGGGGACTAAATGGCACCCTTTCAAGATGACCCACTCATATGACAGGCAAGTTGACGTTGTCTGTTAGGTGGGAATTCAGCCAGGGCTGTGGGTCAGGGAACTCAGTTCCTCTCCGCATGTCCTCTCCAGGAGCTTCTTGAGCTTTGCTCTTGGGATTTCAAGAGAGAGTGTCTCAAAAGAATAAGATAGAAGTTCATGACATTTTTATGGTCTAGCTTTGGAGGTCAAAATGTCACTTCTGCCATACTCTATTGGTTGAAGTAGTCAAAGGCCTAATCAAATTAAAAGAGGAGACATAGACCCCATTTCTTGAAGAAGTAATGTCAAGTTCTAAATGAGCCTGTGGGATGGGGGTTATTGTTGCAGCCATTTTGGAAAATACAGCCTGCCATAGATGTCAAAACAGCAGCTAACATTCACCAGAACAAATGTGTGTGTGTGTGTGTGTGTGTGTGTGTAGAATAGCCTAGAGAAGAGCTGTTGGTTTCCTCTCCTCATATATTCATGAGAGAATGTCCATGCCCATCATCAGAAAAAGGAAATATCCAAGGATTTCCTTCTGATCTCTCACTCTATACTCCCTTGTCCTTTTCTCCCAAGGAACGAAGTAGGGCTAATTGCTGGATCTACTGCATTGAAACTCAGACAAGGCTGTTTTTCTCCCTTGCAAGAAAGGCTGAGGAAAAGTCTGTACAATGGGTAGTTGGAAATTGTCCTTTTTGTGTTCCTGTGGAAACAAGACTGAGTGAAGTCTGGGTCATCAGGTTCACCATCTTTCAAATTCTCCACTGGGTGGGTAAGTTAGGGGTCTGCAGATCATGAGATCAGAAGGAGGGAGGGGCAGATGAGGACCTGCCATGTTCTTTAAACCAATCTTATGAGTAATAAGGCAGCTATTATTCCATGTCTCAGTTGGTTCCTTGCTGTTATTTATCAACTGATTAAGAACCCAGGTCACAGAAAGGGTATAATTAGCATCCTTAAACTCTCAATATATGTATAACTGAAGTTCAATCTATGGCTCAAAATTATTTTCTCATACAAAGGCAATGGAGTTTGAAATAGGCTAAGGCAAATTCTGTACTGCTTGAGCTTGGTATTGAAAATGCAGGAGGGCATATTAGAAAGAGTAGCTCAGCGTTTGTCTGGAGATCTTGAGGAAATTGGTCAGTTTTAGCCTCTCTCCTAGCCGCAGCCCATCTATTGACAAGGAGACCTCAGGGACCTCCAAGGCACTGAATAATAATTGCCTTATTACCCATAAGGTTGGATTAAGGAACATGGCAAATGCTTATCTCTCCCTCCTCCTTTCTGATCTAAGGATCCACAGAACCCAAACTTACTCACCCAGATATTGGTGCAGAATTTGGAAGATGGTGCTGCCACTGCTTCCCAGGTATCTCAACAGGCTTCCTGTGCTAGATGTCCAGGGTACTAGCTCCACCTGTCCTTAGGCTATACGTTGTCCTGATCCGCAGTCCAGGATTGAAGCACCCAGGGAATTCAGCCTGACACTCTGTTTCCCTTTTATCTGGGACATTAGGCATCAAAGATTTTTCCTAATTTTCCCACTGAGGTTGTTGCCCTTGGAGGAAAGCTGCTCTATACCTCATTGGCATTCATTCAGACAGTCACTCATCATTCTGTATTGAGTGCCCACTTTTCCAGGCACTGTGCTATATACTGGCTAAAAGGTTGGGAATAAAACAGATGTAGTCCTTGGCATCATACAACTTAAAAAGCAAATGGGAGAAGCAGACTATAAACCATAAACAGACCCCCAAGCCTAACTAATATATAATTGCAAATTGTGGTAAGTACTTTGAAAGAACTAAACAGGGTACAGAGGTAAGATAAAGAGATGAGGTATCAACTAAAATAGGCCTAGCATTTTGTCCTATTCTAGCTTACATTTTTGGAGAACTTTATTCCTACTTTCCTCATGCGCAATGCTGAATAATAATAATAATAACAATAGTACTACTAATAATAACAATTCTTAACACTTATATAGAACTGACCATGTCCCAGGCACTTTTGTAAGTGGTTTTCATATGTTAGCTCATTTAACATGGTATTGGTTAATGGCCTGGATTGCACTAGAACTTAAGAGCTGCTGTTAGCTGTTACCCAACTGTCTTGCTCTTTTTTCCCCAACTTCAGACACACAAATCCACCCAGCCCCATCAGCTTCTCCTTGCAACCTGACCCCTATTTAGATGAGTTGAGCAGCATATTGGTTTGGTCTACAGTTATGATTGCTGACCGCATCTTAGGACTCTGCTTCTGCCTCTGTGTGTCCTGCACAATTCCCTCACTCCCTGCTGTCTCCTCGCTTGAACTTCCCAGCATAATGCATGGATGCAGCATTGATCAATTCTATCAGGAAACCAATCTTATCAATATCCAGCTAGAAAGAAAAATACCTATTACAAAGATATGGAAAATAAAATTCAGTCTGGAGATTTCAAAATCACACAGAAGAGATAAGCTTGGCCATGCTAGTTTTTCTAACATATTTTTAGCAGCTGAATCCTTTTGTAAATAAAATATTATTTGGAAATCTTACTATATAAGACAGTTAAAGACTCATGAAGAATCTAAGACTACCTTTCTCAACTTTAGGGGACCCAAGTCACCTCTATGGAACCATATAATTATATATAATTCAAATTTAAACACTGCATTGAGCCATAAGAAGCAATTGTGGGCAATTGAATAGAGAATTGACATTTTTAAAAATGTAGTTTTAGGAAACTAGTTTTGCAGTAATATACAGGAATAGTTGAAAGAGGAAAAATGGAGCTGAGATTCTAGCAGATTGTTGTTGATTTTTTAATTTGAGATGATTATAATGCTTTTAATTTGCATAGTATGTTCAAAATAGAAATTTATGTACATTATTTCATTCGCCCTCACATCACTGCCGTATGGTATGTGAGGGGACTGACGTGACCTTCATTACATATTTGAGGATTACTCATTCATAAGAATCATACAACATTATGTAAACTAAGAAATATAGTTCAGATTGTAAGATAAGATCCTTCTCTTCTTTCCAAGGTACTAGCTTTCAGGTGTGGACCTGAGGAAATGGACACAGGATAGATGTCTTTCTACAAAGAAAAGAGAATTGGGCTCGGCGCTGTGGCTCACGCCTGTAATCCCAGCACTTTGGGAGGCTGAGGCAGGCGCATCACGAGGTCAGGAGATGGAGACCATCCTGGCTAACACGGTGAAACCCCGTCTCTACTAAAAANCAGCCTGGGCGACATAGTGAGACCCCGTCTAAAAAAAAAAAAAAAAAAAAGAAAAAAAAAATTGTGGTGGTGGTGGTTTTTTAAACTTTACTTTAGGCTCGGATGTACATGCGTGGTTTGTTGTATAGGTAAACTCGTGTCATGTGGGTTTGTTGTACAGATTACTTCATCACCCAGTTATTAAGCCCAGTACTCATTAGTTTTTTTTTCTGATCCTCTCTCTCCTCCCACCTTCTACCCTCAAGTAGGCCTTAGTGTCTGTTGTTCCCCTCTTTATGTCCTTGTGTTCTCATCATTTAGCTCTCACTTATAAGGGAGAACATGTGGTATTTGGTTTTCTGTTCCTGCTTTAGTTTACTAAGTATAATGGCCTCCAGCTACATCCATGTTCCTGCAAAGGACATGATCTCATTCTTCTTTATGGCTGCATAGCATTCCATGGTGTATATGTACCACATTTTCTTTATCCTGTCTACCATTGATGAGCATCTAGGTTGATTCCATGTCTTTGCTATTGTGGATAGTGCTGTAATGAACATATGCATGCATGTATCTTTATGGCATCATAGAAAGATTTCTATTCCTTTGGGTATATACTCAGTAATGGGATTGCTAGGTTGAGTGGTAGTTCTGTTTTGAGTTCTTTGAGGAATCACTATACTGCTTTCCACATATTTTTTTTAACCTAGTGCTATTTATAAGTTTAACAAAGCTAATGAGCATTAACTGTTTCTAATCGGGCATGTAACATAAAGAATCTCCCATACTTTTTTGACGTAGGACTCTGTCTTCAAGGGCATCTCTCAGAATTTGTTAAGGCTCAATAAGATGAATTTTGCTTGGTCATTGTTGCACCTACTCACCTCTGCCACTGTAACATGAAATTAGAGAATAGGTTTAAAAAGCAAGCATGACTGCGTTCCAATAAAACCTTAGTAACATTGAAATTTAAATTTCATATAATTTTCATGTGTCTGAAAATATTCTTCTTTTGATTGTTTTCCAACCTTTTTAAAGTATAAAATTTATTCTTAGTTCTTAGCTGTACAAAAACAGCCAGCAGGTTGGACTATAGATTTTAGGGCACTCTGTAGGAAGGGACTGGCCTCAGGGTGGGAGGAATGCACAGATAGACATGAGGTCAAAGACATTTGTGGTTTGGGAAAGAACGAGGATAGTGGTGAAGGCTGGCTTTACTGCCCTCAGAATTCAGCCCAGGGCTGGGCACTGCTGTAAAGTGTAATTTTGTGAGAACTTCAGTTTATCTCAGCTTCTTATATGTAGCTGGGCTACTTACCTGTGGCAGCAAGGTTTGGAGTAAACTCACAACACTGCTGTCAGGCAAACAATGCCCCAAACAGTGGTTGCAAGGTGGCTCATTGACTCTTGTCTGAAGAAACTTTGTCAACCCTCACTTGCCTTCTTGTTCCTTGATAAACCCTAATCTCTCCTATCAAATTCCCTTCTAGACATGAAGCACATATTTTGACTTTCTCTTAAGGATCTTTGGGTTATCGCACTGTAAATACCATTCATTTATCTCAAGGCAATGTTTGAAACAAAATGAGTTTTCTGTTAGCCATAATTTCCATCCCTTCTAATGGAATGGGTATAAAAACTAGGAAATACTTCAATTAATAAGTATTTCCACACTCTCATCATTTTCCCATCGATGCTTCATTTGCCAAAATACAGGCTTAATAGGGTTGAGGATGAGAAATGCAGAGAAACGTTTCACCCCCTGAACTTACTTCCATCTCTACCCAAAGGCAAATAGTTTAAATGGCATTTTCCCCAAAAGTTCAGTAGTCATTTGAGCTTTTTAAACATCTGTTTTTCTGATTTCAAAAGCAACACATATTCACGGGAAAGATTTTGAAAGAGACAGCGAAGCGGGGGGGAAGAAGAAATCTCCTTACCCCACCATGTGGAAATAATAGCAACTGGTATGTTGTTTGTCTTTAAGGTATTTTAATGTACATCTAATAAAAATTAGTTCGATTTATGGATACTGCTTCAAAATATAAATTTTTTTCACTAAATGTAGTGATTTTCCAGTGATAGTTTAAATGCAATTTGGCCTTAATTGATACTCCCCAAAGTTCGTTCCACAGAACACTATTTCTGTGGGTAGTTAATAAGCTTTTGGAAAAAATGAGAGGAGAGTTATGGTCAAATACATGTGGGAAATGTGAAATGCTGGGTTAGATACAGTTAAACAGGCTTCTTTGTCTCAGGGGTTCTAAGGGGTTATCTTTAATATGTATCTTTAGACATTTAACATCTTTAATATGTATGAAGATAATATATATGAAGATACTATACATTTCTTCATATGAGAGTATCACTATCGTATCCTACATACATGATATAAAGATACATATAGCATCTTCAATATGTTGATGGGTATTACAAATCCTCATAATAAAGACTAGAGCACTTAGTGTTTTCCAACTTGTTGAACCACAAAATTCTTTTCTCCTCTAAGAATCTCATAAAACTTTTGATCCACCACACACCCTGGGAGACACAAGCCAAAATCATTAGGACCTGAAACTGAACCTTTGCATTTCTTATGGACCTTTAAGATACAACTTTCCTATTTCTGAAGAACTTTTTAAAGTGTTGCTGCAAATGCATTGCTTGGAAGAAATATAACTGAACTTCCTTGTCATTACATTTAATATTGTTTTACTTTAATCAGAATAATTCAACAACTAACGTTTAACTCTAAGGAAAACAGTGGTAATATATTATTGGTTGAAAATAGATGGTCCACTGGGGGAAAATAACCAATGTGAACATTCTTTGATATTAGAGTAAGATTTTAATATTTTTCAATAAAGCTTGCTAAACACTATTTAGCTCCTTCAATAAAAGGCTTATTCTGTATACAAGAATGTCCTTGAGAGTCTACAGTGAGAATATTCTTTCCATATGATGAACTCCAATCTCAAACTTGCTGCCTAATCATTAGTGATGCATAGTGGGCCATGGTGCAACAGAATTTAATTTTCATTTTGTCTGGAACTGCCTCAAAGTCTTAGCTTCACAGGTATATACTTGGAGTTAGTTTTATATAGTATCATGGGACCTTTGGGCAGATAGTGGACAGACCAAACTTCAGTAGGCTGGCCGTTCATAGCCCCGTTCTGAGACACTT
Organism: Theropithecus gelada; assembly: GCF_003255815.1. Taxonomy (NCBI): domain Eukaryota; kingdom Metazoa; phylum Chordata; class Mammalia; order Primates; family Cercopithecidae; genus Theropithecus; species Theropithecus gelada. The sequence goes on along the minus strand of NC_037669.1, from coordinate 159,060,993 downwards.
CTTCCAAGTTAAAGGTGGTTAAAGCCAATTAGTTCTGGGAGGATAATCCGACCCTGAGACAGTCTATCTATAGGGAATAGTGATCACCTGAAACAATAAAATCTAGAGAGCTAGACTCTGATTCAGAGAGTCAGTGAGTTGATGATAAGAGTGGACCCAGAGAGCAAAATAGAGATAGAGAGAGTGGCAGTCACACAAGTAGGTATAGTCCTAAGGTAAAATATAGGAACCCATGTTTGGAGCCTTTCTCACCTTCAGGGCCCCAGGCCATGAGTCCCATTGCCACGTTGCCAGGAGGCCTGGCTGTGCACTTTTCCTGAGTGAGGCTGGTCACAGGGTTGAGATTCTTGTTTTGCATCTTGTTTCATGATGAGCTCACCTTAAGCAATACTGAATAAGACTTTCTTCAAAACGAGAAGAGTACAGCTCACACAGGTAAAAAACACAGCTGGAAAAACAGTGACTGACTTTCCTTCTTACTGCTGCCTTAATAAAACACCCATCCCATGTGCCCAGGAGGGAAAAAAGATGCTTCCTGATTTCTGTGTCTCATCAGCTGGGCATACCTCGGGAATTATTATAGAGCTTCAGATTTTTAGCCTAAGGGTTGCTATAGGTGGATGGACTTCAGCGTATCTGTGAATCCTCTAATAATGTAGGTAATTTTTTTGCCTATGTACATTTTTCAGGGTGAGGTATCACTTAAAACTTTCTCTAGATCCTCAAAGATGCCTGACTCAAAAACAGTTATAGATAGAAAGGAAAATTTAGGCCTGTTTGTTTTTGATCCATGTGCTTTTTCTATAGATCAAATATCTTGACTTTCTATACTAAAGTGTTAGAGTTTTTTTTTTTTTTTTTTCCGATAATTTCTCTGAATCCATTTTGCGTAACTAAGTTTTATTTCCTTTGGATCCCCCACAGCTTGATATTACTACTTTTATCTTAAAAGACAGGGAGTAGAAGTGTCTCTGTTTCTATTTGATGCATAAATAAATAGCACAGAAAAAATGTTCACAGAGTCAAAATCTTATTTAAAGTTTTAAAGTGACATATTTTTCTGGCCTCATAGTGTCTCATGCCAAGGCTTTCAAGTTGAAAGTACATCCATTTACAAAACCATCCACATCTCTGTGCTTGTCCTATCTATCTCCTTCCCTCTTTCTCTCTTGCTGTCTCTCAAACTCACCAAATATAATTCCCAATTCCAGGGCATGTATAAAGAAAAGGGGACAGCTAATGAAGTCACTTTAATAATGCATTAAAAAATGAGAATCCTTGAAAATGCCGGAAGAAAAAAAAACCAGCAGAAGGTAAAAAGCAAAACTGTCTCTTGATAGTGTTGAAATCTACGCATAAGGAGAGGGGAGACAGCTAGTGAAGTCATGTTTAAAAATGAATACAAGAATGAATTTCTATGAAGATGCCAAAACCACACAGGCTGAAAAATAAAACTTTCTCTCAGGAATGTGTTAAAATCTACCCATAAAAGTAGACATTTTTAACTGAAATAAAATTTCGTTTGGCCTTGAATAATGAATCCATATGCTGAGGCAGCAAAGGAGGTTAAGAAGGTTATGACCCCAATTTAGTAAGGAGGAAATCAAAACATGGAATCAGTAAGATGGCAGCCCTGGAGAGTCTGGGAGTGTTCCTCTCTGAGGCCTATGGTTAAATCAATGACCCATGCCATCTTCATGCTCAGTGTCCATCAGAGGGAGTTCCCATAGTGATGGAAGAAGTGATTTGAAATGAATGATTATCTAAAAGGAAAAGAGCACATAGGAGCGTTCATAGTCTCACAGGTTGGTCCTTGTTATAGTCTAGAAATGTAAATCTTTAGAAAGCTTTTAAGTGATGGCTTCAAAGATTCTATTTCTCTTCATTGTTTACAAGGTTTTCATGTTCTAATTCTTGCCTATTAATCTTTGTTTGAAAAACATATCACTTTGTTTAGAAAACAGGAGTAAATAGATAATTTCAAGGAGGATTTAAAAAGTAGGCAATGGTACAACTTTAAAACATACTCACACAGATACACAATAATGAATTTATTCTTAAATTCCCTTGACAATATGTGAGTCAAAAATAATTTTGTCAAGAAACCCAAAATACTTTATTCCCATTTTTCCTCCTTTTAAAAAAATTTGAAATGTTAACAAGTATACTGAAATGTGCACAAAACATCAATTTACAACTTAACAAATGGTAGGAAAATGGATTCATGTTATCCATTCAGGTCAAGCAAGACAAGCCTCTTTTGTACCCCTCCTTATCATAAGCTCTTCTTTTTTTGAGGAAATGCACCATGCTTACTATTATGCCATTCACATCTTTGCTTTTCTTTATTGTTTCACTACCTCAATATGCATTACTAAACAATGTAGTTCAATTCATAATATTTGGAATCATGCAATATACTCTGGCATGTCTAATTTAACATTTTTACTCAATATGTCTTTAAGATTCACTCTTGTTACTGCAGTTTGTGAGTTTTCATTATTGTGTGGTATTCCATTGTGCAACTATACCACAGTTTGTTTATCCAATTTTCAGTTCACGGACACTGGGTTGTTTCCAGTTAGAGGCTATTTACAAAGAATGCTTCCATGAACATTCCTATACAAGTCTTTTGGTGCACATAAGTATGTGTTTCTGTAAGGTATATACCTAAGAATGGAAAAACTGGTTAATTAATATATGTGCATCTTCGGCTTTATTAAACACTGCCAAACTTCTTCCAAAGTAGCTATACCATGCTTAGGCCTTTCTACTTTTAATTATTATAAATGTGTACCCACGTCATGTGGTTAAGGACTGTACCTGATTTTCCTGGCAAGAATAGGTTGGCAAATTGGTTTGGAAACTACTCTGTCTGCCAACTCTTGTTTCCCTTGATTAACTTACCCCCAGTGATACACTACTTCAGATAAATCTCTTGCCTTTGCCCTGATAATACAATCATCTTTGTTTTTATATCAGCCTGTGACCTGTTTCAATATAGCTATATACAAGTTGCAATTACGGAACTTAGAAAGCCAATATCGGGAAAATAATTTACATAGGACATAATTTCACTTGGATTTAAAACATCTATATTAAGCTTCTATGATGTGTAGTACAATCTGGTTTATTTTATTTTTTATTTTTAAGGCTATTTAAGCGATGCCAGTGTAACAGAATGACTTAACACAGTTAAATGCCAAACTGGGATTTAAAATACCAATGTTTTCTTCTTTAAAGTTGGATCCCTCCAGGATATTATGAAGATGCAAGCATCTTCATGGCAGTCTGTCACCTTGTGGCTCCAGAACTTGAAAGCTCATCATGTTCATGGATCAGCACCATTTATACTTATTAGTATTTTTAGTGCCTGCCTTATAAATCAGGCACAAAATGCAGGGCTTTTAAAAATAGCCTTCGAAATCTCTTCAGGCTTCATACACTCTGCTAAAATGAGTTGTTGATAGCAGCATCTCCTTCCCCCTTGCTGGCTTTTCTCTGAATAATGGCTACACCTGTGTTTGATTCAGGGCCATCAAAGGTCTCCAAAGATTTAACTGTTACTGGCCTTTGCTTCTGCGGTACCCTCACAATAACAATCACTTCATTTTTCTATCCAAGTATAGGCTCCAATCATTCAAAATTAGGAACTAGGGTCCTGTCGCTAAATTTTGGTTCAGCTTACCTAAGTACTAGGCAATAAGGGGATCTCACATCAAAAGAAGTAAATATTTACTTGCTCAAAGTAAAGTTTAAGACAGTCTGGTTGATGTCTGTTGTGACAATTACATGGTATTAAAAGTTTGGGGGAGTACACAGACACCAATGTATTTTGCAAGTTGGTCATTGCTATGGTTTAGATGTTTGTCCCTTCAAAACCTCATGTTAGAATTTAATTGCCATTGTAATAGAGCTAAGAGGTGGGAGCTTTAAGAGGTGATTAGGCCACAGGCCTCCATTCTCATGGGTGGGATTAATGCTATTATAAAAGAATGAGTCTGCCCCACCTTTGCCTCTTTGTCCTTCCACCTTCCACCATGTGAGGACAAAGCCTTTATTTCCTCTGGAAGACAGGGCATTCAAGGCACTATCTTGGAGCCAGAATCACCGAACCTGCCAGCACCTTGATATTGGAATTCCCAGTCTCCAGAACTGTAAGCCAAGAAATTTCTGTTCATTATAAATTGCCCAGTCTGTGGTATCCTTTTATAGCAGTACAAAATGGACTAAGGCAGTCAGTCATTTTGTATTTATATAATATAAATGATACAGTCCCCAACTTTAGGGAGTTTGAAATTCAATTCAGGAGATTATATACATACATATGGAATTATTTACATACATATGGAAATAACTAAAGAGTAAGTGATAGGGTATACAGCACAGTATAACAAGTATAACAAGATTTTAGGAGTTTAGAGAATAACCAAGTCCACAAAGTCAGGGACTAAAGTAAGAACCGGCAGAGGGTTTGAAGGAAGTTGGACAGGAAGAGAAAGAGCAGGGTCAGGAAAAGCACTTGTGAAACATGATGACTGCATGTAAGAATGGCAGAGAGACTGGCCTGACATGGCTGGGTCGTGTTTGGGAGCTAGAAGAAATGATGCTGGCTACCTAGGTATGGAGATCCATCCATGGAGGGTTTTACATGCCAGATAGAGAAGTGGCACAGAGATGCTATTGAGCATTCTTTTTGTAGTTCTGTTTTTTTTGGGGGGGGGGGGTTTCTGCATGTAGTAACATGTTTTTAAAAATTTTTTATTTTAATTGACAAAAGTGCGTATATTCATGATGTGAAAGATGATGTTTTAAAATATGTGCATGCTGTGGAATGGGTAAATCAAGCTAATTAACATGTGCATTACCTCATATACTTTTAATTTATTGTGCTGAGTAAACATAAAATCTACTTCCTTAGCAATTTTCAAGAATACAATAGATTGTTATTAACTATAGTCACCTCATTGTACAATAGACCTCTTAAACTTACTTCTCTTGTCTAACTCAAATTTTGTGCCTTTTCACCATCTCCCCAACTACTCCCTTGATTCACCCCACTGCCACAGTCCCAGGTAATCACCATTCTATTCTCTGCTTCTATGAGTTTACTTTTTAAAGATTTCCCATACAAGTGAGATCATTCAATATTTGTCTCTCTGTGCCTACCTCATTTCACTTAACAGAGTATCCTCCAGGTCTGTCCACTTGTTGCCAGTGACAGAATTTTCTCCTTTTTTAAAGGCAGGATAGTATTCCACTGGGTATATATACCACAATTTCTTTATCCATTCATCCATTGATGGACACTTAGGTTGATTGTATATCTTGGCCTTTATAAATAATGCTGCAATGAACACAGGAGTGCAGCATCTCTTCAGAATACTGATTTCGTTTACTTTGGATATATACCCAATTGTGGGATTGCTGAATCATATGGCCCACTGAGCATAATGACATAATAGTAACAGGAGTGACTTCTAGAAAGATTAACCCATCACAATTAATATCACAGGGCAGACAGGCAAGGGGGACTATTCTGGCCTCATTGAAAGAGAATTAGCTAAGGACTTCTGTTGCCACATTCACTTGGGCAGACGGTGCATTGTGATGTAAGTTACATCCAGTAACTGCAGGTACAACATGAAAGTTGTTTTGTTTGTGGACTGAGACAATTGGGTGAATAAAGAATCATCTTATCTGCCATAGAAATCATAGCTTGATTTTTATAAAATGCCCCCCAAAATCAATAAAACTATATATGTACATTAGTATTTAAACTATATATCCACTAACGTGAACATCTTAAACGTATGTTTTATTATGTCCACGCAAACACTTGTACAAGAATGCCTATAGTAGCATTATTCATAATAGCTCAAGACTAGAAACTACCCAAAAGTCATCATGAGGTGAATGGACAACAAACTGGAATGCATCCATAAAGTGGAATAATACTTTGCAACAAAAAGATATGAAATGCTGATAGATGCCACAACCTGGATGTATTTCATAGACGTTCTACTGAGCAACAGAAGCCATACAAAAAGAGTACATGCTGTATGATTTCATTTATCTAAAAGTAAAATGCATACTAATCTATAGAGACAGAAAGCAGATCAGAAGCTGCTTGGATGCCAAGGATAGAAGGAAGGACTGCACAGGTGTGAGAGGAAACTTTTAGGAGTGACAAAAAGTTATTTATCTTAATTATGGTGGCTTCAAAAGTGTACGTAGCTGAAAAAAGCTCACCAAATTGTACATTTTAAATCTGTGCAGCTTACGGTACATAAATCATACCACAATAAATTCAATTAATGAGAGAAATGAAAAGTCCAAATATTCTCTTTCAAAAATTATGTTGTTATAGTTTACTTTAATGGTAACATTATAGTTTTTAGTCCTTCAATGTATTCTTAAAAGCTTTCTATGTTCTCATTATTGCCTATTAACAAATTTTGCTTGAAAATGTAATCAACTTCATTAGAGAATGGTAGAAAATAAAGATTAGTATGAACCTGGAAATCAAAAGCAATTGAATTATAAAAATTAAAAAATTATTTTCAGACTCACATTACCCGATTTTGTGTTTTACAATGCAAATGCAGTCAGAAACCCTGAACCAGGAAGTTATTGTGATTATCTGATCTTTTCCTGGTATCATAGAAAATTAAAATTGAATCAATAAACTGGATCATTTCCCCAGCTAGCTTTTCGCCTATTAGATTTTGCTGAGTCAGCATAAAAATCCATCATGGTTTAGCTCCAGCAAATGAAATGACAGCTTGTGACACACTTGTCACAGGAACCAAAGAAACTGAAGAATGACAGGCAAACCTTAAAGAGCCTCCTCCATAGGGGGTGGCAATGGCTTTCCTTCTTTGTGATAATATTTTCCTTTTTGCCACTGGAAGATGAGCCAACATTCATAAGCTCAACAGGAAGAGGCTCTTATACCTTTGATAATAAACAGATTAATCACCATTCTGCTAGTGACTCTCTTTGGTTTGGGCATATAAGTTATTAATTTGTAAAGTGTGAGTTTGTCATTTCTTACTGAAATTTTGGCTACACAGATTGGGATACAGCAGAGCAGAGGAGAAAGATGGTGGCTGAGAAAGAGGGCTGTTATTTCACCATCATGAATATGTCAGACCCTTGTTTGAAGAAAAAAGCAACTTGGAAAATGTGCTTTTATATATTCAGCTGGTCCCATCCAGCACTGCAACACCTTATACCTTTTAAATGTACTATTTGTAGCATCCATTATAATGCATTTAAAGCAGTGGTCCTCAACCTTGGCTGCATTTTTGAATCACCTCGGGAGCTTTTTAAAAATATGAAGGCCATGCCCTACCCTCAGAGATTCTGACTTAATTGGTCTGGGATAAGGCTCAGGCAAAGATATTTTTAAAATGTACTCCAGGTGTTTTAAATATGCAGCCAGGATGGAGAACTACTGATTTAGAGGCAGGATAGCTGCTTTTTATGTGTTTTAAGTAAATGCAATATATAGAATTTTTTATAGTTCACATTAATTCAAAAAGACTTTGAAATGGGTTCCAAAAATTTATTCAATCCAAAGATTTTTTTAAACATGAAAATTCTAATTAAATAAATGAAAATTAAAACAAGAGTGAGATGTCATTTTCCCAACTGGTAACAATTTTAAAAATTGATTATATCCGGTGATAATGAGAATATATGGAAATGGTAATGCTGATACAATACACATAGAAGAGAAAATTGGTACCAGTTTCTTACAGGGCAATTTAGCAATATCTATCAAATATGGTATGTATTGGTCTAGCAATTTCACTGCTAGGAATATACATGCAAATTTTCACCAAAATATAGGTTAAGGAATTAAGGTGTGGATCTGTGTCCCTGCCCAAATCTCCTGTCAAATTGTAATCCTCAGTGTTGGAGGTGGGACCTGGTGGGAGGTGATTGGATCATGGGAGTGGTTTATCATGAATGGTTTAGCCCCAGCTCCCTTGGTGGTGTTGCAATAGCAAGTTCTTGTGAGTTCTGTTTGTTTAAATGTATGTAGCACCTTCCCCTCTCTCTCTTGCTCCTACTCAGGCCATGTAAGATGTGCCTGCTTTTCCTTTACTTTCTTCCATGATTGCAAGTTTCCTGAGGCCTCAGCAGAAGCAGAAGTTGCTCTGCTTCCTATATAGCCTGTGGAGCCATGAGCCAATTAAACCTCTTTTCTTTACAAATTATGCAGTCTCAGATTTTTTTATAGCAGTGCAAGAATGAACTAATATAGAAAATTGGTACCAAGGAGTGGGGCATTGCTATAAAGATACCTGAAAAATATGGAAGAAGCTTTGGTACTGGGTAATGGACAGAAATTGGAAGAGTGTGGAGGGCTAGAAGAAGACAGGAATATGAAGGACAATTTAGAACTTAGAGACTTGTTAAATGGTTGTGACTGAAATAATGATAGCAATATGGACAGTGAAGGTCAGATTGAGGAGGTCTCAGATGGAAATGAGGAACTTATTGGGAGCTCAAGCAAAGGTCACATTTGTTATGCATTAGCAAAGAACTTGGAGGCATGGTTCCCCTGCTCTAAGGATCTGTGGAACTTTGAATGTGAGAGTGATGATTCTGGGTGGAAGAAATTTCTAAGCAGCAAAGCCTTTAAAGTGACCTGGCTGCTTCTCATAATCTATGCTCATATGTGTGAGCAAAAAAAAAGGATCTAAAACAAAACTTACATTTAAAGGGTAAGCAGAGTGAAAGTTTGGAAAATTTGCAGCCTGGCCATGCAGTAGAAAAGATAAACCTATTTTTGGCCAGGCATGGTGGCTCACGCCTGTAATCCCAGCACTGTGTGAGGCCGAGATAGGCAGATCATGAGGTCAGGAAATCAAGACCATCCTGGCTAACACGATGAAACCCCATCTCTACTAAAAATACAAAAAATTAGCCAGGCTTGGTGGGGGCCACCTGTAGTCCCAGCTACTCAGGAGACCATGCCATTGCACTCCAGCCTGGGTGATCGAGTGAGACTGTCTCAAAAAGAAAAAGAAAAGATAAATCTATTTTCTGGGGAGGAATTCAAGCTAAGTGCAGAAAGTTTTGTAAGTAAAGAGGAGCCAAATGTGATTAGCCAAGACAATAGGGAAAAGGCCTCAAAGGCATTTCACAGACTTTTGTGGCAGCCCCTCCCATCACAGGCCCAGAGGGCTAGGAGGGAAGAATGGTTTCCTGGGTGTATTAGTCCTTTTTCACACTGCTGATAAAGACATACCTGAAACTGGGAACAAAAAAGAGGTTTAATTGGAATTACACTTCCACATGGCTGGGGAGGTCTCAGAATCATGGCAAGAGGCAAAAAGCACTTTTTTTTTTTTTTTTTTTGAGACATAATCTTGCTCTGTTGCCCAGGCTGGAGTGCAGTGGCCAGATCTCAGCTCACTGCAAACTCCGCCTCCCAGGTTTATGCTATTCTCCTGCCTCAGCTTCCCAAGTAGCTGGGACTACAGGTGCCCGCCACCTCGTCCGGCTAGTTTTTTTGTATTTTTTAGTAGAGACGAGGTTTCACCGTGTTAGCCGGGATGGTCTTGATCTCCTGACCTCGTGATCTGCCTTCTCGGCCTCCCAAAGTGCTGGGATTACAGCCTTGAGCCACCGCGCCCGGCCAAAAGGCACTTCTTACATGGTGGTGGCAAGAAAAAAAATGAGGAGGAAGCAAAAGCGGAAACCTCTGATGAACCCATCAGATCTCATGAGACTTATTCACTATCATGAGAATAGCAAAGGAAAGACCAATCCCCAAGATTCAATTACCTCCCCCTGGGTCCCTCCCACAACAAGTGGGGATTTTGGGAGATACAATTCAAGTTGAGATTTGGGTGGTGGGGACACAGCCAATCTGTATCACTGGGCCAGGCCCAGGGCCCTGCTGATCTGTGCAGCCTCAGAACACGTCACCTTTCATCCCAGCTGCTCCAGCTCCAGCCATGGTTCAAAGGGGCCTAGATACACCCAACATCCCAGTTGCTCCAGCTCTAGCTGCTTCAAAAGGTGCAAGCATAAACCTTGGTGGCTTACAGTGTTAAGCCTGTGGGTACACAGAGTGCAATACTTGAAGCTTGGGAGCCTCCACCTAGATGTCAGAGGATGTGTGGAAAAGTCTAGATATATAGGCAGGAGCCTGTTGTAAGGGTGGGGCCCGCATGGAGAACCTCTATTAGGCAAGTGCAGAGGGGAAATGAGGGGTTGCAGCCACCACACAGAGTCCCCACTGGGGCACTGCCTAGTGGAGCTGTGAGAAGAGGGCCACTGTCCTCCAGACCCCAGAATAGTAGATCCATTGACAGCTTGCATCCTCCACCTGGAAAAGCCACAGGTACTCATCACCAACACATGAGAGCAGCCACGGGGGTTGCACCCTGCAAAGAGAGAGGGGTGGAGCTGCCCAAGTCCTTAGGAGCCCACCTTTTGCATCAGTGTGTCCGGGATGTAAGACATGGAGTCTAAGGAGATTATTTTGGAGCTTTAAAATTTAATGACTGTGGTCAGGCGCAGTGGCTCACGCCTGTAATCCCAGCACTTTGGAAGGCCAAGGCAGGCGGATCACAAGGTCAGAAGTTTGAGACCAGCCTGGCCAGCATGTTGAAACCTCATCTCTACTAAAAATACAAAAAATTAGCCAGGCATGGTGGCATGTGCCTGTAGTCCCAGCTACTCGGGAGGCTGAGGCAGAGAATTGCTTGAACCCGGCAGGCAGAGGTTGCTGACTGCACTCCAGACTGGGTGACAGAGTGAGACTCCATCCAAAAAAAAAAAAAAAAATTAATGACTGCCTTGCTGGGTTTCAGACTTGCGTGGGGCCTGTAGCCCCCTTTTTTGGCCAATTTCTCCTTTTTGGAATGGGAGTATTTATCCAATGCCTATACCCACATTGTATCTGGGTGTAACTAACTTGTTTTTATTTTACAGGTTCACAGGCCAAAGGTACTAGCCTTGTCTCAGATGAGACTTTAGACTTAAAGCTTTTGAGTTAATGCTGGAACTCAAATTGACTCAACCAAATCTCAACTTGAATTGTATCTCGCAGAATCCCCACTTGTTGTATGAAGGACTCAGGGGGAGGTAATCGAATCATGGGGGCCAGTTTTTCCCATGCTATTCTCGTGATAGTGAATAAGTCTCATGAGAGCTGATGGGTTTATCAAGGGTTTCCACTTTTGCTTCCTCCTCATTTTTTTATTCTTGCCACCACCATGTAAGAAGTGCCTTTTACCTCCTGACTTTAAGGAACTGTTGGGAATGCATGATTGTATTTTGAAATGTGAGAAGAACATCATATTTGGGAGGGGCCAGGTGTGGAATAATATGGTTTCAATCTGTGTCCCTGCCCAGATGTCATGTTGAATTGTAATCCCCCATGTTGGAAGGTGGAGCCTGGTGAGAGGTGATTGGATCATGGGAGTGGTTTATCCTGAATGGTTTAGCCCCATCCCCCTTGGTGGTGGTGTTGCAATAGTGAGTTCTTGTGAGTTCTGGTTGTTTAAAGGTATGTGGCACCTCCCCACAACCCTTGCTTCTGCTCTGGCTACATAAGATGTGTCTGCTTTCCCTTCACCTTCCATCATGATTGGAAGCTTCCTGAGGCCTCACTAGAAGCAGAAGCCACTATGCTTCCTGTACAGCCTGCGGAACCATGAGTCAATTCAGTCTCTTTCTTATAAATTACCCAGTCTCAGGCATTTCTTTATAGCAGTGTGAGAACAGATTAACATAAGGAATATTCATTGAAAATTTTTTGTAATAGTGAAAAAATGGAGAAAACGAAAGGATTCGCTGTTCAGGAGGCCAATTAAGTCAATTGTGTTGCATTAATAAGGTAGAATACTATGGAGACCTTTTTAAAAGAAGTGCCTTCTATATATGCTGCCAGAAAAAAAGTCTCTAAGATATATTATTAGTTGAAAAGAAAAAGAAACAAGATACAGAAAATTATGTAGAATATGATCTCTTTTATGTAAATTTAAATAAATATACAGTTGACCCTTGATGAACACAGCTTTGGACTGTGCAGGTCCATTTTTGCATGGATTATCCTCTGCTTCTGCCACCCCTAAGACAGCAAGACCAACCTCTCCTCTTCTTCCTGTTCTTCAGCCTATTCATTATGAAGATGATAAAGATGAATACCTTTATGATGATGCACTTCCACTTAATGAACAGTAAGTATATTTCCTCTTCCTTATGATTTTTTGAATAATGCTTTGTTTTTTATTACTTTGAAAAATATTATTTGTTAAATTTTTGAGGGTGCATAGTAGTTGTACATATTTATGAAGGACATGAAACATTTTGATACAGGCATGCAATGTAAAATAATACCATCATGGAGAATGGAATATCCATCCCCTCAACCATTTATCCTTTGAGTTACAAACAATCCAATCACATTCTTTAAGTTATTTTAAAAATATACTATTAAATTATTATTGACTATAGTCACCCTATTGTGATATCAAATAGTAGGTCTTATTCATTCATTTTTTGTGCCCATTAACTCTCCTCTACCTCCCCATAACCCCCCACTACAATTCTCAGCGTCTCGTAACCATCCTTCTACCCTCTACATTCATGAGTTTCATTGTTTTCGATTTTTAGATCCTATAAATAAGTGAGAACATGCGATGTTTGTCTTTCTGTGCCTGGCTTATTTCACTTAACATAATGATCTCCAGTTCCACCCATGTTATTGTGAGTGACTGGGTCTCATTCTTCTTTTATGGCTGAATAGTACTTTATTATGTATATATATCACCTTTTCTTTATCCATTCATCTGTTGATGGACACTTAGGTTGCTTCTGAATCAAGTTAGCTGTTGTAAACAGTGCTGCAACAAACAAGAGTAGTGCAGATATCTCTTCAATATCCTGATTTCTCAGTAGTGGGATTAATAATATTTTCTTCTCTCTAGCTGACTTTGTTGTAAGAATATAGTATATAATACATCTTACATACAAAATATGTGTTAGGAGACTGTTTATATTATTGGGAAGGCTTCCAGTCAACAGTAGGTTATTAGTAGTTACAATTTGAAGGAGCTGAAATTTATACCTAAGTTTTCTACTGCACAGGGGTCAGCACCCCAACCCCTGCATTGTTCAAGGGTCAACTATATTCTCAATGTTAGCAAGTCTACTTGTGCAGTTAGTAGAGAGAGCCTCAGTAATTATTCAACAAGATTTTGCACTGTATTTGCAAATCGTCAAATGTCAAATAATTGTGGTTTTCAGACTACTATATGCTTTGGGGGACTTTTACCCTATTATAAAAATTATACTGAGATAGCAAATGTAATGATTTAGAAGATCATTATGATCTCTAACTGTAAGAGTGAGGAAGTTCTTTACCCTTTAAATTGTAATTTAATTTTAAATAAATGTTCACAGAATTATGTTTTTTTTTTCCTGGAAGGAAATGTGGTTGTCTTTGGGAAAATGGATGTTAGAAGGGATGAGAAACTTTTATTTTTCTTTTATGCTTTCTGTAGAGTTTGAATTTTCTAACCAATTATACATATCCTGGAGTTATCTGGGTAGTAAGATAATGTTCCATTTTTTCTTTATAATATAAACTTTTTAAAGTGAGGGAACTGTGAATAAAGATTTTTAAAAAGTCAAAAAATAAGATGAAAGTATAGTAAATTTGAAATACAAAATGAATGTCTGAAAGTCTATGAAACTGCTGAAGATATGCCACAGATTTGGCTCTGATTTCTCTAGCAGCCAATAAAATAAGGAAACACCATCACATATGTAATTCATTATATCTGTAAGATAAAAATGCTTTTGTAGGGAAAGCCCAACATTTCATGAAAGCTGAGTGTAATTTCTTTGGTGGATCCACAAAAGAGACCACTACGTCTGATACAGGGAAACATACCCAGAGTTACCCATAAAAATGTCAAGAATTTTGATTTATTTTATGATCTATTTTACAGATCAAAATAGCCAGAGAAGAATAATCAGATAAGAAAACAACATCAGAAGGCTCAATTTCTGGCCCCTTTCTGCTGAGATAATAGTGTTCTTAGCTGCAACAAATGATCCCTTTTCAGCTAACGTTGCTACTGATCACAGACATCATAAACCGGATTGACAATGCTAAACTGTAGTCCCAGACTTCCTCCTCCTGCTGTTGTCTTAAGCCAGACATCCTCACTGCCACCCTTCCCAGAAAATGGATCTCCCTTGTTCTCATAAAAATCAGTCTCCTGTACTGTATTTGACTAGTGAGGTCAAGGTAAAGTGACTGCTGTAGCTGCAAAAAAATATTGGGAAAAGGGAACACGTCTCATAATATGGTATGTTTGCCCCAGCATGTGGACAAAATATTCTCAAGATACACATTAGCCAGGAAAAGGTCAAACACCCATCCACCAAGATTCCAAAGCAGAGCCAGGATGAGGGTCCAGACCCAGGTTCTAATCCATCCAACACCACTCAGGATCTACGTTCATGCTTTGCATTATACCTCTTGCTTTGCTGGCAGGAAGTTAGACTTACACTTTGCCTTAACTCTAGTATTCTATCACTTCTAACACAGATCATACAACTAATAGGGATTTTGAAGACACTTTCTTCCTACAGTCTCAGATGCTGACAGGTCTTTAAACAAAGAAACACTAAAGTTAAAATCCAATGCACAATAAAATCTGGAAACAGCCCAAATACCTTTCAACCGGGAAACAGGCAAAAACTATGGTACAACAGGTTGTCGGAAACTGCAACTTTCAGAAAAATGACATATAACAAAAACCAATTTTACCATGTGCTAATTGATATAAAGAAGAGTGAAGTTCCTACAGTATATTTCTGGTCACAAAAACATCACCAAACTTTTGAATAAGAACCAAAACACTTCCAATATTAGGCATTGAAATAAATGTGAACTATAATACATTAAGAAAAATTAGGGAGGCTGAGGCAGGAGAATGGCATGAACCCGGAACGTGGAGCTTGCAGTGAGCCGAGATTGTGCCACTGCACTCCAGCCTGGGACGGAGCAAGACTGTCTCAAAAAAAAAAAAAAAAAAGAAAGAAAGAAAGAAAGAAAGAAAGAAAAATTAATAAAAACAAATAAGATCATCCTTTACTGGCTCATTCCAGTTCAGGTCATGGATGGCTAGAGCCTATTACATCAGCACAGGGTGAAAGATGGGAACCAGCCCTGGACAGGATGCCATTCCTTTGCAGGACACACTCACACATGCCGCCAGCCTCACTTGGACTGGGACCATTTAGGTATGCCAATGAACCTAAGATGGACAGCTTTGGGATGTGGGAGGAAAGTGGAATACCCAGAGGAAACTTACACAGACATGGGGAGAAAATGCAAACTCCACACAGATAGTGGAGGAATCAATATTTTTTATTTTCATCAATGTTACAATGAAACAATGTTATTTGCAGACTTGCTGCATACAGTGGAATACAGGAATGAACTACTGATGCATGCATCAACATAGAAGCCCCCCAAAAACATAACGCTGAGTGAAAAAAAAAACAGGCTCAAAAGGCTGCATACTGCATGAATTCATTTATATAACACACTCAAAAAGGCAAACATATAGAGACAGAAAACAGATCAGTGGTTCCCAGGGGCTGAAGGTAGGGGAGGAGCTTGACTACAATGGGGCACAGAGTAATTTTGGGGATAAAAGAACTATTCTATATCTTGGTTGTGGTAGTGGTGACATGATCAAAAACGTTTGTCAGAACTGTACACCTAAAAGGGTGAATTGTACTGCATGTAAATTATACCTTAGTCTTTTTGAATGAAAAATTCAATTCAATGAATAATACCTGCATTTATTTATTCAACAAATATTTATTGATCACTTACTATGCACCAGATACTCTTAAATGGTCATATATTTAAGCGAACCTAATCCCAAAGTATATAATGCATTGGAAATAATCTAAATTACTCTATGGATTCCTTAAACTTGATGTACAGCCAAAAATTCTGCATGAAGAACTTTAGTAGTGATGGGAAATGGCGGCAAGTAGTTTTTTTCACCCATAACTGACAAATTACTGAAGTTTGGTGTGAAGACATATTGCAACCAGTGGATTTGACACTCCCCAAGTACTGATTTAGAAAATCATTTTTAGGTGCTAATTGGCTGTGTGAAACTCACATTTTGGTGCAAGAAAGCTCAGAATTTCTGGTAGAAAGAACTAGGGAAGGGAGATAATGCGGGAGGGAGGTCAGGGCAGCCTGGAGTAGTGAGATGGAGAAAGTAGAGCACTGGCCTGAGGTCAAGAGATTTTGTTAGTCCTACTCTTGGCTTGGTTGAGGTCACTTTGCCTTTCAGGATTCAGTTTACTTAACCATTAAATGAATGAATTGGAAAGGTGGAAACAGCACTGACTGCACAATGCAGAGCTCTTCTGCTAGTAACATGTGTGACCTTGATCATTCAGTTGGCCTCTCTGGGCTTTGGTTTCTTACCGTATCAAATGAGAGATTTAATGGTTGCGTTGAAGATGTTGATGCCACTGAACTGTATAGAAATGGCTAAAATGGTAAATTTTATGTTATTTACATTTTACTATAATAAAAATTTTAATGAAAAAGATTTAGACAAAATGGATTTGGGGGTAATGTAGTTTGATTTTTTTTTCTCCTACTCTTGAGATAAAAGTCCAAATTCCTTAACAAAGCCACCCATAGGGTATGCATGTTCTGGGAAGATATTTTTGGTGGGGCCTCTGTCTAGAGAAACAGTTTGAGCCATCCCAAACCAGCGTGTCAGCATCATTCCAGTGGCCCAATCTCATGAGATTATATGCAAAAAATACTGCACCTGCCAGAAGGAGCAATCTGTGTGCCAGACTACTATCCTAGGAACAGGGCCTGGCGCTGCAGCTCTAAGAGTCCCAGAGCTCCTTGGGTCATCTGTTCAACCCCACACATGAGGTAGATTAGAGAGTATTCTGAGGGAGAGAAATAGAGGTTCCATGCAAATCCCAGTCTGAGCTCTGGGTGCCCTGCCCAAATGACACTGCCATAGCCAAATGGTCTGAAACACGGGAGGGAAACTTAGGAAATTTTGAGGAAGGCTCTCCAAAGCACAGGTCCCCCTGAGGCATGGGCCCAACAGGGAGGATGTAGGAACTTGCCCATGTTGAAGGGTGGCACTTCTTGATTTAGTTTATAAACCCTGTCTGATTTGTCTCAAATATGCCCAGGAACTTCCCACACCTGGACTATGGCATTCAGATATGGTTTCTCTATTCAGAACACATGTTTCCCTCATTGCCTCAACATTCATTGCTCCATTTACTTAACTAATCCCCATTCATCTAGGAAGTCTCCGCTTAGAAAACAATTCCTTCTAGAAGATTTCTCTGCCCCTGAGTTCTTGTTTTTGATCCTGATAGGCTACATTTAAAGATGAATCTAGAATCTTGGAATCTGTTTTCTCTTTCCCAGTTCAATTCAACAGAATATTCAAGATAAAAGATAAAATCCCTCTGGAGTAGAATAAAAATTCTAAATCTGTTTCCGCCTTTCTAGAGGCAGGAGAGGTATGGATAATTCTGCATTCTGAATTCTCAGAGGAGACGAGTGCATACAGAAGAGGAAAGGCTGATATTAGCCCCTGACCAAGCTATCTTAAGTCTGCTCCTTGTGGTCTTATGCAACTTTTATTCATTCGTTAATTTATTCATTCATCCATCCTTTCAATCATTCAACAAACATTTATGACTCTTTATTGTATTCTAGACAACAAACTAGATCCAGAAGGAAAAAAGTCAAATAAGATGTGATTCCTTCAAAATGCTCATAGTCTACTGGGCATAACTCATTCTGAGATGTAGTTAATGGTGGTATGCCAGAGACTGTTGGAGAAACCTGTAGATGTGGCTGGAAGCTTTCCTGAAAATTTGCCATGGTACAATGAGTGGATCATTTATGAGCACATGAATTCAGAAAACTATTGGTAGGAGAGCATGATGCTTCAAGGGTTAGACCATTACTTTGCACTGGGAACAGAAGAGAGCACAAAAAAGAATTCCACTTTCTTACATGAGATTATTTCTATGCTTGCTATTTTGTAGTATTTCCTATAAGAGAACAGAATCCCAAATGAGAAGCAAAGAATTCTAATTGGAGGTCTTCACCGTCAAGCTCCATGAATGAACAAGACTCTTAAGAAAAATAGTGACAAGGCCAGGTCTACAGGTCTTGAGTGTAGCCAAACCTGTCAATCTGCCCCGCCAAAAACAGAGGGTGAGAGAGGGAGTATGGCGGTCTCCCTCTTTTGAAACAGCTCAATAGTTAAAGAAGAGAAACCTCACTTACATAGGTGCTAAGCAAACAGTATGAATGATTTTTAAGATTAAGAGGTATTGCTTAATAATACTTCTGACTAATGTCTGACTCTACAATTGACTTTGGATGGCAAAGAAAAGAGTTTATTCTCATATTTGCTCCAAATTTCCCTAAGAGAAGAATTCTAAAGCATTTGTTCTATGACTGATATTTCTACTTCTGTCCCCATATAAAATACCAAGATAGGTTAACGAGCTGCTCCATGCCTGGGAATGAACATTTTTTTGAGTCATTACTCCTTTTAGAATGGGATGAGGCCAGGCGTGGTGGCTCACGCCTGTAATCCCAACACTTTGGGAGGCCGAGGCAGGTGGATTGCCTGAGGTCAGGAGTTCGAGATCAGCCTGACCAACATGAAGAAACCCTGTCTTCACTAAAAATAAAAAATTAGTTGGGCGTGGTGGCACATGCCTGTAATCCCAGCTACTCAGGAGGCTGAGGCAGGAGAATGGCTTGAACTCAGGTTGCAGTGAGCCGAGATCATGCCACTGCACTCCAGCCTGGGTGACAGAGTGAGATTCTGTCTCAAAAAAAAAAAAAAAAAAAAAAAAGCAAAAGAAAGAAAGTGATAAGAGCTATGACCTTCCTCTCCAGAAAAATGTCCATACACACAGTTTTCTACACAATCTTGGTGGATTCAGAGACCCATTAAGGTACATGAAACCTATCCATGTACCCTAGGGGAATCTGTGCTCCAGTAAACATTAAAAATGTAATTTGTTGTAAGAAATTATTTAGCTTTAGCTGCATCAATTAATTCATTTCCAGAAATATTGGACAGCCGTTCTCAGACTAGAGGTTGGTGGAAAAGTTCCAAGGCAGTGGTTGCTGTTAATAGCTATAGAAATGGGCACAATGGCAGTATATAATAACCCTGTGACAGTGTGAACGTTATTCCTTCTGGTTAGGGTGGCCAGATAAAATACAGGATACCCAGTGAAATTTGAAATTCAGATAAACAACAAGTAAATTTTAGTACATTATGTCCTATGGAATTTGTAGAAGTGTATTTGGGATATATTGGCATTATTTGTTATTTGTCTGAAATTCAGATTTAGGGCTGGGCATGGTGGCTCATGCCTATAATTTCAGCACTTGATGGGACAATCGCCTGGGCCCAGGAGTTCAAGAACAGCCTGGGCAAACACAGCAAGACCCCATGTCTACAAAAAATTTTAAAATTAGCGAGGTGTCGTAGCACATACCGGCAGTCCCAGCTACTGGGAAGGCTGAGGTGGGAGAATTGCATAAGCCTAATGAGTTGAGGCTGCGTTGAGCCATGATCACACCACTCCCTTCCAGCCTAGGTGACAGAATGAGACCCTGGCTCAAAACAAAATAAAAGTAGATGAGATTCAAATTTAACTGAGCGTCCTGTATTTTGATTAGCTAAATCTGACAACTGTACTCCTGGCCAATTCTACTTTAGCAGGATTCCCCACCTAGAACTTGTTATACCTCTGTTCTGTTTGTGATCCTTTTGACAAAGGTCTTTCTTCTCCTTTATCTCTAGATGTATCTTAGTTTGATCCAGCACAGATGAAGATCTAATAATAATAATTGTTTATCATCACTGACATTCAACGTCACAGAAATAGTGAAATCCTGTGTGTCTGTATATGTACATGAATGTGAGAGAGAAAGGCAAAAGAGAGAAATCACTCAGAAAGAAGTTTAAGAATTACTATTTTGAGATAAACATGACTATTAGAAAATGAAGTCTAAACACCAGAGACTGCAGAAGGAGGTAGTAGTACAACTAGTATAAAATTTAAGATAAAGTGACTCCTGGGAACAAAATAGAAAAAAATCCTTGAGGTTTATAGGGCCACTAACTCCTTGCCAAAGACAGTTAACTCTTTTTGAAAATCAGATGGTTTGAGAGAACTACTAGTTGCTAATGTCATATGCATTTCTTCTTTTTCATTAAAAAATCTGAACTCTGATTTTGGTCAAGGCAGCAATGTTTCTGACTGAAACACACATTTCCCATTATCTCTTGCAGCTAGAGCAGTCATCTGACAAGCTCTGGCCAGTGAGACATAAGTAGAAGATTGTGAACATTTCTGGGTAACAGTTGCTTTCCTGATACAGGTGCTCCTTCTTGTTCCTGTCCAGAGTGCAGAAATAAAGCTGGGGGTGGAAGTGATCCTGAGATCATGAATCATCCATGAGCATGAAAGCCACATGCTAAGAATGGCAGATCAGGAAGGTAGAAGGAGTCTGGGACATGGAGAGCTGTGCTGGGCACTGTGCTATGCTGCCTGATCCTCCTTCAGGAATCCACCACTAATCTCCACCAGTGGGTCTGTTGATAGCTGGTGTCCCTCTGCTATGAGCCCTCTCTGAGAATTGCCCTCAGCTGAAGACAGACACCCCACTCCAGGTCATGCCCCTTCCTGGCAGCCAGCCGACATCCAGTGACGAGTTAATGAGGAGTACAAGGGCTTGCCACCTTGGTCCAACACTGAAAGATTCTGAAGGACCCGCTTCACAGCTCCTTACAGGTTTGGCTGAGGTCTTCTGACCATACCACAGCCCAAATTCTTCCTCTTATGCAATCCTGCTGCCTGCTCTTACCCTACAGGTTGTTGATCCCCAGTGCTCTCCCCAATAAACTTCATACATGTAGTTTCCATGACAAAGTCTGCTTTCTAGGGAAACTTGACCTGCAACGACCACCTTGCACAGCCTCTATACCATCCTAACTCCTGATTTCTTGCTACATGAAAAGATTAAAATAAATTTTGGATAAGCTACAGAGCTGGATTTCTTATATATGTTGTCCAAAGCAATGTCTGTATAATAGAGAGAGGTATTTTATATTATGAACTGTGAGTTTAAAAGTCTGAATTAAGGATTGATTCACAAGACTTAACATGGGTTGCTGAGGGCAAATGTGATATAAGTGAAACTTCTGGGTTGACAAGGAAAATACTAATTCCCATCTGATTCCTGCTTTGGAATACGAAGATACAGAAAAACCATTCCCTAAAGCTGCAAGAAAGGGCAGGGCCTTGACATTTCTCACTGAAAGGGTAATGATGAACTACAATGAGACTTGGCTAGATTGAAACACAAATATTGGCTCTACCAAGGCTGGAAGCCCTCTTCAATGGATAGATGAAGGCACATGAGAGTTGGTTAGCATGACCCAGAGTAAGCCACTCCAGCACTGGGGATTTAATGTTCAAATGTGAATTTGTGTTGCTATTATCAGACTCCTCAGATATCATTAGTTTTAGAACATCTTAATGACTAGAGATGTATCAAGAGTACTTCATCATTGGTACCCTCCCAAAAGGTCAACCCCACAAAACTAAAAAGCAAATGAAAAAAAAAAAAAAAAAAAAAAAAAAAAAAAAAACCTTGAAATGAATCAAATGCAAAAATGGAAACAAATAGTTTCCTTTTCTTCCCAGTGAATGGAAACGGTGGTTAAGTACATGCTTGATTATCATAAAATTTGAGGAAAATAAATCCTAGGTGAAATTAGTAGTGAATTCGGGTCTCTTGAGACTATAGAACACCTGAAACTAGTATTCTGCCTAGTGTCTCAGATGCATTATACCTACGTTGTTTAAGGCAAAGCCCAGCAAATGTAAAATCAGGTAAATGATAAGGCAGTCCTGAAGGTTTAATCAATATTCACCCATGACTATTGCATCATTACTGGTAGATTATTGCCTTCTTTTTCTGGGTTTTAAAATGAGTACAGTCGACTCTTCAAATAAAACAGTCATTGACATGAAAATGAGAAATGTGTACTTGTTCCATATAGCTTTTGACTTCAATGATATTTCCCAAAGTAATTTAAATCTAATGACTTCTCAAACATTTGCTTGTCTTGAGACTAGGGCAATGACAGGAGAAGTACATCTGTCATATCATGAAAGTCCTAGAAAAAGGAGTAAATCAAGTTTTAATTTGTGTACCTGGAATTTTTAGCTATCTTTTCTTTCATGTGTTTGCTTTATACAGACCTGCACTATATTGAAAATGACCACATTTGGCACAGTGACAGTAGTCCTTCAATTCATTATGGTTATATAATTAAGAGTATAAGTCACATTATGCTCAGGCCAATGTGTTGATCCAGAGACCTTCAAAGATCGTTCAAGGGCAGAAAGGAAGGAGATTGCTGAAAAGTTAGATATTTGTGGAATCTCTTAGGTCTGGTGTTCCAAAGCATGGGGCATCTTCCCTCCTTAGGATGTGTGACTTCCTTTTGTGCTTAGTAATATAATCCAGATTTTATTCATGCCAACAATGCAAACAACAACAACAAAACAACAAATATACTTCTTGGTTTCCCTTCGACCCAGCAATGATCACTTGATGCAGTTCTAAGAAGGAGTTTGGGAGATTTTAGGATGGGGAGTTGACCCTTTTAGCCAAGGGCCATATCTATATCTGATTTGCAGATGTGTTTCGTTTGGCCCATAGACTTAAAACAAAACAACAACAACAACAACAACAAAACCGGATAAATTCCCATAAAAAGTTCAGGTTTCTAGATTTCTGAAAAAGTCATGAGATATGAGTGGTTTTGCACTCTTATGTTGCAACAACATGCTGAAACTCACTAACAACACAGTTTCTGCTTCTTCCTATTGTCTTCTTCTTCTTCTTCTTCTTCTTCTTCTTATTATTATTATTATTTCTTGAGATGAAATTTTGCTCTTGTTGCCCAGGCTGGAGTGCAGTGGTATGATCTCAGCTCATTGCAACTTCTGCCTCCTGGATTCAAGTGATTCTCCTGCCTCAGCCTCCCTAATAGCTGGAATTACAGGCATGCGCCACCACATCGGGCTAATTTTTGTATTTTTAGTAGAGACAAGGTTTCACCATGTTGGCCAGGCTGGTCTCGAACTCCTGACCTCAGGTGATCTGCCCGCCTCGGCCTCCCAAAGTGCTGGGATTACAGGTGTGCGCCATAACTTCCAGCCTCTACCTATTGTCTTATCCTAGCCTGCTTCACTTTTTTGCTTCACCTGCTTCACCCCATAAGCATTTGTATTGCAAACCCTACCTTAAACCATAATCTGTGTCTCTCTCACTCTTCTTTCCTTTACTGTGTCATATATCATGTTTTATCTGTCTGTGATTCAGCCCTGGGTGATGGAAGGGTTCCCAAACTCACACAGTTATCAGAGCTGCATAAATTACCATTCCCAGAAAGGCTCTCAAAGCTAGAGCACGTGTCAGTAAGTGGATAGACTATTATTCATTAACTTTAATTTTTTTTTGTTACTGGTGCTAAATTTGGATCACAGGTCATATTTCAAGGTGAGGTGGGCAACGTGAAGTCTAAAGGTATTATATTGTTCATCTGGTCTTGAGGGTTAGAACTGGGCGCATTGCAGTGGCTCATGCCTGTAATTCCAGCACTTTGGGAAGCCAAGGTGGGAGGATTACTTGAGCCCAGGAGTTCGAGACAAGCCTTGGTGACATAGTGAGACCCTGACTCTAAAAAATAAAAAAATAAAAAACAATTAGCTGGGTATGCTGGTATGTACCTGTAGGCCTAGCTACTCAGGAAGCTAAAGCAGATCACTAGAGCCTAGGAGCTTGAGGCTACAATGAGCTATGATCACATCACTGCACTCCAGCCTGGGTGACAGAGCAAGACCCTATTTCAACTTTTTAAAAAGGAAGAAGTTAGAACAGTGTAATGAGGCAAAACTCAAGGAGTATTTACTATATTATTTTGTCAAAGGCAGTGCTAGGGGGCATGTAATAGGGAGATAGGTTGTCCTCACTTTTATGTTATAGGCCAATTCACTTTTTCATTCTAAGTTTATGATTTTATCACTTATCTACTTGATAAAATATATCTTCATTATCTTTATTTTCCTTACTCACATCATTCTTGGAGATTATGAGTGCCACAAAGTATTTCCATTGAATAAAATAGTACCTGCTTCATAAACTTCCCTAAGTTGAGTTTTAAAGGATCCCACTACCCTAACTGTGCATTCTAGGGTTTCAGAATCGGGCCATTAGTCTACCTGTAATGTTCATGATCTTAGAAAATTCTACTGTCCCACTTCTTAACCTTTACCATCTTGAAATGAGAAAACCTGCCACCTCCTTTCATTATAGGGTGGCCTCTGTCCAGTGGAACTCTTGCTTTCCATCAGCCTAGATGCCCTTCCTGACACTTTTTCCAGGGCTGCTGTAGCTTTCTTGAATTTCAATAACCAGAGATACACACAGTTTTATTGCAGAAATCTTTATTTCTTTTGAATGATGTTCAACATCTGGCTGGCCATTTGAGCTGTGGTGCCATATTGGAGTAGCATCCTGGAATGGCTCCAGTCCCTCCTTTGGTCATAACCAATCATACAGAGCAATTCCTTTTGTGCATAGATTTTTGATTATTTATTAACTTTTAATATTGTTTATTTGTCGTTTAAACACTGTGTCACTGACATAGTATAGTGATTCTAAACTGCACGTCTCATGCAAAAGCATTAGCAGTATTTAGAAACTTGTTAAAAATGTACATTCTTAGTCCCCACCCCAGATCTACTTAATCAGAAACCCTATGGGTAGGGTCTAAGAATTTTGTTTTTGATGTAGATGATTCTGGTACACACTCAAGTTTGAAACCTACTGACATAGTGTTTTGTAAGTGAATAAGATGTAGTGATAGAAAAATTCATAGAAAGGAAAGTTTTTACTTAGAATTAGAAAAAAATGGAATGTAAAGGAATGGAATATCAAGAATATCTTATATTTCCTTTTGTTTGTTTGGATATATGGCTATTCATGCAAT
Source organism: Theropithecus gelada (assembly GCF_003255815.1). NCBI lineage: Eukaryota > Metazoa > Chordata > Mammalia > Primates > Cercopithecidae > Theropithecus > Theropithecus gelada. The sequence goes on along the minus strand of NC_037669.1, from coordinate 159,035,824 downwards.
CACTGGCAATTTGTACAAGGGGTCAATTGCTCACATTTAAAATTATGTTATCTAGGCTTGATGATCTAAGTAAAATTAGCAAGGGGAAAGAAATAAATATGAGAATGGAGAAGTAATTTAATATGAGAAGAAATGTAAATATTTATACATGCATGTATTAGCAGAAAGAGGAAAGAGCCCCCAAAGGAAAAGAAATGTAACAGAATATTGATGTAGACCCTATTAATAGGTGAGGATAATTCTCCAGTTCAAAGGTAAATCAGCAGAGATGCCAGCAGAAGTAGTGGGTGGATTCTGAGAATGAGTGCTCTTATTCATTTAATAAGTGACTACTGAGCACCTACTCTGCACCAGATATTGTTCTAAGGGCCAGGATACAATGATGGACAAGACAGAACTTAGTCTAGTGGAGGTCATAAACTGTTGAACAGCCAATGGCAATACAGTGTGATGGAACCACATTAGGGGAGGAGCAAGGTAGCTGTGGAAGCTGAGAGGAGAGATGCCGGATGCTGAACTGAGACTTGGGAGATGGGAATCTTGGTAATGGCCATTACAATGTTTAGAGTAGAGATCTATTGTAGAAGAAAACTGGAAGAAATTAGTAAACTACTTCTCTGGGGCTCATTTCTAATTATATCTCTGAGGTGGGAAGCATTAGTCTCAGTTTGGAGTTTTAATAGAACATGTGTGTGTGATGAAGCCGTACAACAGAGGGGAGTGATCTTGGGCTATGGAAATCCAAATTCCTGGCAGAAGCACAGGACTGGGTCTAGATCCCGCTTTGAAACTAAATTTCGAATCTTAGGAAGCACAAGCAATCATAACGTTGGGGAGAGGGATCTAGCTAAAAGGAAATAATTTTTTTCAAATCTTTGAAAACTGAAAACCTGAATACTCTTTCTAATTTGGAGTTTTAATAGAACATGTGTGTGTGATGAAGCCGTACAACAGAGGGGAGTGATCTTGGGCTATGGAAATCCAAATTCCTGGCAGAAGCACAGGACTGGGTCTAGATCCTGCTTTGAAACTAAATTTATAATCTTAGGAAGCACAAGCAATCACAACACTGGGGAGAGGGATCTAGCTAAAAGAAAATAAATTTTTTTAAATCTTTGAAAACAGAAAACCTGAATACTCTTTCTAATGCAATAGCTTTTGGTACTTTGAGATTCTCTTAGGATGAATTCTTAAGCATCAATAGCTATGAGAATATATTAGGACCATGTTTTGGGACCCCTTGTTAGTAGAAACTTTCATCAGTGGGCCATTATTGGTATAGCTGCAGATGGCAGATAGAATTCCAACAGAGAGATAAGCACATAAAAGAAAGAAAATAAAGGGGGAAGGGAAGATAGCTTGGATTTTATTTTAATTTTTTGGTTTTGGTATTTTTATTTATTTACTAAAAAATCTATTTTAAAGCAGGTAACAGTTATTGAATGTTATTATGTGCCAGCTTTCAGTTTGTTTTAAACCTGTAACTTTAAGTGTAAGTGGTCAGTAAATTCACAAGTGATAGTTAATGTCAAGAGAGCTGAGAGGAAACAGAAAGAACATGGCCACATACAATTTTTATCAGGTCCAGTCAAATATCCATTTCATTAAATCAATTTAATTTCAAGTTCGGTAAAGTCATAGAGCCTGTAATGGAAGCTAAAAATCATTGAATATTTAAACAAAAATAATCTTTTTTTTTTTTTTTTTTTTTGAGACAGAGTCTCGCTCTGTCGCCCAGGCTGGAGTGCAGTGGCACAGTCTCTGCTCACTGCAAGCTCCACCTCCCGGGTTCACGCCATTCTCCTGCCTCAGCCTCCCAAGTAGCTGGGACTACAGGCGCCCACCATCACGCCTGGCTAATTTTTTGTAATTTTTTTTTTAGTAGAGACGGGGTTTCACCGTGTTAGCCAGGATGGTCTCAATCTCCTGACCTCGTGACCCACCCGCCTCAGCCTCCCAAAGTGCTGGGATTACAGGTGTGAGCCACTGTGCCTGGCCAACAAAAATAATCTTTGAAAATTTTTTCAGGCCCCTCAGAACCCCTTCATATGAATGGGGAACAGCTACACATTTGTGATACAAGTCATTCATTTGAGCCAGCAGATTCCCCATCTCTTGGTCCTGATGGCTTGTCCATATGGATTTTGTTCAGCCTTGTAAGGTATCCTGAATCACTAAAGTAATTCTAACCAGTGCATATTTGGGGATATCATAGAAAGGGAAGTCTCTATATCATTTTTCAATATCTTAATTTGGGGCAAATAATTCAGCCTGTGAAACATGCCCTTTTCCATTCTTGAGCAAATCCTTTATCTCACCAAGCTCAAAGTATTCCACTTATTCTTTGAGCAACTTCTTTCCTCTGGCATGTTAAAATAATCCTTTTTATTGGTTTTGGAGACATTTGCAAGGTGCTTTAAAAGTTTTGGGTTTTTTTTGTAGTTATTATTCTCCTTCTTTATAATTGATTGGGTTTCTTTCTTCTCTTCACATGAACTACCATTTTGCAGGGAAATGCCCTCTTTTCTCTGCTAATTTACATGGCTCGAATAGTTCTCTTTTTAGTTCCTACCTCTAATGCTTGTTATTTTTATTCCTTGGTATATGCTTTTTGTGGAAAGCAAAAAACAATAACAAGGTAATTAGGCTTTTCTTGTGGGTTACTGACTTTTTAAAAGTTTTTTATTTCAAATGTCTCCTAAATAGAGACTATACTTATCGTATTTCTCTTTAAAAAATCTAAAGTGTGTGCAATTTGTTTCATGGTTTTCACCTGTCCCATGAGGATGTAGAATTTAATTACTTCATTAGTTTTTACTTAGCTGTTCACCCAACACAATCTCTTGGGTTCATTTCTGATCCTGTTTAGGATGAAAGTTCCCTCATTCCTTCTCTTGTGGGATTTAGAAAGCAGTTCTCAGTTTGTTGACATCTATTCCCACTGCCTCTCGCACCTCTCATCCTGACTGAGCAGTTGGCTGCTCTGTGTTTGGATAATTAAAGCCTTTCATTATTATTATCTGGACAAATATTTTTTGCTTTCCTGATTCTATTTAGAATTTTCTGTCATCATTCCTCTCGGGTAATCTATAATATAAACTTTTTCTAATGGAGAAGTTTTAACATGAACTGTTTTAACATAAAAGTTATTAAACGTTATAACAGAAATGGATCCTGTGAAGTTCATTCAACAGATACTTTTTGAGTGCTTGCTGTGTACCAGTTCTAGACCCTGGGAATAAGCAGGGATAAGAATCAAAGTTCATGTGCTGATATTCTAAAAAGAGCAGGGTTGGGAGACATCAAAGAAATAATTCATCAGATGTTGATGAGAGGTAAGAAGAAAAAAGTAAGATAATAATTTAGAGTAGCCCTTTTCTACCAGTTCTACCAGAGAATCAAACTCTTAATGCCCTAAGGCATACTTTGTATAGAATGAATTAACTTCTCTCCTATGCAGATAGAATGATACCAGCTGTGTACTTTGGGAGACTAAAGAAAGCACTCATTTAAATCATTTTCTACAGGGCTTAATTTTCTCAAGGAACCCTAAGTTGAGAAAGGCTTGAGTTAGAGGGTAACAGTTGTGGGAGAGAATGATACTTTGGATCATCTGACCAGGGAAAGCGTCTCTGACAAGGAATCCTCAGAGCAGAGACCTAAATTTAGCAAGTGAGGGAGGGTCCTGAAGATGCAACAGCTGCAAGAAGGTGGTGGTGAAGGACAAAGTATTACAGCCAGAAACAAGAGTGGGTTTGGTATATTAGAGAAGTAATTAAGAAGGCCAAGGTGGCCAGAGCTCTGTTATCATGGGGCAGAGAAGTGGGGATAAGATCATAGAAGTGCATAGTGAGGGGTAGAAATGGTGTGGAAAACATACCAGAGACATTTCAACTCAAGCTAATTAAATAGATTGACTGGGCTCCAGCTATGGGTCATAGCTTGGGGAGTTTCAAAGATGAATGAATCATGGTCTCTGTCCTCATGCATCTTGCAATATAGAGTATACAACATAACTTAGACTAAGAAAATACAATGTCATAAATGCTATATCTTAATAATAAGGGGTGACCATAAGCTGAATTTTCCCAGGAGGAGATCCTGAGCCAAGTATTCAAGTGTAGGTGATTTATAAAGAAATAACATCCAGGAGGACTCATAAGAGTCAAGTAGGGATAGGATATCAAGCAAGAGACAGCCTGGCCATGCAGGAAGCTCTGTAGTATAAATGACACCTTAGAGATTGTCACACCTTGAAGGAAAGAAGCTGGGTTTTTGAATGTGCACCTGTTAATCATTGCTAATGGTGGTACACTCTGTTAGGCATGTTTGGTTCTTCATACAGGTGAAGTGGTGCCAGGTAGTTCTCTGAAGAACTCAGCCAAGGGAGCAGAGGCTCAGAAATGGGTGCACAGAGCTGGTAAAAGGGACCCAAGGAGATCTTGGTGGGGCATCAGAGGTGCCACCATAGGGCTCACAGAGCTTCTCAGTCTGAACGGTGGTGCTTAAGGGACAGGCAGAAGATATTAAACTTTCCCTAGGTGAAAACCATGCCTGTCTGCTTGGTCCTGTAGCCTCAGCACCTAGTCTGAGTCATACCATAGAGAATCCTAGAGGCGTTTCTGAATGGGAATGAATGCATGCATAAAAGACATCCCAGGCCCAGCAATTAGTCATGATAATTTTTAGGAATCACTTGGTAGAAGCCATGTGCCCCAATATTACATCTTTGTAGAAATGCTAAGATCCTCTGCATAAGAATTATAAGCTGATGAGAATAGAGTTCGGAAATTCAGGAGGCATAGCCATACAATGGTATGTAAATGTGACTCTGAGCAAGTGAGAAGTAATGCATTTAAGGAACAAAAAGTCCAAACTACTTAGAGTATGATGTGTTTTATTTAAAAATTATAAATAAGAAAATCAGTAAAAATAATGTCTAAGTTTCCAAGAAAATACTCAGGTATGTAAGCTGCTAGATTTTACGACTTGTTTTGGAATGAGAGAAACATTTTATCGTAAGAACTTCTTAAATGTGAATAAGAATTGTCATACATGAGGGGCATTACGATGAGCTCTAAGTCAGAGTCATGTCAGGAACCATGATGGCAGGAAGGTTCTCCCTGGGTGCCCATTCTGATTGGTTGAAGTGGGATGCCAATAGCAATGTGTTGATGAGTATGAAGCTACATTCAGGTTTAGGAGAACAATATTAATAATACCTATCATTTATTTAGCACTGCCTACATGTAAAATACTACTTTAGCACTTTGTATTATTTAATTAGCTCATTAACTACTATAAGATGGTGTAGTGACTCACGCCTATAATCCCAGCACTTTGGGAGGCCAAAGTGGGTGGACTGTTTGAGGCCAGGAGTTCGAGACCAGCCTGGCCAACATGGCAAAACCCCATCTTTACTAAAAAATTATAAAAATTAGCTGGGCATGGTGGTGCGCACATGTAATCCAAGCTACTGGGGAGGCTGAGGCAGGAGAATCTCCTGAACCCAGAGGAGGAGGTTGCAATGAGCCCATAGTACCACTGAACTCCAGCCTGGGCAACAGAGTAAGACTCTGTCTCAAAAACAAACAAGCGAAAACAACTATAAGGGACAAATATAGTAGTCCCCCTTTATCTGTGGTTTTGCTTTCCACGGTTTCAGTTACCCTAGGTATAGCAAAATAAGACATTTTGAGAGAAAGACCACATTGACATAACTTCTTATTTTTGTGTATTGTTATAATTGTTCTATCTTATTATTGTTGTTAATCTTTTGCTGTACCTAATATAAAAATTAAACTTTATCACAGGTGTGTATGTGTAGGGAAAAAAAAGTCATATACATATATAGGATTTGGTACTATCCAGGGTTTCAGGTATCCACTGGGGCTTGTGGAACATATCCCCTAAGATAAGGAGGGACCACTTTACTTGTATTGCCATTATTTCCATTTTACAGGTGAGATAACTTTGTGAACGATTTATCCAGTATCTTCCAAGGGCCAAATTGTCTGGGTTTACACAGCTGGAGGAGCTGGGATTTCAACCCATACCATATAGCCCTAGATTCTACTCATAATCACTGTAACAGAGTTGAATAGTATGATTGATTATCTGCCATATGTACAGGAGGAGGGAGGAATGGCATATCATGCATTTGCAAGTTTTCAATTCTGATCTTTGCCCTATCTTTCAATCATCATTTTTCCTCCTTCTCCTGTTAAACCCAGTTAAATTACACTACTTTCTCTTTCCAAATGTTCTATGCTCTTAAGCTTTCATATGGGCTGTTCTCTAGGCCCAGAACACGCTTTCTTTTGCCCTTTGCTGGCGTCTTAGTCCATTTGGGCTGCTATAACAAAGTGCTATAAGCTGGATGGTTTATAAACAACAGAAATTTATTTTCACAGGTCAAGAGGCTGGAGATCAGGGTACCAGCATGGACAAGTTCTGGTGAGGGCCTTCTTCTGGATGACAGTCTGCTGACTTCGTATTGTATCCTCACGTGGCAGAGAGCAGAAGCAAGTCTTTGGAGACTTTAAAAAGGGCATTAATCCTATTCATGAGGACTCTACCGTTACAACCTCATCTAATCCTAATTACGTCCCAAAGGTCCCGCCTCCCAACATCATTCCACTGGGGATGGGAGGTTTCAATACATGAATTTGGGGAAGAAACAGTCCGTAACAGCTGGTTAACTCCTACAACTCCGGAATTCAGTTCACGTATAATTTCTTGTAGAAAGTTTTCCCTGATTTCATCAGTCAGAATTAGTACTCCATCTCCACGCGATCTTACAGTGTTATGCGCCTCACTTGTAACATAAAACTTTTTATTTTGAATTGTGATAGCTTACTTCTCTTAAAATGAGCTAAAAAACAAGGCTGATGTAGTGTGTTGATTGAATGAATGAAACCTGAATCCTCACCTCACCTCTGCTCCAGACTGCTGTTTTCTGAGGCTTACCTGCTTTCCATGTCCTTTGTAATTGTAAGACACAGGTTTTGAACGACAGGTGATTTCTAGTTTTCCTTGGCTTTTTCTTATATCAGTTTGGAATGTCCAAATATTTTATTCAGTAAGACTTTTGCCCATTTACACTTGTATTGCCTATTACATGCATGAAATAGTGTTCCTTCCATAAACCATTATCTCTCCTTGGTGAGTAAGCTTGCTAATTATGAAATCTCCATTTTAAAAAAAATCAGCTGTTGAGAGGGGCACATGGGGTCTTCAACTGTATGTATAATGCTTGATTTCTTAAGTTGGGGGAGGTACAGAGGGGTATATGTTATCTATACATATTTTAACTTTAAATTGTTTTGTCAAAATATAAAAGCGAGTATTTATATTCTTAACATTCGTTATAGAGAATATAAAGAAAACTAAGTTTTCTACAAAAATGCCTTGTGGTTGGGTTAAATCTGTACACAGTCACAGAAAAGGGATAAAGTATCAGTTATTAAAACACGGATACATAGATACAAAATGTTATCCTGGCAGGATTTATATGACAGATGGAGACTAGAACCTTAGGTAATCTATGGGTCTTCATGAATGAAATCAATTAAGTTTAGAGAAGCTATTTATTGTCTGAGAGATAAAAAGGTAATTAGCAATTAGAAAGCAGTCTATGGGGGTTCTGGTTATAATACAGCAATGGGTGGATTTCTGGGACTTGGCAAAATGGTGGATGGCTTATATCTTATCTTTTTCTTTCTTTTCAAATATACCTAAATCTCTTGCTGAGCAATTTCTGGACTAAGGGGTAGGAAACCTGCTTTGAGCTAACTCATATCAGGTTAGTAATATATCCACTTCCTGAGACAGGAAAATTAGGTTATATATATGAGGGAAGTAGACCGAAAAACAGAGAATGAATGACAGCCTGGATTTTTTTTTTTTTTTCAAATTTATATCCTCAAGCGAGAGTCTTTGTTTCTTGTTGCTTCTTTCTGTAATGATGACACCCACAAAGAGAAAAATAAATGCTTTTTTTCCTACTTAAAAATTTATGTTACTCCTACTAGTTAAGTAGCAGTGAAAACTGTCCTTGTTTTACTCAATAGATAAAGCAAGTTTACAAGGTGAGAAAAATTTCTCCGCCATTTGAATGCTGTGAAATATATTTTTAAAAGTGTCACAGAAGGAGGGAAGCTAGTTTGCAGGCTCACACATTGGGCTTCCATATTTCTGGTGTCACAAATAAAGTCACTTTTGAGTAAGATAGCTGGTGTTGGTAGAATGTTCTGAGGGGTATCACTAATTTAGTTAAAATCTAAGTAGATCATATTCCAGTACATTGAATATCACTCCATAAAAAAGCTCTGTGCAACAGTTTTCCAAGGTGCAGGCACTAATCACTTTTAAAAAGTAATAGAATGTGGTAAAACGCCAGGAAAGAGAATTGGAAATCCTTGGAATATTTGAAATAGACTCACCTAGGTGATGGGTTGCTAGGTGCAGCAAACCACTATGGCACACGTTTACCTTTGTAACAAACCTGCACATCCTGCACATGTACCCTGGCACTTAAAATAAAAAATAAAAATAAATGCTCAAATGGAAATTGTTTTAGTTAAGAAGGGCATAAAACAAGTAAAGCTATCACCAGAGAGTTTATCAGTTTGGCATGGTTAACAAAAGGCAATACATTCTTTTGGAAATATTTAGTTCATCAATTGAAATTAAACCTAGTTGTGCACCTAACTTTTCATTTTATCCCATTGACTAGTCTTTGGAGTATTTGTTACCTATGAATTATTTTTGGCCTTTAAAAATCAGTTCTCAAAAGTTATGTGGAAACTTTCTTCTGTTTAGAGAGTGTGTATGTCATTAGTGATGTGTGTTGCAGAGTTTAGTTTTCCCTGTTAACAAATGAGTCTATCGATCTAGCAGCTTCTGCAAGTGTTCTCAAGCATGGCTGGACATCAAATTGCCAGTGGAACTTTTTAAACCTATAGCTGTCCAAGCCCCACTTCTCATCCCAATCAGAATCTCCAGGCACAGGGCCCCACAATCTTTTACCGTCTAACCAGGCTCGAGAAGCCAGAGAAGTCCAAGACACACTGACAAAGGTGAAGTTTTCTCTAAGAGATAGTTTGATCACCTTGATAAATAGCGAGAGAGAAAAGCTGAAGCAGGGTTATACCACCTGGTTTGAAGAGATGAGAGATGAAGGTTTTGGAGAGTTCAGCACTTAAGAATCTTGAACCACGGCGGTACACTATTGGATAATAAGAGCTTGGCTATGCTGAACGACAAAGGTTCTAGCTGACCAGTCCGAAAACACTGAGTCTTTAGGTCAAATTTGAGAGAAGATGACAGAGCCAGTGGGAGTCCTAACTTCTTGACTCTGGAATTACTGACAGAAGAATATTTGGACAGTTTTTAAGATCCCCAAAGCATATTATTTTACAACCTCTTTAGCTTATGCTTGAATTTGTGCTGTGACCGTTAGCTGCCTGGATGTTTACCACACATGCTTCTTTCTGAGCTAGCCTGTGTAGTTCTACAACAGACTGTTACATTTTGAGAAGCAGGGACCACTTATAACACTTCTCTGGCCAAGAGTCTGGCACCGCGCCACTCAGACATACACACCCAACCCTTTAGGATTAACGTAGACACAGTGTTCTCTTCCATGGCCATTCCGTCTCCACTTCCGGCTCCACACTCCAGTCACCAAGTTGGCATGATTGCTGCTCCATAGTCCAAGGGTGGGTAATGTGGGGGGGGATTAAACACACCTTCCGTCAGCTGGTGCCCAAACTGTAAGCATAACCAGGACAACCCAAGTAGCCAGTCACAGGAATGTTTCTCATCAGTGGAAGGACAAGAAAGGTGCAACTTTCAAATTACTTGGAACTGGGGCTACAGCCATTACTTTCGGACAGGTGCAATTCAAAGCGTGATCCTCCGACCAAGAACATCGTCATCGCCACCTAGGAGCTTATTAGAAATGCAGGAACTCAGGTCCCCATCCCAGACTTTCTGGATCAAAATCCGCATTTTAACAAGATAGTCAAGTGATTCTTATTTATATTATAATTTGAGAAGTCAATTGATCTGGTAATTGATCAACTGACTGCCACTCAGCCCCCCAAAACAGAGACTCAACCCTTTATGCCACCTCACACCCGCTCCGCTAGGTAGCAACCGAACCCCCAGGGACATCGTAGCGGGCGCTGCCGAGGGCAATTTGGTGATTGGCTGGTCTCACCACGTGACTGGAGCTGAGCCTTCTGTGCGACCGGATTGGCTGTTCCAGACGCTGACGGACAAGGCCGGGGCGGGCTAGAGCCCAGTCGGAGAGGCGCGCGCGGGGGCCCGAGGGGCTAAGGCGCGAGTGCGCGAGAGCGCGTGCGCGAGTGGTGGGGCTTTCTCCTGAGCCGTCGGAGGGAGCTGGAGCGCTTCTCCCGAGGTAAGCGGCGCTGCGGGCGGCCCCCAGTCCCTCCCATGCTGGGTCCCGGCAAGCGGGTTAGGCAGGGCTGGGCGGGGCGCGGGGAGGTGTGGGGTCAGCTTGCCCCGGGAGCCCAGCTTCGGGGAGGATGCAGTCCCAGTTGCCTTGGTTTCCCTTTTTCTATCCTCTCAGGCACCTTCCCATCCTCCCCACTGCGGTGACGGGTCTGCCCGAGGGGAGTTGCCCACCTGGCAGCCCTGCCTTCGCCTTTGTTTCCCGCCCGGAGGGTTGCTGGCATGAACCCCCTCCCCAGGTGGAGGGTGCGGGTGATGGGGCGCGGGCGTCAGGGGCGCTGGACCTGGATTGGGGCCGAGGAGGAGGCGGCTTTAATGCAGGGGGACTTGTCACATGGGAGAACGAAGAAGAAATGTAGTGTCACTTTGGCCAGCCCGTGGGACTCGAACTAATCCCGCGGCCGCGAGCGAAACCGAATTTCTAGCGCAGCTGTGCGAAGAGCCCTCCTGCCTAGGTGCGGGCGGCCTCGCCGGGAACGGAACCCCCGTGCTGCCCGGGAGGTTGCTTTGCCCGCTGGACCTGGAGGTTTTCACCCCAGAGTTTCAGCGAAATTGAACGCTTTGAGCCTGCTGGAGGAATCCAGAGATTCGTTCAGAGGCTATTTTTTTTTTCTTTTTTTTTTCTAAGCAGTTGGGCACCGGTGGAGCCGGTCTAAATGAGAGGCTACAAAAAGGAATTTCAGATACAGCGAAACTGATGACTGGTAAATGGTGAGGAGGGAAATGCCTGCAGTGAACTGCAGACCAGACCATCACACTGAGATTCTTCCTTAAGAAGATAAGGTTTTTTTCAGAGGAAGAGTTGTAGTTTCTGTAAACAGGTTTTCCTGGGGGTGCCCAGGAGGGTAATTACTTATTTTCAGCATGTTGCTGGGTTGTGGGGAAAGGGAAGGCAGGGTCTAAACTACACCTACTCAGACCTCCTTAATTCTTTGAAAAGTGTGTGCTTGATGAAGACCATTTCGCTGCCAAAAGAGGTTTGTATGGGAGTCCGGGGGAGATGGATTGTTGCCTTTAAATCATACTTTAAAAAGGGGAAGGTGTGTCCAGGAACTTAAGAGCAGGTTGAGCTGTGCAAGGTATTCCCTGCCTCTCCTCCATTTTCCCAGACAGCTCATAGGCAAAAAAAAAAAGTCCCTTCAATTTTCCACGGGTTAACTTCTTGATTTGTTGAATACACCTGGTAATCGACTCCGTAAGAAATGGTTCAACTAACTCATTATGAAGATATTACTGTGTTCTGGAGTTTCCATGTAATTCATTCAGATCTCTTTCTGGTATGAGATGGGCAAGGGTCTCACTACCTTGTCCCTTGGGGACATCCTGATACCTTCAAAGCCCTTTATAGCTCTTAACATTTCCTGTACAACATCATGTTTCTTTAGGAAACGACCTGATTTCAAACCTCTAAAACACACCCCATGCCTGTGAAATGTCTACACTTGCTAATAAATCAGTTTACTAGGCAAGATAAATATTTTTTTAAGAGGAAACACCTAAATTTGTTAAGGGGATCAAATTCAGGTTTATCAGCCACAGCAAATCAACTTTTGTCGGTTTTCTGAGATGAATGAAAGTAAAGAACAAGTTGTTGCAAAGCTCATTCAGAATATCACAAATGACCCTAGTGAAATATAGGTTGTCACCTGATAGACTGTCACACAAACCAAATTAGTGGGAATAATTTAAAACGTTATCAGAGTTTTCTTTTTTTTTTAGAGACAAAGTCTCACTCTGTCACCCAGGCTGGAGTGCAGTGGTACGATCTCGGCTCACTGTAACCTCTACCTCCTGGATTTGAACGATTCTCCTGCCTCAGCCTCCCGAGTAGCTGCGATTACAGGTGTGCGGCACCATGCCCTGCTAATTTTTGTATTTTTTAGTAAAGACTGGGTTTCAACAGATTGGCCAGGTTGGTCTCGAACTCCTGACCTCATGATCCACCTGCCTCAGCCTCTAAGAGTGCTAGGATTACAAGAGTGAGGCACCATGCCCGGCCAGAGATTTTTTTTTTTTTTAAGTGGCATGGAGTAGAGGGGAGAAAAGAATGCTGAGGGTAGGGTAGGTGGCATAGTATGCACTTCTATTTTCAGAGGAAAGAAACTCATCTTTGTTCCATAAACCACAGAGGGTATGCATTGTTTGTTTGGCCTGTGGAAGGGAGGCAGGGATTTTGAAAAGGTTGGGAAACACTGATTAGGTTATGCAAGGGACAACAAAAAGATTGACAGGCTTAGTCCATCTAGCAACATACTTCAGTGACCTATAGGACAAGGTTTTATTCTCTGATTCAATAAAAGCCCACTAGTGTTGCTTTCAAAGCAACAACAAAATCTTTTCCTTTCTGTCGTTTCTGTCCCCTGGGTCAGGGACGGGAAGGACAGAGAGTGAATGAGAGAGATTAGAGTCCGACCTGCATGCCTAAGCAGTAGTGTCCTTTGAGGCGGATCTGTGTCACGTTGTGTAAGTATAAGAGCCTTCATATTGAGAGGGATCTGAGCACCTTCCTTAGGACAGATACTGTAAGATACAGCTGGCTAACAGTGCCACAGGTGGGGGCACTGGGTGAGATCATCTCATAGGGAAGCATTGGGGAAAGAGGAGAGCCAGGAAATGTTTAATTCAGTAGGGCTCTGCTGCCTGCTTTTGGATCCTTGAGGAGGCATTTCAAGGCAGAGCTGCCTCATTGGCTAGCCTGGCTGGCTTTATGTGGCTTCCAGAGGACCTACCATTCACACGATGAAAGCTCCTGTGGTAGTTACGTGTCTCAGGTTGTAAGCATCAGTTACGCTTGTAATGTGCTTGAGAAAAGAAGGGCTCTCAAAGACCTAAATCTAGGCTGCCGTTCCTTCAGGTTCTTGGCTGGTGTCACCTCCAAGGCTCCCGGAAAACAAGTTGTACCCTCCTTACCAGTAGATGGCACTGCTGCCTCTGGGAATTCCTGGAGGAGCTGAACTATGGAGCTGGCAAATCAGCAGTGTGTGTAGCCTCTAGTCAGAAAATTTTGAAAGGCTATGTCAGCCCTCAAACAAAATCTCAAGGAAAATAGTTCTGAAAGCCGTAACTGTTTACATAAGGTAGGAATAATGTGTGTCATGGGGATTGAGGAATGGCTGTGATTACATTGACTGTACTTGCATGTTTCTGAAGGGAAAAGGCAGAGAGTAAACTGACAAGCATCATAGCATAGGCTTTAAATGCACCCGGCATACGTATCGTTGGTTAGTTAAACATAATAATCACGATTTCATGAAAGTTTCCAACAACTTCATCATTTCTAATTACTTGCGTGTGAAACTAGTCTACACACATGGATGGGACTATGGAAATGTACATGTGAATTTTAAACCTGAACAGTAGCTGGTAAGTGCATGCTCTGAAGATAGCAGTGAGAGTATCAGTAAAAATAATGCTGATAAAGTAGTCACTGTATTTCAGGGCTGTCCACAGAAGATAGGTCAAAATAATTCTTAATTCATTTCTTCTAAAACTTGAAAATTCCTAACAGATGTTTTTAGATTTTCTTAGTTAATGCTGACCTTTCAATATTACATTAGCAGTCCCAAACTTGTGCTTTGGTTTTAATGATGTTGTTAGTCAGGGTTAATTCATCCATCCACCTATTTTGAAATAACTGTTCTTTGTTCTCTAGCTGTTGTTTACTGTTCTTTGAGATGGGAAGGTTATAGTGTGTAATGAGGGCCCCAGCTTTGACTCTGCCTGAGGTATAGGATACTGCTTCTAGGTGCCATTACCCAGTCACCTGCTGCTTTATGTGGCTCCCATCCTATGGCTTAGGTTATCTGAGGTTTCTTTCTATCTCTGCAAGTGAACTGATGAGCTTATCTTTACTACCAATGCTGAATACTAAAATCCTGCTTGTGCTAGGTAGCGGTAGGCCCAAGAGTCCATTAATGCCACTTTATTATGTGACTAAAAATAAATCTATTCACCTTTCTGAACCTTACTTTTCTCACTTGTTCACTGAGATTGATGAGATAGTGGATGTCTCTTAAAATCTCTTCCAAGTCTAAAGTTCTATGGTTAGGTGATTCTCATAAGGTATTTCTGAAGACTCTAAAAATTATTTAGAAAATATATTCATACTGTGAGCTTAGAGCAAAAAGACGTCTTGCTAATGTTTCTTTCCAGAGAAATGGTTGTGCATTATGTTAGGATCCTAACTGTTCAGAGTAGGAAGAAACCCTTGAAGATTATTTAACTTAACCTTCTCAGTTTATAGAGAGTTCAATTCAGAGATGAGTGACTTGACTAAGGTAACAGAGCTAGTTAGTGGCAGAGAACTAGTTAGAGGACTAGGGTGCAAGCTCAGGACTCAATATAGTTTTCCCTTCTCCAATGCTGCTTTATTTCATCTGCCATCAGGCCACAGAATATGCTGTGTCTACAAGGCTGGGGCCAAGAAAATTTTCTGAGTAATTCCTTAATGTAGGGCCTTAAAGCAACAGCATGAATAGCTTTGAGTTTTGGCAGAAATTCAAGGTCAGGCTTCTCTTTGCAGCGCATTCTTTTCTTCACTGATTGATCGTGAGCATTTTTTACTGTGCATCTTTAGGCTTTAAAAACTTTTCTGCATATGCTGTTTCTTGTAAGGAAAAACTTTCATCATCCTAGAAGAATCATTCCTCAATCAGATGTTCTTAAGTTGGGTTCATGGACTCCCCAGCATCTCTCTGGATAGGAGAATCTTTCGTATAATTCACTTCCTTTGTAATCTTATGTGTTTTATCTTATACATTTCACACATAATTCTGAGAAGGGGGTCCTTAGGCTTCAAGAGACTACAAAAGAAGTCTGTGGCACACACACAAAAAATAGGGTAAGAATTCTGAGTTCTTGTCTGAGGAGCTGAAAAACATTAGGGTGGAAGAGTGTTAGGGGTAAGGTATGGGGTAAACTTATTGAAGTTCGTAAGAACATTTTTACCTTGTAACAAATTGCTCACTAAATGATGCTAATAGCATTTTACCCATCTTAATAATGTATATGCGAGTATTGATTTCCATTTATCATTCCTTCCTCAATAAGTACTCTGTCCTATTTTTAACAAAACATTTTCAAATTCATGTTGCTTTATTGGCAATGACACCCATACTAAGAGGCTCCCTTCTCCCCCAATCTGACTTGATTTCCAGATGTTCAGTTCCTTTCTAATTCATGACTTGGAGTTTTTGACTTCTGAGGTACTACACCTCATGTTCAACTCTAGGCTCCTAGGACCCACCATGATCCCAGAGATGCAAAATAATTTACATGCTAGGAATTTAAAAAACTCTTTAGGTTCCTTTATTTGTACCCGGGATTTACCACAGAAATTGCTGCTCCTCCTCGGCTAATCGTTTTCCTTTTCTATTTGCAATCCCAGATTCTCTGTTTTCCTAATTGTTTCCAAATAGGAGTGACTGGGAGTTTGTATAAATTGGAAATAAAAATCCTTGTTTAAAAATGCAAACTTTTTGAATTTTGAAGAACATTTGCTTGAAAATCTCTTGCTTTGTGTCTTGTGACACCTTGCCTGCTTTTGGTACCATAGTGACCCATGTTGGTGAATTCACCTGCTGGCACCTTTTTGGCTATGTATCTTTTTGGCCAAAGTAATATTTGTTCTTGCTTTAGTAGAAGAATAAAAATTACCTTTCCTTCTTTAGAAGGTGATAATTGGGTTTATGTAATAACCTAATTATGTTATGTAATGTCAAATTTCTGCATTCTAATCTCAGTATATTGCTGAGTTATTGTGAGATTTTGGGGGCATGATTGATTTCTCTGAGCTTGTTTCCTTGTTTGGAAAATAAGGGGAGAGAGTAGTGACTACTTTAATTGTTTCCTGTTCCAAAATCCTGTGACTCTAAGAAATTGTACCTGGTACCCAGACTAAACATATCCTAAAAAATGCTGCCTAGGGGCTGGGCATGGTGGCTCACGCCTGTAATCCCAGCACTTTGGGAGGCCAAGGCTGGCGGATCACGAGGTCAGGAGATCGAGACCATCCTGGCTAATATGGGAAAACTCCATCTCCGCTAAAAATACAAAAAATTAGCTGGGTGTGGTGGCGGGCGCCTGTAGTCCCAGCTACTTGGGAGGCTGAGGCAGGAGAATGGCGTAAACCCAGGAGGCGGAGCTTGCAGTGAGCCGAGATCACGCCACTGCACTCCAGCCTGGGTGATAGAGCGAGACACCGTCTCAAAAAAAAAAAAAAAAAAAAAATGCTGCCTAATTGGGTATTTATTTATAATCAATTAGTGCCAGGATAATAGTTCTTTATATCTGCAAATCATTTTATGGTTTTCAAAAATATTCTCTAATCCTTTATCTATTTTCTACTCAAAATGCCAAAGGACAGCAGCATGAGTGTTATGTGGGAGCTGGTTAGAAATACAGAATCTCTGGCTTCACCCATGACCTACTAAATTCGAACCTGCATTTTATCAAGATGCCTAGAGGATGCACATGCACCTTAAAGTCCAAGAAGTTGCTGGCTCGTGCCTGTACAACTGGTGCTTTGGGAGGCTGAGGCAGGGGGATTGCTTGAGGCCAGGAGTCTGAGACCACCCTGGATAACATAGTGAGACTCCATCACTATATACATTTAAGAAGAGATTAGCTGGGCATAATGGCACATTTCTATAGCCCTAACTACCCAGGAGGCTGAGGTGTGAGGAACACTGGAGCTGAGGAGTTTAAGGCTGCAGTGAGCTGTCATCACACAGTGTACTCTAGCCTGGGCAACAGAGTGAGACCCTATCTCTTAAAAAAAAATTCTGAAGTGCTGCTTTGTTTCATTTCAAGTCTTTTTTTTTTTTTTTGAGACGGAATCTCACTCTGTCGCCCAGGCTAAAGTGCAGTGGTGCGATCTCAGCTCACCGCAAGCTCTGCCTCCTGGGTTCACATCATTCTCCTGCCTCAGCCTCCCAAATAGCTGGAACTACAGGCGCCCGCCACCATGCCTGGCTAATTTTTTGTATTTTTTAATAGAGATGGGGTTTCACCTTGTTAGCCAGGATGGTCTTGATCTCCTGACCTCATGATCTGCCCACCTCGGACTCCCAAAGTGCTGGGATTACAGGCGTGAGCCCTCGTGCCCGGCCGATTTTGAGTCTATGAGAGAGGAACAGTATTTTACAGCTGAGGAAACTGAGACTCACAGTAGTTGAGTAACTAAGTCAAGGTTACTGTGCTAGTGTCTCACTCAGAACCCTCTACTCTAAACTTAATGCTGTCTTCGTGATTGGGCTGGAGTCACTTTTGTATGATGAAGTCTGGTCACTGCCCTGCAGCCCATAAGGTTAAGTGTGACTGTGTAATTGAGTTTTAGCCAACCAACAGAATGTGATGGAAGTGGAAAAGTATTGTGATCCACTTCTAGGAAAAAAAGCACAGAGAATGCGTATGGAAGTTTCTTCATACTGTTTTCCATTCTTAGCTGACTGGAATGGAGAGAACCCATAGGGCAACCTTGGAAATTATGTTTTAAACATAGCAGGACTTTTCTCAGCCTGGGTACCTGGATCACTGCATTAGGTCCACCCCACTGACATGTTCAACTGTCCAGTATGCATACATGAATCAGAAATAAACTTTTATTGAACTTGAGCTATTATACATGTTTGAGTCTATGTGGTAAGCACTTAGTGTACTCTCGTATTCACTTCAACAGTGACTTGGGACTTGAAGTTGTGGATCCTTTGGCCTAATGCATTTTTTAATTTTCATCTTTGCCAGTTGGTGATAGATTGGTGGTCATCCAACATGCAGAAATGAATGGGCAGTGAAAAGCAGCAGAGCCGATGGGTCATGAGGATGTAAGTGCGTTTGAAGGCTTCCATACCCTCTACTCCAGGGTAAGGCAAAGGCATTCTCTGCCATTGTTCTTCTTGTTTTTCCAATTCATAGAGGCTCTTGTCTCACCTGTCTCTTGGAGTCGGTGCAATATGACGCCCTGTCTGTGAAAGGCTCCTAAAAGCCTTTATTGATTCAACTCATAGGTACCATGCAAAGCAGCAGTTATGAAGACAAAACCATGACAATGGTGATGGGATGGAATCTATGCAAGGAAATATTTCAAAACAGGAATTTTTAGTGAGTTCGTATAGGGCGTGATTTATATGGGAGGGGCTGTTGAGCCCTCTTGAAATGCGCTGTAGAGATGGGAACCAGGCCTGATTATCATTTCCTTATAGCCACGTCATATGTTAGGTCTGGTAGCTTCTATTTCCCTCACCTACCACCTTCCTTCTTCATTGATTACTCTGCTTAACTTTTTCTTCATTAATCACTTTTTTAGTGAAGGAAATAACTTCTCAAAGTGTTGAAAATTCCAGATTTGGTGGATAATAGCACTGGCAAAGCACGTGGTTTTGCCTGTTCCATTTTATTTTATCCAGCATCACTGGAAGTCACATGCCCATTCATGCCTCATCTATTTGCAGTCCCTCATACAATGCGTGTGGTCACTGGCAACGTTATAACCAAAACTGGCTTTGAATTTTCACTTGTGCTGTAGATTTTTGAGACCAGAAGGAGAAATCCACTGTTTGATGTGGAAAGGACATCACATCCTTTCTGAGCTCTCCAACTTCTAGAGCTTAAACTAAAACCAGACTCCTTGAAGAGAAAATTATGATTCATATAAATTGAAGAAAAGCTGAGGATGGTTAGGAACGAGGGATAGGAGGTTAAAGAAACATACTTAGCTGAAAACTGAAGGGTTCTTTTAAGCAGTTTGGCTCAATACTGCTGAACATTTGCTAGATAGTGTCCCATTATCCAGGCTCAGACAGAGGGCACCCAGAAAAGGCTGTTATCTTTAGGTGCCTCATGTGGCTCAGTAATGAGTACAATTTACTGAACAAAATAGACAATTAGAGGATGGAGATCTCTGGAGATTCTAATAAATGTACATCATTATTGCTTTAAAGTGATGCACATGCTTGGAGATAAAGCAAAGAAAGGGCAGCTGCAAAGTACGTCAGGAGAAGAGTCCAGGTGAGCAGCCAGATGCCGACTATAACTCAGCACCTGGAGGTTGCTAAGAAAAGGAGCTGGTTTTAGTTAGATTTTCTCATTAAAAGAAAGGAGCTGGTCTTTGCTAACTTTGCTCAATTTCCTCTATATCCTATATATCCTCTATTTTAAAGGTAACTAAAAAGTGTAGCATGTCAGAAATAGCACTTGGCTGGTATGTTTCTGTGTAAATACTATACAAGGACTACATTGTGGAGGGTGCCATTCTTTAATTATTGATTTGGGGCCAAATAAAGTAATGCTAGAGATGCCAGTGGACCAGATTTAGTTTCTCAACCTTGCACTATTTATTGACACTTTGAGCCAGGCAATTCTTGTGTGGAGTGTCCTGTGCATTGTAGGATGTTCAGCAGTGTTTTTGACCTCCACCCACAAAATGCCAGAATCTCCCTCCCTGATTGTGACAATCAGAAATGTCTCCAGACATTGCCAGATGTCCCCTGGAGAGCAGAATTGCCCCTTGTTGAGAAACACTGCTGAAGGGATAGAGTGATTTAATCTTGCTCTGAAGTTCTGTGGTATCGAATTTTAATCATTTAACTTCATTTTGTTTCACTTTCCCTATCTGTAAAATATACACACATAAATAGCTAAATAGTCTAATGAAGTAATGTACATAGTACTGTGTGACTCCTTGGGGACTCTGTCAATTCTAAGAAGCGATACTCGTCTTCCCTAATTTCTAGGACCCAAGGGTAATTCTTAATTCTTTTGATAGCACTAACTGAGGAACTGTGGGAGTTTGAAGAAGGGCGAAGGTGTGTGGTATGGGAAATAATGAAGAGTGCTGGATTCTGAGTTTATTCAAGGGCTTCATGTTCTGGTTCATTGTGATAATATATTCTGGATGAATACTTTCCTTTGCAAAGTTAAAAAACAGAAGAGTGGATGAGGCAGAAAGAAGGCTGTTCAAAAGAGCAGTCAAGGAAATTGCATTTGACAAGGTGATCTGCTAATGTTAAAGTGACTCATGTATTATTAGACCAAAGGATGTAAAGAAATAGCCTCCAAAGGAAAACTATCCTCCCAAATGACTGCTGGTCCAGATCAGTTTTTGCAGACAATACAATAAAGACCAGAGAATGTTTGGAGATCAGTGTTTATTCTAGAAACTTTTACATTTCTATTTCTTCTCTTCTTTAGGAATATGGAAAGGGGTTATCTTTAATATATGTCATTTGAATTATAAATATAAATGTTTTAATATGACATGTTCTTTTGATAGTCTTCTAGTACTATGTGTTGGAATGGTCAAAGAGGCTATAACTCTGACCTCAACCTGAAGTAACCTACATTATTTTAATAGAAAGGCTCAGTTTAACTCTAAAACAGGGCCAGAGCAGGGATTAGATGTAAACTGTCTTGGCAGGTTTGCATTCCTCCTTGCTGTGTTTCTGGTCCCTGTGATTTATTAGACTTTCTTACAAAGTTTCCAACAAATATACTATATTTTGAATCTACTGTGTAGAGAAGCCATCATGGATAGCCTTGTTTATTTGCATTCTTCATACATTTTTAGTCCTAGGTGTTAAGCAAAACTTATAAGAATGTTTAAGAAGGATTCCATGTACCTTGAAGAAAGAGGCACTTTGGTGTGGAAGAGAGGTGAAAAGTGAAAGAAGCTCTGCTTTGTTAGGAGTAGGCTTGTGTTTGAGTGTTGAAGTTTTTATTCTAGTACTACTCAAAAGTGTGGCCTCTGAACCTGCTGCATGAGAATAATTTATACTTGTTAGAAATGTACGGAACTATTAAATCAGAATTTCTGGGAGTAGGCGTAATAATCTGTGTTTTAACACAACTCCCGTTGATCCTGATGGATGCTAAAATTTGAGAAGCATTGCTTTATTAGTGGTTTCTGATGTAGTTACTTCTTACAAATGGTGTCTGTGTGTGTTTACAATGGGGAGGGCGCAGAGAAAGTATTTTTTCAGGTGGTCAGAACAGATATAAGATTTTCTTGTGATAACCTCTTGGATCATTTTCTCAAATGATGCCTTAAGCCTTTTCCTGCATTGTCTAATACAGTAGCCACTAGCCACATGTGGCTTTTTCTTGCTTAAATTAATTAAAATTAAATTGAAATTCAGTTATTCCTCGCACTAGCCACATTTCAAGTGCTCTATAGCCACATGTGGTTAGTGGCTACCATATTGGACATTGCAGATAGGGAGCATGTCCATCATCAGAGAAATCTGTTAGCACTGCTTTAGCCTGTGAAGACCCCTATTTGTCAGAAACTTACATTTAGAATGATAGTATGCTCTTGTTGTAGTAAGACCTCAACTCATTTAAAACAGGATTGAGTTTTGGGCTTCTCCATCCTGGGGAAACTTTCAGTCTGTGAGTGTATCTTGCTGAACTTTTTACCTTACTGAGGCATCTGTCTGCTACAGAAAGTGCCATGGGTACATCTCTGACATAATTAAATCCACAGCCTCTGAAATATTTGCCCTTTAATCCAAGGCTGCTGAGCTGTCTTTTTCCATTTGGTCTCTCTATGCCCTGACCCTTCATGGTGAGGCTTGTTTGTGCAAGATGTCTCTTTTGATACTGCCTAGAGCTTTACAAAGAGTCTGGAAGAGGTGGCAAGAGAATTTTCACCTCCCCTACTTCTAATTCTCAGCTTGGCTCAATAAAAGTGTTTCATAAGAGGGTATTAATACTCAAACTTCATCGCTGAGGAATTATCCCCTGAAGAATTAGTCTCTAAAGCAAGTTTTCCAACAGACATATTACAGCACAGATTTAGTAATTAAGCCCTTTGGCAACATGGAAGAATTTTCAGTTTATATTATGTATTAATATTACCAATATTAGTTGCTCAGAAATTATAATTAGAACAAATGAAAAGATGTGGAAATACAGTCACACAATTTTTAAAAGATATAATTTAAAGTTTCCTGAGTCCAAGATTCTTGTGCATAGGAGAGGGAATGGGAATAAGGAGTTTGTGGCAATTAGTAGTATTGCTGGAGTTGAGGGGAAGGAGGTGGATAGAGCCTGGACTTGATCCCTGAATAGTCTTAACCCTACTGTTTTACTTTTGATGGATGCATTGCTTGTTCTCTTCCTGCCTTTCTTTCTCTCTTTAAAAATACTTTATTCACTCATTTATTTTATTTGAACAGTTTCAAGTTGAAGCAAAATTGAGAGGAAGATACAGATTTCCCATATTCCTCCTACTCCTACTCCTACTCCCTTTACATGCATAGCCTCCCCCAATGTCAGCATCACCCACCAGAATGGCACATTTGTTAGAACTGATGAACCTACATTGACACATCATAATCACCCAAAGTTTATAGTTTACATTAGGGTATATTCTTGGTGTTGTACATTATTTGGTTTTAGACCAATGTATAATCACAGGTATCCATCATTATAGTATACAGGTATTTTCACTGCCCTAAAAATCCTTCATGCTCTGCTTTTTCATACTTCCCACCCCTTTGCCCTTCACTAAACCCCAGGAACCACTATTTTTTTTTTCTTTTACTATCTCCACAGTTTTGCATTCTCTAGAATGTCATGTAGTTGAAATCATGTAATATGTAGCCTTTTCAGATTGGTTTATTTTACTTAATAACCAACATTTAAGTTTCCTCCATGTCTCATGGTTTGATAGCTCATTTCCTTTTAGCACTGAATAATATTCCATTATCTGGATATACCACAGTTTATCCATTCACCTACTGAAGGACATCTTGGTTGCTTCCATGTTTTGGCAATCATGAATAAAGCTGATATAAACATCTGTGTGCAAGGTTTTTTCTTTTATTTTTTTTTTGTGGACATAAATTTTTAACTCCTCTGGGAACATTCCAAGGACCATGATCGCTGCCTTATATGGTAAGAGTATGTTTTATTTTATAAGAAACTGCCAAACTGTCATTCAAAATGACTAGCATTTTGCATTCTCACCAGCGATGAATGAGAGTTCTTGTTGCACTACATCCTTACAAGCATTTGGTATTGTCAGTGTTTCAGATTTTGGCCATTCTAATAAATGTGTAATGATAGCTCAGTGTTGTGTTGTTTTAATTTGCATTTCCCTGATAACATATGATGTAGAACATCTTTTGATATGCATACTTGCCATCTGTATGTCTTCTTTGATGAGGTATCTGTTAAGGTCTTCGGACTAGTTTTTACTCAGATTGTTTTCTTATTGTTGACTTTTAAGTTTTTAAATATATTTTGGATAATATCCTTTGTCAAATATGTCTTTTGAAAATATTTTTTCCCAATCTGTGGATTGTCTTCTCATTCTCTTGACCTGATGTTTCAGAGAACAGACATTTTGAATTATAAAGAAGCCCAGTTTATAAATTATTTCCTTCATGGATCATGCCTTTGGTGTTGTATCTAAAAAGTCATTGCCACACCCAAGGTCATTTAGGTTTTTTCCTATGTTATCTTCTACGAGTTTTACAGTTTTGTCTTTTACATTTAGGCCTGTGATCCATTTTGAGTTAATTTTTGTAAGGAGTATAAGTTCTATGTCTAGATTAATTTTTTTGCATTGGATGTTCAGTTTTACCAGCATCATTTGTTGCTTTGTTGTACTGCCTTTACTCCTTTGTCAAAGATTAGCTGACTATCTTGATGTAGGTATATTTCTAGGCTCTCTATTCTGTTCTATTGGTCTATAGGTCTGTTATTTTACCAGTACCACACTGTCTTGATTATGGCACTTTATGGTAAGTCTTGAGGTCAGGTAGTGTCAGTCTTTCAACTCTGTTCTGCTTTAATATTGTGTTGGCTATTCTGGGTGTTTTGCCTCTCCATATACACATTAGAATCAATTTGTTGGTAGCAACAAAATAACTTGCTGGGATTTTGATTGGAATTTTGTTGATTCTGTAGATCAAATTGAGAAGAACTGACATCTTTACAATATTGAGTCTTTCTATGAATGATCATGGAATATCTATTTAGTCCTTCATTGAGTTCTTTTACCAGAGTTTTGGTTTTCCTCATATAGATCTTGTATACATTTTGTTAGATTTACACCTAAGTATTTCATTTTAGGAGATATTAAAATAAATGGTATTGTGTTTTTTATTTCAAATTTCATTTGTTTATTGATGGTATGTAGGAAAACAGTTGACCTTTATATATTATTCTAGTATCCTGCCACCTTGTTATAATTGCTTTACTAGTCCCAGAGGGTTTTTTTTGTTGTTGTTGATTCCTTCAGATTTTCTACATAGGTGATCATATTATATCATCTGAACAAAGATATTTTTATTTCTTCCTTCCCAATCTGTATTCCTTTTATTTTATTTTATTTTATTTTATTTTATTTTATTTTATTGTTTTATTGCATTACCTAGGACTTCTAGTACAATGTTTGAAAAAAAAAAGTAGTGACAGGGCACTTCCTTGCTTTGTTCCTGATCTTAGTAGGAAAACTTCTACTTTCTAGTTTCTCACCATTTAATATAATGTTAGCTATAGATTTTTAAAATGTTCTTTCCCCTTTAGTTTGCCTTTCTCACTCATTTTTTTCTGCCCTAAATGTTGGAAGGGGCTCAGTTTTCTCAAGGTGGGTGCTATTAGTATTTTGATGAAATGAATCATTGTTATGTAGAATTTTCCTGTCTATTATAGGATATTTGGGCTCTCTGGTCACAAAATGCCCATATTGTTCTAACCAAGTCATTGTGTCAATCAAGATGTCCCCCTGCAACTCTGATTGAGAATCACTGACTGCTAGAAAGAGATGAGTTTGATGGTTTGTTTATTTCTTTTTTGATGGGGAGAGGGAGGAGTAATTAGAGTTGGGGAAGATGCAGGTGCTCTGAGTGTCTGGTTCATTAATTTCTAATATCACCTAATCTTCCCCTGGTGCTGGCAGTGCTGTTGGTAGCCAATATTATTCTATTGGGATCAGGAGAATCAGGGTCTGCTACTGCAAGACTTGCTTTCAGAGGCTTGATACCAACCCAGAAACCATAGGGGGTTGTCCGTGCCACAGAGAGTAGAGGAACTCCTGAGGCTCCCACAAGATGCTGCATTTTTATTTTGATTCACTGCAGCTAAATCTCCTACATCTACTTGAAAGTAGATTGTGCTCTACACGACAGTGATCTACTGAGGGAAAAAATGCAATAAGAGCAGTTTACAGACAATCCAAGGGAGAAAGGCTTTTCCAGCCATTTGCTTTCTTTTTCTGTGATTGCACGTATTGGCAAAGTAGCCCCTAAATTTGTGAGGCTATGTGTAGACTATTGGGAGATCTGAGAATTGTTCTGCAATTAGCAAAGAAAAGGAGAACACTTTTAGACGTCTTGCCAAGGGGCCTACATAGACTATTTTGATTACAAGAATGGAAACTCAAGTTACTTTTAAAAATGGAAGGCTTAACTAAAGATGCACGAGAAAATAAGGAAAACAGAATTTCAGTCATGTGGCAAGTCTGTGAAGAATCTCAGGGGCCTTTTAGGGTGAGAGAATAGTCTGACTGGACCTCATGGAGTCAGGACTTAACTCAGGAGCAGGAAGATTGTTCTGATCTGTTGTAGCTCAAGGGTATGTCTGCACTAACAATGTTGGTCAGTCCATATTCTACTTTTAGATGATTAATGTGGTTCAGCATTTCCGTTTTAGATTCTCTCTTGTTCCTCATGTTCCTGCTTCCATTTATTGTTCCCACAACCTAACCAATGATCTGCGTATAGACCAAACTCCAAAAGAAGAAAAGGAGTATGATAGGTTTTGTAGTAACTATCATCCTGACGGTTAAAGCTTTATACCATGCAATTTTAGAGCTGCTGATGCTCTCTTCTGGTCCAAACAGCTGTGATTTAGGGATATTTGCTTTAGTAAGGGCTATGGGCCTGGCAGTTTCTCTAGAAGAAAGTAATGACGGGGTCGACTGAGACCCCACTGGGGTAGAGCAGTGCTGGGATAGAACATGAAACCTCAGTCTAGTATAACAACGCTGAATTCTTAACTCTTTGAATCATTATAAATAGTATGTGTGTGTTATGTGGACAACAGAGAACTGGAAGATTATTCAGAAAGCATACATGTTTAGTAGCAATTGTGAAAAAGCATGCATCTGTTTTTTTTGAGAAGTCTGATTCTATCCCGGTGCTGAGTGGTAGGGAAATTGTTGGACTGGATGATTGGGAAGTGGGGAGTTGTATTTCCCAAACAGTTATCTTATTTTTTCTATCTGTCAAATTTGATTCTTTTGGCCACCATGTGTTGCACAGGAATAATGACTAGGTGACTTTCTAAATGTTGAAAGACATTTTGACATCTTCGACAAATGTTGTTCAACAGCTGGGTTTGTAAGACTCCAGTTGTGATAAAGGAAAATAACTTGGCTTATTACTCTAAAAATAAGTTCCATACAAATGTTGACATTTGGGGATTACTACCTCACACAGTGTGTTTTATTCACTTTCCCCCTGATCTTGGAGCATTAGTTTCATTTGAGCCAGTGACTGAGTGTGACTTATAAGGGAATGCATTCTAATACTGCAGAAGGCTCTGTCTTTATTTATGATTTTGTGTCAGGGTAAGAATGATGGTCCTGGCTCTATTTGGACTTGCACAGCTGTGAGTGGAGTGACCCATGGCAGCACAAACAGCCCATCATTTCATTGAATTCATTTAAGGCTCTTACACTTCCCTTCAAGTAGCTGGATCATGGTGGCACCACATACAGAGAATAAGTTAGTATTTCCTTAGAGATATGCAACTTTTGTTGAAAGGGAGTCTGAAGAGAAGAGGTTCAGCAGGGCTTCTTCAATTGCTGGTTGAGGAAAGAATGTAGTTTGTTATTGAAGGGTGATGGGGATTGGGATCAACTTTCTCAACCCAGCTGCTGACTGCTGAGGTGAAAAGAGTAGAGATAAAACATTTGCTCCAGTTTCTCTTCTGACTCTGTGAAGATCCCCATCCCCTGTATTGAATTTTTAAAAATAAAAAGGAAAAATATAGAATCGTATCTAATTGGTCTTAGCATATATCCATGTTTCTTCTGAACAGGAAGATTTGTATGTGGATAACCACATGTTGCCAGAAGATTAAAATCTTCAATTTTAATTTTAAAGAAGCATTAATCTTACAGTATAAGTGAAAGATTAAGTCACTCAAATTTGTGCATATACAATTTTTCTACAAAAATAAAACAAAATTATGTTTGTTCTCATAGAATCAGGAATTAATTTGCAGCCTTGTTGAAGATTCTTTAGCAACAGTAAAGATATCTGCTCTCTCCAGGGTGTAAAGAGATTCCGAACGATGGCCAAGAGCCAGGGATCCTTTATTCCCATCCTGCCATTGGCTACTCCCCATGAGGTTCCTGCAGGATAAATGTGCACAGGGGTGGTGGAGGCAGGACTTTGGATGCAGATCCCTGAGGGCCTAGGACTGAAACCCTCAGCCCTGCACTGCCCTATTCTTCCTATGAACCACAGGAGAAGGCAGCTCCTCTCAGCCTTTTTCTTTCCATGCCCACTGTGGAATCTTCGCCTTCGCTTTTCAAACAAGCAAAGCTGTGGCTGATGCCTTGTCCTCAAACGTGACCCATCCCTATCAGCACACCCGTTTAGAGGGCCCATCACAGACAAGGAAGAAGGCAGACAGGGAGGAGCATGCTTCCCCTGACTATCAAAAGCTATTTCTTTTCCACTGGAAAGAACTTACTGGATCACTTCTGAAATTAATTATTGTCATTAGAACAGTATTTACTAGGCATTAAATGTTAGACATTATTTAGAGATTCTCAACTTAGAAAATAACATTTTTACTTTGAGAGAGCAAAATCCCATATTAGTACAGTCCTGGATTTTAACTTTTGGTTTCCTCTGGTGTTTCTACACATAATCCTCCATTTTTTCCTTCCATTAACCCTGTTACCTTAAGTTCTTTAGTCTCTTTGCCTTTATTCTTACATCTTTATTTTATTTCCAGAGTTATATGGTTCTCACCTGGCTGCAGGACAAGGTGCTTTGTAAGTAGGCATAAAGACACAGGCTGATTCCAACTTCCCTGTCTGAATTTCTTTCTGCTCTTCCTATGCACAAACTTCTTTTTTACCCAAACTGGTCCTTGGTCCCATTCTCTCCTCCCTGTGTAGAATGCTCCTGTTTCTTTTCAGTGACCACTTGGTAGCATTGATAGGCTTTGGGTCCTGTAGCCAGATAGATCTGCATTTCTATCCTGTCCCTGTCATTTTTTAGAAATGTGACTTTGGGCAGAAGATTTAATTTCGCCTCAATGTTTTTACTTTTAGAATGGGAATCATGACTACCTTATAGGATGCTTATGGGCATGGTGCTAGGGAACTGTCCTGCCCAGGTTCTATTTTCTGCCTGTTCATCCCAACAGTATGCATACGTGCTTTCTGATAAAGTTACTGAACATCAGAATTCCAGAGCTGGTCTACATCACAATTCGTGGTTAGCCATCCTCTACCTGCCAGTTTCATACCTTCCCTAACCACATCGTCCTTTGATAGGACCTAATCCTATCAGTGAGCACCTAAAGATACATTCTCCTCCTTCTACCTGTGATTGCGAAAACATTGTTCATGGACATTCAGAATGTCCTGGTATATCTGCCCATATCAGAAATTGACAGCAATTTCATAGCCATTATCTGCTGCCTTGAGCACTAATTCATTTTCTCAGCATTTGTTTCCTTTCATGTAAAGTGACATTTATCGTGAACATCAAGTGCTGTGATTGCAAAGAATACTTCTTTAAAACGAAGTTTTCCAACAGCTTTTTATTCTGAATATCATTTAATAAAATGCAACATGACATTAACAAGGTTCCTTAGACAAGCCCTTGGAGTTTATTTAAGTAGACTCTGCCCCATATTGATTCCAAATTATAACATGTTTAGCATGAATTAAACCTGCCAGTGTTCTCAGACAATGTGATGCTCTCCCTGCAATTCTGCCCTTGTCTGTCAGCTACAAGAGTGTCAGTGTTTCATTGTTCATTCTGTTTAAAACGTAAGTCTCAACCTCTTGCTCAAATGATTTAAGCCATATGTGAGGTCTATAAATTTTGGTTTCTCAAACTACCACCTTCTGTCCCTTCTTACTGTTTCTTACTCCCATTTCTCTATTTTCCTTATTGTCTCATGTACTAAAGTAAGACGTTAAATTTTTTTTCTACTCAAAGTCAGAATAACTTAATGCTTATATTTTTCTAGTTTGATCTATTTTTTCGTAATAAATATGGGCTGTTAGTTGTATATGTATGTGGGTTTTCATGGAATTAACTTTATCTCCTTCTGCCATGAGTTTATTGGTGAGAAGACACAAGTATAACTGTTGGGATTCTTTCGTTATTCATGTATATTGCTAATTGAACTTTTACTGGTTGTTTAAATTTTGTGGTCATGTATGTTTTTACCACAGGCTCTTGAGGGAAATATATAAAAGGCCATGGGAAAATTGGTGGTATGAAAAAGATCTATCAGTATGTTCTTCTCAGATACCCTTTTCAAGAAAAATTAAGATACTTTGAAGAAGATTCATAATCAGAAATACTATCTAGTTTAACTTCTTTGAATGGAGAGATTTTATAGGCTGGCAACAGGAGCTTCTGACCTTCCTTCTTCATGAGTACTGATGATGGAGGGAGTGACTGTGTTTGAGTGCATTTTAGGTAGAAGAAAGGGTGCCTGGTAACAACAAACTGTGAGACTGGTTGTACTAAGTTACTTGTTAATCCTTCTGAAGGAGAGATGCCAGGGCCTCTGCCATGCATCCTTCCATGCTAAAAATGTTCGTAGTTGGAGGAAGCAAGAAATGCAGCCTTTGAGTAAGTTGGATTTTTTTTTTTTTTAAACTCTCGATTTTTTAAAAAACTTGTTTTTGTAATTATGAGTACCAGGGAAAAAAAGTAAATGAGAAGAGAGATGTATAGCAGATCAAATATGTGGCTGCCTTGTTGACTTGTGTAGTATCAGATATCCCACTCCACCTTCATTTTTAAATAAACCTCTCTGTTTCTTGCTGTCTCAGCTAATCAGAACTTTTCTCCTGCTCTCCCCTGCTCTCTTAGGATTTAGGAAAACAGCTGATGGGATTGGGCTGGGCCTTGGAAGGATTGACAGCACCTCTAAGGGTTTACTCCTGAGGAGAGGAGAATAACTTGCCTCCTGCTCCTCTTCAAGCCTCAGATGGGAGCTCACCCCCAGCCTAGCAGTTAGCATTGCTGCTGCAGTCAGTTGTGCTCTCTCTGTCCACCTTTTCTGTCTGGAGTTCCCTCCCTGTGTTTTGTTTGTCTGTGAGACATGTGGTTAAGCCCTTTGGCTACTCCTGTGCCTACAGACCCTCTTGCCCTGGTTGGAAGGGATGGGGTAGGAATACACCTGAGGGGTGAGAGGCTCCCAGAGAGGAGACCAAGAGGTACCAAGGGCAAAGCCCCATTTCACAATTCTGTTCCAGGCTTCCATGTTTACCTGGCTTTGCTTCTTAGGCTGGGGGACTTTGTTACTTATTAGAACTTTTTTCCCTCAATTACATATTTTGTTTCCCCAATTAGATAAGGAGGCCTCTACAGGCATGGATCCTGCCATGTGCTTCTCTTGCATTCTTTGTGTTGCCTGCAATGTGGGAGGCACATAGCAGGAGCGCAGATATGGGGGTTTCATTGCATTAACAGTGTCTCTTTGTAGTTGTCTTAGGGCTCTTACAACAAAGACTGGGTGGCTTATAAACAACAAATTTATTTCTCACTGTTCTGGAGACTGGAAGTCTGCAATCAGCATGCTTAAGTTCTGGTGAGGACTCTCTTCTGGGTTGCTGGCTGCCAGCTTCTCATTGTGTCCCCCTCATATAGTGAAAAGACAGTGGACTGGCTTTCTGGCCTTGGATTATAAGGGCGTTAATCCCATTGTGAGGTCTCTACCCTCATGACTGAATCATCTCCCAAAGACCTTACCTCCTAAATGCTTCACAGTGGGGGTTAGGTTTTCAACATATGAATTTGGGGGTAACACAAACATTCAGTCTGTTGCAGTAATTTGTCTTATTCATTCCCTTTACCTTCACTTACTTACCATTCTTTTATTTTTTGTTAAACATATATTTAGTGACTACTTTGCCTGGTTCTTGCTGGAGTGACTTTTTTTTAGAAGGCTCCAGATTCTGCATACCTCCAAAGCAGTCTGCCTAAGACTGATTTGTCCATGTCTGCCTTTATTTGTTGAGTTGAATCTTAAACTTTCTCTTTCCCGTAACTCTCTGAAGAACCTGCAATCTCAGGAAACGTGAGCTCCACTTTTGACTGAAAGGGCTTTACTACTAGGAAATAGGAGAGGGCTACGTTTTCGTCTTTCAGATCTCACATAAATTGGCTGGGCGGCTGCAGAAGGGTTAGGTCACCTCTCTGTATGGTGTATTCTCAGATAATGTGAGTTAGGCTCATAATTGGAAAGGTTAGTGTAACTCCTCTAACTCAGATTATTCTCTCTGTTACTTAGGTTCTCCATTACATGCAAAATCATTGTTTTTGTTAAAGTTGTTCTGTTGTTTTGTTCTAGTTGTTTAATGCATTTTTCCCCTGGCCAGATCAATTTTTTGAGGGGCAAGGACAAGACCTAATTCTCACATATCCTTGGCTACCCTTTTTCTCCCTGTAGACCAAGCATGAGATTCCATTCAAAGTAGGTGATCCATAAATGTTTTAACCTAATTAGACACAAGCATTTTTAGAATTCAAGAGGAAGAACTTCCCTAAATACATTAGCATTTAAGCACATTCTAGAGGTCGTCTGATTTACCACCTCATTTTTTGATCATCAATTTATTCATTCTATTATTCCTTCCTTCCTTTCTTCATCCCTTTTGTGCCAGGCACTGTGTAAGGAGCAGGGGATATG
The DNA here is from genome assembly GCF_003255815.1 of Theropithecus gelada. Lineage (NCBI taxonomy): Eukaryota > Metazoa > Chordata > Mammalia > Primates > Cercopithecidae > Theropithecus > Theropithecus gelada. Next base: position 159,003,439 of record NC_037669.1, on the reverse strand, counting down.
AGGTGAGGATAGACATAGAGCTTCCATCAGTTGGAGAGGATAGACATTGAGCAAGTAATTAAAAGTCTGAGGAGAGATTTAAGTACCAAAAGCTACAAAAGCCCATGATGGGGAGCTGCCTTGTGGTCTGAGAAGGCTTTTGTGAGGGCATGATGTTTAAGCTAAGGATTATCAACCCAGAGAAAGGAAGTGACTTGCCCAAAGTCAGTCAGTAGCTCACGTGTAGCAGAGCGTGGCCTGTAGCACAGATTTCTCCCCTGCCCTGGGCTTATCCCTGTGAGTTTTGTGGGGGTGCTGAGAAAACATTCATTGTTCAAGTAATTTGATTTTGCTTTTCACTGGGGCCCATGGCTTAGCTATTCTATGAATAGCTTACATTTTGATAATTTTATGGACTGTTTGTATATCCCCCAAATTCATGTTTTAATCTAATCTCCAATGTGATAGTATTTCCAGGTGGAGTTTTTGAGAGCTAATTAGGTCATGAGGATGAAAATACCTTCTAGAATTTGTCCACCAATTCAACTTCTAGTATTTGTCCAACTTCTAGTATTTGTCTATGCTATTATCTTTCTGGAAGGCAGTTTGGCAAGATATATAAAAGTGTAAAATGTATGTACACTTTGACCCAGCAATTCAACTTCTAGTATTTGTCTAACTGCATAGCCATGAAACAATATATGCACAGAGATACCCACTACAGGTTTGTGTTTGTATGAAAAAATCTAGAAATAACCTAAATACCTATTAGTGGGAGACTTGTTAACTAATTTATTATTAGGAAACTAGATACTTATACATGTTAACTGTGGAATACCATATGATTTTTAATTTTTATTTATTTATTTTTTAGTAAACAAAGATTTACATATGATTTTTTTAAATGATATAGTAGTTCTTTATTTGTTTTTAATGGAAGGGTATCCCTGACATATTATTTAAAACAATTCTGATCATAGATAACATAAATAATATGAGCCCGTTTATGTAAAATTGTTTGTAAATGTATGCATGTATATGAATATGCAAGGCGTGTTCAACAAAATCTTATCAGTGTTTTTTCCAAGTGATTTTTAGTTTTACTTTGGCATTTTGCTGTGTTGTTTGAATGCTTGTACAATGGGCATGTCTTGTTCTTAAAAGTCACAACAGTATTTAAAACAAACATTGCCCTATTGACCAAGTGTTTGCAGCATTATCTAATTAAGTCAGAGCATTAAATGGGTACAGAGGATTGGACATTGCTTTCATAGAGCATCTATTAACTGTATATACCCTATAATACTAGGGGATATGAATACAGAGAGCTGTCCTTGTTTCCTAGGAGTTTACAGTTTAGAATAATTTCAAGGCAATATGTTACTAAGTAGGCATACTACACTGGTGTGTGGAATATGTAAGTACCCACCAAATAGAAATTTTATAATGGCATTTGGATTCAGATTTATCACTTTACTTTGAGGGTTTATCCAAATATGAAAGGAATATCAGTGATTGCTTCACACTAAAGGGAAGGGGTTTGGACACAATGTATAGACCTCCAGTACCATTTAACTGAGTGTTGCTACCAGTTTGGGCATGTATTTTTCAAAAGGAACTGGTAGTTTCCGTCATTGGCAATTAATCAGGTATCCTAAAAACCTGCAATTTAAATCTAACAGCATGGACAGTGAGTCTTCTGGATGGCAGTGTTGGAGAGAAAGTCCAAGAGTGCATTTTCTAGGAGAAAAGGTCACTTATTAGCTTTGCAGGTAAAACCTATGCTTAGTCATTCCTTCATTCGGTTTTTCTTTTCTGATGTTTCTTTAGCAGCATCATATTATTTTTTGACATTGGAAAATCATAACCTGTTAACCCAATGCATAAAAAATAGCTAGCAATGCTTTTTAGAGTTTTTGATAATTTTATCAATTTTCTACTAATATCTCATTCTTTATTGTAATTTTCTTTAGGCTCAGAGAATAAAAACATCTGTCTCTAGCTAGTGGACCAGTAGGATAGTCTTTGGAGCCAGTAGGATATGAGCCTGTGGTCTGAAGAATCAGGATAGATTTAAGGGAATTTGGTTAGTCATCTTGAATCTTTAATGTTCTCTGCCACACATTCTCCTCTTTTATAGTCTTACCATAAAAATTTGTGCTAAGAGGAATCTCTGGAAACATTCTAACCCAGGACACACAAACTGCCTTAGAAATCTGAAGTAAATCTCACATGAAATTCACTTACACATAATTAAATTTCTTTTAGTCTAAAATCTGGTGATGTTATTTAATATCAGTTCATTTCCACAAAGATTTATCAAGCTTCTGTGGATTCAAGTGAGAATGGAAGGAGAAAATTTGGAGACAACACTTCTGAGGACGTTTGCCAATCACCTAAGCGATGTGAGGTTCCATATTGTGGCTTTTGAGTGAGATTATTCAAAGGTGTTATGTGTTTTTCTCCCTCTGGGCCTTCATGTGTATGAGTGGAGTGTTGAAGTTAACCAGGCCATGTTTTTGCCAAGTGAGCAGGTCCACACTACAGTGGGGATAGAGTTCAGCATGTTTGGAAGGGAGTGGTTATGACATTTGACTATGGAATTTAAATTGACTAAGGAGATGAAGTTGGACATGAGGAGGGTGAGGGACAGTGAAAAGGTATAGTATCCAATGGATTGGAGGTCTCCCTGGGATCAGAGACTTGCTGAAGTTGTATCAGAGGTGGGAAGCTGACAGGAGATGGTGGTGGTGGGAGAGCAACATGGAGGAATTTCAGCTAAGGACTGGTCTGTGACATTGGAGTTAGGGCAGAGGACAGGGACTGAAAAGCCAGAGTATTGGAATGATCATCTGTGTGGATACTGAATTCACTTAGAGTCATGGCCACAGGAGTGATGAAGAGTGATAGGGAACCAGGAACCCAGATCTTCCCAGAATGAGGGAGAGCGGGCAATATAATTTGATTTTGTATGATTCAAAGCTCAGGATTTTACTGAAGAAGAAAGGAAGGACAATGGTATAGACGTGATAAAGATAACTCACTCCACCTCTAAGCTTTGAGGTTTAGGGAATGTAGGGAGAAAATAGTCACCACATAGCAGGGCTAGAGGTAGGGTGAACAGTGGAATCTTGCTGATGATCATAAGTTCCAGAGAGCACATGGGAAGGTTGGGTGATAGGGTCAGGAAAAGGAATGGAAAGAGCCATATGGTGATAAAAGTGTAAGGTTGGGAAATGACTTGTGAGTCCTTGAGGGCTTCTCCTTATATTCTTAACAGGGATAAAAGATGTGATTAAGTTAGTCCTGATATTCCCAAGGCTATTGATTTATAGAGTGGAATGCGAGAGAGGGCAGCACCCAGGGTTTTGGGTCTCCCACTGGACTCCTGCTTGAGGGAGTGGTCTTATACAGAGCACATAGGGCTCCCATTTAACCCCAGCTAGAGGAGGGGCTGCCTTGAGACCAAGCATTCATTACCCCTGTCCAGGGAAGTATAATGAACAGTAGAGGTCATGGAACGTTCTCTTGCTTTATTCAACTTTGTGGATCACTTCACGTATTTCACCACATAGACAGCATTCCCTTGTGCCATATTTCTGATTACTTTGTGCTCAGTGAGGATCCTTCATTCATTTATTGCTTCTTTCCTTCCCAGTTACTTGTGTTCCTTTTGTCTGGACAGAAGAAAGCTGTAATGTCTGGCAGTCTGAGGACAGAGCGTGTGTGATGGTGCCCTATAAGACTCTACTGAATTGAGATACTGTCTGCAGGAAGGCCATTTTGTCTAAAACCAATGATCACTTCTGCTGACCTAAAAAGCATTCAGTTCTATCTTCTGGTCACTCCAGAAGAGATTCCATAGTATAAGCCAAAATAAATTAAATACATCAAGTGACCTTTAAATAATCTATATTAGGGAAATTAATTTGTGTTTAACTCTTTGGAAGCACTAGATTTAAAATTCAAAATGAACTCCTTAATAAGTCCCTACTGTCTCCTTGTGGACAGATGCTAGGATCTTTAATATCTTTATTTTTTATGTCACAGTCTGTTGAGCTCTAAACATACTTGTATAAATAAAGAGATTCAGGAAAGGTTTGCCAAAAGGACTTAATTTTATTTCTAATTCCTCTTTCTGGAATCCTACTTCCTTTACAAGGATATTGTACAGAAATGTGATTTTATGAAATACTTAAATTGTTTTAATACTTTGCTTTTAAAGGTCCACTTTGTATGTAAGAGGACTTCTCAGATTTGAGTCATAATTTTCAAAACATAGTGAAGGACCAAATGGGAATATAAAGGTTGGTTAGAGAAATAAATGTGTGTGTGTGTGTGTTTTGTTTTTTTTTTTTTTAAATGGACAGTTAAGAATGTGATGGAGGTTCCAAAGGTAGCTTGAAGTAGGGGAAGATAATGCTGATGAAATCACGATTTCACGGATGTCCCTTCCTTCCTTACAAAGAAATCTATCCTAGAGATCACTTATGCAGTATGTAAATAATAAACACAGTCAAAGTTGGTTTACTGGCATTTTTCCAACCAGAACTTTATACTAATACTTCCTCTCCTCTGTGATAGAGTCATGATTATCAGTCCCTTGGAAGATCTGGAAAGTCCTGAGATAGCAGGGTGAAATCGGACCCCTTCCAGGCTGTAAACTTTTACAAGGCACAGCCAGGCCTTTTATGCCTTAAGTGGTGAAGTTCTTACCATTTGGGAAGGCATAGATGCTAAAGTCACAATGATGTGATCCTTGAATATAAAGCTACTCAATGTGTATTTGTTGGATGGATTAATTTGTCACTGCATTTTTTTAGCACTATGTATTCTTTTTTAATTCTGTGGACTCCAAAAGTGTGGTTGTGTGTAAGGATATATACAAATATACACTTACATAGGTAGACACACAGACGCACACATACACGCACAGAGATATTCCCATATGCAGAGAGACACCTGACTCTTGGTTCACACAGTTTTCCATTACAGAATGTTGCCTTTCCCAGCTGTGGTAAATAAGTGGGGTTATATAATGTAGTTGTATTTGGCCAGTTCTTTATATTTTGCCTCATAGAGGAAACAATGAAATTCATCTTAGGAAATCATTAAGTCACAGTTCTCTTGAAGGGGGATGTTGTTTTCTTCTTGTGGCTCAAGTCTGATCTCTCCACCTCTGACCTAGTTTTGACATTTTGTAGTTCTACAAAAGAAACCCAATTTTTTTTCATGTTCCAGAAACAGGCTCTTTCTTCGTAAAAATAAATGAAAGGACCTCGACATAAGGTGCATATTTTCTAATTAAGAGCATCTATGCTGCATTTAATTGATAGCGTCTCAACCTTATTTCCAACAAGTTGTTTTATTCGTAACTGGGCCAATTCTTATTAAATTTTAAAAAATTTATGTCCATATGGCATTCTAGTGGTATGCGCATTTGTACATAGCATTCTAGGAATGAAAATATCATTTTAAAATGGAAATTACAATACCAGCATGTGCCTATTTCTACATAGTTCAGCCATTTTCAAGGCTTAAAGTGGGCGGGACCACACATCTGAATTTTTCAGTGTAATCATGGGGTTATCAACGCATGGCAATTTTGGTTCTGTGAACAAGGAAATACACTGTGCTGGAGTTTCTTCTGTAATAGGTAAATATACTCTCTAACTTAAGTGTAAGGATTCAGAGCAACCACAATAGCTATGTAAAGCTACTCTCTTTTGCTTCACTAGTGTGGTTTCTTTGAGGATTTTTATTGTCATAATTCTTCACATGTACTTATATTCCAATTACTTTACTATATTTGGTGGCCCAAACATGACATTCCTTACTAGATTCCTATTGTTTTACTTAGACTCATCTTTTCTGTGTAGTAAAGACTTTCTTGGAGCTTGGAATTTAATTGGTGTTATGCTGGGATAACTACCAAGTTCATTCCCATTGCCATCTGGTATGAGCCTCTTTAGCGTTGTGTGTGCCTGGTTGCACGGTGATCTCTTCAGTCTGTTTTGTATTACTATATTGTTATTTATAATGTACATCTCATTTATTTTATAACTTATTCTAGAAAGGATTTAGGATGGTTTACAAAGATGCATAAAAATAGTAACTTAAAATTTAAGAGTGTAAGCAATAGAAGAAATAAGAAAAAAAGGCAGGATAATAAGAATAGAACTTGAAAGGGGCTGAGAAAATTTCTGGCTTTTAGGGCTGGTATTCATGCTTTTGCATGGACATATATATGAAGTGTTGGGCATCATAGAAACCATTTAAAAAAGATCTCTACTCCATTATATAATATCCTTAGTATAGAAACAAACCATTTACCTTTCCTCTTCTATAGTTTGATCAGTGTTTGTTAATCTTTAAAAAGTTAATTTATTATATATAGAAGAGCAGTTATAATGTGTGTATTATTTATAAAGAATAAAATGCATACCCTCTGCCTAGCTTAAAAATAAAACATAACCACTGCCTTTGAAGCCCCCAATGTGCTCTTTACCAATTGCATTCTCCCCTCTCTTCCCTACTGGATGTAATTAGTACACTAAAATTTGCAGTTATTCTTTACTTTTCTTATATTTTAACATCTCTTTACAAATACTTAAGTAAAAATGGAACAATAATATGCATGTCTTTTTCTGTGATCTTTGCTTCTTGTGCTCAGCACTGAGATTCACCCATGTTGAAATTTGTACCTATAATTCATTCATTTTCACTTGGGTAAACATGTGCTACTTATCCATTTCCTTATGAACAACAAACAGTGCTATCAATATTCTTATTTGTGTCTCCCTTTTGTATGTCTTACATAGGTATATATGTGTGAGACTTTCTCTGGGTTTTAGAATTACCAATTTGTTGTCATAGGGATAATCAACTGTGCATATTAAGCTTTACTAGATAATGTCAAATTGTTTTCCAAAGAGATTTCTCCTCCCACTAGTGTAAGAAGAGCTCTTGTGCTTCACAACCTTCTGATACTTGGCACTGTGTGGCTTTTTGATATTTGCCCATCTAGTAGGTAATTGAAACATTCTTTATAAAGGTATTGCTAGGCCAGAAGCCTAGCGCCAGAGATGAGTTATACGTGTCTGCTCATCTTATTCACCAGACCTTCCTTCCCAACTTCTCTCTTGTCCCTGAAGTTTTCCTTCATGCCATCCATCTAAAGCTTGACTACATCTCACTGCTTTAGCTTTCTGAATTATGAATGTTCATATGCTACTATTGCTTACATTAAACATTTAGAACACATTTCAAGTGTCTTCAGTCATGGTTCTCTATTAATTAGCTCAACCCATAAGTTGAGTAATTCATTGACATTGGACCTGGCATATGTTAAGGTAAGTACTTTGCTCTCAGAGGCTTTTGTCTAGCTAGGGTGGTGAGGGCCAATAGGACTGTAAACAATTATGTGATAAATTAAAGTGCTATGAAGGAAACATCAGGTGCTGAGATGAATAACATGGAAATGAACTTTAGCTGGTGTCTCAGTTTTGTGCTGCTGTAACAAAATAAGCTGGGTAATTTATAAGGAACAGAAGTTTATTTGTCTCACAGTTCTAAAAGCTAGGAAGCTAATTTGTACAGCAGCAATAGAAGAAAAAAAAATAGAAACTGGAAAGTCTAAGAGCATGGTTCCAGCATCTGGTGTGGGTCATCTCATGGTGGAAGGCAGAAATGAGCACATAAGACAGAGGGGTAATCAGACTAAATTCATCCTCTTATCAGGAGCACATTCTCGTGGTAATTAACCAGTCCCTGAGATGATAACATTATTATATTAATGTTATATCTTAAAGGTCCCGCCTCCCAACACTGTTGTATTGGGGATTAAGTTTCCCACATGAACTTGGGGGAACATACTCAAATCATAGCAGATCGTGTGGCCAAGGAAGGCCTCTCAGGCAAGTGAACTTAGCTGAGACATGACCAATGGGAAAAGGTTAGCCAGATGTTGTGACTACTATGTATGGGGCAGGTTGGAGGGAGAGAAGGAAACAGAGGCAGCACTTCAGGCCAAGAGGTTGAAGTGTGAGGAACTTGAGGCGGGTTAAAACTGGCATGTTTAGTAGTTGTAAGAAGGCAGATATGGCTGGGAGGCAGATGCTTGTTTGGAGGACTGTGGCAAGAAATTAAGAAAGAGAGAAGTCTTATAGCACCTCCTAGGCAGGGTAAGGAGTATAGATTTATACTTAAGTGCAAGAGAAAACTAATGAAGGGTTCAAAATGTGGATGGGGGAGGGAGAATGATAGGATCTAGTTGAAGTTTTAAGATAACTTTTGCTGATATGTGAAGATTCGATTGAGGATTATGATTGAATGATTTTTTTGTGTGTTCAAAAAAATCACAAAATTTTAAACATTTGCAGCACCTGTTACCTGTGAGGATATAAAGTGGGGTCCTTGCCCTCTAGAAATTGCTCATAATCATTTAGGGTGGTGAAGCACATAAGAAAACTGTTAGTACTAAATGCCAAGTGAGCTGTACAAAGACATGTTGCAGGATTAGAAAAGGAAGAAATAACTGGCCAGAAGCCATCAGGAAAGGCTTCCTGGGGGCAGCTATGAGGCTCAATACAGACAGGGAAGGATGAGTAGAAGTTAAATAGTAGGGAGTAGAGAAGGCATTCCAAGCAGGACAAAATGGCATGCATCTATGTTTGGATAGAACAAAGGAAGGCTGGGAAATGAATTTAGAGAGAGAGAGAAAGCTGTTAACAGGTTGTGAGAGCCCTTGAATGACCTCTCTTCCCTAAAGATGGCACCACCAGTAGAGTAGTGAACTGACACACTTCACATTTTCATGAGGATGGAGCCGATGGCTCTGGTTTAGAAGACTTTACTTGGGAATGCAATTTCTTTACAAACAATACCATTGCATTTATGATTACAGACTTATTTTATTGGTCCCGGATTAGTATCTTATAGGTCTTTGCTGGGTCACATGGTTGATTTTGGTCTGGCATTGGGTCTTTACATAAGAGAAGCAGTTCTTTTTTAAAATAACCTAAGAAGTAATTAGACAAATGCATGTCTAGCTAATAAAATAAGGGCACTCACTTTACTCCCTCAGGACTTCTTCATTTCAGCAGTAGTGCAAGGAAATGGTTGAGGCAGCATGCATCTGGGGGACTTACTTATTTAGATTAACTAGGATAAAGTCACATCTTTTAAGGTCTTACAGGAACGTAAGGTCCAGTTCAGTACAAGTCCTTTTATTTAAAACCCAAGCCATTCTCATCTGTATTTGATCCTTTATTTAATACCCAAACTCCTCCCTTGGCCTGCCCTTAAGTAGAATTAGTGGCATCTTGTGATACTCCATTCTGGCTTCTGGCTTCCAGCTTCCTTCATTTCTTAAGACTTTATATTTACCCATCATGCCCGTAATCAGGATTGGTGCATGGTCTGTCCAGGCTTTGTTTGGCCAAAGTCCAGCTGTATAATTGACATACCTCACTCTTATGCTTCCAAGAATGTGTACATTGTTCAGTCTCCTTGTCTGCTTTTCCACAGTATTTTGTATATTTACATATTCTTTGAATGTGTTTATTTAATATATCCTATTTTTATTCACTATTTTGACTCCCTAAATGTCTTTCTAAAGTTCTCGTCTTCCTATCAGAGCCCAGTGCTGCATATTTGCCCAGTCTTCTCTCATGGCTCAATACCATACATCATACCTCATTCAATGGTGAGGAAATGTCCATGAAGACCCTAATCAGTACAGAGCACTTGATTCTTTTCCTGCTCCCTCTGGAAGCACTGAGTGACATCGCCAGTATAATAACCATCCCGGGTCATTGCCAGCCTTACCACAGGTTTTTTTCAGATAATTCAAACATTTTGATAGCCTGCCACAGTCACAGAGTTAGAGAGACCCTCAAAGTGCCAAGTGTGAGATGGTGTGCCTGTCTTCTGGAAGGGTTCTGGTCTTGGAAGAGGAGGGCTTACACAGGTGAGGACAAGAGAGGAGTACAAGACTGGCTTTACCAAGTTATCTCTGACATAAGGCAGTTCAACTTTGGCAGTTGCAGGGCTGTGGTGTACCTGCTGCCGCTGCCCTTCTCTCCCCTTAACTTGTGGGCAGTGAGCTAAACAAACTGAGGACATTTTAAAGGTAGATTCTCCACTGGAAAAAGCTTAGACCTCTAATGCAACCTATAAGCAAGTGCTGCAAATACAGATATAAAGGAAACACATAATAATCCCTGAAGAGTGTTTATTAAGAAGAGAGCATGATTTAAATCTCATTGCAGCATTTCATACCAAGGACTCATTCTTTATAACAAAGCAATATCCCTGTCCTGGTAGACAACCCACAGAAAAACCATTTTGTTTCTCTGAGTACAGTAAACTCTTTGCACTGAATGCTTTCTCTGATATGTCTGTGTGTGTCTGTGTGTCTGTGTGTGTTTGTGTGAGTGTGTTTAACAGTCTCTTGTCATTAAAAAAGAATCACATTCTGAACTGAAGATGGGTATGAGGGTGCTAGGGTACTGCAGCTGCTCTGAATGTTATGTTGCCTTTAAAAAAAATTGAACATTTGCTGTCTTCAGGGAACTCCCATTGAAGAGATGGGGACACCAGACAGCTAACTAATGCAGCTCTGATCTCATTTAAGGTAGGAGCTCAGGAATTTTTGTTTATCCCCTCTCTATGTTACCAGAATATTGTACACTGCCTGGTGTGCAAAAGGTGTTCAGTAGGAATTCACTTTTTTGTTTGGAAATAATTTCAGAATTTTAAATAAGTTGCAATATAGGCTATAGAGTATACCCACGTCTCTTTACTCAGTGTTTTAGTTTGCTAGGGCTGCCATAACAGTGTATCACAGGCTGAGTGGCTTCAACAATAAAAATGTATTTTGCTATGATTCTAGAGGCTAGAAGTCCAAGATCAGGGTGTCAGCAGGGTTGGTTTCTTCTGAGCCCTCACTCCTCATCTTATAGATGGCTCTTTTCTCCATGTGTCTTCACATGGACTTCTCTCTATACATGTCTGTATTGAAATGTCTTTCTCTTATAAGAACACCAGTCATATTGGTTTAGGGCCCACTCTAATAAAATCATTTTAACGTAATTACCTCTTTAAAGACCCTATCTTCAAATATAATCACATTCTGAGGTTAGGACTGTAACATGTAAATTGTTGCAAGAGGATCATAGTTCAGCCCATAACACTCAGATTCACTTAATATTTTTCCTCACTTGCATGATGATTTGTGTGTTAAACATCTGTTCATATTCTTGTTAGCCATTTCTATATTATCTTTGGAAATAATACACAAAGTCCTTTGCCCATTTTTAAAAAATTGTGTTGACTTTTTTTGTTGAGTTGTGGGAGTTCTTTATATGTTCTGAATATTACCCCCTTATCAGACATATAATTTTCAAATATTTTATCTCATTCTATAGGTTATTTTTTCACTCTACTGATATTGTTGTTTGATGTACAAAGGTTTTAACATTTGATGTAGTCCCATTTGTCTACTTTTGCTTTTGTTGCTGGTGCTTTTGATGTCATATCCAATAAATCACCAAGTCAAATTCCAATGTTATGTTTTCTTCTGGGAGGTCTGTAGTTTTAGATCTAACATTTAGGTCTTTAATCCATTTTGAGTTGATTTCTGTATATGGTGTAAGACAAGGGTCCAACTTCATTCTTTTGCATGTGGATGTCCAGTTTTCTTAGCACCATTTATTGAAAAGACAGTCTTTTGGTATTGGTACCCTTGTTGAGAATCATTTGACCATATACAAGGAGTTTATTTCTGGGCTTTCTATTCCATTATAGACACATGTTTTCTAAGCTTACCAGATCATTAGGAGAATCCTGATGACATTTAGGAAAGGGATCCCCGCAAATAGCATCTAAAGATATTCACACAACAGTGAGGTCAATGAGGTAAAAATAATGATTAAGGACAGATTCTAGAATTAAGAAGTACTTATTATGATGAATATGACACTGCTAAAATCTGTCAAGTAAAATATATAATAAAGCCTCAGGATAATCAGACAATGGCTTATTCTGGTTAAGGAAAATCTATTTATCTCAGGATTTAGCCAAAAGTGCTTTAGTTTTAAACCTTCATTAACATAAAGTTATTAAGGGTATTATAATATAAATGATTAAGGATTTCACAAGATCATAGGATCATAACTCTCATGTCAATTACCAAGTTTAATGTAGAATAAGGGGAAACACAGAATACACGTGGCCAAAGAATACCCCAAGGAAGTTATTTGGTTTTGCTCTTTACCACATACCCAATGGTACTTTTTAAAGCAGGCTTTCTTTTTAAAATAATAGCTTTATTGAGTTATAATTTACATATTATAAAATGCACCTTAAAAATGTGCAATTCAGTGATTTTTTAGTATATGTAGAATGTTGTGCGACTATCACCACTATATTTCAGAACATTTTTGTCACCCCAAAAGAAATCTCATACCCATTAGCTGTCATGCCCTACCCCGTTTCCCCTAAGTCCCTGACAGACACTAATCTACTTTATATCTCTGGATTTGCTTATTCTGGACAATTCCTATAAATGGAATCATTCTATACTCAGTCTTTTGTTTCTGGCTTCTTTTACTTAGCAGATGTTTCCAAGGTTCATTCATGTTGTAGCATGTGTTGGTACTTCATTCCTATTTATTTATTTAAATGGACAGATGGACATTATATATATTATTTTATAAAATATGTTTTGAAATATGTATACATTGTGGAATGGCTAAATTATGATTTAAGCTAATTAAAATATGAGTTGTCTCACATATTTGTGGTAAGAACACTTAAAATCTACTCTCATCAATTTTGAAGTATACAGTATATTGTTGTTAACTATAATCATGTTGTTGTATTTTAGGTCTTTTGGACTTATTAGTCCTGTGTCTTGAAATTTTGTGTCCTTTGACGAGCATCTCCCCAGTTCCCCCTTTTCCCAAGTCCCTAGTGTCCACCGTTTTACTCTCTGCTTCTATGAGTTCTCCTCTTTTATTGTAGATTCCACATGTAAGTGAGATTATGTGGCATTTATCTTTCTGTGCCTGGCTTATTTCAGTTAAAATAGTGCCTTGTCCATGTTGTTGCAAATGACAGGATTCTCTTCTTTTTTTTTTTTTTTCTATTGTCTCTCTATATATGTATCACATTTTCTTTATCCATTTTTCTGTTGATGGTCACTTACGTTGATCTCATATCTTGGCTATTGTGAATAATGGTGCAATGAGTATGGGAGTGCAGATATCTCTTCTACATACTGATTTCATTTCCTTTGGATATATACCCAGTAGTAGTATTGTAGGATCATATGGTAGTTCTATTTTAATTTTTTGAGGAACTTCCATATTGTTTTCCATAGTCACTGTATTAATTTACATTCCCATCAACAGTGTACAAGAGTTCCTTTTTTCCCACATCCTTACCAACACTTATCTTTTATCCTTTTGATAATATTCTTCATTCTAACAGGTGCGAGATGATATGTCATTGTGGTTTTGATCTGTAGTTCCTTGATGATTAGTAATGTAGAATATTTTTTCATATTTGAAAAATATGGTCATTTGTATGTCTTCTTTTGGGAAATAGCTCTTCAGGTCCTTTGCCCCCCACTTTTTAATCAGGTCATTCACTGAGATTCGTAGAGGTTAGTCAACTTTTCCCAAGTTATATAATTAGAAAGTAGTAGAGTTGGAGTTTCAACTTACTTGTACCTGTCTCCAAAGTTGAGGCAGATTTTTTGTTTTATTTTGTTTAAAATCACAGGCACGGAGAGTTGAGTGAATCCTATTTCTTGGTACATGGAAACAAGAAATAGGATTTTATTCGGTTCCATCTTGATTATTTACTTAAATATTTATTTCCTTTTATCTTCATATTTAATTTGATCCCCCCTCCACAAGCAATGATTTTAATTTGGTTTCATGTACAGATGCTTTTCAACTTATGGTGTTGTTACATCCTGATAAACACAATATAAGTTAAAAATGTTGATAATGTGTTTAATATACCTAATCTACTGACCATCATAGCTTAACCTACCTTAAATGTGTTCAGAACACTTACAGTAGCCTACGGTTGGGAAAAATCATCTAACACAAAGCCTATTTTTTTATTTGTTTGTGTTTTGAGACGAAGTCTTGCTCTGTTGCCCAGGCTGGAGTGCAGTGGCGCAATCTCAGCTCACTGCAGCCTCCCCCTCCCAGGTTCAAGCAATTCTCCCACCTCAACCTCCCGAGTAGCTGTGATTACAGGCATGTGCCACCACACCCGGCTAATTTCTGTATTTTTAATTGAGACGGAGTTTTGCCATGTTGGCCAGGCTGGTCTCGAACTCCTGACCTCAGATGATTGGCCTGCCTTGGCCTCCCACAGTACTGGGATTACAGGCGTGAGCCACCACACCCGACCACAAAGCCTATTTTATAATAAAGATTTTATAAATAATTTTGAATCAAAATCCAAAATTCAGAGTACATTTTCTATTGAATGTGTATTGCTTTTGCACCATTGTAAAGTCAAAAAATAATAAGGAGATCGATCATAAGCCAGGGACCATCCGTACATCTTTTTGAGTGTATTATAAAATATGTATGGTGTTGTATTCATGAATTATAACAAATCTTATCTCTCTTTTCCCACTGAGCCTTGCAATTTTAGGATCTAACCATGTTGCTATGGGTACATCAAACCTGCTGCGTCTCTTTGCTATGCTTCTCCACAGAGCATCCACTACATTTTTACCCATCTATTCGGCCAGGGATGCTTACTCGATTCCCTCAAGCTCCCCTTCCCCACAAACAATACTGCTGTCAGCAGCTGCTTTTGATTGCACATGAACATTCCTCTGGGATATATACAAGGGAGTCAAATTGCTGGATCATACTTAATTTGTTGAAGTAGTATTGGATTGCTCTCCAGAATAGCTCTACCAGACTTCCCTCTACTAGCGGTTCTTGGGGGTTGCTGTTTCCCCAACACTACACCAATACTTGGCATTATCCAGCTTCCTAATTTTTGCTA
This sequence comes from Theropithecus gelada, assembly GCF_003255815.1. Taxonomy (NCBI): domain Eukaryota; kingdom Metazoa; phylum Chordata; class Mammalia; order Primates; family Cercopithecidae; genus Theropithecus; species Theropithecus gelada. Next base: position 158,988,415 of record NC_037669.1, on the reverse strand, counting down.
GGCAAATAGCATAAAATGAAATCTTGGGGGATTTTTTTGGCCATTTCTTTGATCACCAGTGATTTGACATTTCTTGCTATTTAGCTGTGATTTCTCGCAAGTGGAAACAACCCTACTGAATAGTAATCCTAACCCACAAGAAGTCCAGATCATCACTAGTTTTCTGCTGTTGTCCTTCGTCACTCCGCCTCCTTAGCACATCCTCATGGTTTTTCCTTCTCTGCTGTAAACCCTTCTCCCTTGCACCTATCCTTTTTATCTTTTTGATAATATCCATTCTGACAGGTGTGAGGTGATATCTCATTGTGGTTTTGATCTGCCTTCCCTGGGAAAAGATCAGAAAAAATCCCTGGAGAAAGATCAGAAGCTATTTAGCCCATCTTGTGTTTTTGTTGCTGTGGGAAACGAGATTCTCCTGCTTTGTACCAGCAGTGAATCAAAGAAGAAGTAATAGATGATTTGAAGGGTGAGGACAAAGGCACAAAGCCACAAGCAAGTGATGTTCCTTTAAAAGACAACATTCAAGGAGAAGCAAGTGAGTGAGGCTGAAAGAGTGAGAAAAGATTGCTAGGAAAGGGGTCAGGTGGTATCTGGAGACCACCAAGGTCCAAAGGAAGGAGGAGATGATTCACAAAGGAATGGGGTACTGAGTAATGTGGGGACCCTTGAGATTTGGGAAAGGAGGAAGGCAGGAGGAGGATTTAAGGGCCTAGATTTTTAAATACATGTACTTTTGATAAGCCCAAACTCATCAACATATATACATTAAATGTGGGCAATTTTGTTTTATCAGTTATGCTTTGATAAAACTAAAAAATAAGGAACTTTTCCATAAAAGTAGGTAGTGACACTAATAATAGTAATAACCCCTTCTGTGTGTCTGTTTCACAGTTTAGCATTCTGCTTGCAGTTTAAGGAGTCAAGGATGCCACTGCCTCATTATGCATGTAAAGAGACCATGATATAGATGGGAAAAAGGACTTCCTCAAGGTCTTTTGGAAGTTGAGATTGGAACCTGGGTCTCAAAGCCCAAGTAACTTACTGCTTATTTCTGTAACGTGATATTGGAGATTGGGCAGTGCTTGGGAGAAGCAATGGACTTAATAGAGTGGCAGAAAGGAGATAAAAGGAAGAGAAAAACTGCAGATGCAGTGTGTGTAATAAAAAATAAGTTACTCTGCCCTTAAAGTTTATGTCCTCTAATCTTCCACTTTAAATTGTTCCCTCAGATTTTTCTAGTGTAAATAGGTTGAGAATATTAGAGCTGATTACCTTTTCAGTTCTCTAGCCCAGTCATCCTCATTGGCCAAAGGCCAACAGACAGTTTTCTGGGTTGAGATGTAGGAAGGCTTTGGCAGTGGGCAGCAGTCCTTCTTAGCCCATCTTTGCCATGGAGCACAGTCTCTTTGGGTTGCGCCACCTTTACAGGTTAGCTGGAGTCAGGCTTAGGTCATATACAGGGATTCAGATCTACAGATAAGCCAATGAAAGGAAGATAAATCAAGTGCAAGGCCAAGAAATAAGAATCAGGTCACCACATCAAAGCCAGAATGACAGCACTCTGAGCTGGGAGGGCTGGGGGCACTGCCTCAATTCCTCACGTGAGATAGTTGTGCTAGAGCCCAAGAAGCAGATAGATCCAAGGCAAAGAGACAAGGACTTGGCGGGGGCGGGGCCAAGGCTCCAGTGGTTTCTCATTCTTTGCCTGACTGAGCCAGTCAAAGACTCAGACAAAGGGCAAGACAAGTGAGCAAGTGGGTACCTGGCCATTTGGGACTGTGCTGGCGGTGAGCAGGGGAGGCAGCTGATGTTTTATAAATTGTTGCAAACAACACTCCTAAGGTCTTGGGCTTTGTTTTTGCAGAGGGGAAAAAGGGCCCATTTGATTGTGCTTTGTTATTCTCCTACTCATTTTTTTTTCTTTTTTATTGTAGTGATGGCAGTGGTGTTCAGCCAGGAGCGAGTTATATGAGGTAGAGTTCTGCCCAGGGGAGGTGCCAGGGGCAGGCGGTGAGATAGGCTACCTGGGTGTCCGCAGAGCACCCTGGAACACCCATTTCAGTGAGTTGTCTGACCCAAGAAGGTCAGCACTCTGCTCTCCCCAGTTTGTTCTTGGGTTGAAGGATGGATCTTGTAAAATCTTGAGCAAAAACAAAGGCTAACTCTATCCCTAGGAGGAATGTTTGGGTCACATTTCCTCTTGGAAGACTACTTCCACAGTTCTCAAAGTGAGAAGGCAGAAATGAAAGCACTTTCCATTGAATCTGTAAATGTCTAGGTAATTTATAGATTCAATGCCATCCCCATCAAGCTACCAATGACTTTCTTCACAGAATTGGGAAAAACTACTTTAAAGTTCATATGGAACCAAAAAAGAGTCTGCATTGCCAAGACAATACTAAGCCAAAAGAACAAAGCTGGAGGCATCATGCTACCTGACTTCAAACTATACTACAAGGCTACAGTAACCAAAACAGCATGGTACTGGTACCAAAACAGAGATATAGACCAATGGAACAGAACAGAGCCCTCAGAAATAATACCACACATCTACAAGCATCTGATCTTTGACAAACCTGACAAAAACAAGAAATGGGGAAAGGATTCCCTATTTAATAAATGGTGCTGAGAAAACTGGCTAGCCATATGTAGAAAGGTGAAACTGAATCCCTCCTTACACCTTATACAAAAATTAATTAAAGATGGATTAAAGACTTAAATGTTAGACCTAAAACCATAAAAACCCTAGAAGAAAACCTAGGCAATACCATTCAGGACATAGGTATGGGCAAGGACTTCATGTCTAAAACGCCAAAAGCAGTGGCAACAAAAGCCAAAATTGACAAATGGGTTGTAATTAAACTAAAGAGCTTCTGCACAGCAAAAGAAACTTACCATCAGAGTGAACAGGCAACCTACAGAATGGGAGAACATTTTTGCAATCTACTCATCTGACAAAGGGCTAATATCGAGAATCTACAAAGAACTCAAACTTACACACACACACAAAAAAACAACCCCATCAAAAAGTGGGCAAAGGATATGAACAGACACTTCTCAAAAGAAGACATTTATGCAGCCAACAGATGCATGAAAAAATTCTCATCATCACTGGACATCAGAGAAATGCAAATCAAAGCCACAATGAGATACCATCTCACACCAGTTAGAATGGTGATCATTAAAAAGTCAGGAAACAACAGGTGCTGGAGAGGATGTGGAGAAATAGGAACACTTTTACATTGTTGGTGGGACTATAAACTAAGTTCAACCATTGTGGAAGACAGTGTAGCGATTCCTTAAGGATCTAGAATTAGAAATACCATTTGACCCAGCCATTCCCATTACTGAATATATACCCAAAGAATTATAAATCATGTTGCTATAAAGACACATGCACATGTATGTTTATTGCAGCACTGTTCACAATGACAAAAACTTGGAACCAACTCAAATGTCCATCAATGATAGACTGGATTAAGAAGATATGGCACATATACACCATGGAATACTATGCAGCCATAAAAACGGATGAGTTCATGTCCTTTGTAGGGACGTAGATGCAGCTGGAAACCATCATTCTCAGCAAAATATCACAAGGACAGAAAACCAAACACTGCATATTCTCACTCATAGGTGGGAATTGAACAAGGGGAACACTTGGACACAAGAAGGGGAACATCACACACCGGGTCGTGGGGTAGGGGGAGGCAGGAAGTACAGCATTAGGAGATATACCTAGTGTAAATGATGAGTTAATGGGTGCAGCACACCAACATGGCACATGTATACATATGTAACAAACCTGCATGTTGTGCACATGTACCCTAGAACTTAAAGTATAATAATAATAAAAAAAAAAAGCATAAACTTTAATAAGGAAAAAAAAAAAGCACTTTCCCTTTTCTGTTTGTGCCCCTAAATTCCCCTGCACCTTCAGTCTTCCTTTGGCCAGGTAACTTCCTTTTGGGTTGGCCCAGCTTCCTCTGCCTGCTGCTTAGGGTTACAGGAGAGATGGCCCATCGAGAAAGGACTCTAATCCTTGTCTTCTGTTTATGGAGTAAATAGGTACTTGGCCAGGATTCCCTGAGCTCTTGCTCCCAGGCTAACTCATTTGCCTGAGTTCTGAGGAAACAGGCAGAGTGTCTCTTCCCAGGACAGCCCAGGGACATTCAGAGTGATCACCCCGGATGCTGCCAGGTTTTTGTGTGTCTTCCAAACTAAGACTTTTATACAAACTAAAATCACCCTTTGAGGATAGAGAACTCCCTAAATGGAAACATGTAGCAAAGTGGATGGAGGGATGGCAAAGTGGGGCAAGGCTGTCTCACCTGCATGTTTTGGCTAAAAATGGTAGAGTTTATTGGAGCTCAGTGTGTGTGTGTGTGTGTGTGTGTGTGTGTGTGTGTGTGTGTGTATGCGTGCGTGCGTATGTATCTCAGATCTTTGTTTTTAGTGACTCACATATGTGCTCCTGAGTTGCTTTTTGTGGACGACATGGCGTATACCTCCCTATTCTTCTCAGTCCTTTTGGGCATCCACTCATTTTATATTACCTTAGGGATGGTTCCAGCCTTCCTACCCAATTCTGAAGTATTAGTAGACAAGTTACTCCCAAACAACTAGGCAGTGTCTGATACCCTTGTGGCAATCAAGTGATGCTCTACAAATCTGCTTTGTAGAGCTGAGCTGAGTGGCTAGGGTCTTTGTAGAGATGAGCTGAGTGGCTAGGGTTAGATTAAGGCTTGGAGAGGTCCAAGAAAAATTAGCAAGTTACAAAGCTGTAACCCTCTGAAAAGCCACCGAATTATTAGTGATATTTTCAGTTTTAATTATTGATGGCAACTCAATAATTTAAGTAGTTAATCAACTCAAGAATAAATACAACTTAGCAGGAAGTAATTAAAAAATTGAGATGTTTAACTGGAGGAGTTTTAAGATTAGAAGTTATCTATTCAGTCAGAATAATTGCACTAAATACCAAATTATTCATTTACCAAGTATGAAATTTTTTTTTTCTTTCTCTTTCCTCTCTGATGCTCACACACATGTATTTTATCATACTTGGATCTTGTAGGAAAAAGACTGTGAAGGGACTGATCATTTTCAAATCATTTATCCAGTGAATAGATATTGAAATATTATTTTGTATGTTATCCTCTGCTCAAAACTGTAAGGGTGTTAAGATGCTTAAAACATGATTGTTGCCTTTCAGAAACTGTCAGCCATTAAATTGAGAAGATAAGACAAACTTGCAAAATAAAATAATAGTTATATAAATATTGAATTCAGTGAGAGTGCCAGTGGTATATAATTAGGTTCTAGAAGAATGGATCAGATAGCTGTGACTTATGAAGGGGGAAGACATAATTGGTGTCTGCATTTTACCAAATCATTTATTTCCGCCTGGATTTGTTCCCTGTGTGTAAAGAGAGGCCTTCAACCCTGGTCAGGTGAGATGGAATATGCAGTGCATATACATTTATCTGGAACTTTGTCCAGAGAATGGATCTTTCCAAAAACAGAGTTACATAAATCCTCTCAGTGATTCTTTGGGGATTGTTGAGATGTTCATCATTGTCTTTATTTTGCAGGTGCCTTAGTCTGTTTGGGTTGCTATACCAGAATAATATAGACTAGGTGGCTTATAAACAACAGAAATGGATTTCTTACAGTTGTGTAGGCTGGAAGTCCAAGATCAAGGTGGCAAGCTGATTGAATATCTGATGAGGGTCCGCTTCTGGTTTACAGATGGCCGTCTGCTTTCTTTGTCCTCACATGGCAGAAAGGAGCAAAGGTGCTCTCTGGAGTCCCTCTTACAAGCGCACTCATCCCATTCTTGAGAGTTCGTGATCTAATCATGTCTGAAAGGCCCTATATCCAGATACTGTCACGTTAGGATTAGCTTTCAGCATGTGAATTTTGGGAGGACACAAACATTCTGGTTATAGCGGCAGGTAAGGAACTGCAGGTCAGAAGGGCCCCAGCAAAGTATCATTATGAATTGAATAACAGATGGGACAGGCACGAAGCTTGAAAGCAAGGAATGAGTGTGTCTTGCCCGTGACCGTCTTACTCACTTGCTGAGGGAGAGGTGCTAGGTATGCCTTCTCTTCAAGGCAGGACCTCATCATGTAAAGGAGCTTCTGGGTGGAGGCTGAGTGCTTTCTCTATATAGCCAGAGGCCTCACTCCAATGCTTGGGATGTGAGATCTAAATTTTGCACAGATGTTTTCTTGCTACTTGCCAAGGCCACAAACAATTGGGGGAATGGACTCTTTCCACATACTTACTTGTCATCTCATCTAAGGTAGATGGTTGACAAAATAGTGCTCTATGCTAAAGTGAGCTGCCTAAGATTCCCTACACATGAAAAAGAAGCCTAGAGGAGAGCAAAGATGGGGGACCGTTCAACTGCATTCCCAAGAGCTGACAGGGATAATGGCAGATGTTCATGGTCTGCTGCCCCTGCCCTGGCCATTCATACACATTCATTACTGTAGAGGGTATAAATAGGAATAAGGAACTGATGGCTATGTGAAGGTGGATTTCAAACTCTTTGGGTTGTGATTAACTTCCAGAGGCTTCAAAATAACTGATTTATGTGAAGTATGATGCGGAAACTAAGCCACTAATTTTCATCTTCACCATATTTTCTACATGTAAAGTTGGTTACCTTTGGTACTTGACAATAACTTCAAGGAAGGAATGCTTTGTCTAATCCTTGCTCCTTCTTCAAGGCCCAACTCAAACGCTTTCTCCCCTGGAATCCTTCCCAGAGCTCTTTAGTCAAAATTAATGATCTTGTATATCCATAGCTCTTTGTTCATATGTCTTCACGTATTTGGTTATTCACATGTGTGTCCATTTCCTTCATTCAACTCATATATTGTTTTTTTACACTCAGAAGCTAAAATTAGTAGGCAGTCAGTGCTATGATTGTAAAGTGTCTATCTAGAGGAAAGACAGTACAGTTCAATGTACCCAGAGTGAAGTACTATCATCCTAGTACTTAATATTTGGATATTTTCTCCATTTTTTAAAAAAATACTAGGACCTGTGTGAATGAAAGCTTAGTCTCTAGATAGACACAAGTAGGGTCTCTTCACCTGAAAAGGAACTCATCCTCTTCCCTTTAGCTCCTTAAAGCTTCTCCTCTGGGTGGCAGAGTGGTTTGATGAAAGGAACATGAACTTTAAGCTGACCAGATAGGTGATCTTGGATAAGTTATTCTTATCTTTCCACATACCAATTTCTCGGATATAAAATGTGGATAATTACAGTTTCCTTGAACAGTTCCATAGCACAGTGTTGTCACTTTTCATGCCTTCATCCATACCTTCATCATTTCTCATCTGGATGTTTCACTGGAAGATGACCGTCCTAGCTCAGGCTGCCATCACAAAATACCATAGACTGGGTGGTTTGACAAGAGAAATTTGTTTTCTCACAGTTCTGAATGCTGGAAATTTGAGATCAGGGTACCAGTATGGTCAGAATATGCTGAGGGTTTTCTTCCCAGTTTGCAGATGGCCACCTCCTGGACATGTTCTCACATGGCAGAAAGAGAAAGAATAAGCACTCTGGTATCTCTTCTTATAAAGGCACTAATCTCATCATAAGGACCTCACCCTCATGACCTCATCTAAATCTAATTACCTCCCAAAGACTCCATCTACAAATACCATCACCTTAGGGCTTCAACATATGAATTTTGGGGGAATGATTGTGCCATTCCAGTTCACAGCAATGATTGCGCCATTCCTTCAATCCATTCTTGCTATATGGAATATAGATCGGTCACCATTTCCCTACAGGCCAGAATAAAATTCACATTTCTTTGCGTAACACTTGCAACTCTGACTCTTCAGCATTGTATCTCTCTGCCTTCATGTTGGTTGGTTCTTCCAGGAAGCAGACACCAACATGGGATTAGAAACGCAAAAGATCAATTGGGGAAAACATCTGTGAAAAATAATAGGGGAAGGGGAAAAGAGTAGGTAGGGAAACTTTAGACTGCAATGCCAAGTGCAGCACATGAAAAGAAAGGAGGAATCAAGTACAATCAGGTAGGAAGAGCGTTGGACTGCAGTGTAACTCAGCAACAAGGAACTTTCGTGCTGAGTCCCCATTGGTCAGGAGTGGCAAGCCTTGCTTGGTTATTGGCTGGAGCTACCTTAGTAGAGCATGACCTCAGCTTCAAAGCTGAGGCAGATCCTAAAGACACCCACAGCTAGGAGTTGTCAGCTAACTGTACTCCTTGCGGCGGATTCTGTCTTGAAAATAAATGTGAGCAGCATACCTCATGACCTCTGCAGTCTGCTTTGTGCTCTCTCCTTTGCCATGCCAAGTTCCTTCAACAACCATTCAACAAATATTGAGTGCCCGCTTTGTGCCCATAACCAAGCTTGCTGAGCAAAACCAGGCTTCTCTGGAGTTTGCAGTCTACTGGGGGAAATAAATGCTAGTCAAATATTCACAAAGATGGTGCATAACTGCCAGCTGCACTGAATGCTCTGCAAAGGAAGTCTATCCTATAGGAGTGGGTGGCAAAGGAACCTGAATTCCTTGAACTCATCCCAGTTTCTTGACTGTCTGTCATTGTATGCGTTGTCACGTCTGCCATAACGTCCTTTCCCTGCTTCTTTGCTTGGCCAACATTCTTCAGTAATAACAACCATGAGCACATATTGAGGGTGACCAAATGTCCTAATTTGCCTTGGACACTTCTGGTTGACTCCTTTTGTCCTAGTGTAGTAATTAGTATTGCCCTCTTTCCTGTTAAAAATGTCCCAGTTTAGACAGTATATTATATAGTCACTTGTTTGCCAAGCACTATTTTAACCTTTTTATTTACTATTATTATTTTTATTGTTTTGAGACAGGGTCTCACCCTGTCTCCCAGGCTGGAGTACAGTGGTGTAACCATAGCTCACTGCAGCCTCAACCTCCTGGGCTTAAGGGATTCTTTGGCCTCAGCTTCCCAAGCAGCTAGGACTACAGGCAAGCACCACTGTGCTTGGCTGATTTTTAAAATTTTTTTATAGAAACAAGGTTTCCCTCTGTTGTCCAGGCTGGTCTCGAACTCCTAGGTTCAAGCAACCCTCCTACCTTGGCCTCCCAAAGTTCTGGGATTACAGGCATGAGCCACCATACTTGGCCCCTAAACTTTTTGTACAGAATATTCATTTAATGCCCACTATACCTCTAAAACAGTAACTTTTTCAAAAAGTTGCAATTTTATAGTGGGAGAAGTGAGGTGAAACAACCCACTAAAAGTCACTGAGCCAGTGGTGCTGGGATTTCAGCCCAGGAAGTCTGTTCCTGAACCTGTGCTTTCAACTATCAAGCTGTTTTGCCTCTCAGGAGACATTACTTGGAAAGCCCCCTGCCCTGCCCCACTCCTCAGCCTGGCTTGGCTGTTTCCCATGTGATCCCTCTGTATCCTGTACATGCCTCTGTTACAGCACATTGTGATGGCACTGGAAACTGTCCCTCACTCCTCTTCCCCTTCCCAGCACCTCACACATGCTGAGTGCTCAGTCAATCTGTTGAATACATGGATTGAGACAGATGAGAGAGTTGCCCATACATGGCACATGGACTGTTAAACTGGAACAGGACGTTGGGTAAGTTATTTTCTCCTTTTTAGATGTTTTTCCCTTGTCCAACCTTCAGAAGTTTACTTCCTCTCTGGTTTAATACTGTCCTTAGACCTACTGAATTATAAGGACTGTGGACTGAAAAGGGGCAGCTTTGAAAGAAGTGTATCTCATAAGTTCTTTTTCTTTGTTTTGTCTAATTCATTTTGTGGTGTCACATTCATTGCGCAATTTATATTTCTTTTCATGTCCCTGAAGTAATGTTTTATTTTTAGATAGTTCTAACCCTGAGAACATTCCAAAGACAATGATATTTCTGTTTTTTTTTTTTTAATAAAGGAATATATAATTTTTTAAAAGCACATTTTGGTAAGGGACAGGACAGTCGGGTAATTGGGGGGTGAAGGTGATTCTGTTCACTATTGTTTTCCCCTTTCTCCTCCATAGGGGCTAGTCCTGAGGTAATGTTAAAAAAAAAAAAAAGCATATAGTAATCCATTCTGAATATGTCATATCCCCCTTAGTGTTCATAGTTGAGACCTTCCATAAACTATTTCTTAAGACACTGAAGATGAACGTCTTGACATGGTTATAGGGAGCAGAGATAAGGCATTCAAGGGGTTGCTTTTCAGGTAGAAGTTTTCGGTCATCTGTACAATGCATACCCCAGTATCATAAATGATAAGATTTTATTTTCAACTATTCTTTTTCTTGAATTAAAAAAAAAACCGTGATTAGGAAATTTTCAACTAGATGAAACCAAAGAACAGCATCATGATCCATGTGTATTCAGCTTCAACATTTACCCACATTCTTTTAATCCTCCTACCAGACTTGCCTATCTGAATCATGAATGCTAGGCCCTCTGGTCAACTAGATTTTCTTCAATGCTTGATTTTTCCCTTCAAACAGACTTCTATTACTCTCACTAGAACAATCAGTATTAGACTTATTCCAGCCACTCTTCCCTTCTCTCTCCCACTCTAGAGAAGAAATGGCCCTCACATTTAGTTTGGAATAGGGTGCTGTGCACGTATCTCATTAGGAAATGGCGTAGATATTCAGGTGCTATCTAAAGATAGTTCATAGGAGAGAAAAGGAGGCAAAGAGAGGTGATCCATGTGCTGAAATGATGAAGGTACCAGAGCTGCTCCTTGAAGGATTATTAGCTTTTGGATGGGTGATGGAAATAAAAATTGTTAATTGTAATGACAACAATAGCTCACATTTTGACATGTTTACTATGGTCCAGGCACTGTTCCAAGTGCTTCACATATATTACATCATTACTATATGTGAAGGTGAGGTAAAAAACTATTAACATCCCATTTACAAATGGGTTGGAACCTGGGGCACAAGGAAGCTAGTTCCTTCAAGGGCGCACAGCACAGGGAGATAGAAGTTCAAATATTCATGAGATCATAGAGTAGGAGTGAATATCAAGACCAGCTCTTTTATTAAGGAAACCACAGTGCAAGGGGTAAAGGAGTTTCTCCAGGACACACAGTGAGTGGGTGGTGGGTTTGAGACTCTTTTCCGGGAACCTAGATTTGAGTGTGGTGTGTTTCAGTTATACCAGACAGTCGTCTTCACTAACAAAAGCACCTCACGAGGCCTCATGATGTCAGTTCTCTACCTTTTAGCTTTTGTTAGGATTGACTCTTCTTTTACTATTTCTTTCTTCTAGGAATAGTTCTTGCCTTTTATATTTTTTAATCTCAGCTCTGCAAATTATTGAACTTAGCTAACGTTTAGAGAATACTGCCTGTTCAAAACATGTTCCAAAGACAATGTAAAGTTAGGGGAAGGGTCTCTTGCCTCTTTATTTGAAATTCCAAATATAAAATGAATGTTTTCATGTTTCCCCCATTTCCTCTGCCATATAGTCTCAAAAAATTGACAGATGTCTGAAGGATAATTTCTTTCTCTGCCACCAAGGGCCTTGCCCACTATGGTACTTATTCACTTTGTTTTACTTTTATAATGGAAAAAGTTTATGCAAAGCAAAAACTGAGCACTGAAACATCACTGATTCTCAATCAGAGGCTACAGCAAGAGATGGGAAATAATTGCGTTATAAGGATTTCCTCTTTCACTTTTAATTTTTTAATGCACGTTACTGTGTACTCATGGGTTTCATCTATTCAGTATGTTACAATCAATTATAGTCATTATTATTTGGACCAAATTTGGCCACTGAAAGCCTCCTTTGTCCTTTTGGCATAAACCCATTAGTCTTTGAATACTTTCTTGTATTCAGTGATAATAAGATGTCCCATTAAGGTGTCATGTTGTACTTTCTTGCTAGACTTTTTTGTAATAATTCTTTTTCTTGCTATTCTTTTTTGTAATAATTACTTTTATTTTTTTTCTTTCGTGAAGATTGTATGGATTTTAGAAACTCTTGAAAAGAATTGAAAGCCATTAGTAAGATCAATGTACCATTTGAGATTTTTTAAAAAGTATTTCAGCCTTCAAGAGCAATATTTTTAGTGTGAGTCTTATTTTGGAAATGGAATCTATAAAGTTTCTAAATCAGGGGTTTCTATTTTTCACTAATTTCATCTTTTCTCTTGTTCAGCTCTTCTAATTTCTGTCTTTGACTGCTGAGCCACATTAAAAAAAGAAAGCACTATTATTGCTTACTAAGGAGATATCATATGGAAAGAATTCTCAGATCCTGACCTTGTCCAAGGAGTGGTGAAAGGGATGGCATCCCAAATGTTAGCTGTCCTTTGTGGCCTTCTGTGCTCCTGGAGTCCAGAGGTTCTCCCTCTGTACCTTCTGACCTATCCAACATTGACTAGGGGGAAATTAGCTTATTCATTTCAGTGATGTGTCTGGAGTCCACCTTAGTTCTCTTCTTACTTAATCTCTTGAGCATTTGAGCTGTTATTGTTTTTTTTTTTTTTTTTCATCTGTAAAGTGAAGCAAAACTGTAATTTTGAGGTAAGCATTAAATGAACAATGCTATACACTATAAATAAGGGACTTGAGGCATAGTGAGGGTTTTGTACCTGTTGAATTCCTTCTTCCTTATGTTATATTTACTTACACATGCGGGATATGTGTCTGCTTCATTTCTATAAACATTTTCATTGTTAAGTATAAGACAAATACAAAAACCTCCTAAAATAATTGTACAGTTTAATGAACTATTATGAGATGAGTATTTTTTAAAACATTATCCATGTGAAACAGGCCCTGCCTTTATTAGGTGAGGTATACTCTGATGAACAAGACAAGGGTCCTGCTTTCACAGAGCTGATGACTCTGTAGCATCTCGTACTGCCAGAGATCAGACATAGGAATGAGAGAATACATTTAATTTGGCTAAATTAACATTGGCTCAAATCCAGCAAAAGACCTTGTTAGCAGAAGGTAGAGCTCTTTGTCCACTATGGTGTCATTTGGGCATTACATGGATGTATGGGGTTGGCCATACAACCGTGAGATAACATGAGATTCCATGTCTCACTTCCATGGTTATGGAAGGACCCGCATGCTTTGTAGTTTTACGTCACAAAATGATTCAGAAAAATGCAGATGTTTACAAATCCTATACTTGTCCCAGAAACCTTAAACTCCCACTTGAAAAGGAAATTCAAAATTTCAGGAATCCCTGGGGAGGAACTTCAACTCAGGATCTTGGCCCTGCTTGACTCTCAGGGGTAGCCACCAGCAGTTGGGTGCAGCCCTGATAGAGAGTAACGTAACTCAGCCTAGACTTCTTCCTCTCTGGGCTCCTCCCTTGTCATGTCCTCTGACTGTGACTCTACTGTGTATCTCCTTGACCTGCTCCCCACTCTCTGGGTCTCTGGACTTGATAGCCTTGGTGAGTTCTAACTGCTACCTCTGGGAGTTCCTCTGAACCTTACCACCCCACTCCCATTCACTTCTCTTGTTCTGTCCTATTTAGATGTGGTAACGCTGCAGGATAAATCTTCTGGAACTATCTCCCAGGCTCCATGCCTTATAACCAAAGGAGATGCTAACATGCTTTGTTGTATAGCCCCAGTCTGGGAGATCAGACAGTGGTTTCCACTGGCTTGGGGTTAACCATAGCGATGTCTTTTTATCTTCTCTGTTATTGTTTCCTGGCTTGTTTTTTATGCTGATCCTTAAAAAATGTCATGAAACTGTGACATTATGACAATTAGCCCTTAGCACTGCTGTTTGGGACCAGATAAGGGAAGTTTCTGACATTAAGATTGGTTATGCAAGGACCATACTACCTGTCTCAGTATCCTTCTTGGGCTCCCTGGCATTGTTGGTTAGTTTGCTCTGGACCTTGTCTGCCTAACAGGGCTTCGGCTATCTTGAGAGCAAGGACTGTGGCCATCTTTCTTCCCTGGAACCTGAGCACTGAGCGTCGTCACCTTTCCACTGTGTGTGGCAGCAGCAACCAGAGAAGGGCTGTGGGTTTGCCTGTTTTGTTGCCTGGTCATCGTCCAGGAGGGCAGCCTCCGTTGTGTCATTAGAGTCGAGGCCCAACTACATGGTGCCTTTGAGAGAGCCCACTCTCATAAAGGAACTTTACAGAGATATGCAGATGAATACTGTAATCTGGGTGTTGCACTCTTTTTAGCAAAGAGAAAAAAAGAAGATTGTTACTGTATCTAGAGTGTTGAAATTGACTTTAGCGTGTTCTTTATCAGTGGGACCCAAACATTTTAGCCTGTTATAGGCCTTTGGAGAAGTAAAAAGAAAGATGACTGTGGTCCTTGTTGTTATGATATCTGTGGTGCTGATAAAGGGACAAGGCCTAAAACAGCTATCCAGCAGTGGTAGGGAGCCTGAGAAGTGCATGCTGGGACAGGCATTGTGGGCTGCAGATTGACAGGAGGGCAGGAAAGGCCCATAGAGATGGCAGAACATGAAGGCGTTGAGTTGGACCTTCACAAATGGGAGGAGTCATAGGGTAGAGAAGAGTGCTTTAGAGGAGACCATGGCCTGAGCAAAGCTAATACACAGGGTGTGTTTGAGAAAACTGAGTGAAAGTAATGTAACATTAGCCTTGAAAGGGCATGTGGGGCGGTAGGAATAGAGCAATGCTGAGAAGAAAGTAATTGAGAGGGAAGATTGCTACTGGGGCTGGCTTTTTGAGTAGCAAAGCTTAGGTCATTGTATTCTGCTCCTAAACTACTTCTGATTCATTTTTATAGATCTGTGCTAGCAGTTCATCCACAAAGAAGGATTTTTTAAATGATTCATGGTGCTAAGCAGTATATTCACACTGTATTTGAATACTTGACTTGGAATAAATATTGGCATTAATAACAGTTTTTAAGGACGTTTCTGATTGATAATAGACATTTGAATTGCTGCTTGCTAGATTGACTCCAAGAGCTGTGGCATTATGACAGCCCTTGGCATTGTTGTTTGGGACCAGTGTTTGGGACCTCTGTCATTAAGATTGACTGTGCTATAGCCACAAATGTTGTGAGCAATTGTCTGATCCATGGAGACCTGGTGTGTTAGTCCATTCTTGCATTGCTATCAGGAAATACACAATACTAGGTAATTTATAAAGAAGAGGTGTAATTGGCTCACAGCAGAAATTGAACTTTTCCATGTATTTGTTACTTGTATTTATTATTGCCCTGGCTTATTCTGTACTCTAGATCCTGTTTACAGGGATCTTCTGTACAGGTAGGTAGGCTTCCCTAATGAGTGTGAATTATGGGGCAATAATAGCTTATAACTAACCAGAAACCAGGCCAAGGGACAGCTATTCCTATGGACTTTTTGATCAGATCAGTGGCTTTTATGTCTACTTAATGCACATCTGTCATAACTTTCTGTTTCTTATTTATTCTTCCCCTGACATCTACTGATTATGATGCATAATATGGTTTAGTAAGCTGCTAAGGAAACCATGTGATGGGTGGGATAATTTTTATTATCAGGAATTACAAATTCATTAGTATCATACTTGAAAACTTTGCGTTTGTCATTAAAGAAGTTAAATACTACTCTACTTATTCACCAGCTCCTTGTTCAAATACTTTGGCCTAGGGAAGACTGTGAGAGGTTATCAAGTTCATTTTTCTGCCATTAGGCAAAACCTAATCAAACGAGGCTGGAAGAGGCAGTAGAGAAATGTAAAGTATTGCCTCTCCCAGCCTCATTTGATTAGGCTTTGACTAAGGGCAGAAAATGAACAGATGAAGAAATATTTCTCTGATTTGAGAGACTTCTTATTAAAAAAAAAAAAAAGAAAAAAAGAAAACCAATGCCATCATGGTAGCATAAGAGCATGAATGTATCATGATTGTTTTGAGCCTCTCAGAGAAAACGCATTATTTGGTATCTGCTGTTGCTAGTCATCAACTAGTTTGTCCCTGTCTAATAAGATGCTGAGTCTATAAAGTATGGTGACTTCAGTAGTACTTGGAGCTTCCAAATTGCAAGGCGTGTCTTGGGAGGAAGACGACAGCTTTTCCTCTTCTGCCAAACGGAGGCACTCTTCTCTGATACCTGTTGAAATGGTAGAGATGGTAGTCAAGGGAAACAACCCATCATTTGAGCCTTGATTTTATAAACAGTTTAGTAATACATACAAGTCAACTTCATTCCAGATACAGCCTGACAAGGAACCAGCTGTGAAAAAGATAGCAGATGTCTAGAACTTTCTTGTATGTTGATTAGTTGGTATACCCAGAGTTATGTGAAACATCTCAAGTGTTTCCCAAACTCCAGGGTCTAATAAATGCAGCTCATATTTTCTCCTACCCTCTTTTACCCAAGTCATATTTAAAAGTTTTCTTTCTGTCAAATTTTAAATTTATAATTTTTTAGTTGAACAGTTTTAAGTATATTAAAATATTATAACTCACTTTTAGACTTTTAGAATGTTTTTATTCCTTGTAACTCTACAGCTGACACAATGGCCATTATTATTACTTTGATTGTTAACGCTATTGTTAGAAGAAATGGTTTTTACGTAGTATGATCATAGGTTATACTCTGTATTGTAACTCAGATTTTTTTCACTTAACATTAAATCCTAAAATATTTTCCTAACTTGTGGTATAGTCTTGATAATGTTAATAGCAGCAAAATCATTTTCCATTAAGTGAACATAACTCCTTAACCATTGCCCATTGTAGGACATGTCCATAGCTTCCAACTCATTGTATCATAGTATTCATTGAAGCTATGTTTATGTTATAATACATGCATTCATAGAGCCATCAAGTATTTGCAAGTGAAAAGCAGATTTAAGTAGAAGGAAACAGAACAAAGCTGTGTAATCATCTAAAATAGTTCACTTAGTCATAGCTGAAAAAGTTCCTCTGCCATGTCTGTGACTTGAGAGGAAAAAACAAATCCCATGTTTTATATTTGTAGGTAAAGTTTTTTTTGGTGTTTTTTTTTTGTTTTTTGTTTTTTGTTTTTTTTTTTGAGATGGAGTCTTGCTCTGTCACCCAGGCTTGAGTGCAGTGGTGTGATCTCAGCTCACTGCAACCTCTCCCTCCTGGGTTCAAGCTATTCTCCTGTTTCAGCCTCTTTAGTAGCTAGGGCTACAGGAGTGTGCCACCACACCTGGCTAATTTTTTGTATTTTTAGTAGAGATGAGGTTTCACCATGTTGGCCAGGCTGGTCTCGAACTCCTGACCTCAAGCAATCCACCTGCCTTGGCCTCCCAAAGTGCTGGGATTACAGGTGCGAGCCACTGCGCCTGGCCATAGGTAAGGATTTGAAGAGTTAGAACTGAAGTCCCACTTGGGGTGGAGAGCTGGAACTGATGCTGTTTGAAGTTAGAACTCTTGGGACACCACACTCTTGGTAAGGGCAGTAGGAACTTCCTCCCACCTGGCTTGTTCCTCAGGCCTGAGGTGTACAAACAGAAAGGTCAGAGGAAGATTTGCTACTAGGACTGGTTCTCCATCTTTATTATGTATATGATCTTTGCCAAGTCACTGTATTTCTCTGGGCTAGTTCCATCTTCCATAAAAACAGAGGCATCACATCAGATCTAAAATACTTGGCAATATTCTCACTTCTGTGACTTGTAGACAGCCTATCAGCTCAAAACTGCTCTGAATGGTCTGGAATTATGGGGAATTAATATGACTTACTGGGTGGAAGAAACTTAATTCTGATGGGGACGGAGATGGGCAGAAGGCTCCAACATTTAATGTTGCTTTAAAACATTTTTATGCCTTTCTTGATATTTCATTTTTACTGTTAAGTCAGCATATCTTTCTGAATTAGAAATCTAGCTGTAAGTAGAGATGTTTTTCATTCATTGAAAGCACAAATGATGTCTTGGTGGATGGCTGCGACTTTTCTGCTAATTCAACCCCTGACCACCTAGGAACCTGCCACTTGCATTTATAACATCGGTCATGACAGTTAGGTGTGTTGACATGTGAAGCAGACACCTGGGTAGATTAACAAGGCATGAGGAACTTAAGTTGTTATAGTTAATAGACCAACTATTGTATAGATAGTCATATTATAGCCCAAGTTTCCAGTTTAGTCCTTGTTTCCAAAGGAAATTCCTCTCATGATGTGAAGATATGCAGGTCTGTTTCTTAACCCTCTCAGTACCTGTGTCCCTTCTGATGAACCTCAATGTCAGTCATTCTTTCTTTCTCCCCTTCCCACCTCCCACCACCCCCTCTCCCCTCTCACATACACAAGATGCTGGTGACCAGGTTGATAATCCTTTATACAAATGGAAGGAATACTAGATTCATTCATTTCAGGGCTACTCAACTGTAGTTTCAGATCAACCACTTACCAGCCCTGTGGCCTTGGATAAGTTAGCAAATCCCTCTGTTTTCTCTTCTGAAAAATGAGGACTTTGGCCAGAGAATCTCCAAGAATCACAAAATTATACTTTCAGAAGAGTAAGACCTGACGCATAAATAAATACATGCCTGGCCCCAGGCATACCGATAAAACAAGACATGCTGCTTGTTTGTGGAACTTTCTTGTCTCTTGTCCCTTTCTGCACACCTCATCATTTGCTCTCGCTCCTTCCATATCCCCAGCATATGGCACCCAGTAGACTTCTGCTGCCACTGCTGGCCTGGGGCCTTGCAGGAATGGTTAGCAGTTTCTCAGCCACCTCTTCCACTTGTTTGTATTCTAGCCATCTTTCAACGTGCAGGTTAAACGGCTTCTCCATGAAGCCACATAGATCCCCTCATCTAGCCTTAATCTCTTCCACCTACTATTCCATAGTACTTTATCTTGTTTCTTAAATTCAGGTTATTTATTATTCCTCTTTTGTGGATACAAATATTTCCTCTACTGGATTGTAGTTCCTCTGAGGGTTTAATTTGTATCCCAGTGCCTTGTATATTTGTTGAATAAATGAACAAATGAATGAGTGGGGAGTTAGTAAGTGACTAAGTGAATTAATTAATTGTATTCCCACTCGGTACTATGCCATTCACTAGTAGACCCTCCGAGTTCTGCTTTTCTCATCATTCCCTTAGGCCCTCTTTAGATAACTAGCTTCTTAATTTCTGGTTAATTAATGAAGAGATTGTTAATGGCTGATACACTGATATGTTGCTGCTTTAAAAATTTGTGTCTTAATAGCAGATCCAAAGAGATGACTCTTTAGTTCAGATAATGGGTTAGAAGAGGATTATGGGATGTGTGGATGTAGTCAGGGATAGGGGGCTTCCATCTACCAAAGGTGATGGTCTCAGCCTGTGTAGAAAGCTGGTCCAAGTTACATGTATTAACTTTTAATTTATAATGCAAAACAAAAATTCTCCGTAGAACAGCAAGTCCTAGCCCTTTTGGCACTAGGAATTGGTTTCATGAAAGCCAGCTTTTCCATGGACTTGAGGGGTGGGTAGTTTCAGGATGATTCAAGCACATTACATTTACTGTGTACTTTATTTCTATTATTGTTACATTGTAATATATAATGAAATATTGTAATTATATAACTCACCATCATGTAGACTTGGTGGGAGCCCTGAGCTTGTTTTTCTGCAACTAGATGGTCTCATCTGGGGTTGATGAGAGACAGTGACAGATCATCAGGCATTAGATTCTCATAAGGAGCATGCAACCTAGATCCCTTGCATGCACAATTCATAATAGGATTTGTGCTTCTATGGGAATCCAGTGTTGCCACTGATCTGACAGGAGGTGGAGCTAGGTGATAATGAGAGTGATGGGGAGCAGCTGTAAGTACAGATGAAGTTTTGCTTGTTCGCTCACCCAGTGCTCACCTCCTACTGTGTAGCCCAGTTCCTGGCAGTCCACAGACCAGTATCAGTCCATGGCCCAGGGGTTTGGGACTCCTGCCATAGAACACTTAATAATTGTGGCAAAGTTGACAGTCAGCTGCCATCTCTTTCTTGCCTTGCAAATATTCTTTCCATTCAACAGCAGTGTTTTAACTTTTGCTGTGTGGATCATCAATCCGTAAGCTACACTCAAGGCAGAAGACTGAGGTTCTCCTAAAAAATGATAATTGGGTCATCTTAACCTCTTACACAGAATCTTCCTATAGCACAGGTGGGCAGTGTTCAAAGGCTCCCTGTGTTTACTCCTGAGGATGCAGTGATGGTTTTTGTTTGTTTTTTTACAGACAGAGTCTCACTCTGTCACTCAGGCTGGAGTGCAGTGGCACAATCATGGCTCACTGCAGCCTTGAATTCCTAGGTGCAAATGATCCTCCCACTTCAGCCTCCCAAGTAGCTGGGACTCCAGGCATGCACGACCACATGCAGCTAATTTTAAAAAAATTTTTATAGAGATGGGGTCTTGCCATGTTGCCCAGGCTGGTCTCAAACTCCTCACCTCAAGCAATCCTGCCTTGGCCTCCCAGGGTGCTGGAATTACAACTGTGAGCCATTGTACTTGGTAGTTGTGGTATTTTAAAGTGAGAAACGGAGATGAGAGAGACTCGTAGGATGTCTCTACTAATGGATCAGCACAGGCTTTCTTGTCTCTTCAGATTATATGCTGAATGGCCTCACCTCATCCAAACACACAATGCTGATACCTCTGCCTCCCCTACTACCATGCACCGTGCCTTTCCTATAATGTATATTAAAATAGATGACAGATGGTAAAGAGCAAAGCCAATTCTGTAAGCCTTGTTTTGTGAGTGCTTGATCTTTTATTTCAGTCACTGTGCAGTTTTCTGTGGATTATGTTTCTCGTATTCTAGAAAACCAAGTATATCTAAATAATTTGGTATAATGCCCAACAGAAGACTGTGGGTGAACTGACACTGAATAAATGATTTACAGTGAGAGAATGGAGATTTACAAATATGACAGCCAAGGAACCAGGGCAACAGTTAACTTGAGCAGTCGGCCCCAAGAGGAAGTTTCTTGGTGTCCTGGCAGAAGAGAGCCAGTGGTCTGTGTTGGTACCACAACTATCTCCTTCCTTCTTTTCTCTTCTGTCCGCACTCTTGCATGTCATGCGAAGGGCTAAAACATGGTTAGATTGGCCATTCCAGATCATGTTGTTAAGTTCTATAGAGGTTATGACCTGGGTCATTGTAGAAACAGATAGCAGTCTTTTTAATCTGTTTCCAGAATGCGGTGTGCTTAGATATGCAGTCACTCAACGTTAGTATCTTTGCATCTGTGGTGTTTGGTATTTAAAGAATCAATTTAAACACCTTTTATTCAAAGAAAAATCTTAATGTTCTTTGGAGGTTAATGAATTTCAAGTATACTTGGGATTTAAGAAGTAGACAAAAAGTAAAAGAAGTAGATTTCTCGTATAAGGAGTAAGGAAAGGATCCAGTTTCAGCTTTCTACTTATGGCTAGCCAATTTTCCCAGCACCATTTATTAAATAGGGAATCCTTTCCCCATTTCTTGTTTCTCTCAGGTTTGTCAAAGATCAGATGGCTGGTATTATTTCTGAGGACTCTGTTCTGTTCCATTGGTCTATATCTCTGTTTTGGTACCAGTACCATGCTGTTTTGGTTACTGTAGCCTTGTAGTATAGTTTGAAGTCAGGTAGCGTGATGCCTCCAGCTTTGTTCTTTTGACTTAGGATTGTCTTGGCGATGCGGGCTCTTTTTTGGTTCCATATGAACTTTAAAGCAGTTTTTTCCAATTCTGCGAAGAAACTCATTGGTAGCTTGATGGGGATGGCATTGAATCTATAAATAACCTTGGGCAGTATGGCCATTTTCACGATATTGATTCTTCCTATCCATGAGCATGGTATGTTCTTCCATTTGTTTGTGTCCTCTTTTATTTCACTGAGCAGTGGTTTGTAGTTCTCCTTGAAGAGGTCCTTTACATCCCTTGTCAGTTGGATTCCTAGGTATTTTATTCTCTTTGAAGCAATTGTGAATGTTGATGGGTGCAGCACACCAACATGGCACAAGTATACATATGTAACAAACCTGCACATTATGCACATGTACCGTAGAACTTAAAGTATAATTAAAAAAAAAAAAAAAAAAAAAGAAGTAGATTTCTCATGGCTTAGATGTCTGGTGATGAAAACATAACTGCTTTCTAATATTTTAATGTTCTTCCTGTGGTAATTTCAGAATGCATTCATTGTGGTTCTGTGCCATTAAGTGCCGGCACAAAGGAGTTGTTGATAATAACCCAACCTGGGCACATTTCCCAGCCTGTAAGTTGATTTACGGTTACAGATTCTCTGCGCATGTTCATCACTCCCTACCCCCACAGACTATCGTTTTTGAAGGAACTTGAAAAATAACATTAGTGGCATTTGAAAGGATAACATTAGAAAATTATCTGTTGTTATGTAATATCTATTATATTGACTACTACCTATTTTATTGTTCTGCTGTCTGAATGTTAAACTTCCATGTAGAATTCATTTGTAGTTTGGCTTGGTTTAGTTTTTATCCAGAGAGACGTAGAAATGTGGTTTACTGTTACTTTTGAGGATGAGGTCTATTAGTAAAGAAATATGTGGCCCATTGTAACCCATTACTGTCTATGTGGAACCTGCAATACACTCCTCCATCACTTTACATAAAGAACTAACAGAATGCAAAGTGTAGGAAAATTTGCTTTAGGTTTTACACCTCAGCCTTCTAAGTTTCAGTTTGGTTCAGTCTGAGAAAGGCCTAGTAAATCAAGGAAAGAGAAGGGCTGCCTTGTGAGGCTATATTACAAAAATGAAAGTTGCTCAGCCTGGATAGATACTTACCAGTAGGATATATTACTGAAATCCAAAAGAGGCCAGGTGTAGCAGCTTGTATTAGTTCTTTTTCACACTGCTGATAAAGACACACCCAAAACTGGGAACAAAAAGAGGTTTAATTGGACTTACAGTTCCACATGACTGGGGAGGCCTCAGAATCATGGTGAGAGGCAGAAGGCACTTCTTACATAGCAGCAGCAAGAGAAAAATGAGGAAGAAGCAAAAGTGGAAACTCCAGATAAACCAATCAGATCGCGTGAGACTTACTGTCACGAGAGGAGCATGGGAAAGACCGGCCCCATGACTCAATTACCTTCCCCTGGGTCCCTCCCACAACATGTGGGAATTCTGGGAGACAAAATTCAAGTTGAGATGTGGGTGGGGACACAGCCAAACCATATCGTTCTGCCCCTGGCCTCTCTAAATCTCATGTTCTCACATTTCAAAACCAATTATGCCTTCCCAACAGTCCCCCAAAGTCTTATTTCAGCATTAACCCAAAAGTCCACAGTCCAAAAGAGACCAGGTGTAGCAGCTTGTATTAGTTGTTTTTCATCTGAGACAAGACAAGTCCCTTCTACCTATAAGCCTGTAAAATCAAAAGCAGGCTAGTTATTTCCTAGATACAATGGGGTTGCAGGTATTGAGTAAATACAGCCATTCCAAATGGGAGAAATTGGCCAAAACAAAGGTAAAAGAAGTAGATTTCTCATGGCTTCTTTTAAGGGGTTAAAAGAAAAACAAAGGGGTTACAGGGTCCATGCAAATCTGAAATCCAGTGGGACAGCTCCAAAATGATCTCCTTTGACTCCAGGTCTCGCTGATGCAAAAGGTGCGTTCCCATGGTCTTGGACAGCTCTGCCTCTATGGCTTTGCAGGGTACAGCCTCCCTCCTGGATGCTTTCATGGGCTGGCGTTGAGTGCGGCTTTTCCAGCCACACAGTGCAAGCTGTCAGTGGATCTACCATTCTAGGGTCTGGAGGATAGTGGCCCTCTTCTCACAGTGCCACTAGGCAGTGACCCAGTAGCGACTCTGTGTGGGGGCTTAGACCCCACATTTCCCTTCAGCACTGCCCTAGCAAAGGTTCCCCATGAGGGTCCCACCCCTGCAGCAAACTTTTGCCTGGGCATTTAGGCATTTCCATACATCTTCTGAAATCTAGGGAGAGGTTCCCAAACCTTAATTCTTGACTTCAGTGCACCTGTAGGCTCAACACCACATGGAAGCTGACAAGGCTTGGGGCATCCACCCTCTGAAGCCACACCTGAGTTCTACAATGGCTCCTTTCAGCCATAGCTGGAGCTGCTGGGACACAGGGCACCAAGTACCTAGGCTGCGCCCAGCACAGGGACCCTGGACCTGGCCCATGAAACCACTTTTTCCTCCTGGGCCTCCAGGCCTGTGATGGGAGGGGCTGCTGTGAAGGTCTTTGACATGGTCTGGAGACATTTTCCCCTTGGTCTTGGGGATTAACATTAGGCTCCTTGTTACTTATGCAAATTCTGGCAGCCAGCTTGAATTTCTTCTCAAAAAATGGGTTTTTCTTTTCTACTGCATCATCAGGCTGCAAATTTTCTGAACTTTTATGCTGTGTTTCCCTTTTAAAACAGAATGCTCTTAATAGCACACAAGTCACCTTTTGAATGCTTTGCTGCTTAGAAATTTCTTCCCCTAAATACCCTAAATCATCTCTCTCAAGTTCAAAGTTCCACAAATCTCTAGGGCAAGGGAAGTATGCCACCAGTCTCTTTGCTAAAACATAATAAGAGTCACCTTTACTCCAGTTCCCAACAGGTTCCTTGTCCCCATCTGAGACCACCTCAGCTTGGACCTTATTGTTCATATCACTATCAGCATTTTTGTCAAAGCCATTCAACAAGTCTCTAGGAGGCTCCAAACTTTCTCACATTTTTCTGTATTCTTCTGAGCCCTCCAGAGTGTTCCAGCTTCTGCCTGTTACCCAGTTCCAAAGTCACTTCCACATTTTCAGGTATCTTTTCAGCAACACCTACTCCTGGTACTAATTTACTATATTAGTTCATTTTAATGCTGCTGATAAAGACATACCACAAACTGGGAACAAAAAGAGGTTTAATTGGATTTACAGTTTCACATGGCTGATGAGGCCTCAGAATCATGGTGGGAGGCGAAAGGCACTTCTCACATGGCAGCGGCAAGAGAAAAATGAGGAGGAAGCAAAAGTGGAAACCTCTGATAAACCCGTCAAATCTTGTGAGACTTATTCACTATCACGAGAATAGCAGGGGAAAGACTGGCCCCCATGATTCATGGGTCCCACCCACAACACATGGGAATTCTGGGAGATAAAATTTTAGTTGAGATTTGGGTGGGGACACAGTCAAACCATATCATGGCTCATGCCTATAATCCTAGCATTTTGGGAGGCTGAGGTGTGCAGATTGCTTGAGCCCACAAATTTGAGACCAGCTCTGGCAATATGGTGAAATGCAGTCTCTACAAAAAATATTTCTGAAAATTAGCTGGGCATAGTAGTGCACTTCTGTAGTTACAGCTGCTTGGGAGGCTGAGGTGGGAGTATTGCTTGAGCCCAGGAGGTTGAGGCTGAAGTGAGTCATGATCATGCCACTGAACACCAGCCTGGGTGACAAAGCAAGATCCTGTTTCATAAATAATTCAAAGGATGGTGAAGAGTTGAGGATTTGTTCAGTACCTCCAAAAGAATATTCTTTACAACTTGAAGTAAGCATGAGGACTTTGATTCCACTATCCATCCATTCCATGAAGTCTGAAACCTGGAAGCAATTTTTTCTAAAATTTTTTTCTGATTATAGAAGTAATATGTTAATTGTAGAAAATATTGTTGAGCACAGTAAAGAAAATAACCTGTAATCCTATATCAGAGAGATAATTGTTACAATAATCATAACTGTAATCATTGTGAATCAAACTTTGTGTGTTTATATATCTAGATATTTATTTCTAGTTGTGTATATAATAATTGATTTTTAGGATTGAAATTGTATTGTTTTTATACCTACATTAAGAACATTTCCTCATTGTCACATACACCTGTGAAATATCCATCATTTAGATGAACCATAAATTTCTGTGTCCTATTTTTGATTATTTAAGGTTATCTCCCAGTTTTTCCTTCTATACGTAATAGAGCAATGAAAAGAGCCTGTTATGTAAACATTTATGTGAAAATTTCTAGTTATTTTATTATGGACAATGCCTAAAACTGGAATTTTTGGGTGAAAGCTCCTGATAGTTTTAAGGATTTTTGAAACACATTGCCAGATTGTCCTCCAGAAGAGCTCCCATTGTCTTCCCATATCACCATTGTCTTCCCACATCATCATTGTCTTACCAGCTTGCCCAGTGCCGTGTATATCAGGCATTTTACTCTACAAATGATGTTCCCTTCACCATCCCTGCCTTGGTTAAAGCTTTAACATTTCTTCACTGGTTTGCATCAACAGCCTCTAGCCTTGACTGTCTCCAAGCACTTTCCACGTTTCCAGTGTGATCCTTCTTACATAGGAATTCATCACATCAGTGGCTCCTCTGTAGCCTTTACATTAACCCACATATCCTAGCATATATGTAGAACTTTTGGGGATTTGAATAGTCCTGACCTCCCCAACCTCATCTGGAGATAATTGCCTGCCTACAGTCTGGGCTTCATTCCTGTTAAAATATAGTAGAAGCCCTCTAATCTGAGGCAAGATTTTTTAATTTAGAAATATTGGCTAAAATAATGAGAGATTATTGTCTTAAAATGTTTATTTTACATACATCTCTTAAAATGTTTATTTTAACTTAAAACATATAGCTGGACATTGTTCACCAATCTTTTGATGTAGGAGCAAGACCTTTCCTTTGGATGTGGTTCCACCCATTGGAATCTACTCATTGGAATCCCATGTCATTTTTCTTGCATAACCACACCTATAATATGTCACTTGTAAGTTCCAGTTTGGGATTCTTTTAAACAGAGTGAATACAAGGGAAAAATTTTTCCAGGTTGTTATGATTTATTTTCCAGTCTTGTATGGCTGCCTCACTCCTAATTTGACAGTAATTTTTTGGGACCTAGTCTTTTTGGGGCTATTCTATCTAGTTTTATAGAAGTAGTAAGTCTTTTGGTTCACATTCATATTCCATTGGTTTCTATAATATGATTAAGTTATGTGATTATAATGCCAAGCACAACTAGCACAAACATATTGAGAACCAACATAATCACCTTTGGCACGCATGCCTCTCAGCTGGGAAAGCATAAATCCCCCCAGCATACTGTAGAGACGCCTTCAGGTTGAGAGCACTTGACTTGGCATGGGTACTGGTGAGCGCATCTTTCAGAAGGAGTGGAGAATATTTGTCAATGTAGGAGTTGGTTCAGTGGAGGCCAGTGAAAGAAGTTTCTGTTGTGTTTACAGTATCCTAAATATGTCGTGGTCTCTCCCTTCTTTATCTTCAGCCTGCTGCTTGCTCTGAGATCCTTGCAAACTGAACTCCAGCATCCTAACTTAGTGCAGGAAGTTTTCTCTTTCACAGACCCTCCCCTTCCAGCTAGCTGCTCCTCTTGTGTGCTCATGTACCACCACATGCTTTTCTCTGTTTAAGTGCCTATTGTAATTTATTTGCTTAAAGTCTCCCTAGATTAGACTGTGAGTCCAGTGAGACAAAGGGCCTTGTCCTTTACCTCTGACTCCCTAGCTTCTGGCACAGTCTTGGCTCTTAGAAAATATTGGGTAAATGAAAATGAATTTCTTTAGCACGTGGTATAAGCTAAAAATATACATATCACATATCCTAATTCTAAGACACATTCAGTGTCCCTGAAATTAGAACAAGACTTACAGTAAATGTGTTCAGTTTCTCAGCAGCTGTTACTCAATTGATGGTAGGTCTTAAAAATCAAAGAAATGAGAAGGCATGTGAAAAAAAGCTCAACATCACTGATCATTAGAAAACTTCCATTCAAACCTCCAGTGAGATACTATCTCACACCAGTCAGAATGGCTATTATTAAAAAGTCAAAAAATAACAGATGCTGGCAAGGTTGTGGAGAAAAAGGAACACTGTTGGTGATAGTGTAAATTAGTTCAGCAATTGTGGGAGACGGTGTGGCAATTCCTTGGAGACCTAAAGACAGAAATACTGTTCGACCCAGCAATTCCATTACTGGGTATATGCCCAAAGGAATATAAATTATTCTGTTATAAAGACACATGCATGCCTATGTTCATTGCAGCACTATTCACAATAGCAAAGACATGGAATCAACTGAAATGCCCATCAGTGGCGGACTGGATAAAGAAAGTGTGTACATATACACCGTGAAATACTATGCAGCTATAAAAAAGAATGAGACCATGTCCTTTGCAGGGACATGGATGGAGCTGGATGACATTATCCTTAGCAAGCTAATGCAGGAACAGAAAACCAAATACCACATATTCTCACTTATAAGTGAGAACTAAATGATGAGAACACATGGACACATATAGGGAAACAGCACACACTGGGACCTTTCAGAGGGTGGAGGGTGGGAGGAGGGAGAGGATCAGGAAAGTAATAAGTACTAGGCTTAATACCTGGGTGATGAAATAATCTGTACAACAACCCCCCATGACACAAGTTTACCTGTGTAATCTGCACTTGTACCCCTTCAGTTAAAATAGAAGTTAAAAAAAAAATGTTAGATCACCTCAGGGACAACTAAACTTTAGTGAGCATAGTTGCTGATGTGGCAGTGTTCTTCCATAAACACCTCTCCATGTTTCTGTCAGAATCTGCTTTCTGGGCCTTCAGTAACCAGTGCAGCATTCCTTGATTTCTAATTCCTAAGGGTGGCTCCGAGTAGGGAGGTTGTGTAGCCCCATGGTTATGAGCATGAGGACTGGAGGTCAGATGTAGGCCCTGCCTCTTAGGCAAGTCAGGTCCTCAGTTTTCTCATCTAGAAAATGGAGAAAGTCATGACTTTGGGATGATGCATGAAACCACTTAGAGCTGCTTGGCATGCAGTATACCTTCAATATATTCTAGCAGTTGCTGTTGCTATTGTGAAACCAAAGAGTTCATAGAAGTGATCCTGTAAATAATATAATCAAAGAAGGATTCATAAGGTGCTTCTATAAATAATATCATTTCTGTCAGACACTCATTGCAAAGAATTCAAGGAGAAAGTACTAGTGGGTAGATGTTGATTCTGGAATCTACCATTTGACAACTGTAATATGTCTGGGATATTTTCTTCATTTAGCCTTGATTTCTGTACCTATAAAATGGGATAATAATAATGTAAAACTTAGGGGGTTATTAAGCATAGCAAATTATAGGATACATGTAAAGTACAGCTCCTGGCAGATAATAACTGCTCAGTAAATGTTAGTTATCTCTGGCAATTATAATTCACAGTCACAGACTTGGGTATGCAAAATAGAGCTTTATTTGTCTGTAACTGAATGTTTCTCACCTCTTGAATTTCCATTTCCACTGATGACAGAAAACTAAGTCTTGCCAATTTATGATAAATTCAGCGACTTTCAGGCTTTTTTTCTTAATCTCTAGTTTGAGTAAATACTCAGTTGATTTTGGATTCTTTCCTTTTGCTTTCTCCCAAAGGGTGAGGTCCTGGGGAGCAGGTGTTTTTCTGATATCCATATGCTTCTGTTCAGATGTAGGGCTCCTATTGGTCTTTGGCCCTGCTGTGTGCACAGCTGAAAGTTTTCATTTCTCTTCTGTCTCCTGGGATCCTTCAGGGTCCTACAGATCCCTTTGGTTCCCTGAAGTCTGGTTCACCCGCATAATCACTGACACTTTGGGGGAAACGCTCAGTGTTCTCTAGCACCTCACAGGAGAGCCAAGAAGATGTAAGATGGCCTCCATTCATTTCCTTGCCCACACTGTGCAGCCATAGCTCCTCCATCCCACAGGCCCCTGCTGGGTGCTGAGATTTTCTCAGAGCTGCTACTTTCCTGGATTTCCCAGGCACAGGCATCTGCCTGAACTTACCTGGTGTTTGTCACCTGAGGATTCATCCCTTATCCACCTGGGCTTGACTTAGTGTGGATTGGGAACGAAGAGTGCTGTTTCCTTCTTAGAAACCCACAAGAGCATTATTCTTTGTGTTAGTTTTCTATCACTTCCATAACAAATTACCACGCATTTTGCAGCACAAAATAGCAAAAGTTTATTATCTCACAGTTCTCTAGGTCAAACGTCCAGCTTGACTCTGCTGACATCTCTGTATCAGGTGGCACAGGGTCAAAACCCAGGCCCACTTCGAAGCTCATCAGGTGGTTGGCAGTTTCTTGCCATGGTGGGACTGAGATCTGTTAGCTGGCTGTCAGCGGCAGGTCATTTTCAGCTTCTAGAGGCTGTTCATGTTCCTTGGTCCATGGCGCTCTTCCTCCATCTGGAAAGCTAGCAATGGTGGGTTGAGTCTTTCTTATGGTTTGAATCTCTCCAACCTTCCCTTCTACCTCGTCTTTTTTGCCTTCATCTTCCAATGCATCTCTCAGTGACTCTTCTGGCCTTCCTCTTCTGCTTTTAAGGACTCAGGTGATTACATTAGGCCTACCCTCATAATTTCCCTGTCTTAAAGTCAGCTCATTAGTAATCTTGATTCATTCTGCAAAGTTCCTTCACTGCAGTACCTGGGTTAGTGGTTGACTGAATAACTAAGGAACAGGAAACCTTGGGGGTATGTGTGTGCGTGCACATGTGTGTATTTCTTTAGAATTCTGCCTAACACACTCTTACTCCCAAACTTCCACAACTTTCTCTCATCCACAAGTAGAGGGATAAACTGGCTTGGCATATATTCCTTGAAAACAATTGCTTCTGCTAGAACTTCAGTTTTTGAACCTAAACACTTTTAAAAGTGTCAAACTATTTCCTCTACAGCAAACCTGAAGATGCATTGGATATCTAGAAATAAAACCATTATTTTTCTCTGTTATAGCCTGTGTACCCCATGGGCAATGGGTACAAAGAGGTCTCCCCATCTCTTAGGGTGGTGGCAAAAGGGTAAAGGGCCTTCTGAAGGCATGCCAGTTTGGTTAATCAAATGTTTATTGATTATTCTGTTGGCAGTGCTGTGGGAGATCCTGCCCTCACTGAATTTGTAACCTAATAGGGGTGAATATCATTTAAATACATACTTATAATAAGTGCAGAATATGGGAAGACTGGGGAATACGCAGTGTTGTCAGAGCCTATAGGAGGAGGCTGGGACTTCCAATTGAGAGGTTAAAGCTTTTTTTTGTTTTGTTTTGTTTTTGTTTTGTTTTGTTTTTGTTTTTGTTTTTTTGGCTTAAAGACAAGCTTTGAAGAATGGGTGGGTTTCAAGAAATAATTTTACATATTTGCGATCTACTATGTACTTCTATACTGGCTTTCACTTAGTACTCACAGTTCCTTTTTGTGGCAGGGATTATACAGTTTGTGTTACAGATGTGGGAGCTAAGCCTGAGAGACTTGGCTCAAAATCAGATTCCAGTCATTGACTGACACAGATTGAACCCAGCTTCACCAACTCTAAATCAAAACCATGCAGACAGAACTGCATGAGTGAAGACAGTGAGGTGGGCTAGTGTATCATGCAGAGCTAGCCTCCAGGGTGGCTGACCATGATCCCCAGCTATGGTACTCACACCTTTGTGTGGTTTCCTCCCAAACTGAATAGGAATGGCCTGCATAACCAATAAGATGTAGAAATAATGATGTGTGGGTCTGAGGCTAGGTTATAACAGATATTGCAGCTTGCTTTACTGGATCTATCATTCCAAGGGAAAATAGCCACCATGTTGTGAGGACATTTAAACATCTTTTTGGGGAGGTCCATGTGACAGGACTATGCAAGAGCCATCATGAAAGCAGATATTCCAGTTTCAGTCAAGTCTTCAAATGATTACAGTCCAAGGCAGCAACATGACTATACGTTCATGGGAGCCTCAGAGCTAGAACCACCCCAGTTAAGCTGCACTCAGAATCCTGACCCTCAGAAACTATGTGAAATAATCAGTGTTTATTATTGTTTTAAGCCATTGTGTTCTGGGCCAATTTGTTTCACAGTAATAGATAGCTAATACAGTATGGGGTTTAAAAGAGTAATTTTATTTAAATAATGTTGAACAGATTGTAAATAACTTGCCTGCCAGACTAAAAACCACATTTTTTATTCTGATGGCATGAGGGAGCCACTGAAGGGTTTTGAACAGTAGAGTACTTGGAAAAATAGACTATTGGAGAGTCTCTTGCATATAGAATATTTACAAATTAAGTGAATTCCATGTCATTTGGGCCTGGAGAGGAGTCACTAAGAAATTAAATACCCCCCAAATACTTTGGCTTCATCATTTTTGGTCTGAAAATCTTAAAATATGTATCTGCCTTCTTTTGCAATTCTAGGAATTGTGTTTCATTTTAAATCTTTTTCTAATTAGTGGAGATTTTCCTACTTCTAGCATTCATACAAGATTAGAGTCCATGAAAGATAAAACAACTTGTTCCAAGAGTATGCCGGGGCAAATCTGTGGGTTACCACCAGGATGAAGTGTATATGGTGTATATGTATGATGATTACATTTCAGCCAAACACAGACATAGCAAGGAAAAGTGTGTAGTAGAAAAATTCTGATCTTGAGCCTCTGTTCTCTAGCCTTCTAGTGGAGTCAGATTATAAGGGGGATTTAATTGCCAGCAAGACCTTGATGTTAATTCAGCTGCCAAAAAAGGGATTGCTCATGATTCACCAGGCTACCCAGGAGAAATTGGGTGACACATCCTGAGTCTCTAAGACCTTTAGGTCTTGGAAGGCCTTTACCTGATCCTGGTCACTGAACCACTATGGCCTCTAAGCCACAACCTTTTTGGAAGAGTGATCTGGGTGTGATGAATACTTTCTTTTTAAGTAGATTTCCTAAATCCAGGTTTACAGGAGGTAGTCTAAAGTGGCTCCACATCTTTGGATTTTGCTTGAACCTTGTAAGGACTGACAAATCTCCTATAAAAATGTTGTTTATAGCCTGGCATAATGGCTCACACCTGTAATCCCAGCACTTTGGGAGACTGAGACGGGTGGATCACCTGAGGTCAGGAGTTCAAGATCAGCCTGGCCAACATGGTGAAACCCCGTCTCTACTAAAAATACAAAAGTTAGCCAGGCATGGTGGTGCGTACCTGTAATCCCAGCTACTCAGGAGGCTGAGGCAGGAGAATGGCTTGAACTCTGGAGGCAGAGGTTGCAGTAAGCTGAGATTGCACCACTGCACTCCAGCCTGGTCAACAGAGTGACACTTCATCTTAAAAAAACAAGGTTGTTTGTGAAGATGACCTTTCTGTATCATGGGTGCACTTGGCCTTGCAGGTGACCTCAGAGACTGTCATGCCTGTTTTGCTTTGCTTGGAGTTCATAGGCAGAATGATACAGTGGAAAGAATAGTAGGTTGGAGAGTCCAGAAATGAAAGTGCTGGTTCTTATGGTGCTCCTAACTAGCTGTGTAATCTTGGGCAAGTCACTGAATTCCCCTGGGTCACACAGCTTTCTTGCCCATAAAGTGAGGGAGGGTTGGAATAGATACTCGAAGGTTCATTCTAATTACAGTACTCCGTAACTTGTGATTCCTTTTATGAACTATCCTCATCAAAATTGAGGTACTGCTAGGCATGGTGGCTCACACCTGTAATCTCAGCACTCAGGGAGACAGAAGTGGGAGAGTAGCTTGAGCTCAGGAGTTGGAGACCAGCTTGGTCAACATAGTGAGACCCCGTTCTCCACAAAAAGAAAAAAAAATTGAGGTACTATATAATCTCTAGGGAGAGTTCAGAGTAATAAACTGATTCTATTTCTAAAGAGAATAGGGCAAACATTACAACCAGATATATTCCTTGGAAACTTTATGCACTGTTAGTAGACACAAATACCTATTCATTAGTTTTCCAAGGTTTTTGTGTAAGATGAGTGTTCCTTTGTAATTGTAAGAAGCATTTAATTCCTGACACTCATAAAGGTATGAAAAACATGAGAAAGGCTGCCATTGCATGCATTGACAGTGCATAAGTAAACAAATCTGTGCTATATTGTTCAGTGTGTTTTATATTGTTTAATAGCTGCAATTTTAGTCAATTATGATTTGTAGCATATACTTAACGTCATGCAGGGGGTGCAGCCTCCTGCCTAATAATCAGTGTGACCTTAGTTTTGGTGCAACATTAGTATATAATAGGGTACTTAGGAATTGTGATTTGTAGCTATGACAGATTTTCTTTTTAGGATTGGTAAGTGCAGACAGGGCCCCCATATGAAACCCTTACAGGATAACTGAAATCTACCAATTAATCAGAAATCCTCTATTTTAGCTTCCACTGTAATTGCATCTCTTCTTCACCAAGCCTGTTTTGCCTGTTTTTTTTCTCTTTCCTCAGAGGATCAGTGAAAATGCAATCAGATGAGCAAGCAGACAAGTAAAAAGGAGGAAAATCAAAGAGCCTAAATATTCTCTGAGAGAGCTACATAAACTCTGTTGCTTCTGGAGTTGATTTGAGTGTGGGGGAGTGGGAGGAAGAAAAGG
Organism: Theropithecus gelada; assembly: GCF_003255815.1. Classification (NCBI taxonomy): domain Eukaryota; kingdom Metazoa; phylum Chordata; class Mammalia; order Primates; family Cercopithecidae; genus Theropithecus; species Theropithecus gelada. The sequence continues at coordinate 158,954,109 of NC_037669.1, read as the reverse complement.
TCACCAGGTACAGCAGCTTGTCTTATTTGAGCATTCAGCCACAGCTTCCAAGACTGAACAGATAGAAATAAAAAGTTGGTGCTGGCTGTGTGCACCAGGTGGTTCTACATCAGTCCTCCCACTGTCGACCATGTTTACACCAGTAAGTTATTTTCTACACTCCTTTCATTCTGAGAGGATTACATCCTCCATTGCTTTCTGTCCAGGAATCCTCCAATTCTATCTGAAAGGCATGTTTGTGACATTTCTAGTTGGATCAGGAATTGACCTTGACCTGTAGTGGTCTGAGGAAATTTCGAGTTGCTGGGTGACCTGCATCTTGTTGTCACATAGCCAGAGAGTATTGTGAATCCATTGCTGATCTGTGTTATATCACAGGGCCAGAGGGATACTGAGATTTCTTGAACTAAATCAGACATTTTCTAAACTCTGACTTGAAACAGATACAAACTCCTGAACCCACTGAAGCAAGACTGTCTCCTGAGGCTGTGGTTCTCAAAATGATGTGAGCATCAGAATCTCCTAGAGGCTTTGTTAAAGTCCATTTGTTGTGTCCTCACTCCCAGAATTTCTGATTCAGTAAGAGTACAGTAGGGGCAAATATTTTGCATTTCTACCAAGTTCTGAGGTGATGCTAATGCTGTGGACCGGGTCCAGGGACCACTTTTGAGAGCCATTGTCCTAAGGGGCTTCTTAACATGGAAAGATTTGAAGTCAGGCCATAGTCCTTCTGAGATTTCTCAGTCCTTTCACTCTGTTGACCCAGCTTGTCTCTGACCTACTGCCCCTTGGGTGTGGGGGCCATAGATGTGTGCTCATATCCTGTCTTTCAGATCCATAGTGCCCAGACAACTAAGATTGTGTCTGAACTGTGGTAGCCATCTAGTCCGAATTTTTGAGTGTAGTATAAAAGCCAGAGATTTAGGGCAGAATTTATGTCTCCTATTGCCTTAGGAACATTAATCTTGAAAAAACAGTCTTAGGTGGCGAGAATTCTCATTTTTATCTATGAGGAATTGAAACTCAGAGTTTAAATTACTTGCTCAGGAAGTAAATGGCAGAGTTGATATTTGAACCCAGGATTCTGGCTTCAGTGGTGATTTTCCTTCACCTAAGCTTCTCTTTCTCTTGGGCTCCTTTTGAACTGAAGATTTTCTTCATCCTTTCTTCTCATCATGAGCCTCTTTAATTAGAGTGTGAAGTATGACTTTAATATAGATATAGATATATGTGTGTATATATATGTCTGTATGGAGGCCCATTTTCCAACAGTTTTATCTAGCCAGTGAAGTCCTCAGATGTGTGTGTATTCATATATAAATATATATGCACATATACATTGCTTCATTTTTAATATTTTTCATGAATTTTATCATACCATATAATATGCATCTTTGTAGGCTGCCCTTCAGCAGTTAGAAACAGGGCAGAGAATACATGTAGACCCCCAGGTGTAGTCAACACATACACACACACATTATTTTTCCACCTACAAGCTGGCTTGTTCTTCATATCTTACAGTCTAAGAAAATGTCTCTGTGGTAGCTAAGGACTTGTACTAGGTTCCAGCATACCCTTGACTGTCATCAGTAAATGGAGTTGAAACTGGCTTTGCTTACCTTGCTTCTACCCAGTAATGCTCTAGAAAGGAGATCAGGGCATCACTTAGTTCTGTGGGGAGAGAGGTGGCAGGTCTGTATTGACACATTCATCTGTTGGAAAACAAGAACAAACCCTGAGGGCTTTTAAAGTATGTTCTGCAGTGAGAGTTTATATGCTTTATCCACATTAAGAGCAATACAGTTTTTTTTTTTTCTTTCCTGAAGAAAACAGTTCTTTTTCCATTGTGGGGGAAACAAAAAAGAAAGAAATTCTGGCATCTCTTGTTGAAGGCTGTAAGGAGGCAAGGAGCTGGATTGCAGGAAGAATGGTAATAAGAAGGAAAAAATGATGGTCATAGATACCCCTCCAGGAACAAAATGACTCTGGGAAGATATAAAATTGCTTGTTTTTGTTTTTACATTATCAAATATTATGGCAAAATGTATCAGTGAACCTTACCCCGTTCCCCAAGGAAGTAAGGAAGGAAGGTTTTAACAGCAATATGGATGGATGGGTGGCTCATAACACTCAGTGACTTAGGTATCCGATAGCTGTTAGAGGCATGTGCACCTGCTTTGGTTTTCTGCAGTCACCTAGTGTTTCTCATGGAAAAAATCAGGCATAAACCCAACATTTGCATTATACTTAAAGTGTTCCCTGATATATCAGTTGTGTTGAAACAAATTCGTGTTTTCAAAATAAGCATTATAGAAGAATTGAATTTACAAGTCAATCCTCAGAGGATGAGTGGAACCCTCCACCCACCTTCTCATTTTTTAAATAGTGATGGTCATCTGTGAGCAATCAGCCATACGAGGATGACTTTTTTGTGCATGTTTATATCATATCTCTTATAAAATGTTAAATAATATTAAGAAACATAAACATGTCAAGTCTTCCTTCCAGCCCCACAACACAAATAATAATAATTTTAGGCCAAATCAAAATATCCCATGTATCAAAATGGCCTTGTCAAGATGACATGTCCTTACCCCACCCCACCCCTACCCTTGAGTTGAGCCAAATAGAGGCTGAGTCACTGACGACTGGATGTTATTCATTTTCTCACTGATTATTTTCCTTGACTAAGGTGGCAGCTGTTGAACTGGCTCTGTATTGTTTGATGAAGTGTATATATATAATCATTGGTTCTGGGTCCCAAGGCAGTTCCCAGGGTCTTGTTTGTTGATTTTCAGGATGTGGCTGCAGGTACTGCCCATTTCTCCGCAGATCCTGCATTCAGAATGATTGATTCTGGGGCTTTCTGGATGTTCTGCTCTTTTTAGGTCCACTTTGGGGAAAAAAAGGGAAGCTACTACTTTCACATGAAGAAAGAAGTAGCTCTATATCTTTGAGCCTACATTTGCAAGGAAACCGTGTCTAGAAAAAGCATAATCAAAATGATGCCCTTGGAGGGAGCACCTGGCTGTTTATAACAAATGAAATCCTTGTCTTCCAATTAGAGGGGCAGCTGGAGTCTCATGTGTGCATTCAGGTTGCAAAAAGATGAGCCACTATTAGATGAGCCACCACTAACAGAACTGCTGGGATGATGTAAAGTAATAAATTACACCACTTATGTAAGTATGATAGCATCAATGTAAGCATATAGGACATTTTGTTGTAAATCTAGATTTAGGTATCAACTATAAAACCCTAGAATCTATGGCAAGTAGGAAACGAGGAAAGTATGTTTTATCCTACACCTCATCTTACAGTGAGGTGAGGCCTGCAGAAGCAACAATGACTAGCCAGGAGATGCTGACGAGTCATAATGTAACTGAACAGTAAAATAAACGCTAGAATTCCCAACTGTTCTTTTAGTACCATAGTATTGATTTTTGTAATTCGGTGAGTTTTGACCACTTACTTAAGATTCCAGACAGCCCTCCTGCTGTTGTTGTTGCTGCCGCTCTCCTTTATGCTAGCATTTGTCACACCTACTTGATTTGATTCCCTGCCTCCTGCCTTCATTTTATTTTATTTTTTAAAGCTGAGAAAAATGAGGGTTGCTTGTATTCAGGCCATGGTTACCACCAGTTGGCTTTATTTCTTTGGTCGATATCCTCTCTTCCATGGATAGAAATATGAATAAGAATAATCTTTGTACAAAGAAAACAAAAGTGCTAGCCTACTTTGTATGGAGGCCCATTTTCCAATAGTTTTGTTTTATCTAGTCAGTGAAGTCCTCAGATGTGTTACTTGAGATGCAAGGAATACATTGGGGAAAATGCCCTAGAAAAGTAGTAGCTTCCCTTTTTTTCCCAAAGTGGACCTAAGAAGACTAGAACATCCAGGAAGTCCCAGAATCAATCATTCTGTATGCAGGGTCTGCTGAGAAATGTCCAGTACATGCAGCCACATCCTGAAATCAACAAACAAGACCCTGGAACTGCCTTGGGACCTAGAACAAATGATAATCTTGATAATGAAAATCTTGAATGTTTATCTTTCAAGATTTTTCTTAAGCCAAATTGGGGAAAAATATGGATTATGAAAAATGCTTAGAATTAAATCCAATATTTAAGATATGTTAAGTGTTCATATGCTATTGTATAATCTTTAACCTTTCAAAATGAATTCTAAAAACCACACAATTGGAGGACATTCATAAAAGACTGTTTACAGTGTCATTTAGTGCAATTCCCACACACCAAGGATAAGCTGACTAATAATAATATTAATAGCAGCAGCTAAAACTCACTGAGCACTTACTAAGTGCCTGGCATCATTCTTCATGGATTACATGGAACTATTTAATCCTTAACCCCAAAAGGAAAATACCATCATTATTTACCCCATTTGATGGGAGGAAACTGAGATTCAAAGAGGTGACTACTTTCATAAAGCTAGTCAGCTACTAAGTTGAGGAGCTGGAATGCAAAGCCAGGTTGTCTACTTCCAAGCTTACACTCCTAGTAGAAATAAAGGGAAGAACCAGTAGCACTTGAGTTAGCCATGCCTTTCTCACTGATCAGGCAAGAAAGGGCATGCCTCCAGGCAGTTTTGTTATCCATTAAAGAGAAATAAAAATAATACATGTTTTTTTATTTCTCACAGATTTGTTGTGATAATCTTTGAAGATGGGAGAGGAAGTGGTGTTTAATGAATACCTGCTATATGCAGGCACTATATCAAGTATTTCACATAACATCATCAGCTATTGCTGTCCCTGTTATTGTGCAGGTCTCAAATTCACTTTTGACTGTAGAGTCACTGCCATTTTCAAAGGATGGAATCATTGCCATCTGTTCTCTGTGTGAGTTTTTCTTGTTGCCTGTCTTATTCAACTGATTCCAGTGGGGGTGGGGAGTTATTTTTAAAGCAATACATATTATTAGTAGAAAACTTGAGCAAAGAATTTTAACAGGCAGTTTACATAGGAGGAAACTTCACAGGCCATCAAACACGGGAAAAGATACTCCAAGTCTTTAGTAATGAGAAAAATGTAAATAGATGGTCTGCCTCTGTGGGCTTCATCTTCAACATCATCTCATCTCTTCTTAAAACGAGTTATCCATTTGTAAATTGCTGATTTCTTTGGGACATTGCCTTTGTAAACATTTTGTGAAGCGTCAATAATTTCAGCATTCTTCCACCCAAGAATCACAGTAAATTTGATGTTTGTGCTTCAATTTTAGCAGAATTCTTGTTGCTTGGATAGGGGCACTTTGCAAACTGATGTCTTATACTTCTTAGTGCCTTAAACTAGATCCTGTTTAGATATGTTATAACAACTTAGTATGAGTTTATTTTGGTGCAAAAAAGAATTTGAAATCCATGTATAGGTTTTTCTTAATATTCATTTTTCATGAACTTTTTGAAGACTTCGTGTATTTATTTACATAAATAAATGAATAAAATGGAGGAGGCATATTACATATGCTTTTTTTGTATCCTGGCTATGAAGATGGGCTAAGTCATCTGTAAGATGCCTTCAACTTCGAAGACACTCTCCCCTCAAGGCAAATATCAGTTCATCAAATCCTGTCAAGTTATAAATTGACTTGGCTTCAGCATAATCCAAAACATATTTTGCTAAGTACTCTTGTTATCAGCTATATGAGATACCAGTGTACCAGTGCATTCAAAGGAAAATATATCTGTATTTTGATTTATCTGCAGTTATTTATTTGTTTATTTTTTGAGACAGAGTCTCACTCTTGTCACCCAGGCTGGAGCGCAATGGTGCAATCTCTGCTCACTGCAACCTCCTGAGTTCAAGCGATTCTCCTGCCTCAGTCTCCTGAGTAGCTGAGACTTCAGGTATGCACCACCACACCTGGCTAATTTTTGTATTTTTAGTAGAGACAGGGTTTCACCATGTTGACTAGGCTGGTCTCCAACTCCAGCCTCAGGTGATCCACCCACCTCAGCCTTCCAAAGTGCTGGGATTACAGGTATGAGCTGCCACACCTGGCCTGATTTATCTGCATTTAATTCAAACAGTACACGTTTTGACTTGGTATGCTGAAATCGTTTTTGTGTATTCAGACCATTTCATAGGCTGATAGTTTACTCTAAAAATAGAATACAGCATCTAACAAATATTAGTCCTCAACGGAACAAGTGAGGTTGAAACTCGATCTAATGTACCAGGAAACCATCCCATGTGAGTGATATAGTGGCTTATAATAGGCTAAAGCTGAACAGTTTCTGATGACTGCTTGCTCAAAAGCAAGTCAATCAGTGAGTAATAGGGTTCAGAATCTTTATTCTCTGTTTTGTATCTGGACTGTGAACAACCCTTAATAAAGAGTGCACTCCTTTCTGCCAGAACTGCCCAATGGAAGACAGCAAGTTTATCTAGGCTTCTTATAAAAGCCAACTGAAACCTCCCCAAGGGAGAGTCAGACCTCAGATCGTTGCATTAGGAGCTGAAAATTAGAGTGCCATTGGCTGTTGTTGCCATGGTAATCACTGCTGACCCTGCAGGTTCTTCCTCATGATAGCCTTCTCAACAGGTTCATTTCTACTGCTAAGGTGTGAGGTGTGTGTCTCTGTTTGCTTGTGGCAAAGTTGTCATGTTTTACTCTAAATACAAAGTAAGAAGACAGGAGCCACCAATGTTGTGCACATAATAAATGTTAAATGAAGATTTTTGGGGTTGGATTGGGTGCATCGGGTTTGGAAAAAAAATCAGAGGTGTCAGTCACTATTCTCAAAATCTCCGTGAAGCCCCCGTTGTTGGCTGCTGTTTCTCTTGAACAGTTCCAATTGCTTTTTGGAGTAATCAGCAAATGGGTAAGGTTTGCAACTCTCCAATCCACAAAGTTCTGTAGGTGGCCAGAGAGGGGAAACTGTCCTTCTTTAGAATCTATTATGAGGCCTTTTTGGGGGAGGAAGAGCATGGACTTAACAGGCTTCTGAGTACTCATTCTATTAGGTTGTCTGGTTTTGGGGAGTTGGTAGAGTACTAACTCTAGATTCTCTGATTTCTAGGGGCTGGTAGAGTACTAACTCTAGGTTCTGTGATTTCTGGGTACTGGCAGAGTAATTACTTTAGGTTGTCTGGTTTCTGGGGCCCTTCTTTGGGATTTTTATGCCCATCCAGGTGTGGAAGCTACTCAGTGGTAATAGTCTTAAAATCATCTTAAGATTTTCCAATCCTGAGATTTCCCCAAACCTAAACTGATATTAATAGTCTTGTCAGATTTTTGCCATGTGTTCATTGAAAAAATAATCTCCTTCATGTTAATGTATTACTTATGGAATTATTCTTTCCAAGAAGAAAGGAAATATAACACCCAAAGTTTTCAAGGTAGTTTAAGCATTTGTCTTAAGTTTTGTGTTTGCAAAATACTCTTCATTTGCCTCTCATTTATCCTTACGAGCCTAGCCACACCTGCCCCCAGTGAACATCTCAAATTTACTAAGAAATCAAAATTGAGTACAGGTGATTTGCCTTGGATATTGCTACCAGATTGTGTTTTTCCCCAGTGGAGAAGCAGATGTATTTAAAACTGTACTTAACACCTGAAAAATCGCTGTCCCAGAAGCTACTAAGTCCTTTGTGAAATCACAGTGAGGCTGAGGGCTGAACCACTGGTGGTTCTCCTACCCGGGGCTCTGCTTCATGCAGACATAAGTGAATCAGATGCCAGGGGGTTTCAGTTTACTGTAGGGGGTGTGTAAAAACACATGAGATTATTTACTTAGGAAGTGTAGTGTGGGGACAAAACCACAGACCAATAGTAAGAAGGTTGGTCTTGATGCTGGGCTCTTTTTCTAATAGTGCGGACTTGATCACATCATTAACCTCTCTTACCTGTAAAATGAAGACACCTGCCTTTCCTATGCCACAGGTGGTTGTATCAAATGAGGTAATGTTTAACATTTTTTGCAGCCTCTGAAGTACTTTGGAAACACACTATCTCCATTCTCCAAGGCCTGATCGTACACTGGCTGGAAATGGCATTTTCACATGTGCTTTTCCTGAGTCTAGGTTGTCAGGTGGATCTTTCTTAGACTCCTCAGTTTGAACAAGCTGTCAGAGTGTATCAAAGAATACCAGATAGGAGGAGAAAGAAAAATAATAGCTTAAAAAAAAAAAAAAAAGAGGGAAAAAAAGAGTAGGCACTCCCCTCCACCCACTCTCTGGTTCCATTCAGCACACTGACTTCATTCAGCAGTTTTTTTCCTGCTCTGTATGCAAAGACAGAGCCTCTTATGAGAACTTGGATGAACAGTGGAGTATAAACACTCATTTAAAAATAAATCCAGATGTAGTTGGCTGCAGCCATCTGACAGAACCCTGATTCTCTCTTCAATAATGCCGTTCATTTGTACCACATTAATTCAGGGTTCTTAATAATTTCTCCAGGGTAAGTCTGAAGTTTACTTTGTTTTATCTATGAAGAAAGGACCCACAGAGCAAATGAATAGTATAAATACGTTTGCTAGGACACATTTAGCCTGCTTGAGAGGAAGGGCCATTTTCGAATGCCTTACTTGCATCTATTTGCATCTTAACTATCTACTGATTATGAGTGATTCTAGTCATTAAAGCAGTCCTAGGAGGATTTCTTCTTGGTGATGTTTTATTAGCATTTAATTTGAACTCTAATAAAACTCCATTTTTAAAAACTCACCCATAATTCAATATTGTCACACATCTTCCTTCCATCGGTATAAATTTGTTGTAAGGCATTATTGTAATTAATTACATGCCCCCAAATCCCTTGCATATCATCTGGTACAATTACATCCTTTTGAAAAAGATTTTCTATTTTCCTTTAGTTTCTTAAGATTAAAGTGTCCTGACACATAAATGGCATCAGTAAGGCTTGAACTTAGAGAAGAGCTGCCTGTAAGAAAACAACTGGGAAGGAATGTAATTAGTTATTTCCACTATGACTAGTTTCCAGCCCAAGATAGAGGCCAACTTCTTCTTAGATTTCTGTAATTGCATAAACTAGACCTTATTCATAAAACAACTTCTGTACCATGCTTCAGATATAGTGAATACTAAGTATTTAATGAATTAAGGCATGAGTGCACATCTTTTGGGTTTTCCTTTGTCTTTCATGTAGACACCTTTTAATATCAAGCAGTCTGTATTATAATAGGAACTCTGCAAGAAGATCGTATTGAAAGCGGTGTGTTCAACCCATCCATCCACTCATTTTTCAAATATTTTGAGGGACACTTATGGACCAACCAAACCTAAAGGTCAGAGGAAGTCTATGCCTCTGTACATCTCACATTTAGTGTTCAAGCCACTTAATCTTTAAAACTGAGATTGATACATTCTACAGTCTTTGCCTCTTACTATACTTTGAGTTGCTATGTGCCTGGTTCAAATCCTTTCCCAGTCATCCTCCTATGGTTATTGCTTTATGCCTAACTAGACCACTAGTTACAACAAAGCAGATGCTCTGGGCATAGCTCATCCCTCTTTATGTTTGTGTCTAATTTTTCACTTTGATGTACTTCTGTCACATTTTGAATATCTGCGGTACTAGGAATCTACACTTCTAAGTAAATAAAGTAGCTTTGTACCAAAGGTAACAGCTAATATTTTTATTATTTATGTTACATATACATGTTACATTTTATTATTTATATTACATATGTTTAGCATATGTTAGCTGTTAGAAGAGTGCCTAGCATAGAGCTCTTAGAAGAGTGCCTAGCATAGATAGAGCAAACGATAAAAAGCATGGATGCATGCATCTAAGAGCATCTATGAAATGAGTATTTTTATTATTCCCATTTTACAGGTAAGAAAACGGAGTCACACAAGGATATATTTGTGTAACACAATTTCAAAAAGCAAACTCTTGCTCTTGTTAATGGTAAGGCCTTTTTGGCATTCCATATTTGTGAACTGTATTGATATATGATCTCATTTGATCTGATACATCCCTCCCTATTTGCTCACATGGAAGAAGTGAGACATCTGAAGGTGAGTCTCTGCTTTCAGCAGCTCTGCAGGTTAAGGACTGTATAAGCACTTGAACCCAGGACTTCTGAATCCTGGTCTTGGCCTCTTCCCTCAGAAACAAGCTGCCTTTCTTTTGCTGGTCTGGCCAGTAGATCTGTACTAAAGATGCGGACCTCTTAAACTGAATGGGAGATTTGGAATTATGGGGACCTGAAACAGTTAATGGAGGAGTGTTATAATAGAACATGCTTCATAGCCAGTCCATGTAGTCTAGGATCTAGAGTATTCCAAATAAACACCAACTCCTAATTTATTTTTTGCTCCTGTGTTGAATTTATATCTAGAATATGGTCTTGACATCTCTAGAGCAAAAAGTCAGGTCTCTCACAAAAGAATCAGTACTAATTGGGAAATAAATCACAGTTTGCTATAGCTAAAAGGGAAAAACTCCCACAAATTTATCTGTCATTTTGATTTGTTCTTTCATCCTTTTAGTACATTTTCAGGGTCTCAAAGAAGCTCATCTATCTGTGAAGGTGCTCATGGAAGCATCTTGTTTTACATATGATGAAAATGGAGAGAGCACTTCTTTTAACAGGAAACTTCACTTCTTGTTACTGAAAATCGTCACAACAGTCATTATGTCTGGCTTTCAGCGATTTCCTGGAGTTAGGAGAACAATAGACAGTTAAAATGGCAATGTCAACAGCATTCTGGGGTTTTATAATGAGTACCAAGGGAAATTTTTTCTCTTGAGTTTGTAAGAAAAAAGTAGGAGGAATATTTGGGAAGCTGGGGATAATGTGGAAATGAAGGGCAATGCTCTATTTTTTTAATGGAGCGTTCTTTCTAACCTTTGTAAGCTGAAAAAAATTTTATACCATGGTTTCCATGTTCTTGTTATTGAGTTGCCAGTGAGGAAGAGACGTTTCTCTTGGGTTGTTCCTCTCTGTAGGTCAGATCAGCCCCTGAAAAGACACATTTGCAGCTTTCTGTACTTTTCTTTGATTAAACATCAATTAGAATTTTTGGATCCAGGTTTTTAACTCTTGTTGTATATGTACAGTGCTTCTGGGGCTTGTGGTTTCTAATTTAGCAGCAGGAGTTACTTCTCTTTTCACTCTACCTCCAAAAAAAAAAGATGACTCAAGCATTAGGAATACATTTTTTGGCTTATTGTATAATTCAATGTGTATTTGGATTTGTACAATTTTTAATCTTAATTTACGTAGCCCTAATGTGATTTCTAATTTTTAATTAAGTTTTTGAGGTACTAATGTCTAACACATTAAAAGTATAAACTTCATAAACAATTTATGGGACCTGCTGTTTTCATTTCTGTAGTTTCTTGCTTTCTGCTAGAGCTGTGGATGGTTTTAAAGACCCCTGTATTACGCAGGGATACCTGAATGGTAAAAATAACCTATCTTTCTTTTTTTTTGAAAATCTAATAATACAAAGGCAATTATGAATTGTTAACATGTTTTTAAAATGCGAGTTTTTAAAATACGAACATTCCTTGTTTTAAAAATTGGTCAACATTTTAAGATGCTATACAGTGGAAATAAAAGTCTTCCTTCCTATTGTTTCAGTTCTAAATATCATTCCTTAAAGGTAACCACTGTTAAGTCTCTGCAAATTCTACCAGAAATGACTTAATGTTCTGTTTGTATACAATCACACATACACATATACATAAATACCTATACACATATAACACACATCTATGCTTATATGTGTATGTGTGGATAAATATATGGATTCTGTTGTGGATAGGTTAGTGATATATCTTAGACATCTGTTCACATCAGTATGTGTAAATCCATTTCATTTTTAATGCCTATATTGTATTCCATTGCATCAGTTTGCCATAATTTAGCTTGCCTAATGTTTATCAACATTTAGATTTTTCCAGTTTTATCTTGTTGCAAACAATGCTGCAATAAACATTCTTGTATATATCTTTTTGCATTTTTGTCAATATATTTGTAGGATACAAAGCCAGGGAATTGCTGGTAAAAGAGGGTGTCCATTTTTAGCATTACTAAATATTGGCAAATTGTCCTCCAAAATGGCTGCCCTAATTTATACTTCCATCAACAGTGTAGAAGAATGTCGTGTTTCTCCACACCCTTGTCAACACAGAATATGACAAAAATTTTAGTTTGTAAATATAATCAGTGAAAATAGTATCTTATTTTAATTGACATTCTATTGCTGCTGTATTTAAGGTTCATTTCAGCAAATGCTTACTGAGCACTTACTGTGTGTCATCACTGAAATAGGAAATGGCAATTAAAAATTGTCCTTGTTCTCGAAGGGCCATGGAAGTGAATAAGAAGCCTCTTTTTGGAAGAAATTCAAAGGTTGCAAAGATAGAAAAATGGGTCTTTTGCATCCTACTAGCAGGAAATAGTTGTCTAATAAAAGATAGTGTCCACCCATGTCAACTTTCAGGTCTGTTGCTGGCCTAAATTGGCAACTCTCTGCTTCTGCAACAGTGGCCTTGCTTTCATTTTGGAAGACAGTTGGCGGCAGGTAGGAGTAGAAATGCCTATCTAGTAGCTTTAGTTTTTCTCCAGGACCTGACTTGAATATCTCACTGGTTGTTTTTGGGAGAAAGCACCTGCTGTTGGCTTCTGTTCTGAAAGGACACAATGCAAGCATGGAATCCATCAGCAGAGCAAGCCAAGAGCTCAATAAACTATTTATTCATTGTTCAAGTTTCTCCACCTATATGGATTATTAGAAGAAGTATTTCATCTTAGGGTACCCAGATTAGATTATAGACACGTCAAGTATTTCTTTAGAATTCACTGAGGGGAAAAAATATGGAAAGCAGCATCAGTCATTTGGGACCGTGTTGGTTCCTGATACCAAAATAACCTAAATGAATAAACTACAATCTGTAAGTTAAAATATCTGGTTTCCAGCCTGTTAAATAAAAACCAGAAGGGTTGAAGTACATGGCAAAATGAGATAAACCTGGTTTTCTGAGTGGAGGCAGCTATTGATAATTTTACTTTTCTTATAGCTGAAGAAGGAGATTTGAGGTTCTCTGAGAATTAAAATTCCTCTGGAGTTAGCCCAGGGTGGGACCCTGAGAGCTGTCTACTCGTGCCATTGCCTCAAGCCTGTGGACATTTTTTCATCCTGGGGCAAGAAGAGGCTCCAGTTTGTCCAACTGCTGTGTGTGTTCCAGGCCAGTGTCCGATGAGGCTGACTTGGCAGCTGCCCTTTCCACGGCCAGCCAGCCAGCCAGCCAGCCCCTGAGTGTGTTTTAAAAGATAAGCGACAAAAAGCCAACCGCTTTTAGAGGGACTGGAACAGGCTAGTAGTTGCTAGGCAAGTTAAAGTAATTCAGTGTCCTTGCCAAACGTCTGCCAGGCAAATAGGGAACTTTCAGGGAAGGGGAGTGAGATGGTGGTGTGTGTTGGTTGCCATAGGAATGTTTCCCTGATTGGAACAAGACCACAGAGTGGGGAGAGCAAGACGGCAGCATCTACGGTTCTTTCTGCTTGGGAATGGGAACCCAGAGTGGGCAGTAGAGCGGAGGCAAGCCGTGCAGAGGCAGGAGCAGATGAGACCCTAGATGCCATGTGAAGCTAAACATGTGGGGAAAAGAAAGAGCAGATTAACTCAGGACAATTATGTGGGGAGCTCTTATGCTACTCTGAAGATCTGAGACTTGGAGAATTTACAATCCCGAATTAACTCAGGGAGAATTCCAACTAGACTCTGAAATGAATTAGATGGAGATTTAAAATAGGGCAATTTAGTGGGAAAAGATACTTAATTTGAAGGTAGGTATTTTGTATTTATGTAAATATTATGTCAGAGTATGTCTTTTAGCTCTTAAAGGTAGTAATTAAATATTTGTTCATGAATTATAGTGCTATATTTATCAAGTTCTGATTTATAGGGGGAAAAAGCACAGTTGATCAAATTGTGTGAAACCTTGGACCTTGAAGAGTCCCTCTGATGTGGGCTTACTGCCGCATTAACAAGCACCCTGTGCATCTGGTGGCAGCTTCCAGAATGACAGCTGAGGGTCTGAATGGAAATAAGTGACTTTTAGCAAACGTTGAACCTTGAATGTGCTATTTAACCTCTCTGATTAATTGATTACCGAGCTCCGAAAATGAGAGGGGATGTAGCTATCCCCTATCTCATTTAAATGGTGTGAGCATGGATGCTGTTCTCATTTGAATACAATTTTGGGGGTGGGTGGGGGTGGTATCAGCTTATAGGGTACATGCTATGATAACGACAGGCTTAATTATCAGTCAGTCAATATGGTTTAGAACAAAGGTTTTCTTTTAGATCACAATCTTAAGGAACCTTTCTTTAACGGATAAAGTTTTACTTGTGCATATGAAGTATATATATAAATTTATCATTTGCCGTATATTTGATTCATGTTCAGAGGGTATTTAAAATAGTATCTTCTTCAGAATGTATATGTTGGGATTATATATTGCTGTTTCTTTCCTTTTTATGTGGTTTCTTTTTGTGGTCATGTAAAAGAAGACTAAAGGGATTTGATATTTAGTGTCAAATATTTGAATTATAGTCACTGTTTTGTTTCAGGGCTGTTTCCCTCTATCAGTTCCTTTGATCTGGAACTCCGATGTCGTTTTTACTTTACAATTGACCACATGCTGGCTGACTGACATCAATTAAATAATCTGAGGCAAATTTTAAAACCAAATGTCTAATTTTAATTTACTGAGAAAGTATAATCTAATAAGAAAGACTATCCTTGGGCTCTTCACATGGTGAACCCTAGTGTGATTTTGACAAAGAAGCCCAAGAATATACTACTACAATCTTTTCTAAGAAAAAGGAAAAAAAAAAAAAAGGGGTGTTCTGGCCGGGCACAGTGGCTCATGCCTGTAATCGCAGCACTTTGGGAGGCCAAGGCAGGTGGATCATGAGATCAGGAGTTCAAGACCAGCTGGGCCAATATGGTGAAACCCCATTTCTCCTAAAAAAAAAATACAAAAATTAGCTGGGTGTGGTGGTATGCGCCTGTAGTCCCAGCTACTTGGGAGGCTGAGGCAGGAGAATCACTTGAACTTGGGAGGCGGAGGTTGCAGTGAGCCGAGATAGTGCCACTGCACTCTAGCCTGGGTGACAGAGTGAGACTTTGTCTCAAGAAAAAAAACAAAAACACAAAAAAAGTGGTCTTATCTAGACCTTCCAGAATCTAGAGTAGCATTGTCCAGTGAAAATGTAATATAAACCTCAAGTATGAGCTTTATATGTAATTTTAAATTTGCTAGTAGCCACATTAAAAATAAAAGGAAATATGAAATTAATTTTAACAATATATTTTTGCGTTGCTTAATATATTCAAGATATTATTTCAACATGTACAGTTGTCCCTTGGTGTCCATGGAGGACTGGTTCCAGGACTCCCCACAGATACCGAAATCTATGGATGCCCAAGTCCCTTATATAAAATGAAGTATTTGTATATAACCCGTACACACCCTCCCATGTATTTTAAATCATCTTTAGATGACCTAAAATACTTAATACAATGTAAATGCTATGTAAATAATTGTTGTGCTGTATTATCTGTATTTTTTGTTGTATTTTTTATTTATTTAAAAATATTCTTACTGGACAGTTGGTTGCATATGTAGAACCATGGATATGGAGGATTGACTGTAATTAATATAACTATTAATGAGATATTTTGCATTTTTAAAATACAAAGTCTTGAAAGTCCTATTGAGATGTGCTGTAAGCATATTTTACACTTAACAGCATATCTCAATTGGGACACTGAAATTTCATGGACAATACTCGATCTGTACTTAGATTAAAACTTACAGTAGAGAAAGTAGATTCACATACCCAAGTCATTCCAAACATGCATATCAGTTGTTTTGTCCAGTAAATGAATCAGTGTCCATTTCTAAATTTAAATTTAACTTTAATTAAAATTAAATAAAATTTAAAATAAAATTCAGTTTCTTATTCACGCTAGCCACGTTTTAAGTACTCAGTAACCACCTGTGGAGTGGCTGCCATGTTGGACAGCACAGAAAGGACTGCTTTCTCTAGCCTTTTCCTTCACTCCCACATGTCTCAGATTGGAAGACCTGTGTGAGAACTTTGATGGGAAGAGAATCTCATTTTGTAAGTGTGGAACCACAGACAAAGAGTTGACGTTCTTAAAAGGAAGTTTCCATTCAGTCTATATTAGAACCTGCCTGGCAAGGAGTTATCTGTCTGGTAGACCACACTATCTCCACCCTTGTTCCTAAATACACCCCTCATTGTCTCCCCAACAGATAAAGTCATGCCAACTTTGACAGTCTGCCTCCCTCAGGCTCCCATTGTCCTCCACTCCAGGCTGGCTCATTTCCATTACGTCAGTGTATTTCCTGGTTATAGGCCCCCTTTATCTTTCTCATTGTTTCAATTTCCACATTTGGCCTTAATTTCTAGGATACCTTAGTGCAGCATTCAAATGTTTAAATTCCAGTTTAGTTCTTAATTAAGATCATGTATATCAAGGTCAATGTTGTTGATTTATGTTAATTTGAATAAGAAACATTTCCTTTGCCCCTTGCTCCAGATTTCTAGAGTGGCTGGGCTGAGAAACTTTACTTCCTGTTCACCTAGGTGGGTATCTTGCTTTGGGCAAATCAGGGTTCTTGAATATAATCACTCTGTGGTGAATCAGACCTGTGAACCTTAAAGAACTTATCTGTTCCCTAGAGAGGAAGAATTAAGAAATATCAGGTGGATGGATAAAGATTTAGCCTTGTCAGTAGTTTTGCCCCACACCTTCCTTGAGTCTGAAACTTGGTTGGCACATAGTATAACAGTAACTCTATCACTCATAGGTTAAAGAGCACAGAAGTCTGTCATTTTCTGTTGGGTACCTGGCACTTGCAAGGGACATCACTGATAAAATTCATCCTGCTCTGTTTTGAATATATCAGGTGAAAAGCACTTACATTGCTTTTTCAGGTCTGGAGAATGATGACCTAGGAATGGGCCCTTGTTCAAGACAGTTGCAAGTCCTCCCTTAGCAAGAAAGTTAGCTTGGAAATTAGGAAATAAATATTTGACCTGTCAAATCATTTTAAATTAACGTGAATAGAAATGCATATTGTGCTCCTTCCTCTTTACCATCGGAATCAAGTCATTTTAGAGACAGCTAAGGCTTTGTGGAAAGAGGATCTTTATTGCCTGTAAACCTTGGATGCCAGTCCCAAGTCTGTTGGCTGCAAGGACTGTGACATCAAGAAAGCCACTGAATTGTTCTTGGCCTCACTTCTCACCTGTCAAGTGAGAACATTACATTAGATGATCTTAAGTCCTTTTGGTCATCACATAGTTTGATCATCTACTCTAATCCCATGGTTTCTTGGGTGAAGAAACAAAGGCCTGCAAAGTTGCTTCCTAAGATCCCACAGCAAGTGTGAGGCACATGCTCTGTCTACTTCAGGAAGCTTCATTGTTCACTTAGAGGTTAAGCTTGAACCAAATAAAAATACCTGGAGGGATAGCTGATTCTCTGTTCTTCCCATAATGTCATTTTGTCTGCTCATATATTGAGGTTGTTGGCCAAACATCTAAAATCCGTAGGTTACCTGTTAATTTTTTGCCTCCTTAACATAGACGGCCAGTAATTCAGGTCAGATACCTCTCTGGCATAAAGTCCCCAGTGACCTCCTATTTAAAACAAAACAGGCTGCGCACAGTGGCTCACGCCTGTAATTCCAGCACTTTGGGAGGCTGAGGTGGATGGGTCACTTGAGGCCAGGAGTTCGAGAACAGCCTGGCCAACATGGTGAAACCCCATCTCTACCAAAAATACAAAAATTAATTGGGTGTGCTGTTGTGCACCTGTAATCCCAGCTATTCAGGAGGCTGAGGCACAAAAATCGCTTCAATCTGGAAGACAGGGGCTGCAGTGAACTGAGATCACACCAGTGCACTCCAGCCTGGGTGACACAGCAAAACTCCGCAACACCTCTGCCAAAAAAAAAAGCAAAAAAAACCACGAAACACTAAATTAGTTATTTGCTGGTGAAAATGCATGGTAACAAAAGAAAAAGCAGTAGCTGGGATGCAGAGTTAAATTTGCTCAAATATTTTCCATTAAAATAATGACTACAATAAACAAAGAAACCCAGTGAGGGCCCCAGTAGCTGCTCTGGTTGGAGGCCCACTTTCAAGGGTTGGAGCATCACTCATGGGCAGGAAGCAGAACCTGAATTTCTTGGGAAGGCTTCTTTTACCTGGAGCAAACCCTGGGACTTTCATTCTCCTTTAGCCTGTCATTCAATGAAAAAGGTCAAGAGTGCCAAGGAAAGGAAATTTGTTGATTGTCTATTATATACCAGGCATGCTAAGTATTTTATATATAGTGGCTCATTTAATTCTGTAGCCACCCTGTCAATAAATAGGTATTATTTCCATTTCACAGATCAATAAAAGTTGTGTAGCTTGTCTAGGGTTACACACTAAGTGATCAGGGATTTTATTTAGCTCTAAAATCTGATTACTTTCTACTAATAGCCAATAGCAGATAATATGTAGAGCCCAGTGATTTCATTTTGGTTCTACTGAATTTGAGGACACTGATATCACTCTGTTGGCACCAACATAAATTACAACCTAAAATGAAAGGTGGATACAGTAATTGAGTAAATTTTGTTAACAAGCAGAGGCTGTTAACCTGCATCAGTGATCTTTTGAAGACATTAAAAGCAAAAATAAAAGGATTTTTTTTTCCAAATAATATATTTGCATAGATATCCACTAATCAGCGCAAGTGGCAAAAGGTGTGTGAATCCTAAGTCAAATTTAACTTTCAGAAGTGGTGCTTGCACTTTTTGGGTAAAACACAGTGCCATCATTTTGATTTTTAAGAAATCCTGCTGTTTGGGCTTGTGGTTCTGTCTTTTATCCTTTGGGTAAATGAGGGGATGATATTTGCATTCAGTGTCCCTCCTGTTCCAGTTAATTGGTGCTGCATAACAAACCACTCCAAAACTTAATGTCAGCAACAACCATGTGAACTTGACTCATGAATCTGCAGTCTGGCTGGGGCTCAGCAGGGACAGCTCATCTCTGCTCCACTCACATCAGCTGGGTTGGCCTAGAGGCTGGGGGTTGGAATCATCTGAAGCTAGCTCACTTACATGTCTGGAGCCTAGCTGGGAAGACATAACAGCTGGGATCCTCAGGCATCTCTGTTTGTGGTCTCTCCAGCATGATAGCTTCAGGGTAGACAGACTTCTGTACCAGTTCACTGCTCAGCACATGACCCAAGAGAAAGAAAAGCAGGAACCTTTCATGATCTACATTAGGAAATCAGACAGCATCACTCCACTATGTTCTATTAAACTAAAGCAGTTACAAAGGCCACTTAAGTTCCATGGGAGTAGAAATAGATTCCATCTCTTGATAGGGAAGTGAAAAGTTTCTCAAGGAGTCTTGCAGTGGCCACTATTGGAAAATACAGACTGCTACACAGATATATGAGACTGCAGGTAATGTGCTGGTGTCCAAACCAGATGCATCTCTGGGCCTTTGTCTCCCGACCAAGGGAGTATATTGGCATTAAAATGGAATATAATCTATCCATTATAATTTAACCGACATAATTTATACTTTTCAAGAAAATCATCTGAAAATTTATGACTGTCTACTATTAAAAAGAAATTACTTGTGGAACACCAATGGATTAGGCTAATGAGGTAGATAGTTGAGTCCCTAAATTTTTCATCATTTTTGAGCTGGTATCTGTTTAGTGTTCCTGAACTGTCATCAGATTTCTGCTTTTCTACCTTGTGTGCAGAGGTAAACAGCTGAATATTTATGTAAACAGCTTTGTGTAGAAACTTTTCCATTTAAAACTAAAAAGGGAAGGCAATTGCACTTAAGATTGAATGTTTCCTGAAGGGGTTGTTTCAGCATTTTACAGCAGCTGCTGCCTCCTCTTATGGAGATGAAATTATTATTCAAGACACATTTCTCAAAGTTTACAAAATTAGTACAAGCACACCTTATTTTATTATGCTTCACTTTATTGTGTTTTGCAATTTTTGTAAATTGAAGGTTTGTGGCAACCCTGCATTGAGCTAGTCTATCAACACCATATTTCCAACAGCATGTGTCTGATTCATGTCTCTGTGTCACATTTTGGTAATAAAATATTTCAAACTTTTAAATTTTATTATATCTAGTATGGTGATCAGTGATCTTTGATGTTACTACTGTAATTGTTTTGGGGCACCATGAACCATGCCCATATAAGACAGCAAATTGATAAATGTTATGTGTGTTCTGACTACGCCACCAACCAACTGTTCTACTTCTGTCTCTCTCATTGGGCTTCCCTATTCCCTGAGACACAACAATATTAAATTCGACCAATTAATAACCCTAAAATGGCCTTTAAGTGTTGGAAGGCTTGTTGAAAGCCTACAGGCCAAAACAAAAGCTAGGCCTCTTGCATCAGCTAGACAAGTTAGGAATGCAAAGCAAAAGTTCTTGAAGGAAACAAACAAACAAACAAAAAAAGTTCTTGAAGGAAATTAAAAGTGCTACTCCAGTTAACACATGAATGATAAGAAAGCAAAATAGCCTTACTGCTGATAGGGAGAAAGTTTTAGTGGTCCAGATATATATATAGAGAGAGTGAGAATTTATAGAAGATAGACAGACAGATAGATAATATATTGAGAGAAGATTAAATCAGTCACAACATTCCCTTAAGCCAAAGCCTAATCCAGAGTAAGGTACTAACTCTTCAACTCTCTGAAGGCTGAGAAAGGCAAAGAAGCTGCAGAAGAAAAATGGAAAGCTAGCAGAGGTTGGTTCATTAGGTGAGAGGAAAGAAACCATCTCCATAACATAAAAGTACCAAGTGAAGCAGCAAGTGCTCATGGAGAAGCTGCAACAAGTTATCCAGAAGATCTAGCTAAGATCATTAATGAAGATGGCTACACTAAACAACAAATTTTCAGTGTAGATGAAACAGGCTTCTGTTGAAAGAAGATGCCATCTAGGGCTTTCATAGCTAGAGAACAGAAGTCAATGCTTCACAGGGCAGGGTGACTCTCTTGTTAGGGGCTAATGCAACTGATGACTTTAAGTTGAAGCCGGTACTCATGTACCATTCTAAAAGTTCTAAGGCCCTTAAGAATGATGGTAAACCATTATTGCTTGTGCTTTATAAATGGAACAACATAGCCTGGATGACAACACATCTGTTTATAGCATGGTTTACTGAATGTCTTAACCCCACTGTGGAGACTCACTGCTCAGAAAAAGAAGATTCCTTTCAAAATATTATTGCTCATTGACAATACACATGGTTACCCGAGAGCTCTGAGGGGGATGTACAAGGAGATTCTTGTTTTCATGTCTGCTAATGCAGCATTCATTCTGTAGCTCTTGGATCAAGGAATAATTTCAACTTTTAAGTCTTATTATTTAAGAAATTCATTTAATAAGGCTGTAATTGCCATACATAGTGATTATTCTGATGGATCTGAGCAAAGTAAATTGAAATCCTTCTGGAAAGGATTCAGCATTCTAGATGCCATTAAGAACATTCATGATTTATGGGAAGAGGTCAAAATATCAACATTAACAGGAGATTGTAAGAAGATTCCAGTCTTCATGGATGACTTGGAACAGTTTAAGACTTCAGTGGAGGAAGTCTCTGTGGATGTAGTGGAAATAGCAGGAAAACTGGAATTAAAAGTAGAGACTGAAAATATGACTGAATTTCTGCAATTTCGTGATAAAACTTGAAGGAATGAAGAGTTGCTGCTTATGGATAAGCAAAGAAACTGGTTTCTTGAGATGGAATCTACGTTGGTGAAGGTGCTGTGAACATTGTTGAAATGACAACAAAGGGTTTAAAATATTGCGTAAACTTAGTTGATGCAGCAGCAGCAGCAGGGTTTGAGAGTATTGACTCCAATTTTGAAAGAAGTTCTGTGGGTAAAATGCTATCAAATAGCATCACATGCTACAGAGAAATCTTTTATGAAAGGAAGAATCAATTAATGTGGCAGACTTCATTGTTTTAAGAAATTGCCACAGCCACGCCAAACTTCAGCCACCACCCTGATCAGTCAGCAGTCATCAACATCAAGGATCCTCTACCAGCAAAAAGGTTACAACTCACTGAGGGCTCAGATGATCATTAGCATTTTTAGCAATAAATTGTATTTAATTAAGGTATGTAGTGTTTTAGACATGTTATTGTACACTTAATAGACTACAGTAGTGTAAACATAACTTTTATAGGTACTGGGGAACCAGCAAATCTGTTTGACTCACTTTATTGTGATACGTACTTTATTGTGGTAGTGTGAAACTGGACCTGCAACATCCCTGTGGTATGCCTATAAGGGAGATCATATGCCGTTTATCTTTCTGTGCCTGGCCTGTTCACTTAACATAATGCCCTCATGTTCTTGTTCATCCATGTTGTCACAAGTGGCAGAGTTTTCTTTTTTAAGGCTGAATACTATTCCCTTATATATATACAGTATAGATTATATATATATATATGTATAAAATCTAACTCACATTTTATTTGTGCATTCAAGTTACCTTTTAAAAATATATTTCTAATATCGCATTGTAAGTGAATGTTGGTATACCAGTCCTTTGCAATTTATTGAGGTTTTCTTTATAGCTTAGTTTTCAGAGTTAATATTTCACTACTTATTATATTCAATATTCTGTATATGTTCTATACATCTAAAAGTTAATTATGCTATTTAAATCTTTTTATCTTTACTGACTTTTTTTTATCTGCTGAAGCTATCAATTACTAGGAGAGTTGTATTGCAGTTTGTCCCTCTGGTGATGGATTTGTTTATTTCTCTTAATGCCATATGTGACATAATAAGAAATATATATTTGGTCACTGCCCTCAGTTTCTGACACAGAGCTCCTAAAATGCTTGTAATTTCCTGAGTAATAGGGGTGCTTATCAATGTTATTTATTTCCCCCATCTCTTCTTGCTGTCTCTTATTTTTTTTAATTATTATTATTTTTATGATAAAAGATTTTTTTTATTTCAACAGCTTTAGGAGTACAAGTGGTATTTTTCGCTACATGGATGAGTTGTAGAGTGGTGAAGTCTGGATTTAGTGTAACTGTCACCTGAATAGTGTGCATTGTACTCAGCAGGTATTTTTTCATCCCTCAGCCCCGTCCCAACCTCCCCGCCTCTGAGTCTCTAGTATCCATTATACCACTCTGTCTGCCTTTGCGTACCCATCTTGCTGTCTTTTGAATTGATAGTCTTTCTTCCCCACTCCAAGTCCCCTCTGCCTGTTCAGAGGTTGTTTGCTCTATGTCTCTCTACTTCCTTAGTAGCTGCTCCTGCTATTTTAACAGGCATCCCTAAAAAAAAAAAAAAATTCTCTGTTTGAATATGTTACCACTCATGCTCCAAAATTTGAAGACATATCTCTCTGGCTTTTCTATTTTTCCTCCACAAATTACACATGTTTCTTATAGTTTGAAACAATGTTTTCCTTTTCCCATCTATTATCAATATCTTCTCTCATTGTTACTTTCCTCCATTTTGAGGTTTTCATCTGCTATCATTTTTTTTTTCTTTCTGCAGTACGTACTTTAGAATTTCCTTTGGGTCTTTCTCTCTTCTAATAGCAAACTCCATAGTAGACATCAGTGATATAGAGATAAGTAAGGCTCACTCCCATACAATATGTAATTGCAATGTAAACTAAGTACAAAATTAGAGGTTAGGACAAAGTGTTGAGAGCACAGAGAATGGAGACTAACTCTAGAAAGTGAGAAGAGCATCTCAGGAACAGTAAGTGTATACGGAATTATGGAAGGCCGTGAGTATATTCATGGAACATTCATCAGCTCAGTGGGCTGGAGCTTAGGCACAGGTTGATGCCAGATGGAGCTAGAGAGGTGAATTAGCTAGATGGTGGTCTGTGAAGAGCCTTAAATGCCAAATTGAATGCAACAGGGAATTGGGAGAGGCTTTAGGCTGGGGAGTGGCATGATTAGATGCATTATTTAGAGGTAAACTGTGTGACTGCATGGAGAGCCATGAGCTGCAATAGTCACCTGAGAGGAAGCTGAGTAACTAAAGCAAGGCAAAGCAAGGATAATGAAGAGAAGAAAAGAAATTTTAAAAGATATTCATGATGTAAAATCTTAACAGATTCAAAGCAGACAGCACTGGAGGATGTACTCCAGGGACTCTAATTTAGAGGACCAGCAAGCTTGAAAGCACAGGAAGGAGTGCTCATGTTTGGGAGTGGAGGGAGGGTGGCGTTAGAGAGAATGAGTTTAGTGTATAGCATAAAACATTTTATGTGTCTTCAGGACAAATGGTGTGTTGGTTTTAGAATTAATATTTGAGATATTAGGGGGGATATCTATGTGCTGAGAACTCTGCAACATTTTCTGATTATATTGGACTGTTGTGGTCATTACTATTTTTCTTTTACTTTCTGAATTGGAATACACATCTGGGTTTCAGGATGCAAAGGGTCTATTTTCCGCAATAAAGTGTAATTAAATAATAGTTGGAGTTCAGGTACATTTTAAGTCAGACACTTGAAATGTAGTCCTGCCTTCACTGTGTTTTGCAAAATTATTGCTTCTAAGCACGGATTGCTCTTGACTGGTAGGACCTCTTGTTTTGGATCTGTTTTTTATCTTAGCACTGTTTTCAGGCTGACAAATGTGACCCAGATTGTCTAAGAGCATTTGTCAAGACAGGAGAGAAGGAAGACAGAGCAAGAGAAGAGGGGAGGGAAAAACATACTTCATTTAATTAAAAAAGTATTTGCAGGGCTTATGCCTCCTACCTGCTGTTTTTAGCTAGCAAGATCAGATTCTCCCTTGGAGACTGCCTCCTGGCCTATAAGCCCAGACTAGGGCTTTCTTTTTGATGCGTGAGTCATCACAGTATTTCAGTGACTTATTATTCACTCACATGTAATAACTGCAGTGGGCACTACTGAGAATTGAGGGGAGCTTCTTCCCACCAGGGTGTGAAGTAGTTTTGACAGCAGGTATGGTGTGTCAGTCTGAAACCTGAACGGGGCATCACCTTTTACCTGGTGCCATCACAGAGGGCTCCAGATTTGGGTAGGAAGAGGATCCCATCACATCCAGGCGTCTCTTGACAGAGGAAAGCGAGCTGGTCAGGGAGTTTTGAAAACAAAAAATGGATTGTAAAATCTTTTATTTGGAGAGCTGTGCTCTGGCAGCATCCTGATCTGAAATAATTCCTAGCCTTTTATGTGGTTGGTGGTGGCTGATCCATGGAATCCTGCTGTGTCGCTCAGCTGCTGTTAAAATATTGGATCAAAGAAATGACTCAGGAGGAAAAGTGTCAAGTAAAAGTTAATCATTTGATCCTTGCTGAAAGATAGAATTTGAGTTGTTAAATTGCAGAGTTAGTCCTGGAGTTTTTGTTGTTGTTGTTAGAAATTAGTTATGATAAGAAGTTGTGTTCCTACATCTGCATAGAGACAGTGTTTATCACTAGCACCTGTCTCTGGTTGGCATCAGTAAGGCAGAAAGTGAGAAGTGGTGACACATGTGAACATGTGAACAATGCTAGGCATTGTACCTAAATTATCTCATTTAATCTATTGTGCAATAAAGGAAACTCAGAGATGCTCAGAGACTAAAGATACCATCCGAGGTTACTGAGCAGCCACATGGCAACTACAGTTTAAACCCAGTGTAATTGTTGGCAAAATCTGTACCTCACTGCCGTCAGTCATCTTTCAGTATTTTTTAAAATTTGAAAGACCAGATGTGGTTTCCATGATGAATTAGTTTCATCCAGGTGTTTTCCCTTGATAGAAACGCCATCCTTTCACACCTGCCCCAGATTCCCAGCCTTCTATTCCCAGATGCTATCTTCAAGTAACAAAGGAAGGAAAACATCTGAAGGGGCTCACTCCACAGTGCAGCAGCCAGTCCTACTTCATTCTTTGCTTTGAACTGTTTCTTGACTGCTCTTTAGACCATTTGTCAGATATGTTTTTAAACTAGTACAGTTTCTGGCTGTCCTTGTCACAAAGATAGATTACACAAGGTTCTGAGCAGCAAAGATGTCAGCTGTACAAATACAAGGATTTGGTCCTTGTTTTTCCTAGTGGTTTAAAATTGACTAAAGGCCTAGGATGGGCCAAATGTCAAGCTGTCAGGAAAGGCAGGAACATCTAATGGTTGTCTTGGGAGCAGGTTTCCTTGGTGCCCACCCAAAGTGGCTTCCTGCGTTCTGCAAAGCTTAGGGGAAAACAGCATTTAATTTACATGGAGTGTTCGTTGTCTCCAAGAGAACTTAAAATCACTTGCTTGGACAAGCAGAATTTACAATAAGAGGGCTTGAGAACATGAATGGATAGCCTTTTGTTATGGAAACAAGTTGTGTTGTACAGATGAAAATGTTAATAGTTTTGGATGGCAATTGGAACTGGAGCTTATATCTATGTATGGTTGTTTTCCCTGGGACTTGTAGATACCCAACCAAAAGAGTAGAGTATTTTTAGCCAGGTTGTTACCCACAAAGAAAATAAAATGAAGATCTAGAACTAGGAATCTGGAGTTGAGAAAAAGAGGAACAGAAAGTGAGAGGATCGGTTACAAGCAATGACCATTTACAGAACAGGTGTGACCCATTCTCCAAGGTAGAGTTTATCACCTTACCCCACAAGCAATGACTTTCTGGTGAAGCCATATTAGTCTCTTCCTTTATAAGACTTCACAGGAGAAAAAGGCATAAAAAGGAAGACAGACTATCAAGCTTGTCCAACCCAGGGCCTGTGGGCTGCATGCAGCAGCCCAGGACGGCTTTGAATGTGGCCCAACACAAATCTATAAAAACTTTCTTAAAACATTATGAGATTTTTTGTGTGTGGTTTTTTTTTTCTAAGCTCATCAGCTGTTGTTAGCATATTTTATGTGTGGCCCAAGATAATTTCGTCGTATTCCCTGTGGCCCAGGGAAGTCAAAAGATTGGACATCCCAGCCAAAGACTGAAGAAGTTTATGTATATTTGTGTATTCGGATAAGTTCTAACTTACCTGACCAATTCTCGTTTGTTAATTTTATGCCACCTTTTTGTAGTTAAGTGGATTTTGGCATAGTTGTAGGGGCCATATGTACTAACCTCTGTTGATTTTCTTTTTTTTTTTTTTCTTTTTTTTTTTACTTTAAGTTCTGGGGTACATGTGTATCACGTGCAGGTTTGTTACATAGGTATACACGTGCTGTGGTGGTTTGCTGCACCCATCATCTACATTAGGGATTTCTCCTAATGCTATCCCTCCCCTAGCCCCCCACCCCTCAACAGGCCCCAGTGTGTGATGTTCCCCTCCCTGTGTCCAAATGTTCTCATTGTTCAACTCCTACTTATAAGTGAGAACATGCAGTGTTTGGTTTTCTGTTCTTGTATTCGTTTGCTGAGAATGATGGTTTCCAGCTTCATGTCCCTGCAAAGGATATGAACTCATCCTTTTTAATGGCTGCATAGTATTCCATGGTATGTATGTGCCACATTTTCTTAATCCAGTCTATCATTGATGGGCATTTGGGTTGGTCCCAAGTCTTTGCTATTGTGAATAGTGCAGCAGTAAACATACTGTGTGCATGTGTCTTTATAGTAGAATAATTTATAATCCTTTGGGTATATACCCAGTAATGGGATTACTGGGTCAATCTTTCCATCTGAGAAAGGGCTAATATCCAGGATCTACAAAGAACTTAAACAAATTTACAAGAAAACAAAAACTTCTGTTGATTTTCTACTAACGTTTTAGAAACTCACATTCTTAAAGTGTTCAGAGGCCTTGTGTTTCTCATCTGTGTAATAAAGGTGGTGATATAGATGACCCATAGTGTATGATTTGTGACTCCAGAAAATAGTTAGAAGTGAATTCAGTTATCACTTAATGTAGTAGACACCCAATGACTAGGGGAAAATCAGCCAAGGACAGGTAGTTCTCTAGAGCCCTGTCTGGTCTTTCCTGTGCACACACAGCTTTAAGCATTTGCACAGCCTTGTTTACCTTTAGAGATAAGGGGATCTTTAAAAGGTTGTCTTTAGTGGTTTCCTTCCCTGGATTTTCTTATTATATTTCTGACTGCTCTGCCATTTTGTGTTTGCTTGTTCCAACCAGTATCCAAACCTAGACTAGCCTTGATGTTAGGCTGTCCTGATTGTTTGCCACTGTGACATCTCTTATTTCTGATAGTACTGTGGGCGCTGTTTTCCATGTCCCGTTCCAAATATAGTCAGCCCCCTCCCGCAGGGCAGTGGAGCTGCCAGCCCACATAGTCTTCCTCATCTGCTGAGGCCGGGGTAGGACTTTCAGGTAATGGAGCTAAGTTGTGAGGGGGAAGGGGATAGGAGCAGTCCCTGGGGAAGATGTCACAGATACCACTGTTGTTACTAAGATTCAGTAGGTTTTCTTGATAAATCCTTTTCAATTTGTTATATGCCATGGGTCAGTTTTTAGAATCTTAATTTTGTTGTTTTTGACAACTGTGCCCAGTTTTATCATTGCCCTTTGGGGAAAAGATTTACCGAGCTCCTCACTCAGCCATTCCAGAAATCCCACCCCTTCTTCATATATTTATAAGTTTTCTTTAAAACTTATTTTACAATTCTGACTTCAGATTAGCACATGGACATTATAGTTGTAAACATCTTGAGTCTCTTCCGTTATCTCCTACGAGTCCTGCAGGTGCAATTTACCATAACTTGGCCCTAAACCATACTGATTTAATGAACACAGTTAGCTATGTATATTCCCTGATGATCTGTCGGTAATTTGACAGCTCATATCAGCAGACATTATCCTGAATGGTAGAGTTGTGAAGAATTGTGTCCTGTGAATTTTGCAATTCGGAGGACAGATTGATTAGAAAGAAGATATTCTGCTGGATAATTTTGTACTTCAACAAATCTGGCAAATTTATAAAATCTTTTTTTGAGAAAAAGTCTAGGCAGGATACAGTTGTGGTAAAGAGTCTTTCAAAAGCATCCTCACAAAACAGAAATTAAGTACCAAATTGGTTGCTGTGATCTCAAAGTAGTCATTTATTCCCTTCCATTTTCTGTACTCCATAAGAAGTCTTAAGCCTTAATCACATTTGAGTGATAGAAACATATCACAGTACCAGAAGACAGAAAATTAAAATGAAGTCTGGCTCTAAGAATGGGTTAGAAACTAGTCATAATTCTAATAAAAAGTTATTTTATTTTCTAATTTTAAATAATTATATATTGTGATTTAAAAAATTTAAAAATATGTGCACATGCCCCTCTCCTTGAAATTTTATGTATGCCAATCATGGGCTCCATTTCAGCAGTGAAATGGCTGTGCCTGCCACAGTAGACTGGGGGAAAGGTACTGACTATAGGGGTTCACTCCAAAAGGATCCAGCCTACCAAATCATAGTAATGTTGCTCATATCTTTTGTGAATCTAAATTATTTAAAATAAAGGTTAAAATCATACCATTTAAGGGGTAAAGTTAATATCCAGGAGATCCTTGAGGCCAAATAGTCTCAACCTCTTTTGGGCACTGATCTCTGTAATGGTTAGGTCGTTTCCAGAGCTGTGGTGCCAGCAGGGCTATTGTGGTTGAAGCAGGCCCACAGCTGATGCCTTGGATACTGAGAGCAAGACTCATCTCCAGGTCAGTGAAGCTTGCTGAGAGCCAGAGTTAAAGGATGAGGGCCTGAACTATAGGGCTGTACTAGAACTCATTTGGGAACCTAAACCTAAACCTCATTCCCAGGGATGAGGCAAGTGTGGCAGGATTGGCAAAAGAAAACTGCAAGGAGGTAGGCAGGTGGGTGTGCAGGAGTCCACTTTAGTTACCTTAGATATACCTGGGCAAGAGCAGCAAAAGTAACCTCAGACCCTACCTGTCCATGGGATGGGCTGTATTAATATTCAGATAAGTAAGGTGGGATGAGCCTGCTGGTAAAAGGCTTTCAGAGCATGCAGCTGTATGAGGTGTAAGCCAGGGACTGACTTGTGTGGTCTACCCTGTGCCAAAGATATGTCATTGTCTGTATTCATAATGACAATTGAACAATCCCTGCTGCTGGCACAAATACCACAAGGCCCAAACAATATAAAGGCAAAATATCCCCTTTTATTTTCATCATTATCATTATTGCTATTATTAAAAAGAAAGGACTTTGGGCTAATAGGCATGACGCTGGAATGAAAGTTGAAATTTAGTACTTGACCCATTAAGACATTACAGAAAAAAAAAACATATAATTGGAATGAATCTCATTTTCCCACTGTCCTTGGTATTATTGGACAGGATTTCTCAACCCTAATACAATGAACATTTTGGACCAGATAATTCTTTGTTATGGGGAAAAGAGGGGCAGGCTGTCCTGTGTGTTGAATGTTTGGGAACATCTCTAGTCTTGACCCACCAGATCTCAGTAGCACTCCCCTTCCCCATCATGACAACCAAAAATGTCCCCAGACATTGTCATATATATTCTGGGGGGCAAAATTGTCCCAAGTTAAGAACCACTGCTGAAAAGATACAAAAGAAGCCTGTGTAAGATATGGCTTTGTCTTTAAGGAATTCACAAACCTATTAGGTGAACACACCTAATATGATATAATTCATATACATGGATAATGTGGTAAAAGTTAAATTTGGAACAGTGAATTTTTCAACTTACACGTAAAAAGAGTTAAAAGCAGAATATGAGACTAGCTACTGTCAGGAAGGGTGCTGAGGAGCCAGGGATAGAAACAGCATTTAAGGATGGATAGCATTCAACATATTTAGAGGAGATAAGGAGGGCAGCTCAGCTAGAGGAACAAGAGCAAGTGTTTGTCAAGGTCCATGAGAACATTCCCTGCTCAAGGTGGACGTGTGTGCTGGGAAGCAGAGGCAGGAGGCTGCACCAGGCTGCTGCTGTCCTAGAGCACAGTTCCACACTCCACATGCCCCTGTTCCCTAAAACGTCACATCCCAGGCATAAAGTTAGGCCTTACAAGTATTGGTGATTCTACTTTTCTCCTCTCCCCATGTGATTAAGTGTGATAATAAAATACCTACTAATACTTTAACTCACAATCTGTACCCCCTCATTAGGGATTCTATTTGATAAGGTTGTTAGTGTAGTAGAATTATAACTAACACTTATTAAGTTCTCACTATGATCCAAGCAGTGTTCTAAATGCTTTACATGTCTTAATTATTTTCCCAACAGCCCTTGTTGTAGTATGTTGTCATTTTCTCAGTTTTTAGAATGAGGAAACTGAGGTGTGAAGAGGTTATACCTTGAGTGTGCCCAAGATTATGCACCTAATAAGTGGCATAAACAGCATCTGAATCCAGATGATCTGGCTCCAGTGTACTTTTAACCCATATTATACCCCCTCTCTATCCACGCTGATAAAATTGTGTATGTGACATAGATAGCAAAAAAACTACATAGAAAAAAGAAACAAGTGTATGGTGCTGAAGGAATTACTGGTTCACACCCACAGCTCTGGCCTCTGAAAAATCCAAAACTGTCCTTGAGGCATGGGCTTATCTTCAGGGAGTTTACATTCCAGGGGTGAATTGAAAAGAAGCTCTGGGTTTGGAATTAATATCACATAAATTACTTGGATATATTCAGTATTAGGAATATTGCTGTACCTAATCTGAATCTTTTAAAATGGGAATGCTTGGATCTATCTTATTTCCAGATTTCATAGATTAATGTATTCAATTCATACTCCCCAGGATATTAAAGTATAGTGCATTCATCTGGAGCTGTTTAAAAAAGAAAAAAAAAAAGAGTGCCTTATGTTTATATAGGTCATTTTCAATTGCATCATTTAATTTTATCCTCATAACAGCTCCAGAAGCAAAACTGCTTATGAGGCATAAGAGTTTGCATTAATCTTTTCATTCCTTTACCTTTTATTATTGCCTTGTATGGCAAAAAGGTAGCATAATTCTGTTTTACAGATGAGGAAACAGAGGTACAGAGAGATGAAGCCAATTACCCAAGAAAACAGCAACAGATTTAGGTGTGTAATTCTCCTAAGTCCCCTGGGTAGATCCTAAATCTGCTGCACTGAAATGAACTGCAGGAGAGGCCAGACAGCCAATATGGTTTCTTCCTGCACAAAGACTCCATGCTCAGCCTTGACCAGTCTGGTGTCTTGCCAGCCCCATCACATGCCCTTCTCTGCTTTCACTCATAGTACTTCCCTGCCCTGCATTGCTTCCTCTCTTCTCTGATACTCTAAGTTATGAACATTCTACAAGGGAAAGGAAGGCTCACTTTAAAAATTTTTTTTTTGCTTTAAGTTCTGAGGTACATGTGCAGAATGTGCAGATTTGTTACATAGGTATACACATGCCATGGTGGTTTGCTGCACCCATCAACTTGTCGTCTACATTAGGTATTTCTCCTAATGCTTTCTCTCCCCTTGCTCCCCACACCCTGACATGCCCCAATGTGTGATGTTCCCCTCGCTGTGTCCATGTGTTCTCACTGTTCAGCTTCCACTTATGAGTAAGAACATGCGATGTTTGATTTTCTGTTGCTGTGTTAGTTTGCTGAGAATGATGGTTTCCAGCTTCATCCATGTCCCTGCAAAGGACATGAACTCATCCTTTTTAATGGCTGCATAGTATTCCATGGTGTATATGTGCCACATTTTCTTAATCCAGTCTATCATTGATGGGCATTTGGGTTGGTTCCAAGTCTTTGCTATCGTGAATAGTGCCACAGTAAACATACGTGTGCATGTGTCTTTATAGTAGAATGATTTATAATCCTTTGGGTATGTACCCAGTAATGGGATTACTGGGTCAAGTAGTATTTCTAGTTCTAGATCCTTGAGGAATTGCCATACTGTCTTCCACAATGGTTGAACTAATTTACACTCCTACCAACAGTGTAAAAGTGTTCCTGTTTCTCCACATCCTCTGCAGCATCTGTTGTTTCCTGACTTTTTAATGATCGCCATTCTAACTGGTGTGAGATGGTATCTCATTGTGGTTTTGATTTGCATTTCCCTAATGACCAGTGATGAAGAGCTTTTTTTCATGTTTGTGGGCTGCAAAAATGTCTTCTTTTGAGAAGTGTCTGTTCATATCCTTCACCCACTTTTTGATGGGATTGTTTGTTTTTTTCCCTGTAAATTTGTTTAAGTTCCTTGTAGATTCTGAATACTAGCCTTTTGTCAGATGGATAGATTGCAAAGTTTTCTCCCATTCTGTAGGTTGCCTGTTCACTCTGATGATAGTTTCTTTTGCTGTGCAGAAGCTCTTTAGTTTAATTAGATCCCATTTGTCAATGTTGGCTTTTGTTGCCATTGCTTTTGGTGTTTTAGTCACGAATTCTTTGCCCATGCCCATGTCCTGAATGGTATTGCCTAGGTTTTCTTCTAAGGTTTTTATGGTTTTAGGTCTTTCATTTAAGTCTTTAATCCATCTTGAATTAATTTTTGTATAACGTGTAAAGAAGGGGTCCAGTTTCAGTTTTCTGCATATGACTAGCCAGTTTCCCCAGCACCATTTATTAAATAGGAAATACTTTCCCCATTTCTTGTTTTTGTCAGGTTTGTCA
This sequence comes from Theropithecus gelada, assembly GCF_003255815.1. Taxonomy (NCBI): domain Eukaryota; kingdom Metazoa; phylum Chordata; class Mammalia; order Primates; family Cercopithecidae; genus Theropithecus; species Theropithecus gelada. The sequence continues at coordinate 158,920,492 of NC_037669.1, read as the reverse complement.
AAGATCAGATGGTTGTAGATGGTGTGGTGTTATTTCTGAGGCCTCTGTTCTATTCCATTGGTCTATATCTCTCTTTTGGTACCAGTACAATGCTGTTTTGGTTACTGTAGCCTTGTAGTATAGTTTGTAGTCAGGTAGCATGATGCCTCCAGATTTATTCTTTTTGCTTAGGATTATCTTGTCCATGTGGGCTCTGTTTTGGTTCCATATGAAATTTAAAGTAGTTTTTTTCCTAATTCTGTGAAGAAAGTCAATGGAAGCTTGATGGGGATAGCATTGAATCTATAAATTACTTTGGGCAGCATGGCCATTTTCATGATATTGATTCTTCCTATCCGTGAGCATGGAATGTTTTTCCATTTGTTTGTGTCCTCTCTTATTTCCTTGAGCAGTAGTTTGTAGTTCTCCTTGAAGAGGTCCTTCACATCCCTTGTTAGTTGTATTCCTAGGTATTTTTATTCTCTTTGTAGCAATTGTGAATAGGAGTTCACTCATGATTTGGCTCTCTGTCTGTTATTGGTGTATAGGAATGCTTGTGATTTTTGCACACTGATTTTGTACCTTGAGACTTTGCTGAAGTTGCTTATCAGCTTAAGGAGATTTGGGGCTGAGACGATGGGGCTTTTTAAATAGACAGTCATGTCATCTGCAAACAGAGACAGCTTGACTTCTTCTCTTCCTATTTGAACACACTTTATTTCTTTCTCTTGCCTAATTGCCCTGGCCAGAACTTCCAATACTATGTTGAATAGGAGTGGTGAGAGAGGGCATCCTTGTCTTGTGCCGGTTTTCAAAGGGAATGCTTCCAGCTTTGGCCCATTCAGTATGATACTGGCTGTGGGTTTGTCATAAATAGCTCTTATTATTTTGAGATACGTTCCATCAATACCTAGTTTATTGAGAGTTTTTTGCATGAAGGAAGATGTTGAGTTTTATTGAAGGCATTTTCTGCATCTATTGAGATAATCATGTGGTTTTTGTCGTTGGTTCTCTTTATGTGATGGATTATGTTTATTGATTTACGTATGTTGAACCAGCCTTGCATCCCCAGGATAAAGCTGATTTGATCGTGGTGGATGAGCTATTTGATGTACTGCTGGATTAGATTTGCCAGTATTTTATTGAGAATTTTCGCATCAGTGTTCATCAGGGGTATTGGCCTGAAGTTTTCTTTTTTTGTTTTGTCTCCAACAGGTTTTGGTATCAGCATGGTGCTGGACTCATGAGTTAGGGAAGAGTCCCTCTTTTTCTATTGTTTGGAAAAGTTTCAGAAGGAGTGGTACCAGCTCCTCTTTGTACCTCTGGTAGAATTCGGCTATGAATCTGTCTGGTCATGGGCTTTTTTTAGTTGGTAGGCTATTAATTACTGCTTCAATTTCAGAACTTGTTATTCGTCTATTCAGGGATTCGACTTCTTCCTGGTTTAGTCTTGGTAGGGTGCATGTGTCCAGGAATTTATCCATTTCTTCTAGATTTTCTGGTTGATTTGCATAGAGGTGTTTATAGTATTTTCTGATGGTAGTTTGCATTTCTGTGGGATCAGTGTTGATATCCCTTTTAGCATGTTTTAATGTGTCTATATGATTCTTCTCTCTTTTCTTCTTTATTAATCTGGCTAGTGGTCTATCTATTTTGTTAATCTTTTGAAAAAACTAGCTCCTGGATTCACTGATTTTTTGAAAGGTTTTTCATGTCTCTATGTCCTTCGGTTCTGCTCTGATCTTAGTTATTTCTTGTCTTCTGCTAGCTTTTGAATTCGTTTGCTCTTGCTTCTCTAGTTCTTTTAATTGTGATATTAGGGTGTCGACTGTAGATCTTTCTTGCTTTCTCCTGTGGGCATTTAATACTATACATTTTCCTCTAAACACTGCTTTAGCTGTGTCCCAGAGATTCTGGTATGTTGTGTCTTTGTTCTCATAGGTTTCAAAGAATTTATTTATTTCTGCCTTAATTTTATTATTTACTCAGTAGTCATTCAGGAGCAGGTTTTCAGTTTCCATGTAGTTGTGTGGGTCTGAGTGAGTTTCTTAATCCTGAGTTCTAATTTGATTGCACTGTGGTCTGAGAGACTATTACGATTTTTGTTCTTTTGCGTTTGCTTATGTGTTCCCTTTTCTCTGAAACCTCTCCAGCATCTGTTATTTTTTGACTTTTTTAACAAAAGCCATTCTGACTGGTGTGAGATGGCATCTCATTGTGGTTTTGATTTGCGTTTCTCTAATGATTAGTAATGTTGAGCATTTGTCCATATACTTCTTGGCCACATACATGTTTTCTTTTGAAAAATGTCTATTCATGTCCTTTGCCCACTTTTTCATGGGGTTGTTTTTTGCTTGTAGCAAAAATATTGGCAACTTTCTTAACCTCTCTGGAGCCTCAGTTTTCTCACCTGTAAAACATAGTCAGTACAATCTACTACCTACTGCTGAGAAGATTTTATTTAAAGAAACTCAATGACCACATCAGTATTTTCCCCTCTCAGTCTGGCCTAAGACATAACTGCTTTGAGAAATCTTTTCTTTGCTTAAAATCTTTCTCTGATTAAAAACGCCCCTTCTCTGAATGCTGTGACAAATCCTATATAAATCCTATGGTACTGGATTAAAGTTAGAAATATCAGTATGAACTCCTGTTTATTATAATGCATATTTGGATAGCTAGCTACAGAAATACAGATATCTCTGTATACCTGCATTAATATACATACAAATATTTTCTAGCTGTATCCATGAAGAGCAATGAACATACCTAGTACCCAGATTTTGGTTTCTAAATATCATTTCCTGATAAAATAGCCCAGGGCTTCTTGGAGAAATGGCTGATTCTAAGACTGGGAGAGGAAAATACAAGAGGAACTGAGAGCATCTTTTGGTGCCAGAAAGTAAGGAAATGCTCAAGAATAAAAAAGTACACTAAAAGGACACAGAAGCCAATCTGAAAGAACCTCTAATGGCCAAAGGTAGGCAAATAAAATAGCTGCTTTTCTTGGGGCAGTTGGAAAATGTGCAGAATAACTGAGGAGCCAGAGAGTCTGATTTTGTTGTGGTAGTATTGCACTTTCATTTCTAGGAGCATTGACTAATAATAATAATAAATCTTCCATGAGGATATGGACTGCTTACATCGTATCATTATGCTTTCAGTTAGGTGATGCTAACACTGGAAGAAGTCCAAGATTTCACTGAAAAGTCTTCTATGTGTCCAGAATATAAATCCGTATTAACAGGGCTTCATCGTGATATTTCTTAAATTATGTTCTTGATAGCAGTCATTCAAGAGAGCCTCTCAGCTTTTAAATGTGCCAGTAAGGTTAAAAAAGAAAATCCAAACATTGGTCAGGTATGGTGGCACATATCTGTAATCCCAACACTTTGGGAGGCTGAGGTGGGAGGATCACTGGAGCCCAGGAGTTTGTGACCAGCCTAGGCAACATAGTGAGACCCCCCCTCTACAAAAAATAAATAAAATTAGTCAGGCGTGGTGATGCGTGCCTGTGGTCCCAGCTACTCAGGAGGCTGAGGTTGAGGGACCACTTGACCCTGGGAGGCTGAGGCTGCAGTGAGCCAAAATTATGCCACTGCACTCCAGCCTGGGTGACAGAGGGAGACCCTGTCTCAAACAAAAGAAAACAAAAACAACAAGAAAACACAAATATTTAACCTAGCTTATATAATAAGAGAAGAAAACACCTATATCAGTCAAGTTGGACTTCACTACCTGATACTGCTACATAGAAGAATGACCAATAGGAGCTTAGGTTTTAGGCCTTACTCAGTTGACTCAGCACCCCACAGACCCTCAGATGAAACAGTTCACCTTTCTTGTCTCCCCGCATCAGCTTTCCTGAAAAATAATGGACAAGTAAAAAATGTATGCATTTAAGGTGTACACTGTAATGTTTCAAAACGTGGATACATTGTGAAGTGATTACCAAATCAAGCAAATTAACATCCATCACCTCATATGCTCACCATTTCTTTAATGTATGGTGAGAACACTAAAGATCTCTTAGCAAATTTTAAGTATATAATACATTATAATTAACTATAGTTACTATGCTATATATTTGATCACCAGAACCCATCTTATAACTGAAAGTTTGTATCCTTTGATCCAAATCCCCACATTTTTCCCAGCCACTGACAACCACCATTCTACTCTGTTTCTATGAGTTCAACTGCTTTAGACTCCACATGTAAGTGAGATCATACAGTATTTTTCTTTCTGCACTGGCTTATTTCACTTAACATAACGTCCTCTAGGTTCATCTGTGGTTCTGCAAATGGCAGGATTTTCTTCTTTTTTAAGGCTGAATGGTATTCCCTTATGTATACATACCAGATACACATACATAAGGGAATATATATATGTATCTGGCACATATACATAAGGGAATACTATTTTTTACTCATTCATGTATATGTACCAGATACATATAAATAAGAGAATATATATATGCATCTGGTACATATACATAAGGGAATGCTATTTTTTACTCATTCATCTCTCAGTGGACACTTAGGTTGTTTTCATATCTTGGCTATTATAAATAGTGCTGCAATAAACACGGGAGTGCACATATCTCTTTGACATACTGATTTCAGTTCTTTTGGATATATACCCAGAAGTGGGAGTGCAGGATCATATGGCAGCTCTATTAGTTTTTTGAGGGAATAGCCATACTGTTTTCCACAGTGGTTGTACCAATTTACAATCCCAACAACAGCGTACAAGGGTTCCCTTTTCTCCACACCTTTGTCATCACTTGTTATCTTTTGACTTTTTGACAATAGCCTTTCTAACAGATATGAAGTGATATTTGATTGTGGTTTTGGTTTGCATTTCTATGATGATTAGTGATGTTGAGTACCTTTTCACATACTTTTGGACATTTGTTTGTCTTCTTTGGAAAAATATCTACTCAGGTACTTTGCCCATTTAAAAAAATCAGGTTATTTGGTTTTTGTTTTTGTTTTTTGTTTTTTGTTTTTTGTTTTTTTGCAACTGAGTTGTTTGAATTTCTTATATATTTTGGATATTAGTCACCTATTAGATATATGATATAAGATGAAATAGCAAATATTTTCTCCCATTCTCTAAGTTGCCTTTCCATTTGTTGATTGTTTCCCTTGCTATGCAGAAGCCTTTTAGTTTGATGTAGCCCCATTTGATATTTTTTCTTTTGTTGCCTGTGCTTTTGAAGTCAGTCATAAACTTGTAGTTAACCTTTTTTAAACATGTATTTATCTACTTGAATAGTAAGAAGAATTAGAGAATTAGAGTGTGTGATCCCCAGATCAAGAACATGATGGATAGCTTAGCTTTAAAAAAAAAAAGCCATTCTGTGGTTATAAAACATCTATAGAAGTTTCTAAACTGGGGTGAGATCAGAGATATTATGAGAGAAGTAGTCTGATGGCACAGTGAACATCGATCCAACAAGTGCAAGATGGCAGGAAGAGTAGGCCACAGTCAAGAACACTCCCACCTTCCTTTCCAAACACCTTTAATGCCTCCCCCCATACTTTTAAGGTAAACTCAGACACCTTCGTTTGGCTTATACAATATTTCCTGGTCAGTCCCCAGTTAACCTCCTTTGATCTCATTATCCCAATGTGAGTATATCAGTCACGAGTTTCCATTTCTTTCTCTTGCCATGCCTTCTTTTCCTGGCCTGTGTACCTGCTACCCACTCTTCCAAGAACCCTTTTTTATTCCTTTAGCTCCCCTATTTCACCACCATTTTTCCAGGATATCTTTTATGAACCCCATTTTGGTAAGGGGACCTTGCCAGGTGCTCCTTTAGCATTGATCCTTTCCTGACATTGGCACTTGACATGCTGCATTGTATTTGGCTGTTAATTTCTGTTACCCCCCTTAGGACTGTAATCCTGAGGGAAGGGAACATGTTTGTTTTGTTGTATCCCTAGCCCCTAACCCAGTTTATGGCATCAAGATGCCCAACAAATACTTGTCAAATGAATGGACAAACTATGAATGAATGAACAACTGAGCAATATTAAATCCGAGCTAGCTTACTGAGAAGACTTTCCGAAGTCCACTCCAGAGATCTTTAATGGCAAAACCATCATGGAAATCAAATTACAAGTCACCTTTGCTATGAAGCATAAATTTTCTTTGTAGAGCTATTTTATCTCTTACATTCTGAGAAGCCCTCTGAACAGTAAGAAGAGTCTAATAGAAACTCGAGGGGAAAATCATTGACATTAAACTAGGATTTTAATGCTAGAAATAAATAATAGTAACAAAGAGCCTATTGTAACAAACCAGGCTTAATGGTTTATAACCTAATTTAATGAATTATTTTATTGACAGATCTTTCTTTTGTGCTTATATTCAAATAGCAATAGAACCATTATATAGAGTTGCTAAATATTTTAATTGCAGATTGTCATTAAATTTGTGATATCTTGTCACTTTAAATTAAGTAGAGACTTATTTGTTAAACATTTCACAGCATCTCCGTATCTTGAGTGCCTAAGAGAGCTGAGTAAGAGAATGGAGAATTGAATGTCATGGTTGATGCCAACCAGAGTAGTCCATATGCTACTGTATGCATCTACAGTTGACCTGCACATATCGGGTGATGATGTATTTATTTGGTTGTCTGAGACTTCCGTTGACCAAAACAGCATCTGACTCAACTCCACAAGCGAGCTTCTATTTGAGTGCTTCCAAAATGCCAGTAGAACATTCACTTTAATCAGAATCTCAAGTCATACTTTAGATACAAAGGACAGAAGAAGGTATTTAACTCTTTATTCACAGTGCCTTTGAAGAATGGCATTGTTGCTAAGGAACAGCAATAGCATATTCTTCTGCAAACAATTGGTCTGCTGGGAATTCACATTACTGTTTCAACGGGCTCTCTTAAAAGGACGCAATATCTCTTTCTTCATTTGCCAGTGTAATGGCAACATATGCTGACTTCACTTCATCTATTTTGTTCAAGAGGTATCTCAGTTGAACCTTCATAAGGACAGAAGAGAAGCTAGATGGCACACTGCTCTCTGTTGTATAGTGATATGATTTTGGAAAGAAAGAATAAAAAGAGGAAATCCATCTTTATAGTTGTTTTAGAAATTGCCGTCATCTATTTGGGTTATGCCTTTGTCACAGGACCCTTGTATACCTCCCCTGGGTTACCAGGGTCATGATTTCTGTTTCACAGATAAGGCAATTCAAAGGCTTACTTTGGAGGAATGAGAATATAACTCTTAGAGCCTGGAGAACATGGAAACTTGCTGGAATTTCCAGACCCCTATTACCTGGAAAAACATGTTTAAGCTGCTCTCTGAAATGCCCTTATCTAAGCCTTTTAAAAGAGAACCAATTTAAATTTTTTCACTTTTAAAGCGTGTTGGAACCCAGCAAGCATTTCTGCCAGCTCTTAAAATTCATTCAGTGTAGCAGTTAAGGGTGACTTAATTAAAAAACAACTGACAATATCATTAAGCTGGTGAACAAAATAGAACTAATTTCAGACTGGAGTCCTACCTCTAGGCTGCAAAGAGCTTTGATTCAATATTTGGGCCTGTTTCATTTTGTACTCAGGCCACGATTTAACAATGATGGGGGTTGGTTGTGTTCTCTGTGCTTAAATAGATGGATTTTCAGGGGAAATGAATACTAACCAAAGAAAATCAACTTGGATTTGTGCAGAATCAAGTAGACCATTGTGTCAAACACTATTCTAAATAAGATGTTCTGCCGGGCGCGGTGGCTCACGCCTGTAATCCCAGCACTTTGGGAGGCCGAGGCGGGCAGTCACGAGGTCAGGAGATCGAGACCATCCTGGCGAACATGGTGAAACCCCGTCTGTACTAAAAATACAAAAAGTTAACCGGGCGTGGTGGAGGCACCTGTAGTCCCAGCTACTCGGGAGGCTGAGGCAGGAGAATGGCGGGAACCCGGGAGGCGGAGCTTGCAGTGAGTGGAGATAGCACCACTGCCCTCCAGCCTGGGTAGCAGAGTGAGACTCCGTCTCAAAAAAAAAAAAAAAAAGATGTTCCTTTTATACATAAAACTACATGAGGCTACCAGTCAGGAAACTCAGATTTCATCTTGGCTTCCTCATAAACTGTTTGATTCCAGGCAAATGCCCTAAATTTCTTTGGAGCAGGTAGACCCTAAAGCCCCTTCCAGCCCTAAAATTTCATTATATATTAATATCTGAGTTCAGTTGGCTCAAGTGGAAGCATTTGGCAAAATTCAAAGGAAAGTAATAGCTATAACATTTAGTGAGTGCTTACCATGTATTAGACATTTTCTGTGTCTTATGCATTCTCGTTTAATCCCCACAACACCCCTATGAAATAAGTACTGTTATTATCCCACTTTTACAGTGAGGAAAGTGAGAAATTAAGTAGCATGCCCAGGTAAGTTTTAGTCTGTGGTTAGATTAAGACAGATCAGACAAGCTATCAGGAAACTGGTTTCACCATTATCACTTCTCCTTTTTATTCAGACTCTGGTGCTAATTAAGCACTTGGCTTTTGATCCTTCCAATCTTGCCCTGTGCAGGAGCACTGCATTCATTCCAGTGTTTTCAGAAAATTTCTGCCTTTGGGGAAATTATGGAAATGACTTAATGATGGAAAAATTATTTTTAGTGAATTCACAAAGAAGAACTTTCAGTGTCAAAACAAAGGCAAACAGAAGTCTGCAAATGGGCAGTGACTGTATGTAGTAAGAATGATGTGTTGTCTGTAGTGTGTGACGTGATTTCATGTGATGAAAAAGGGAAGCACATACATATATAGTCACACTTTACATGTACTTTACATGCACCATGTATTTACAAAAGCAAAAGTTTTGTATTTGCAAATGAAGGTGGTATATGAAGAACATCTCCAAATGGAGTAGTCTTAAGTTCTCCATAACAATAAAGTAGTAGACTTTTCTTTTCTTTTAAAAAAAAAATATTTTAACTTTTATTTTAGGTTTGGGGGTACATGTGCAGGTTTGTTATATAAATAAACTCATGACTAGGAGGTTTGGTATAGAGACTATTTCATCACCTGGGTACTTTTTTCCTGAACCTCTCCCCACTTCCACTTTCCTCTCAAGTAGGCCCTAGTGTCTGTTGTTCCCCTCCTTGTGTCCATGTGTTCTTATTATGTAGCTCCTGTTTATAAGTGAGAACACGTGGTATTTGGTTTTCTGATCTTGAGTTAGTTTGGTAAGGATAATGGCCTCCAGTTTCATCTGTGTTCGTGGAAAAGAAGTGATCTTATTCTTTTCTAAGGCTGCATAGTATTCCGTGGTGTATATATACCACATTTCCTTTATCCAGTCTATTGTTGTTGGCTATCTAGGTTGATTCCATGTCTTTGCTATTGTGAGTAGTGCTGCAATAAACATAATGTGTGCCTGTGTTTTTTAATGGTAGAATGTTTTGTATTCCTCTGGGTATATACCCAGTAGTGGGATTGCTGGGTTGAATGGTAGCTCTGTTTTTAGTTTTTTGAGGAATCACCACACTGTTTTCCACAGTGGCTGAACTAATTTATACTCCTGCTAGCAGTGTACAAGTGTTTCCTTTTCTTGGCAGCCTCGCCAGCATCTGTTATTGTTTGAGTTTTTAATAATAGCCATTCTGACTGATATGAGATGGTATCTCATTTTGATTTTGATTTGCATTTCTCTACTGATTAGTGATATTGAGCATTTCTTCATATGCTTGTTTGCCACATGTATATCTTCTTTTGAAAAGGGTCTGTTCATAACCTTTGCCTGCTTTTCAATGGGGTTGTTTTTTGCTTGTACATTTGTTTAAGCAGATTCTGGATATTAGACCATTGTCTGATGTATAGTTTGCAGATATTTTCTCCCATTCTGTGGGTTGTCTGTTTACTCTGTTGATGGTTTCTTTTGCTGTGCAGAAGCTCTTTAGTTTAATTAGGTCCCATTTATCAATTTTTGCTTTTGCTGAAATTGCTTTTGGCATTTTTGTTAGGAAATCTTTGCCAGATCCTATATCCAAAATGTTATTTCCTAGGTAATCTTACAGGGTTTTTATAGCTTTAGGTTTCACATTTAGGTCTTTAATTCATCTTGAGTTGATTTTTTGTATAATACGTAAGGTGAGGGTCCAGTTTCAATCTTGTTTTTATTTTTTCTTTTATTTATTTATTTTTTCTTTTTGGTAGGGACAAAGTTTTGCTATGTTGCCCAGGCCTAGACTTAATTTTTCTAGTTTACTTCTTTCTCCTGAGACACTCAAAGTACAGGCGTGGTGTTCAGAAAATAGTGATTCTGTAGGTGTTTTACAAATCAACCAAGACAAACTTAAAAATATTTGCCTTTTATGTCTCTGCAGTAGCTGAGATACTGTGGGGAATGCAAGGAACTATGTGACAATATATCTTCAGGAAGCACAGAATTTAGAGATAGAGTACACGTGTAGTATATATGAAGAGATGAGTAGCATCAGATAACATTTAATGAATAGTACAAATAACAAGTTAGAATGTACTTCAAATTGTGGGTGCAAAGATTTGTACCACAATAGCCTTTTAACTAGAATATTATAATATGGAATTCCGAAAGCTGTTTGACTTACTATTTATGTGATTTAAGCAAGTCACTTAATCTCTCTGAGGCTTGGCTATTTTTGTTTGTAAAATGGGATGCAGATAGAACCCAAACTACAAGGGTGGAGTAGAAATCAAATGAGGTAACAGATGAGAAAGAACAATGCAAGATTCTTACATAAGATTGTCATTTGTGATATACAGAAATGTCCACCTCTGTGCCTTTTAAGCATGTGGAGGAACTGTACTGCCTTGCCTCCTTTGTAGTTAGGTATGGCCATGTATCTTACTCTGGCCAATGAAATGTGGGCCCAAGTGGATATATGCCACTTCTAGGTGGAAGCTTTTAAGAGCCTGTGTGTGAATCACTGTTTTTCCCCTTTTATTCTCTGCCACTGGGATTGTGGAAGAAATGTGAAGCCTTAATGGACCTGGGGTCCCTTGAGCTGCCATGATGAGCAAAGCCCCCAGGTACCTGATGGTCATGTTAAAGTAATGAGATATTGGGGTTGTTACTGCAACACAATTTCCTAGAACAGTCTGGCTAGAATGTATACCAATCATTCTTAATATTACTTGAGTACCTGGATATCCAGGTTTTAGATATGTTATACATGTGTCTGCTGCATGTTAGATTTGTTAATATCTTTGCTACCGTTAACTCCAGTTTTCCAAAAAAGATGTTGGCCCTCAATCCAGTCATGTCTTTTTCTCATCTTTTCTATTAAGTATTTAAGATATCTACAGACCAGTACTAGAACTGGGCTTTTCTGTCTACTTCTATTTTTCAAAAGTTTTAATTGAAGGGAAAAGTTATTGGTCAAATAAAGACAAAGTTTCTGTGCAGGTCATAACAATATTTGGAAAAGTGGTTGAATATAATTAAAGACAAGCTACCTTTATATATATGTGTGTGTGTGTGTTTGTGTGTGTGTGTATACATATATATAATATGTATATATATTTAACAAATCTGTAGTTATTACCACAAAATTAAACCTAAGTCTTACAAGTTTGGGGAAAGTAAACTCTTGCTCAGATTTTAAGTTCTTACTCTCCTTGACACCCTTTGCTCACTTAGAGAAAATTGGACCCATTTTAGAACACGTGGCCATAAACTGGTGCTTGAGAGCCACGGAAGGAGAGGCATTCTGTTTAAGCATACTTTTAACAGGTGAAGGATATCAAGTTCTCTTGGAGGGTGCCTAAAACAGAGTTACTTTATATTAAACTCTTGTCTGCATTAAAGAATATAGTAAGCATTCAGTGTAACAGTCGCTAACTCTGATGATCCAAGCCGTCAGTTGTAGTGAGGATTTATGTGTATCCTGTTGAATACAGGTCTCTCAGGGTGTGTGTGAGCCAGGGGAATGAGCTCCCCCAGTTCTGGATAACAATTAGCCCAGTGTGACTCTGTTGAAAGGCTGGTTAGTGCCAGCACTGCAGACTACAACATGGCCTTTTGAGTGCTTAGTCTCTTTAGACTGAACAGATTAACCCTTCTTTTTGGAGTAAAGCCTACATTGCCATATGCCAGGTACTAGACAAGTGGGTTATCTCCTTTAAGCCTCTTAACAATCCTGTGAGTCCTGTTAACTCCTTTTTATATAACAGATTCAGACAGCAACAAACACAAAAAAACAGATGTGGGTTCTGCCCTCCATATTTATCTCTGTGGTGTCTCATGTATCTTAGAAACTGGTTAGATGGGCTGGGTGTGGTGGCTCACGCCTGTAATCCCAGCACTTTTGGAGTCCAAGGCAGGTGGGTCACGAGGTGAAGAAATCGAGACCATTCTGGCCAACATGGTGAAACCCTGTCTCTACTAAAAATAGAAAAATTAGCTAGGCATGGTGGCATGCACCTGTAGTCCCAGCTACTTGAGAGGTTGAGGCAGGAGAATCACTTGATCCCGGGAGGCGGAGCTCACAGTGAGCCAAGATCGCGCCACTGCACTCTAGCGTGGTGACAGAGCAAGACTCTGTCAAAAAAAAAAAAAAAAAAGGAGAAATTGGTGTGAAATAGATTGACTTAAGGAAGCAAACCTTTTAGTTCTTTGACATCTTTGACATTTGTTTCATAGAAAATCAAAAAATGCCAGAGTCAAAGAGAAACTGCCCATCATTCTGCCATGCATGGTGAAATGTGATTGAACTTTGGCATGCAGTCCCCTTCCTGAGCCTAAGTTTGTGCAGTGTTTGTGGCCGAAGATGTGAAGGAGCACTGTCCATCTTCCAGCACTACTTGGAGAACCCAGTATCTCAAGGATGAGGGACAGGAGATTTAATTTAGTTAAATAGTCAGTCATGAGAGGAGCTATCACAAAGTTTAATGTCCATGGTTACTGTCTCCTTTGGCCTTTCCCACAGCTGGCTAATGTCATCCACTTGCCAATCAAGGTTTGTGAATAGGTGGCTAACACAGCAGAATAATAGCTCAGGCCGTATGTATGTTTAGCAGGCTGTAAAAATTCCCACCCTTTCCCATTCAGGGAAAGTGTCACAAGCTTGCTATATCTGTTGGTGAATGTGATGAATCACCCAGAGAAGGACAGCAATAATGCAGGCTTTCCATATAAAAATGGAGAACATTACATTCATTGTCTCCCCAGATCTTCACTCGTGACATCTATGGTTTCTGATAGATCATCCTCTATGATTCCCCACTGTTGTAAGGAAGTATGTGAGCTGCTCTGTGTGTCCCTTATCACACCAGTCGATATGATGAGTAGGAATTTATCACTATGATGTACTTCATGGTTTTCCACCTATAAACTAGTTTTTATTCTAGTTTTGCTAATCTAGTTAGGTAAGTCTCCATGGCCCATTCCCCTGGAATTTAGCTATTTTAAAACATTAGTACACCTGTCATCTGTGTATTTCTCTTTCTTCTCTTTGGCTGCATTTATCCATGCTCTAAGTAGCTAACTTATTTTCCTCCGTTCACTACAAAGGATCCACCCCTTTGATGACCTGATCTTTGAGGGCTCCTATACCTTACTCAGTGTCTTTCTGGTATAATTTTTTTCCAGGAGCAGCACTACAGGTTTGCGTTCCGATTTAAGAAGCCCACTATGATGATGATAACCCGTATGTACCTCTAACTCTGGGCCAGGGACTGTTCCACATGTTCATGTTAACTTACTTCTCATAGCCCTGTGAGCGGATATTGTTGTTACCTGCAGTTTTCAGATGAGGGAGCTGAGTCACAGAGATGTTAAATGACTTATGCAAGGTCACACAACTGTTAGTGGCAGATCTGGGACTTGAAGCCGGGCAGTGTGGCTCTAGGACCTCTCTCCTTTAACTGCTCCTCTGTGCCCATCCCATATCCCTTCATTCTGTTTTCATTTTCACTTTTTTTTTCTGAACTTTTCTTCAGAAACTATGTGAAATCTCTTTCTGTTTTGTCCTACTTTGTTTAAGAGGACCCAGCAAAGATGCAGAGAGAATGTAATGGCTTTGCTCCTGATGTCACTGCAAGTAAGAATCCATGTTGAGAAGCATGGGGAGAGGCCAGAATCAAACAGAACATGCTAGGTTTACAGTCACCTTCTTTGTTGACAGACGCCTTCTCTGTGGAGGGCTACAGGGTTTTCCTCTGGTGTGCTTAAGAGGAGACTGACTTTCTAGCCCGTCAGAGGCATAAGGCACCCTCCAGGGTAGGCGGGCTTCCTTTAGGGCTGCTGCTTCTCTTGTGGATCACTCAAACTCAGTTAAAGTCCTCAGAGCTGGGTCTAGAAAGCGGCGCTGGTGGGAGAAGAGGAACTGATGCTGCTCAGTGGAATCACATGAGGAACCAATAGCAATGTTTCCTTGGTTAGTGGGTCTGGGTGTGAGACTGTGAGAACATGTGTGTTCCCAGTCCTCAACATAGCCACACCTAAGGAGTTGGCCTTGGGTCTAAATGATGTTCTCTGTTCCTCTATCAGGAACCAGACAAGGCCTAAGTTCCACTCTGTGTTTGTGAAATCACTGAGTCCTAGGACTCATTCAGATTGAATGCTGCTTCTCTAGGTTTAGGTTAAATAAGTATTTTAGCCTTGGATGCTAGAGCCAGATTTATTGCAATAGGGCATAGCCAGGCTGGCCTGGCCACCTTGGGCTGCCACTTTCAAATGCTTTCCATTTACATAAAAATTGATGGAGCTTCTCCCAGGGTAGATCTAATCAGTTGGCAATTCCTTGCTGTCACTGCTAACCTGTCTGTGCCTTCAAACCTCTATTGACTTTGAGGACCTATCTGCCTACTTTCTGCAAGTCACTTAGCCTAGCCATCCTGCTCCACTTCTTATGTATCTGGTAGCTGGATCAGTCCAGCATCACCTTTGGTGCCAAACTTTTGTCCTTGTGCAATTCTGTAGACTTCTTTGGGGGGTAGTTTAAGGATTTGATGCAAAGCATGATGTCTGACATTGATATTACACTGTCACCTGAGCTCCTGTAATGGCCTCCTAACTGGCCCTCCTGCTTACACACCCCTCCCCACAACCTCCAAAAGCAGTTTTCTACCTATTGCCAACACGATCTTTTAAAAATGAACATTCCATCATATCAGTTTCTTACTTAAAATCCTCCAGTGACTTCTCAATTTTTGGCATATTGAATAAAACCCAAGCCTGCATAACCCCACATGATCTGGTCCCACCTCTACCTTAGGCACCATTTTGTACCAGGCCCTTTTGATTCAGCCATACCGAGCTTCTGTTTTCATACTTCAGGTACTTGCATTGGCACTTGTGTACACGCAGTTTCTGCTTCCTGGAATGCTTGTCCATTAATCTTACAGGGCTGGCCTCTTCACACCATCAGCTCTCATCTTAACATCCTCGAGAGGCATTCTTTCATCACTCAGTCTAAAGTAGCCACCCTGTCACTCTTTCTGCCTCTTGTATATTTGTCTATTGTCTCTCTACTCTCCTTAGAAAATAAGCTCCATGAGGCGGGAACCTTTCATGTCCTATTCTGTTGTATCTCCAATGCCTAGAATAGTGCCTGGAACATAGTAGGTAGGTGTTCAATTAATAGCTATTGAATGAATAAATGATATATGGTAAGTGCTCAATAAATGTTAGCTATTATTATTATGTTAGATAAAAACAAAAATGTGAAAATATAACTGGGGTTCCATTGAGTCCTGATTCTTTGCAGTGATATGTTCAAAGAAACGACTGTGTGGCAGAAAAATATGACTAAAAGCAACTAACATCTTTACTCATCCCCTCAAAAAAAAAAAAAAAATGCCCACAGTGAGAGGGTGTATTTTTCACCTATAACAGAACTTGCTGAAATCTTGTCTCGCCGTTTCTGATACAGTATTCAACACACATGGCAGCTCTGCCAACTCTGTCTTTCTGTCTGTTTGC
Source organism: Theropithecus gelada (assembly GCF_003255815.1). Classification (NCBI taxonomy): domain Eukaryota; kingdom Metazoa; phylum Chordata; class Mammalia; order Primates; family Cercopithecidae; genus Theropithecus; species Theropithecus gelada. The sequence continues at coordinate 158,904,571 of NC_037669.1, read as the reverse complement.
CAACCCCCAACCAAAGAGCTCCTCGAAAACCTGGCTAAGTGCCTTCAGGTGCTGCTGTTACCTCTTTTTTGGCCCCAGTTTCTAAATCAGCATTCAGAAAAGGTTAGGAGTCACATTTGGCACATTGGAACCTAGAGTGAAGTTGCGGGTGGTGAAAGTGAGGTTGGGAATACTCAGGTTGATAGTTTTTTAACCTGCTAGACATATAGCAAAAAAATAAATAAATAAATAAAAAGGGAAACTGATTAAAGATCTGAGTGTATTCTAAACTGAATAGTACTTAAGACTATCCTAAACAGCTGTACGTATGGAGCATTGAATCATAGATTTTTTTTTCAGATATATGAAAGTTAGATCTCTTTAATCTTGGTTTCCTGCTACAAAGCTTTGAACCCAGAATAGAAGGAGATCTCTACTATCACAAAGCTTGTGCATTAAAACCATTTGTTTACTCTATAGGTCCTCCCTTGGAACCTTATTGACATGACATGCTCTATTATTTTGTTTGTAACTACTGTAGGTTAGAAACTGGACCTCAAAGGGAAGGGGAACTATTAGAGACAAGGAAAAGAACATGATACTAGTCAGTCTGAGTGAGCAGACCAAGATGAAAAATGATCTCACTACACAGTGATAACAGTGACCCTGATTCCTAAGGTGGGAGTCAGATTAAAGACAGGAGTATGTCCTGGTCACTTTTTATCTCTGAATTGTTTCTCCAGAAGCGGGTTCTGGCTTCCAGAGCCATCAGTGCCCTCTGTTCAGCCTTCTTATGTCCAGCACACATTTGCAAGACAGACCTTTAAGATTAAAGGATGTGATCTTGGGAAAGCAGATCTTTACTGTGCAAAATATCCAGGTCTGCCAGAGCATCTTTTCTGAGCCCTTGGCTTCATTAATACACTGCTCCAACCTGTTGACCTCAACTGACTCATCAGGTTATAAACAGACTTGGGAATAGAAATTATTTCCCTGGGGGATCCCAGTTGTATAATAGCTGTCATTTGTATGCAGTAAAATGATTTGCAGAGTAGCACAGCTCAGAGTTCCCAGCTGCATTCTGTCTGTTTATTTTTGGCAGCATATGAAACAGTTTGCTGGGTATGTGGTTTCCAAAAGGTAACATGGGCATAAGAGTAACATCTGGGGCTGGCGTCTTCTTCCACCGCATATAGATTTTAGTAGGAAGTCTGCATCTAAGGAATTTGAGTTTAATGTCTGTTGCTTGCTTTCTAACTGCATGCCTGTCAGTTCTCCCTTGCTTTTACTGGCCACAGTCTTGATCCTCTCAGCTGCCATCTCCCAGAGAGTGCCAAGATAAAGAGCTCCACATAAATATTCATGAGGGAAAGAGACTCAGAAAGCAGAGGACAGGTTGGGGAACCCTTTATTCCAAGATGGGCTACTGGCTTCTTGCCTTACTTTCTTTTACCTCTCTCCATCCCCCCTAGAGTAAATTAACTTATACACTGGCCATTGTCTTCCCTGTCCAGTGGGGAAGGGGCAGGACAGTGTGGAAGGCAACAGCCAAGAGAAGTGTGGGAACTACACATGTTCCCCTGGGATGGCGTGGTGTTGTCCAGCCAATTTATGCCACTGAAGGGTGCATTGTCCAAATAGTCCTTATATACCATAGGGGTCAAGGAGGGTGTAATGAGGAGAGCAGAGAATCACAAGTCATAATAGCTGTTCTGGTGGACAGCAGAGGGGCAGAGGAAGGAGAGATGCTCTTGTTTGCCCTAGCCAGGCTAGTGGGGACTGTGACTTGGAGACAGTTATACAGGGGCTCATACTCCTTCCTCTAACCCCCTAAACCTTTCTGTACCAGAAAATCAGATGTAAATGAACTACAGCTGCAGCCTTAAAGACTATGGAGAGAGGGAGGATATTTTAGACCTCTGTGCCTCACTGAGAGCTTGGAGAGTTGATGCTCAGGGGCCTGAATCTATGAGTCTTCTGATAATATTGCCACTGGGTGTAGCATCCTCTTCTTATTGTCATCTTTCTCCTCCCTCTGCATTGAAATCATCCCTAGCCACTGAGTTTCCCACAGCTTAGGCTGCTGGTGAAGGCCCCAATTTGTTCCACACTTGGTTGTTCTCTGACAGCTACTTATCTCAGTCTCAAGTTCCTGATTTTCAGTTTTCACAATATTCTGAGATGGGATCTTGCCTATTTCTAGTTGCCTTTACCTAGGTTTCCATTTTATAACTTCCTATCAAGATACAAAGTCTGATTAACCCTTCATAATATTGTTTTCTCTTTGTAAGCAGTAGAATTGAACTCTTAAATCAGATCAATTTATAGAACAGCCATCACAGCCATCTCTGTGTCTGCCTTTGCATGGACTATGTTTAGTGCCATTTTCTACTATATGACAAGAATACTTTTATTAATCTCAGCAGACAAGACCAAGTGTCAAGTCACAGCAAGGGTGATGGGAGCCAGGATTTCTTACTGACTCGACTGAACACCTCTGACTAAGGATAGTTCTTCAGGTAGCTTTAACACAGTTTCTAGCCTAGCCTATCTCCTGAACCTGATAATTTGAATAAGTGGGGAGTCTCTAAGCTGGACACCGAACACCCTGTGTATATGATTGGTGGGTCTGAATGAAAATGTTTGTATTGGAGCTGGAATGGCAGGAGACAGTGTGATATAGTAGAAGGAACACTGAACTTGTAGTGAGAATCTTAGGTTTGGGAGTGTCCTTACTCTGCCGTCTTACTGTCCACGTGACGTGGTCAAAACATTTAACCTAATGTTCAGCTGTTCATGAATCCTGTGTACCAGACACTGTGTTTGGCACTGCTGACACAATGGTGACTGTGGCAAGATCTTGCAGCTAAATGTGACAACCCTGGCTATATTAGGGGGCTCTTGTGACCCTTGAATGAGATAATGTTAGGGGATTCTCGTGTACCTTAAATGATAGAAGAGTCACTTCTTTTGTGAACTTTAAATGTTCACAAGAGAGATCTCATTTTTACTGGAAAAAAACATTAATAATATACATAATTTAAAGTCCACATGGGAAAGCATTAATGTATCCAACCAGAGCACCGTATTGAAAAAAGTGCATAGCTGCACAGATGGAGAATAGTGGCAAAATATTTTTCACACATTTGTACACTTACAGTAACAAAGTATAAACACTACTGCCTTTTATCCAAGGAATATAAGTACTTATTAAAAATAAATTATATGAAACACCGTTTGATTCTCTTAGAAGCTATTCTTCTGTGTCATCATTGAACACCAAGAAAGACTACAGGCTTATAAAGAAACATCTCTATTTACATGGTGTATATCTGTATCACTCTTCAGGGTCAAAAGAGAAGCAGAGCAGAGTGGCTGTAAGGCATGGATTGAGGACAATCTTCAGACCACCCTTTCCTGGTGAGGAGGGGCTTTGTGAAGGCTTATGTTCTCCTTTGGAACCTAAAAGGCAGCCCTCAATATCCTCCTGAGGGACTAAATGCCAAAGGGAGATTAGGCCTGGGCAGACTTAAATGCACTACACATTGGATGATTCAAAGTGACAGAGAAGAGCATTTTAAAATTATATACTGTAAGACAGATTACAGATCTGTAAAAAGACAATGTCCTGTTAAAAACTCCTCATGATGTATTGGTAAGTGGAGGGAAAAAAAAGAGAGACTATAGACGGTTTTGTGCAAATCTCACTTTTTGGAAAAGGAAGTATTTGCAGGTTTATATGTATCTCAGTCTGTTTTGTCACTTTAATAAACACACAATTTATAAATTTAGAAAAGGAGAAGAGACTTTATTTCTTCTTAAGAATTATAGCCTGCAAGGTGGCCCTCCCACAGGCTGAGAAGCCTGCCTCTGACAAAGACCCACTTCGAAAGAGGTGGGTTTGGGATGGGAGCTTTGTGCTGAACAGGTTGGCTAAACATACATGTTGAACAGGTTACAGAAGGGGCTATGAATATTCATAGGTGAATATGTGGTCCTAACACATGTGGATTGGACAAACATGCATATAACATACACCTATGTTCACTTTGGGGTAGACACTTAACATTTAAATGTAATTACAATTAGGCCCTATATATCAAAAGGTCTTTTCGAGGCATGAAGGCACCCAAGTGGGCAACATCTGTGAACCAGCAGAATCAGTCCATGGTTGGTGGTCTTCTCATCAGGAGAAAGTTACTGAAATCAGTCTTGTCCATTAAAGCTGTATTTATGGCTGATAGAAGAGGGGTTCAGTTAGCATCTGTGAGCTGGATGAGTTGTAATTGTTTATACCAAGACCAGTGTTTGTGTAGCTGCTAGGGAAAAAGGAAAACCTTGTGACAATTAAAACATAGTTCATGTTGGAGGGTGGGGTTGGGAGGAGGGAGAGCATCAGGAAGAATAGCTAATGGATGCTGGGCTTCATACCTAGGTGATGGGATGATCTGTGCACAAACCACCGTGGCACACATTTACCTATGTAACAAACCTGCACCTGCACCCCTGAACTAAAAATAAAAGTTGGAAAAAAATCATTTATTTTACTCATAAACATAGTTTATTTATTCCAAGGGTAGGAGTGTGTGACTTAACCCTTTCCTGGCATAGCCTTACATCTTGTTTATAATTTGGTATCTTAGTGCCACAGAGAGTCTGTTTTGTCAGTCTTATGATCCCTATTGTGACATTAATGCTGGTCGGTTGTGTCTAAACTGCAAAAGGGAAGGGATGTCATGAGGCATGTCTGGCTTCCCATCCCATCCTGGCTGGGAACTCAGTTTTAAGATTTTTATGGGGTTGCCTTGGCCACAAGGGGGCCTATTCAGTTCATTGTGGGGGCAGGTAGGATTTTATTTTTGGTTTACACACTATAACAGAATACCACAGACTGGGTCATTTATAAGGAAAAATGTGTTTCTTACAATTCTGGAAGCTGAGAAGTCTAAAGTTAAAGGGCCCACATCTAGCAAAGGCCTTCTTGCTACATCTTCACATGGCGGAAGGTTGAAGGGCAAGAGAGCAGGGGAGAGAGAGCTGGGAGAAGGGGATTGAACCCATCCTTTTATTAGGAACCTACTCCTGAGATAACAGCATTAATCCATTCATGCCCTCGTGACCTAATCACCTCTTAAAGTTCCCACCTCTCAACACTGTTGCGTTGGTGATTAAGTTTCCAACGCATGAACTTAGGGGTCACATTCAAACCATAGCAGTATGCAATATTAACTTTGTTTATCGTTGGATGATATAGTTCTGTACTCATCTTCGGACTTTCTGTATTTTCTAAGCTTTGTGCAGTAAGCGTGTATTTCTTTTGTAGTCAGAAAAGTAATTATTGTAAACAAAATCCTATTATAAACAGAACCCTAAAATATTATCTATATGGGAAAGGGACTATGTTGTTCATTATTTAATTCCTGGTGTCCGGACTATGCATGGAATCACACGAGAGAGCTTGTGAACGCTGCAGATTTCTGAGCCTCAGCACTAGAGATACTGGCTGATTCAGTTGTTCTGGAAGATGAGGCTGCCAGGGAAAATGGAAGCAGATTCTAGAACAAGTCATACTACGGAATATTATCAAAGCTGTCATTTCCCATATAACTCCAGGTTTATTATAACCTGGGACAAAATGTGTACCCCAGTTGAAAATTATCACTATAGCCTTCCCTTCATTTTAGCTCCAGTTGTTACCCTACCTGAGAAGAATGTATCTAGTTCAGTTTCCCCTGAGATGCTTTTCAGGCTCTGTGGGACTTAGAAAAAGCAATTATCTATCAAATACCAGATGGCTGTGTAGATTAGCCCCAATGAGTAAAAACACAGTGATGCGAACAAAAGATGGTGATTAGCTGGTTGAATAACAACAGACCATCTCGGCGCAGATGTACTGGAAACAAGGGCGGGATCAGATACTATCGTTTTTGTTTTCTTGGGTTCATTAACAATGCATTCATTATTTCAATACTGCTCTGATGTTAACAGAGAGATAAGGAGAGGGGGATAACTTTTACACCACAGCTTTCTCATTTTTATTAAAATAACATTTCCTTAAAACTTCATGGTAAGAGATGACTTAATGTTGTTTTCCATCTGGTTGTAAAGAATAGTAATGTGTGCTTCCTGGGATATTAAAAAAAAAAAAACAAACGAAAATTCCAAACTAAGCGTTTTTAGCTCAATTTATGTAACTGTTATAGAAAAACTAATATTCCAATAATATTCACATTGTCCACGTATGAAAACACAGGACTAAGTTGTATAAAACAGAAAAGACAATGGAGGCCACCCAAATGTTTTAGGCCATCTTTCTGGTTCTGTTCAGTTAAAAAAAATAATAAATTTTCTAAGATGCTACCTATTCAAAACCCTGCTGTAAACTCTAGGATCTCCCAACTCTCAGCTAAGGTATGAGTGAAGAGAAGAAAAATCACAGGTTTAAAGCATGGTTAAACCAAAACTAGTAAAACGTGGTACCAAAATTTTAATTGTAAAAATACTTAGTTTCAAATGTAGCCAGTATTTAGAAACACATTAACACACTCTAAGACATCATCCAAAAAAAAGCATTTAGATATTGGTGGTGTACAAGCACTAACCATCATTTTACTTCAAGAAAGAAATGGTCAAAATATTAAAGCCAGAGTTTTAAAAAGATCAAAATCTGTTAAAATATACTGCTCTTTTTAATGAAAGAAGAAACATATCTCCAAGGTGTGATAGGAGATATATCAGTATATATCAGTTAATATATATTTCTAGGAATAGATGCCTTCAAAAATACAGATATTGTTGCTGAATTGTGGTGGTTTAATTTTTTGACAAATGCATTATCTTAGGCGTGGTCAGTTTGATTTGCCTACCCCTAGAGGATCAATAGTTAAACCCCATATCACCCAGCCTATGTTCCTAACATTCAGACATGTGATGAAGATGAGGCAACTAAAAGCAGTTATCATTAGCAAGATGTATCACTGAAAGGCAAGCTGGTCATGAGTAGATATTTTTTCATTGTTTTATTTACTCTTTTGTGAGCCTGAGGTCATTGGTTCTACCTAACTTCTCTCTCTGACATTTAGATAATTCACCACCAGATAGATGGTGATGGTGATGGTGATGACTGGCTTTCCGTTAATCTGTGTATTGACATTGTAGTTTTCTACCCATAATAGGTACATGAAAGAAGTTAGCAAAGCTATAGTAGAAATGGATGCATGTGATGTGCTTTCAGAGAGTATCAGTTTTGCTTAAGGATGTTAGGGGAACAATAATATAAACAAGTTTTATTGCTAGTATATAATTTTAAAATTATATTTATATTAAAGTCATGTTACCTATTGTGGAATATAAAGCAAAATATGCATGTATCTTTAAGAGATGGAGTCTTGCTCTGTCACCTATGCTGGAGTGCAGTGGTGCAATCATAGCTCACTACAACCGCAAACTCCTGGACTCAATTAATTCTCCTGCCCCAGTGTCCCAAATAGCTGAATACAGGTGCACACCACCATGGGCTCAAAATACACATTTTTGTAAAGATGAAACAGGAGATTTCAAGGACATTTCCTGCTTAGAGAAGTCACTTTCCACTGTACCTCAGGACTCCAGAATGTGGGATTAAGGTGATATATATTAGTTCACTCACATCTTTTATTAGAGACTCTTCTATAAAAAGATTTGAGAAGCACTGCATGGGGCAGGAAGAAAAAGACCATAAAATTTACTTAAATAGATGTCTACTCAGTTACAGTTATGAGAGGACTCCATTAAGTTACATATTTTTTGAAAAAACCTAACTCTTAAATGAGCCAAGCGTAAATCACTAATTATTCTATTTATGAGGATTCAGCGTTTAGAGAATAAAGAAGCACCAATGGCTACCTTCTCACGATTTCCTGATAAAGAACCACGAGTCTCTCATTTATCTACTTTAGTGTCTCATTTACCACTTTTGATGTGAAAAGTTCCCATGATTTATACATACCTAGACCCTTGCTGCTAAAGATTCTCTACATGCTTTGATGATAATGATTATAATGATAACCCATCCATAATGTTTACTGCATGCCAGACACTGCTCTAAGGTTTTTGCATTTAACCCTCACAGCAACCCCGTGAGATGCAGTTGTCCTCGTGTTTTCATTTTACAGATGAGGAAACTGACTCAGAGAGAGTTAAGTAATTTTTTCAAGGGCATGTAGCTTACAAATAGTAGAACAAAGATTGGACCCTGGACAATCTGGTTCCAGACTCCTGTTCTTAAACATTACCTTTTCCTGCTTCTTATCATAGAAAGTATTAGATGTTTACTGTTTACAAGGCTAATATTTATGAAGTCATTAGAATGATGTTGGAAAACTGCTTTGAATCACATAAGTAGCTACTAACAAATGAGGATCTAGTAGAATTTGACAATAATGACATGGTAGGTGCCATTTGGCTAATAAAGAAAATAAAATGAAGCCCTGAAATAGATTTTTTAAATTACTTTCATTATGGTTGTGCCATGCACATCTTGTGTGAAGTAAAGGATGCTGCTTGGTGCTCTTGGGCAGGGTTTTTTTGTGTGTGCTTTTTAAAACTTTATGTCAACACAACTATGCTTACAGAAATACACTCATATTGGTTAATAGAATACAACTTAGGTTTAACTTACAATACACAATGTGGACCAAAAACTTGGTACATGGTTTAAGATTTTTAAAAAGGACATGCAATCTGATGTATTTTTATCTATTACCAATTGATATGGTTTGGCTGTGTCACCACCCAAATTTCATCTTGAATTCCCATGGATTGTGGGAGGGACCCAGTGGGAGGTAATTGAATCATGGGGGCAGGTCTTTCCCATGCCGTTCTCGTGATAGTGAGTAAGTCTCATGAGATCTGATGGTTTTATAAGGGGGAGTTTCCCTCCACAAGCTCTCTCTCTTTGCCTGCTGCCATTCTTGTAAGAGGTGACTTGCTCCTTCTTGCCTTCCACCGTGATTGTGAGGCCTCCCTAACCATGTGGAACTGCAAGTCCATTAAACCTCTTTCTTTTGTAAATTGCCCAGTCTCAGGTATATCTTTATCAGCAGCATGAAAACAGTCTGCCACACCGATGTAAAAAAGATGAGATCCTTCATCAAATGCTGCTCAAGAAGGCAGCGAAAAGAAGGCAACAAGAACCTTGAGAAACTTAGCTTTGGTTTGTCTCAGAAAAATAACATGTGTTGTACTGCATAAGTTTATAAAATTGGTGCAACAAAACATTGTAATATTTCAATGACAGTTTAGAAAGTTCAGTAACTAACGGATATGGAATAGGGTGGGAGGAAGCCTATGTACACATGTGAAATTTGTAAAAGCTATCTGATTTAGATAATATTGCATATAGGTTGTAAATCTACACAAACCAAGACTCAGATCATTTCTTCAATCTGAATTAACACTATCTGTTCATCTGCTGAGGTCAACCAGAAAACTGGGCACACTAGCTGTTAAGTTTTTTTGACTTATGCAAAAAAGAAAATTAAATTTCTTCTTCAACTTTTCAGTTCAGAAGTGAAGGTATATTACAGACAAGGTATTCATTCCATTGTCAACATTCATGGGCTAGCATGCAATGTGGTCTACTTGGGTCTTAATTTGTATCAGCACTCATATGCAAAATGGTCTCCAAAGTTAATGACCACATGACTTTAGAAGTGACTCTAAAAAATAAAATGGCCCTTCTTAGAAGAATAGAGCAACGCATCTAGCCATACTTACAAGCCTTATCAAAAAAAAAAAAAAAAAAAATGCAGCCCCTTGTGAATTACACCTCAGTTTTAAAAAGTAGCCTCAATGTAAGAAGCAGCTTTGAAATAAAGAGAAGAACATATAACTTAAAATATCTTGAAAACCATTATGAATATAGGTTCAAAAGATAACTAAGAAATTCATTGTCATAAGACTCCCTTGGATTAAGGCTTATAATATATTCTAGTATTTCAAGTTTATCACTAGTTACTAAACATCAATTTATAAATAACATGGTTTTTTTTTGTTCTTTTGTCAAAAGGGAAAAATTCTAGTTTCAATTCTATCTAGTGTGGGGGAGAGGGACTAGAAAATAAAAAAATTCAAACAGTTCTATGGAAATATCACATTTTTCAAATGGAAGAACTTCCAATGGACCAGAAGTTCATACTGCTAACATACTTTTCATTGAAACAATTTTTAATAAGTACAGATACATGGCATTGAGGTTTAGAACCTAATATATGCCTGACAATTAAGTCCTTTTTTCTGGAAGAAGGCCTCAAGCCCCAATCAATTTCCAGTAACAATGTTTTTACAAATCAATGTAATAATAAGTGGTTTTAATTTCCTTCATATTTTTGTTTTTAGCATTCTAGTCTTCGAGACTAGATTAGAATTTAGTTCAATTCCCCAGAAGGCAAATAGCTTTCCTTTTGCAATATGAGAGAATTCACAAAAAAACTTCTTCCCCAAACTAATTCCTAATATCTAATTTGTGCTTAAATGAATCTTTTTCTATACAATGTAAATGGTGACTTAGGTTAAATGTTCCCATGAGTTGTTAGAAAGATTTGACTAGCTTTATAATTTAAGTTTTAAAGCATAAATATTTGCAGCTTGATCTTCTGTTGGTAGTGATTGTTGGAGCCTAGAATTCAACATTTATAAATTCCCATTCACGCACACAAAGCACACAACATCATCATACAACTTACTCCTCATGTCCTGAGAGAAGAATCTTCTACTTCTTTCAATCTTTGGCCTCCCAGTAAATTCCAATTTCAAAGAACTTTTAACTCAAACTTCACTCTCAGATTTTTAACAAGCTTTTCACCCATACATCATTAATGCTTTCCCTAATCTTTCATGTTGTACTGACTATTGGGCAGTTTAGTTATAAAAACAAAACCAACATTCCTAAAGCACTTGATTTATTATTATCTGGAGAATTAGTGACCTTTTCTCAATTGTCTTTCGATAAAGATAATCCATATTAGATAAATTGTATGCTTGAAAGTAATCATCAGCCTTGATATTGACACAGGAAGCTGGGCAGCATAGGAAGATGATAATGCCATGTCAGTAAAAGTATAGAGGAGGCTCATCTGTGAACCATCATCCTGTCCCAGAAAAGAAGAACCTGAGTGGTCTTACCTATGCCCCATTACTCCAGATTTCTACATTTATCTTCATCATAGGAAAAGAGAGAACTCTTCTCCAGCAATCACTAGGGCCTACATTTATTCCTTGTGACTACTATGAACTTCTTTTCCATATCAGGAAAGTGTGTGTGTGTGTGTGTGTGTGTGTGTGTGTGTGTGTGTTTAATTTCCCTCTAGTTGACATCTTTCTTCCTTAGTTCTATGCCTTTTGAGGACAGAATCTATATGGTTTTTAAATTATATGTAATGTTTAGAGTCACTTCATCACTAAGGTTTCCCTTCCCACAGCCCAGATCCAGATAGAGATTGATTGCCATCTTATGAAGAAATCCCATTGCAAAGAGATTTTCAGGCACATTTAAATGGAACATATAGGGGGGTTGTCAAGGAATGAGAAAAAGTGATTATGCTTCAGTAAAATTAAAATTTCAGCAGACTAGATTCAGAAGCACAAATTTTAGTTAAACCGAGGAGACGTTATTCGTTATCATCATGTTAAGCTTGGAATTTGGTAATTGGAACAGAGATTAACCAGCTAGTCAACTGAAAGTAGTACTGAGGCCAGGCTGGAGAAATTCTGTTACCAAATAGCTTAATCTGATTAAAATTAAACTTCAGCTTTTATGCTTTAGGCCCTGAAAATTTGAAGATGGTTGGCATTGAAACATAGTGAATATTCAGAGAGGTCTCTTTGCCCAGAGTATGGAGTCACAGATATTTTAAGCCAAAATGGGCCTTTGGCAATAGTCTTTGCCAGTAAGCCCCAGATCTTCCCTATCCAATAGTCTGTCCTGTAGATCTCAACCTGTCTGGGAAACCCCACCTGGCTTGATCTGCCACCAAGCTGCCATTTATCTGTCAGATGTGGCAAGATTAATGGTTTCTACATGCTGGCTTTTCATTCCAATTTTAATGGAAGCAGAGTCCTTTCTTCCCAGTGGTAGATGGATTAACCACACTGCATTGAAGGCAAGGAAGGTTAACTTTTCCCTTCAGGACCAATAGTCCTAAGTCGAATGTAAAAGATGAAATTTTGCTTTGATCTAGGAAAATATATTGGTTTGATTTCTCCCTGGAGAACTGCTCTGAGTTTAAATGTGAGTAGGCTCTTTTTAAAAACCTGCTGAGTATCACACTTTAGAGAAAGCCGCCTGAGATTGCAGTATGGGTTTATCACTGGGTGCACCTAAGCATTAGCAAAACATGAGAAGGGAATCCTGGGAATCCCCTGGTCATTAGGTGATAGCATACTGATGTCACGTTGAGGTCTTTATGTCTGCTGGTTTGAAGGTTCATGATAAGGCAATTTCCTTTCTTGTTTTAGTAACCTTAAACATTGGCTTATGTCTTTATGTGACCATTGTGTGCTGGAAAAACTGCTACAGCAAGCAGACCTCATTTTTCCTTCATCCCAGAAACATAAGGCCCAGCTACAGCCTTGGTGGGATCCACCTCTCCTTTCAGGGAAGCCTTCTGGAATTCAAGGAAGACACCTCCTGTGTAATAATAGCACCCAGGTCAAAATATGTCTTGAGAAGATAGTACTTCAGCCAGTGGTGCATCTAACTCAGTTTTTTCCTCTCTGGTGCCAGCATTCTCACTGTATTGTCCAGTCCAGACATCTATATATAATAACAGATATTAGTTCTTAACTGAAGGTAGAGGAGATTTTATAATTACAAAAGTATTACAAGTTGAGTATCTCTTATCTGAAATTTTGGGGGCCAGAAGTGTTTCACATTTTGGACTTTTTTTAGATTTTGAAATATTTACATATACACAACCAGTAGAGCATCCCTGATCCAAAATCTGAAATCCAAAATGCTCCAAGGAGCATTTCCTTTGAGCATGATCTTTGAGTGCCATGTTGACATTCAAAAAAATCGCAGATTTTGGAACATTTTGGATTTCTGACTTTCAAATTAGGGATGCTCAACCTATAGTTGGGAATGTTTGTACCATCACTGTGAAACGATAAGTAAATATATAAATGAAAACAAATAATAAATGTGTTTTCATAAATATTAAACCAATATATTTCCCTCCTCCTCTTAAAGTCTTATCTTATTCCTAAGGCATATGATTCCTAAGTCACAGTGGCCTTAGTACTCCAGTGTAGGAGACAGTGGCACTGGGGAGTGAGAAGTCTTGGTATATTTATCTTCTCCTTGGATACAGAGAAGATAAGCCTGGAGAGATCCGTTCACAGGCTTCTCTTGCAGTGTGAAGAAGTTCGTAGTCAGGAATGAAGGATGATATGATGTAAAAGAAAATTAGAAAGCCTTGCCTCTGTCCTGGCCAGGGTAAGGATGAAGAGGAAGGAGAATGAAAAGGGAGTAGAAGACAGAAGTGAGCACAAGTAGCATCTCCAGAGTTCTCTGTGAGCTTTGATGTTGGGAGACTGAAGAATTCAGGAAACCACCACAGGCCCAGGCACAAGATTCTACCCTACATTCTTGTTAAGACAGAGAGTGGGCAGGAACCCTGTGCAAGGCCCTTCAAGCCCAGCTGAAGCAGTTCAGTTACCATAGAGCTGGGATGCTAAGGTGAGCAGCAGCATCATAACAGATGTTAGGGCTGAATGGTGCTGTGGCACAGACTCCAGGGTCTGCAGTCAGCCACAGCTGAGGGAAGCTGAACCAGCAAATGGGAGATGGCCATACCTACTTGGGGGCATTGCAAGAAGTGAAAGAAAGGGCCAGCCTGGTATTTTACCATCAGAGGCTAAAAGGGCACATGATGACAAGGGAACAAGGACATTACTGCAGACCAGTGGATGCTAGGCAGTACAGACAAAAGAACTGGCACAGCCTACATAACTCCCAGCTCCTTGGGAGGACCAAGATACCATTATGGGAAGAGGCGATGCTATCAGAAGTCTGAATATTTTCTAAAGGGACTATTTAAATTATTAGACTAAATTTGAAGCTGGCTTGGATATTTACTTAGAGTAAAAGCTGTTACATCAGATGTGATCAGAACCAATTTTTTAAAAATGATTAAGACAGAATCAGAAATAATTTATGTATATAACATTTTAATTTAATGTAAATGTACATTAGCAATATTTTAATTCAGGGCTGAGACTTTTTCTTTTCATGTTGGTTTTCCAATTAGAGTTTTGCTTCTTATTTCTTGCATAAATCATCCTTTAATGCATCAGCTACATTTCTACTTGCATTTTCTTTACTGGGCAAAGAACTCTTTAAGATACTTGCAAAGAAATTTGAGTGCAGAATCTTAGATTTCTACGTTAAAAATATTTTTTTTACCTTTGCCTTGACACCTCATTGAAAGTATTGTTAAAAAAAAAACTTGCCTTAATTAAGTCTATTCACATCATTCAACTTAGTTTTCATACAGACAACTCCCACCAGTCATTTTTTTCTCGTTTTGCAGTATTTTTAAATTATATTATGGAATTAAAAGAACAAAAGAAATGGATGTAAATAGACTTGGAGACAAAACTGACTCTTGAAAGCAGACAGTGTGGAGACATCCCAGAGAGAAACCCTGTTACCTTTGCGTTCTCAGTGTTGCGGGTAGAATCAGTCAGTATGATGTAGAAAAGAAATGAGTTAATTCAGCAAGACAGTTAAATGCTGATTGATCTCTCTAACAGCAGATGAAGGCTCAAAAGGAAAGTCCACTTCCACTTGCAGTTGACATTTTTTAAATTGTATTTAGTTGCATGTATTGTGGGTTAACTTTGCAAACCCTCCACATATATTCTGTAATAAATAAATCAAACCATAAATTATATAGCTAATTTTACTGGGATGTTTAGTGGAACACTGATTTTTCTGCTAATCATTTTCCATTATATTCCTGATCCCATGATGGTAAACAATAAGATTTTTCTTTCTTATCTGTAGAATTCATCCTAGATTCTACTTATACACCTCATTAAAGATCTTTTAAAATATTATCTTTATTATCATATTTGTTAGAAAGCTTGTTTCCTGCCACAAATTCTCCAGAAGTATCTCTGCTCTGAAAATAAACTAAATAGGAGAAGGTATTTTAAGCTACTTTTGGTGGGAAAAGTAACTTCCTAATTGGGGTCCAAGCTAGAAACAGTTGTTTTCCCATTGAATGGACACGTGGATGCTTTTGGTTTAACTACTGCAGTTCTCTCTGCCCCTTACCCTGCCTTCACTTTTGCCTATCTCCAAAGATGCTGTTGTTTAACTATTTCATGTCCAGTACCATGCAGGCTTCTCCCGCTCTATGCTTAGATATCATTTACCCATCTAATAGCCTAATCCCAACTCTCTGTGGCCACCTGAGTCTGCAGTGGAGCAGGCTGAAGGGAGAGTTTGTAAGCTTCTTGACATTTTGCCTGTGTTTGTTCACTGTCAGGTTTATAGAGCCAAAAATTCTACAGGCCAACCCCTGGCCGTGGAGCAGGGAGCAGGACTTCAGTGAATGCTCATTGATTTCTCCAGCTGTCAGAAAACTTGCACCCAGGAATGAGCAGGTGCCTCCACTGCCTTTGGCCAATGAATTGGGAACCTTGCATTTCTTTTCTTTTCTTTTCTTTCTTTTCTTTTCTTTTCTTTTCTTGTCTTTTTTCTTTTCTTTTTTCTTTTTTCTTTTTTTTTTGAGATAGAGTCTTGCTCTGTCGCCCAGGCTGGAGTGTAGTGGCCGGATCTCAGCTCACTGAAAGCTCCGCCTCCCGGGTTTACGCCATTCTCCTGCCTCAGCCTCCAGAGTAGCTGGGACTACCGGCGCCCGCCACCTCGCCCGGCTAGTTTTTTGTATTTTTTAGTAGAGACGGGGTTTCACCGTGTTAGCCAGGATGGTCTCGATCTCCTGACCTCGTGATCCACCCGTCTCGGCCTCCCAAAGTGCTGGGATTACAGGCTTGAGCCACCGCGCCCGGCCTTTTCTTTCTTTTTTTTTTTTTTTTAGACAGAGTCTTGCTCTGTTGCCAAGGCTGGAGTGCAGTGGCATGATCTCAGCTCACTGCAACTGGTACCTGCCAGGTTCAAGTGATTCTGCTGCCTCAGCCTACCCAGTAGCTGGGATTACAGGCACATGCCAGCACGCCTGGCTAATTTTTGTATTTTTAGTAGAGGCAAGCTTTCACCATGTTGGCCAGGCTGGTCTTGAACTCCTGACTTCAAGTGATCCACCCATCTCAGCCTTCCAAAATGCTGGGATTACAGGCATGAACCACCGTACCCAGCTGGGGCCTTGCATTTCTAATCAGTCAGAGGATGCAGTCTCAAAAACAGAGTTGACATTTTTTCCAGACTGGGTGATCAAGGTAAATAACCCATTTTCTTTTGTTTCATTGTGTTGTTGTTTTCTCTAGAACTAACACTATTCACTTCATTAGGAACCGTTAAAAGTGGCTTCACAGTATTGATTACTATTTGTGATCCATTTGTGGCACATTCTTGAATCTTACTTTCAAAGTACGGAAGAGAGAACAGTTGCTTAACAGAGAGAAGGGTTGCTTAATTTCCTACAAACCATTTAAGCTGATACTACTGTTCTATTATAAATGCAACTTACAATTTATTCCTTACTGTCCTATCTCTGAAACGTGCCTACAAAGCTGCATAATGTAAACTGATTTTAAAAGGCATGGCATCAGCTACTGTGCTGAGGTCAATGTTTAATATCCTGAAAAGGCTTAGGAATCAAAACCCAGTTTAAAACTTAGCCCAGTCTAATTGTAAGTGGAAACAGAAATGTCAGTCTGAGAGCATATTGTGACATATCTCTGGGAAGTGTGTCCTCTATTGATTTGTGTCGTTATCCCTGGAAAGAGCATGTGAGGAAATAAGTCTTCCCAATCCAAATTTCCTTTTGATAAAACCCTGGCAAAAGCTTTTCTAATCCTAGGTTTCAAGCCTTTAAGAATAATTTTGTTGGATGATGTATGCTTTGAGGATATGATATTTTAAATATCATATTGCTTCCAGACATCTGAGGGTTTAGCATGCAAATTAGTATATATCATTTCCCCTCTCCTTCCCTACACATATGTGAGTGTGTGTGTGTGTGCGTGTGTGTGTGTTTTCTGTCATATGAAACACACTGGTTTTCTGACTGACAGAAAACCAGACCTTGGGCAAGTCACTTAACCTTTACAGGCCTGTTTTCTCACACTGTAACATGAAGGAATTGTACTATATTTTATTGTAAGCCCTTCACAGTTGTGACATTCTTTTATTCTACTGGAAAAGAATTTTGAGTCCACATGCTTATGTGTGTCCTCCATATGTAGATAACATAGGCTAGGCTTTATCTCTGAGAACCTAAAATAATATGATTCACATATGCAGAACTATTTTCTTAACTTTTATATTTTAATATGTAAACTAGAGGGAGAGATTTTTAAAAGATTAAAATCTTTTTGACAAAATATTGCATCTACACCTAAACTCAATCTTCACCATCACCCTTCCACTACCAACTTCAGTGTTTAGAAATCATGAGAAAGAAGTTATGTAATAAATTGGTGTTACATGGAGCTTTTGCAGGGTTGAGAAGTAGCAGGGAGAAACTCTCAGCCTGAGTCTCCAAGGCTGTCACTAACCGATTAGCATAAGAAGTGGTCTTGGGCCAGGCATAGTGGCTCACGCCTGTAATCCCAGCTCTTTCGGAGGCCAAGGCGGGCAGATCACTTGAGGTCAGGAGTTCAAGACCAGCCTGGCCAACATAGTAAAACCCCATCTCTACTAAAAATACAAAAATTAGCCAGGCGTGTTGGCGGATGCCTGTAATCCCAGCTACGTGGGAGGCTGAAGTAGGAGAACTGCTCGAACCGGGGAGGTGGAGGTTGTAGTGAGCCGAGGTCATGCCATTGCACTCCAACCTGGGCGTCACAGCCAGACTCTGTGAGGGAGGGAGGGAGGGAAGGGAGTGTGAACTAACAGGACAACATAACTGGTTTCCTGGTTCCCATCCACTTTCAGGAGAGTTTCCTTCTGGCTTGCTTTAAACTTTATACATATCAGAGTACCAGTTGCTGCAAAAAAAGACAGGAACAAATAATCAATAGGCTTTTAAAAAAAATCTGATACCTCATGTACCTCTACTTCCTAGAGTCACTAAAGGCTGTCTTTTAGAGTTAATTTTTTATTGCTGCCTTGCTAAGATGAGAACCATAGCTAGTCTTTGCCTGCTTTCTTGATTCTCACACACCGTTAAGATTGAAGCTAATTTGTCACTTTGACACTGAGGAATGTTATTATTCAAAGCTGAGTTAAAAAGGGAATTTATAGAGAGCAAAACCAATAAGCCAAGCAGCTCTGACATTTAATTTTCTTGGAAACCTTTCCCATCGAACTAGGCGAGTCTGCACACTACACATTTGCAAAATGAAAAGTGGTGTTGTAGTAGGATAATCTCCTCATATAAACGATGAATGAATAATTTGAAAGAGATTGGATATTATAGAGGGTGCTTTCTCCTTCTCTTGTCCTCGCCCATCCTACCCTGAAATGACATTTGTGGGCGGGTTCCAGCTTTTAGAGGTGATATGTTAAGTTCTATTTTGTTCCTTTTTTTTTTTTTCCTAGGAATGGAGGGTTTGGGGAAGTGAATACAGATAATTTTTATTTATGTTTTTGGCCACCAGTTCCAGGTTTGTACTATTAAGAATATTGCTTTCTTCAACCATGAGCCCAAAGGGCAATAAACGCTGTCTGTCTATCAAGAGTTGCTTCAAAATCCTAATATGAACTAATTTAGGATTAGTTCAGGATACTATTGGCTTCTTAGGGTAGGCTAAGCTCACAGAAGAAACCATATTTGAGTATCCATTTAGCTTCCTGTTTTAGTCAGGCTGGATTATGCTAGTTGCTTTAATAAAAAGCCAAAATCTCTGTGGTTTGACATAATAAAAATTTATTTATTGTTAACATCTGGGCCCAATGCAGGTTAGGAGGTGAGCTGGAGAGGGTTCATATTCCATATAGTCATTTAGGGACCCAGAACTCATCTATAATGTTAGGTCTGCCATCTTCTGAAATCAGCATTTCTCTGCAGAGTTCAGTGTCCACTTGCAGGAAAGTGAGAAAGCTAGTGGATGGAGCATCATGCAGGGTACGAGTGGGTGGGTATGGATCCAGGCCATTGACTGGAACTCAGTCACATGGAACTGCAAGGGAACTTTGGAAATGTAGTTTAGCTCTGTGACCTGAAGAAGGAAGAAACAAGTTTGGTAAACACATCATGTTGACTCTCCCTCTTTCCTCTTACTACCTGTACCTACGTATGTACTCCTAGTCCCAGATAAATCTACCTGTGATGTCACCCAGGCATTTAATTTAACTGATCTAGTGTTTAGGCAAATATCCATCTGCTTCTGTATTATTCTATTTGCTCTTCTTTGGAAGGAGATGACCTTTACATAGAGAGGAGGACTTTCCTGCTATGAAGGGTAAACATGTATAAACATGGACGCTCTTTAAATCACCATATTTTTAAAGTGGAGTTGTACAGGGAGTAAATGCCAATTGTTCATTATATACACATGGGAAGAGGGGATATCATCCATTCATCTATTACATTTGGAAAAGCTTTGAATGATTGTTCCTGTCTACCAAGTTTTTCCTCTGTGTGGAAGAAGAGAGAATTCTAGGGCTTCAAGATGACCCGAAGATAACCACATGATTTTTAAAAAGCTAGAGAGATTTTAGGTTAAACAATAATGGAACAAAGTATCACCAAGATGTCTAGTAACAGAAGTTTACTTGACAATTTGAGACACAGTGTTCTAAAGAGATTGGTTTATGCCCCTTGACTGTATTCCAAAATTCAGGATCTAAGAAATTCTCAACTCAAGTTGGTTTTTGATTAATGAACCATTTAGACACATGAAGGACTTATTAGAGGAGGCCAAAAGTAGGGAAGCAAATTGACAAGGAACTAATATGAGCTAAGGATTGTTTTGCATGCATGTGAGTTTTTGGCTTGTATACATAAACTTTCATCAAATCCTTCAGCAAAGCATGATAAAGGCAAAGTTTGGCATTACTGGGTATGCGAATTTCTATCCATGGACATTTTGGGACTATCAAATATGGCTCTCTATGCTTTTGGTTGGAAGCCCGTACCTCAAGAGGGATGTAGAAAATGAAGTATTGCTTTCTTATTGATTGTAGTACTGACTTCATCTGCCAGGAAAAGGCTGGCACTGCAAGAAAAAAAAAAAATCTCATTACCATGGCAACAGAAATCTTAACTTTGATATCATATAAAAAGGAAATTATTTTTTCTCTGTTTTTAAGAATTGCAATTTTGTGAATGTGGAAGTGACCTTTGGTAACAGTGTTTTCTTAGAGCATCTGAGCCAGAGGGCTAATGTCCAGGGTGAAGGCCTTTAGGACTTTTAATATGGCAATTCTGATTTTATTTATATCAGGGGAAGAAGCAATACTTAGACCATGCAGGATACCATTTTCCTACCAAGAAAATGACCTTATTTTTATGCCACAGATATCTCAAGGGTAGAAGAATAGGAAATTTCATTTGCTGAACTTTCCTGGATATTGCCAGACCCCCAGAAATGGGGTGAAGGAGGAGGTAATTAAATTAATCTATATTGGATGTTACTATCCTCTTTTCCTGATAAGTCAGTGACCCCCTTCTGCTGTCATTAAACCTCTTAAGATGGTGGAACCAGTCCTATAAAGGACATTTGATTACTCTGGTTGAGAAAACTGAGCTTCTTTTAGAACAGAGCTGTGGAGAAATCACTTGCCTTCCTGTTTTAAAACCTCAAAATGACAGTAAGTCTGATCAGCCATGTCTCTTCAGTAAAGCAGCAGGTCAGGGGCTGGGTACAAGAAGAGACCTGGCATTTATTGGTCACACACTCTGTGCTGGGCTCTGTGCTAGTTGCTTGAAGTATTCAGACCATATAGTTTGTTTTTCTTCCTTGCTCTTATGAATAAAGTGGAAAAAATACAGAATGTTACTAGAGGCCATCACTTCTATATGAGGGTCTAAACTAATAGTTCAACATATTCTTTAACCATTGGTGCCAGATATGTCATGATTTGGTCAGAGTTATTGAAGAGCTGGTATTTTAATTAAATGGTAGTTCTTAGCAAAGAAAAAAAAGTCCCCAAAGTACCAATGTGGTTCGTTTTTATTCTTAATGATTAAAAACATTAAATCATTTTTCATTTAAAGTTAATTGGAGTAAGTGACAGACTATATTTTTGAGTAGTACTATTATGAATAGAACTCAAGGATTGGGGTGGGAGGATCTGTAAGCAATACAACCAAGCAGAAGTGGTTCTTTTAAGAAAAATACATAGAAGGAGGCAGACTCAGAGTTAGACGATCAGTGTTAGCAAATCACAGTCCCCTCTAGAGCCTTAATGCCAGGTCTTCAATTCACCAAGTTTTCTCTCTCACTATTCTTTGTTTTAGCTTAGTAAGCAAACTTTCACCTATGTTAGTATGAAATAAGCCCCTTCTCCTCTGAAGTTTTGAGAAATGTTTATGAAAGTCACTATATCTGGCAGGGTAGGCTGGTTTATTCTATGGTAACAGTCAACCACAAAATAACAGTAGGTGACAATCATACTAGTATATTTTTCACTCATGCCACATGCCATCAGGGATGGGCTTCAGCTCTGTTTAATGTCATCTTCACTCTGAGACCCAGGCAGATGATGTCACCTCTATCTGGAACTCTGCCAGTTTTGTGGTACAGGGAAAGAAAATATTCTCTTATTAATCTTGCACTGGCCATTAAAGTCTCCTTCCCAACTTCCTGCTTCTGTCTAGTCAAGATTCATATGTTGTCATTGCCTGGTGGAAAGCTACTGAATAATTTGAGGTATAGTAGTGCAGGAATCAGATTGGATTTTTAGAAGCTAGGAGGTAGAGGGCAGGAAACCAGTGGGAGGCTATTACAAGTGCTTGCTACTGGACGTGGACCCTGCTGTGAATGAATTAATGGGGTAAAATCATGATGCTGCCACCCTGTTATTTAAAACCTGATTACTGATAAACCCAGATTGCTTGAATATGTCTCTGTGGTGCTAACATGCCAGAGTGGCCCAACTTCTCAAGACCAGTCTTTCCGATCAGATTAGTTTCCCAGCTCTGCCCCTATCCCACTCTGTCCCAAAATAGCTCCAGCTGGCTATTTTGCTGAGATCCACGTATGTCCCATGGGCAAAGCTGCACAAGCTCTGACAGCTTGAAGAACCAGTGTTTGAATGCAGGAGGAAGAGTTAGGAAGCCATTACAATCGCAAGGGAAGGATACATTGAGGTTTATTTCCTGGTAAGATGTAGAGGGCAGGAGTTTCAGCTTGGGTTATTGAAAGAGTAAGTCCATTACCGAGACATAGAGAACTCAGGGAGGCGGTTGAAATATGTATTGAAACTAGTTTACTCCTTTTATTTTGGACACATTGAGTAGGAGGTTTGAGCAGTACTTTTCCGAGGAGTTGTCCGGCAGGCATGTGGGAAGCTCAGGGAGGTGTCTGTAGTTAGAGGCATCACTAATGCAGAGGTAACTAAGATTTGAGAGTTTTGAAGGAATTGCCTGGGAGAGCATTTAGAGGAAGAAAAGAGTGTGGAGGCTAGGATAGGCAGGAATGTCCATTTAAGAGGAGGCAGAGGAGGAGACAGAATAATGAACTGAGAAGAATGTTAAGCGAGGAGAAATGCATCAGAAAAGTGGAATGCCCAGGAAGCTACCATTTCAGTAGCTAGTTCGGGAGGAATTACAGCAGGAAGGGGTTTTGGAGGACGAAAGTCTTGAAGGAAATATGTTTGAATCGCCAGAGGGAAGGAGAGAGGACATTTCCTGTGGGGAGTTAATACTGAGGTGGAAATGAGCAGCTCCAGGCTTCTTTGTGAGTATGCACAGGAGGAAGTGGGTGAGGAGGCCAGCTTCATGAGGAAGGAGAATGCATTGGGAAGCAAGAAAAGGTGAGATGGGGCAATGCTGAGGAAACTTCATATACTAGTCAAGAGGAGGCCTGTATGGATTCCTGAAAAAGAAGTTTACTCTGTGTGTGTGTGTGTGTGTGTGTGTGTGTGTGTGTGTGTGTGTGTAGAAAAAGAAGCCAGTAGCTTCAGCAGAAAGGTAGAAAAAGCCCTGAAAAATCTTTTTCAAGAATCCATACCTGAAGTTTTTCTTAGCCTAGGTCACAGTACATTCTTAAACTAGGAGAGAAGGCTCTAGAAAGAATTTGAGCATTGCTTTGCAAAGCAACATTTCCTTTTTTATGACTAAGGGAGCAGAAATGTATGGATCTAATCTTCAGTGTGGGAGACTAAACAAGAGGCAAAACTTTGTCGTTAAGTCAAGATAAAAAGGCTTTCTAACAGTTGCACTTTCCCCTGAATTAAAAAAAAAAATCTATAAAAATCAAAGATAAAAGATGTTCCTTTTGGTCACGTTTTAGAGAGCCTAAAGAAATAAATGTTCAGAGATAATTCAGTGAATGAAAAGCATTTATGAGGAGCCTGTGTGGTTACTGATGATGTGGGCATTTGGTAGGTTTGGGTTTTCAAGGCTAGTTTTTAAGAAACTCTACATTTTTTTTTATCTTGTAGGAAGCAACATGGTTTGATAGAAGGACAGTGAGCTTAGCAAAGTCCTGAGTTGGAATCATGGCTCTGCCATGACTGGCATAAATAAAGCTCTGCCAAGCTTTATAACCATGAGTAACCCAAACTTTCTTAGCACTCCAAAAAAATATAATTGCCAATGACTATTTTATGAGGCCAGTGTGAAGCCGTCAGGGAAACAGTCCCATCTGGCATGTTGCTGGGCACACAGTCATTGCACAATAAATGTTCATTTCCTTTGCTTTTACTTATAATTCCAACATAGTACCCAGAAAAATGGCAGGACTTTAGGTATACTTTCAGGTCTCTTTCTCATATTACTGATCAACTGGAATAAGGAGATAGACATTTTTTTTATGTAATTAGGCTTTTTGTTTAAAAAATGAGTTTACTATTAAACTGATTAAATATAAGCATTAGCTGAAATCAATCTTATTTATAAAATGTTTAGTTGTAAGGTTTAATGAAATACAAATGCTTAGGAATAGTAGGAGCATTCTTTTTTTTTTTTCTTTTTGAAACGGAGTCTCACTTTGTCACCCAGGCTGGAGTACAGTGGTGCGATCTTGGCTCACTGCAACCTCTGCCTCCCAGGTTCAAGTGGTCATCCTGCCTCAGCCTCCTGAGTAGCTGGGACTACAGGCATGTGCCACCATACCTGGCTAATTTTTTAAGTTTTAGTAGAGATGGGGTTTCACCATATTGGTCAGGCTGGTCTTGAACTCCTGACCTCGCGATGTGCCTGCCTCGGCCTCCCAATGCTGGGATTACAGGCATGATCCACCATGCCCAGCTGAACATTAATTCCTAAATCATATCAACTTCTACTTAATTTAACCTTATCACTTTTCCCACAAATTAGTAATATAAGCAATTTCACTGGATACTTCCTTGAGATTCTGACTTTTCTAGGGTGTGTTTATGCCAGTTTTTCTGTGGGCAGTTTTCTGAATTTGTTAATACTATTTTTTCAAATTGCATCTCTTCTCTAGAAACTAGATTCATCCTAACAATGAAAAATAAGTTGCCTTTTCTGGTAGTTTTTTTAAAAATTAACTTTCCTGAATGTTCAAACTTACCAGAATCAAAAACGAAAATAAAAGCCCTATGATATGTTTCCAGTGTGAAATTCCATGTTTTGTTTTTTTTTTTCTCATCAGCAGGGAAACAAATTCACTTTAAGTTCCACCATCTCTACTGGCCAGAGAGACTACCAACATGGGTTGGGACCAATTTCCTTTCTCATAAGGAGCAGTTTTCTTATGTTAAAGACTTTAGATCTCCTTCCTGGTTTTAAATTCAGTCTCATGAAATTGTAACTATTTAAATCCTATACAGCAAATCCCAAAATCATAAGAATGTAAAAATTTTAAATAGAGATCTGTTCAGACATGGCATAATAGTTACCATGTATACTGATATAATGAGATAGAGTGTCTGCCCCCGGGCACTAACACTTGACGCGTGTGTGCACGTGTGCATGTCTCTCAAAGGACAATAGATGACAGATGACTATTTAAACATCTATTATGTAAATCATGTATGATCTTAAATCTGGAAAGAACAACTTTGTTATTATTTATCAAATATTTCTTATAAACAAAAAGTTCATGTCCTGAATTTTTTCACATTTGAACTTGTTAATCCTGTTTGCTCTATGTGGAAGAATAATAAAAATAATCGTAATAAGAATGGACAACTATTTATACTTCTTTATAATTTATAGGATACTGCCACATGTATTATCTAATGTAATACTTGTAATAAGCAATCCCTGAAGAATAATACTGTGTCTCATTTTTAAAGGTAAGCAAACTGAAGTTCACAAAATTTAAGTAACGTGTAATATCTCATCCTAAGAGAGAGACTAAGACAAGATGCAATATCTCATAATTTTGTACCCTACTTTTTTCCTATCATATTTATTGCTCTTCTCTTCCAAACATTCTTCTTGACGTCCTTTCCACCCTTCATGGTTCAGCTCAGCTACCATCTTCTTTATGTGGGTTTCCCTCTAGTCATCCCATCTGGAGGAAATTTTTCCTATTCTCTTGTAACGCAGGATAAGGTATTTCTGTTGTGGCTCTTAACCTACAGTGCCTTTGTGGTGTCATTATTACTGTATGTGTCAATTACCACTCCCAGATGGGTAGGCTCCTTGAGTCCAGGGCGTATATTGTACCACTTATTGGTAGTAGACATGCAGGAAAAGTGTGAATGAGTGAATGAATGGATTAATATGAACAAATGAACCAGTGATATTCCAAGAGTCTCTGCCATGAAGCAGTGTTGTGATGACACAGCCAAGGATCTTTCCTCTTAGAGTTGCTAATAAAGTGGGAAAATGAGCTCAGATATAATCCGAAGTGGTGCTTTGAACACAAACAGTACATGACAAACCTATACATGGTGAGCACCCCTGTTTCACTGTGGTTTTCTCTTTACCAGTGTTTCTTTAATTTCCCTTTCCATGCTAGTACTCCTTGCAGGCCACAATAGCGCTAGAGCAATCAGATAGATATGTCTCACCTTTTTCTTTTGCGATCTGACAGTTTTCCTTTCATTTGGGATGCTGAGGAGACTTTTCAACCTTTGTCCACCTTTTACAGATATAGCAAATCTTTTAGCTGTCGGTGAGCCATTGACCACACTGGTGTCCTTGTCATCTTCTCATTGTTTTTAATCTTCTCATCTCTATGGCCTCGTTGACCATTGTGTTCTAATTGGAGCAGCAAGGAAATTCTTTCTGAAGAAGGTCAGACTGGCTGTCCTGATACCCTGTGATGCAATCACTGTAGGAATATTATAGGTGCTGCTTTTTTGAGTAGGAAAGATACCAAGATGTTTTGCATAGGGCTCCCACAGAGCTTGTTATCACCACGTAGCCTGTGAGCTTGGAGCCTACCAGTGGTATACGAGATTGCTAATCAAAATGGAAACCAGTTAGCAAGACAATTAGAAAACAAGTACAGGCCGGGCGCGGTGGCTCAAGCCTGTAATCCCAGCACTTTGGGAGGCCGAGACGGACGGATCACAAGGTCAGGAGATCGAGACCATCCTGGCTAACACGGTGAAACCCCGTCTCTACTAAAAAATGCAAAAAAACTAGCCGGGCGGGTTGGCGGGCGCCTGTAGTCCCAGCTACTCGGGAGGCTGAGGCAGGAGAATGGCGTAAACCTAGGAGGCGGAGCTTGCAGTGAGCTGAGATCCGGCCACTGCACCCCAGCCTGGGCGACAGAGCAAGACTCCGTCTCAAAAAAAAAAAAAAAAAAAAAAAAGAAAACAAGTACAATATTTCTTTCCAGAATAGATAGTTTCAAATGATGATGGTGGCCATGTAGCTTGATGTAGTCCTTTTGGAAAGTCATTTGGCAACTGTATCAGAAATTTACATGTTTATACCTCTTTTGACATGACAATTTTCTTCTGGGAGTCTAGTCAAAGGAGATCTAAAGTTAACAGTATAAATGCGGTGCATCCGGTAGGGGGTTGCATTCAGCTGTGTCAGAGAAACCATCACCGTGGTTTAACACAATAGACATTTATCCATCTCAAGTAACAAGAAGTGAGTAGACCAGCATTCAGGGCTGCTGAGTCAGCTCCATGATGCCACTGACATCCCAAGGCTCCTTCAGTGACTTTTGTCCTCATCGTGCTTTTGTGATTGTAGGATGGCAAGTGTATCACATGTCATTGTTCCAGGTGGGAAGAGAAAAAGGCAAGGAGAACAGGCAAAGCTTACCTAGAAATCCCAGGTAGACTTCTTTTCATTTCTCATTAGCCAGAACTGTGTCCCTGCTACCAGTAAGGGAGGCTGGGAAATTAAGATTTGGGTCAGGTACATTGTCAGGTTAGACAAAATTAGGAAATTGAGAGAATGACTGTTAGTAAAACAATGTCTTAGTAATGTCTTCTCTGGAAATCAATGTGCAGATGATGACAAAAGTAAAACGATGAAGGCACACAATATCCATTCAGACGGTAACAGATA
This sequence comes from Theropithecus gelada, assembly GCF_003255815.1. Lineage (NCBI taxonomy): Eukaryota > Metazoa > Chordata > Mammalia > Primates > Cercopithecidae > Theropithecus > Theropithecus gelada. Next base: position 158,876,867 of record NC_037669.1, on the reverse strand, counting down.
AAATGATATAACATAGACTATTATGTAACTGCAGTATATTAGTCATAGTTTGTTCAGGAAAACAAGCCACTCTCTGAGGAATAGGAAATATTTTAGTACAGGTAATTAAAGGTTTGTACAACCTTTGGAGGGCTGGAGGAGTGAAGATCAGAAAGGACTATCATCATAGCTTGTATCCTTTCAAAGCACAGCCTAAGGCAAGGAGTTATGAGCAGGCGGTTTATTTGGGAGGTGATACCAGGGATTCGCAGTGGTAGAGTGAGGAAAAAGGAGTGGTCAACATAGGGGTGTGTTACAAAATTGCATTTGGGAGGTAGGAACTTGATTCTATCAAAATCTAATGAGAAGCACACAGAGTACCTTCCAGAATTGTCCACCCAAAGTATGGAAGGTAGGAGGATTTCTCTATTGACTCCTAGGACTTGCCCCCAGGGATATTAACTCCCTGTATTTCTGAGCTGTACACACGTATGTGGGCCCAACTAACTCCCATGGCATCTGCACTGTTGGAGGAACTCTACAACAGAAAGTAGAAATGCGGAGCCTGCACCCAAGGCAGGATACATGCAGCATGATATGAGTTGAAACCTGTGTGGAACTGTGCAGTCATGGCTAAAATCAGAGGTGAAGCCAAGAAAATATGAGCCAGGGTACAGAGGTATCTGCTACAGCGCATTTCAGAAATTCAGACATGAGAGTCATAAGGAAGTGACCACCAAGAGTCTTACTTCCTTTCTGTAATCTAATGAGTCATTCTCTGGTGGATACTTAGAAGCCCTGACAAAACCATCCATCTTTTGTCTACCACTACCCCATAGCTGACACTGGAGAATAATGGCTTCTCCTTCTCTTTCATCTTTCTAATAACATGCAGGTGTGTTCAAATGGTGGGCTTAATGGAAATCCTGAGAGAGAAGTCTCTGAGAGATGTAGTTTCCAGGCATCATGCCCCTGAGGTACAAGAGAGAGCTCAGAAGGCTGAGCATTGTCCTGAGTCTTGATAAATGATATCTGGCTCATCAGCAACTGATGAATTATTTATGAAGAATTTTCGTATAACTTGTTTTAATCACCTCTTGTTAAACCCACTGGTGAGAGAGGGATTCCCACCTTAGGGTTATGGGGATTGTGAGAATGGCAAAACACACAACTCCTAACACTGGATAGATGAGGTCAATAGACATTTAGTAGTCGTATATACACATAACTTTGGGAGAAAGACACTGCACACCATGCAGGGCCATATGGGAGTTGCATATGGTAACAGCGTGAACAACCAGAGGCCATTTTGTAGGATCAAGAGGATGGGGTACCCCTGCTTCCCTCAAGAGGATGCAATTGGTTTGTTTGAATAATTCTGCTGGCTGACAAGTAACTGCAAACCACTACTCAGGGATAAACAGGAACTACACCTGGTCCTTTGGATAAGGAGGGCAGTTTGGCTGGGGAATCTTGCATGTGAACTGAAGCCTCAACTTTTTAGACCTCACGTCATGTGAACAGCAAACAGTCTTTACTAGTTTGGGTAAAAAACAAAGGGCACATCCTTTGTAAAAATTAAAATTAAATGACTCTCATTTAATTAGCTAATTTTGCAAAGCAATCCTTTCTCCTCAAGATTTCCTGTATTCTGTCATAAGCTGAAGAACTTCAGGGTCCAACTGAATCCTAAGGCTCAGTCTTTGGCATAGTGTCCCCTAAGAAGGCAAAATAAAACAGGAATGACCCTTTGCATTGGCAAATATTTGAATGAATGCACACCTGAACCAGAAAGCGAGCTCAACCAAGAGAGAAGTTCCAAGCTCCTCACTGCTTATGCTTCTGCAGGCACTTGCTGTCCCTAGCCATCCAGCAGTTGTTCTCACAGTGGCCATGTTGTCCATGGATTAAACACCACTTTGTCCCTGGTGGGAGAAGAATACAGACACTTCTCCTTGAATCTGAAACCCAGTCCTCCCTGCCTCAGCAGCTGCCGCCACAACTTTCAGTGGATTTAAAGGAATGCAAAAAGAATCCAGAGCCTAAGAAGCATTGCCCACCCAATCTGCTCTTATATGAATGACTTCCCAGGGTCAGAAATTGTAGATAATATGTTTTCTGCATTACACACTCGTTGTTTTTGCCTTATGTTGTTGTTTCCTCCCTTACCCCCACATTTGTCCCAGCCTTTATTAACTATGTTGCCCAGTGTGGTAATCATTAGCCACATGTAGCTGTTTAAATGTAAATGAATTGAAATTTAAAATTTGGTTCCCTCGTTAAACTAGACATGTTTGTTTTAAATGCTTAGTGACCACATGTAGCTAGTAGCTACTATATTGGACAGTAGAATTTATAGAACATTTCTATCATCACAGAAAATTCACTTGGACAGCACCCCCTATGTTAATTTTGGAGGATCATTCAGGCATTTATTTAACCAATATACTGAAAAACCACTGTGTGCCTAAACTTATACTAAGTACAAAGGATACTGTAGCAGTCAAGACACACAAGATTTCTGCCTTCCCAGAACTTACATTTTAATTTACAAAGCCTGTGTAAAAGTGTCTGTGTATATCCACAGCTTAAGCTAGGGTAGCACTGGAAAACAGATGGCTAGTTGTTTACTAAATTTTAGGCTTATCCCCACTCCGATTTCTTTGGGGTATAGCCCAATTTTCTTCAACTTTTAGATCTGAATTTTAAACCTCTAATTAAAAAAAAAAATTCTGTACTTTAAGTTCTGGGATACATGTGCAGAATGTGCAGGTTTGTTACATAGGTATACATGTGCCATGGTGGTTTGCTGCACCCATCAACCAGTCATCTACAGTAGGTATTCCTCCTAATGTTATCCCTCCCCTAGCCCCCCCACCACCCCCTGTGTGTGATGTTCCCCTCCCCGTGTCCATGTGTTCTCATTGTTCAACTCCCACTTATGAGTGAGAACATATGGTGTTTGGTTTTCTGTTCCTGCATTAGTTTGCTGAGAATGATGGTTTATAGCTTCATCCATGTCCCTGCAAAGGACATAAACTCATCCTTTTTTTATGCCTGCATAGTATTCCATGGTGTATATGTGCCACATTTTCTTTATCCACTCTATCATTGATGGGTATTTGGGTTGGTTCCAAGTCTTTGCTATTGTGAATAGTGCCACAATAAACATACGTGTGCATGTGTCTTTATAGCAGCATGATTTATAATCCTTTGGGTATATACCCAGTAATGGGATTCCTGGGTCAAATGGTATACTTGGTTCTAGATCTTTGAGGAATCGCCACACCGTCTTCCACAGTGGTTGAACCAATCAACACTCCCACCAATGGTTTAAAAGCGTTCCTATTTTTCCACATCCTCTCCAGCATCTGTTGTTTCCTGACTTTTTAATGATCACCATTCTAACTAGCATGAAATGGTATCTCATTGTGGTTTTGATTTGCATTTCTCAACTGACCAGTGATGATGAACTTTTTATCATATATTTGTTGGCTACATAAATGTCTTCTTTTAAGAAGTGTCTATTCATATCCTTTGCCTACTTTTTGATGCAGTTTTTATTTTCTTATAAGTTTGTTTAATTCCTTGTAGATTTTGGATATTAGCCCTTTGTCAGATGGATAGATTGCAAAAATTTTCTCCCATTCTGTAGGTTGCCTGTTCACTCTGATGATAGTTTCTTTTGCTGTGCAGAAGAGCTTTAGTTTAATTAGGCCCCATTTGTCAAATTTAGCTTATGTTGCCATTGCTTTTGGTGTTTTAGTCACGAAGTCTTTGCCCATGCCTATGTCCTGAATGGTATTGCCTAGGTTTTCTTCTAAGGTTTTTATGATTTTAGGTCTAACACTTAAGTCTTTAATTCATCTTGAGTTAATTTTTGTATACGGTATAAGGAAGGGGTCCAGTTTCAGTTTTCTGCATGTGGCTAGGTAGTCTTCACACCACCATTTATTAAATAGGGAATCCTTTCCCTATTGTTAGTTTTTGTCAGGTTTGTCAAAGATCAGTGGTTATAGATGTGTGGTGTTATTTCTGAGGCCTCTGCTCTGTTCCATTGGTGTGTATATCGGTTTTGGTACCAGTACCATGCTGTTTTCGTTACTGTAGCCTTGTAGCATAGTTTGAAGTCAGGTAGCATGATGCCTCCAGCTTTATTCTTTTTGCTTAGGATTGTCTTGGCTATACAGGCTCTTTTTTGATTCTATGTGAAATTTAAAGTAGTTTTTTCTAATTCTGTGAAGAAAGTCAATGGTAGCTTGACAGGTATGACATTGAATCTATAAATCACTTTTGGCAGTATGGCCATTTTCATGATCTTGATTCTTCCTATCCATGAGCATGGAATTGTTTTCCATTTGTTTGTGTCTTCTCTTATTTCCTTGAGCAGTGGTTTGTAGTTCTCCTTGAAGAGGTCCTTCACATCCCTTGTAAGTTGTATTCCTAGGTATTTTATTCTCTTTGTAGCAATTGTGAATGGGCGTTCACTCATGATTTGGCTTTTTGTTTGTCCATTTTTGGTGTATAGGAATGCTTGTGATTTTTGCACATTGCTTTTGTATCCTGAGACTTTGCTGAAGTTGCTTATCAGCTTAAGGAGATTTGGGGCTGAGTTGATGGGGTTTTCTAAATAGACAATCGTGTCATCTGCCAACAGAGAGAATTTGACTTCCTCTCTTCCTATTTGCCTATTTGAATACCCTCTATTTCTTTCTCTTGCCTGATTGCCCTGGCCAGAGCGTCCAATACTATGTTGAATAGGAGTGGTGAGAAAGGGCACCGTTGTCTTCTGCTGGTTTTCAAAGGGAATGCTTCCAGCTTTGGCCCATGCAGTGTGATATTGGCTGTGGGTTTATCATAAATAGCTCTTACTATTTTGAGATACATTTCGTCAATTCCGAGTTTATTGAGAGTTTTTAGCATGAATGGATGTTGAATTTTGTCAAAGACATTTTCTGCATCTATTGAGATAATCATGTGGTTTTTGTCATTGGTTCTGTTTATGTGATGGATTACATTTATTATTTTGTGTGTGTTGAACCAGCCTTGCATCCCAGGGATGAAGCCGATTTGATTGTGGTGGATAAGCTATTTGATGTGCTGCTTGATTAGGTTTGCCAGTATTTTATTGAGGATATTCGCGTCAATCTTCATCAGGAATATTGGCCTGAAGTGTTCTTTTTTTGTTGTGTCCTGAATGGAAGCAGCTCCTCTTTGTACCTGTGGTAAAATTCAGCTGTGACTCCATCTGGTCATGGGCTTTTTTTGGTTGGTAGGCTATTAATTACTACCTCAATTTCAGACCTTGTTATTGGTCTACTGAGGGATTTTATTTCTTCCTGGTTTAGTTTTGGGAGGGTGTATGTGTACAGGAATTTATCCATTCCTTCTAGATTTTCTAGTTTATTTGTGTAGAGGTGTTACCATTATGTAATGCCCTTTTTTGTCTTTTTTGATCTTTGTTGGTTTAAAGTCTGTTTTATCAGAGACTGGGATTGCAACCCCTGCTTTTTTTTTTTTTTTCTTTTTTTGCTTTCCATTTACTTGGTAAATCTTCCTCCATCCCTTTATTTTGAGCCTATGTGTGTCTTTGCATGTGAGATGGGTCTCCTGAATACAGCACACCAGTGGGTCTTGACTCTTTATCCTATTGGCCAGTCTGTGTCTTTTAATTGGGGCATTTAGCTGGTTTACATGTAAGGTTAATATTGTTATGGGTGAATTTGATCCTCCCATTTTGATGTTGGCTGGTTATTTTGCCCAATAGTTGATGCAGTTTCTTCATGGAGTGGATGGTCTTTACAATTTGGTATGTTTTTGCAGTGGCTGGTACTGGTTTTTCCTTTCCATATTTAGTGCTTCCTTCAGGAGCTCTCGTAAGGCAGGCCTGGTGGTGATGAAATCTCTCAGCATTTGCTTGTCTGTAAAGGATTTTATTTCTCCTTCGCTTATGAAGCTTAGTTTGGTTAGATATGAAATTCTGGGTTGAAAGTTCTTTTCTTTAAGAATGTTGAATATTGGTCCCCACTCTCTTGTAGGGTCTCTGCCAAGAGATTGCTGTTAGTCTGATTTGCTTCCTTTTGTGGGTAACCCGGTCTTTCTTTCTGGCTGCCCTTCACATTTTTTCCTTCATTTCAACCTTGGTGAATCTGATGACTGTATGTCTTGGGGTTGCTCTTCTCAACAAGTATCTTTGTGATGTTCTCTGTATTTCCTGAATTTGAATGTTGGCCTGTCTTGCTAGACTGGAGAAGTTCTCCTGGATAATATCCTGAAGAGTGTTTTCCAGCTTGGTTCCATTCTCCCCATCACTTTCAGGTACACCAATCAAATGTAGGTTGGTCTTTTCACATAGTCCCATATTTCTTGGAGGCTTTGTTCATTCCTTTTCATTCTTTTGTTCTCTAATCTTGTCTTCATGCTTTATTTCATTAAGTTGATCTTCAATCTCTGATATCCTTTCTGCTGCCTGATCAATTCAGCTATTGATACTTCTGTATGCTTCACGAAGTTCTCAAGCTGTGTTTTTCAGCTCCATCAGGTCATTTATGTTCTTCTCTAAACTGATTATTCCAGTTAACAATTCCTCTAACCTTTTATGTTCTTAGCTTCCTTGCATTGGGTTAGAACATGCTCCTTTAGCTTAGAGGAGTTTGTTATTACCCACCTTCTGAAGCCTACTTCTGTCAATTTGTCACACTCATTCTCCATCCAGTTTTGTTCCCTTGCTGGTGAGGAGTTGTGATCCTGTGGGGGAGAAGAGGTGTTCTGGTTTTTGGAATTTTCAGCCTTTTTGTGCAGGTTTTTCCTCATCTTCATGGATTTATCTACCTTTGGTCTTTGATGTTGGTGACCTTTGGATGGGATTGTTGTGTGGATGTCCTTTTTGTTGATGTTGATGCTGTTCCTTTCCGTTTGTTAGTTTTCCTTCTAAGAGTCAGGCCCCTTTGCTGCAGGACCGTTGGAGTTTGCTGGAGGTCCACTCCAGACCCTGTTTGCCTGGGTGTCACCAGTGGAGGCTACAGAACAGCAAAGATTGCTGCCTGTTCCTTCCTCTGGAAGTTTCGTCCCAGAAAGGCACCCACCAGATGCCAGCTAGAGCTCTCCTGTATGGGGTGTCTGTTGATCCCTGCTGGGACGTGTCTCCTAGTCAGGAAGCATAGGGGTCAGGGACCCACTTGAGGAGGCAGTCTGTCCCTTAGCAGAGCTTAAGCACTGTGCTGGGCGATCCACTGCTCCCTTTGGTGCTGGCAGGCGGGAACGTTTAAGTCTGCTGAAGCTGTACCCGCAGCTGCCCCTTCCCTCAGATGCTGTGTCCCAGGGAGATGGGAGTTTTATCTATAAGTCCCTGACTGGGACTTCTGCCTTTCCTTCAGAGATGCCCTGCCCAGAGAGGAGGAATCTAGAGAGGCAGTCTGGCTACAGAGGGTTTGCAGAGCTGTGGTGGGTTCTGCCCAGTTCAGACTTCCCAGTGGCTTTGTTTACACTGTGAGGGGAAAACCGCCCACTCAAGCCTCAGTAATGGCAGACGCCATCCCCCCACCAAGCTCGAGTGTCCCAAGTCGACTTCAGACTTCTGTGGTGGCAGCAAGAATTTCAAGCCAGTGGATCTTAGTTTGCTGGGCTCCATGGGGGTCAGATCCGCTGAGCTAGACCACTTGTCTCCCCGGCTTCGGCCCCCTTTCCATGGGAGTGAACAGTTGTGTCTTGCTGGCATTCCAGGTGCCACTGGGATATGAAACAAACAAAAACAAACAAACAAACAAAACAACTCTCAGCTAGCTCGGTGTCTGCCCAAATGGCTGCCCACTTTTGTGCTTGAAACTCAGGGCCCTGGTGTTGCGAAGACCGTGGGAAAAGCATAGTATCTGCACTGGAATGCACCGTTCCTCAAGATACAGTCCCTCAAGGCTTCCCTTAGCTATGGGAGGGAATTCCCTGACTCCTTGCACTTCCCAGGTGAGGTGACGCCCCACCCTGCTTCTGCTCGCCCTCTGTGGGCTGCACCCACTTTCTAACCAGTCCCAGTGAGGTGAGCCAGGTACTTCAGTTGGAAATGCAGAAGTTACCCGCCTTCTGCATTGATCTCATTGGGAGCTGCAGACCAGAGCTGTACCTGTTTGGCCATCTTGCTAGCCCTCCCCTAGACCTCTGATTTGAACTGATTTGTCAGGCAGAAGTGGCTTACATGTTTGATTTACCTGTAAGTATTGGCTATCATCGTAAAGTTTTTTAGGTTCTGGATGAGAGGTTTATTTGAAAGTAGTTGTTCCAGGATTTCATTATTTAAATCAATTCTGACTGCCTGTGTTTAGAATTTTAATTCAGTGAAAGGTCTAGTTCTTAGTGATTATATGTAACCACAACAGAGACGAGAAATTCATTGCAATTAAATTGTTGGTTTTCCTCATGCAAAACTCATGTTTTAATGCTCCCCTCCATATGGGGGTCAATCATATAGCATTAACATTAATAGCCTAATAAGTCTAATAATGAAGATGTGTAGCATGTTAAAATTAGCCATTAGAATTCAAGCACACCACACTCAATGCGTGCAACAAGATCCACAAATGCCAGCACTGCCCATCTGTTTGAACTAATGAGCTGTAAACATTTCCCCCACTGGTGAACTAATAAATTATAGCATGTTACAATTGAAAGGGACCTTGGAGATAGATCTTTCTGCTCCAGCTACCTCTTTCTTCATTTTATTGGTCCTCTAAAGAGGTATATTATTTATCCAAGGTCACCGTTGTACAGTAAAACCCTGCCATAGCATAATGGGCCCAGAAATTCCTGTGTGTAAAGCAGGCGTTCCCAAACTTCAGTATACATCCTGGAGAGCTTGTTGAAGCACAGGTTACTGCCCCCCCCTCCCCGCCCCCAGAGTTTCTGATTCAGTGATTCTGAAGTAGAACCTGATCATTTTCATTTCTAACAAGCTCCTGGGTGCTGCTAGTGGTCTGAGGACCAAACTTTGAGAACCACTTGTGTAGACCACGTGGTGACATTACTGTGAAGTTGATGGAGTGATGAAAGCCAGCCTACATAGTTAGCTGTCCTCCAGTTCTGAGGATCTAGCTGCAGGAGCCAGATCTATCCAGGTGTAAACCTGGGTTTGCCACCACCTAGTGTTAGTCATCTATTGCTGTGTAAACATTGATGGGGATGATTCTGGATCCTGTAGCTGGCTGGGGCTTCCAGCTATCCCGTGGTTAGTAGGCATTTATTTCTTATATTGATTTGGGAAGATTGTGCTTTGGGGACCCAGCTCCCATCTTCCTGATTTCCAACTACTGCCAGCTACTTCCCTGTCAGTCTTGTCCTCTCCTGAATATATTCTCCCCTCCCCTCAAAGAAAAGAACATTGACCCAACTCTGTTTCAGAAGCTGGAGAGCCAGTCACATTATATCCAAAACTGTACTGGGGAAGGATTTTACAGCAGCCAATGGTAGATCTCCTGTTGTTTAATGTACTCATTCCCAAACTCCTGCTTCACTGTCTTACCTCTGTGCCTTTGCATTTTCCATCACTCTTAACCTTCAAGGTTTAGCTGAATTTCCACCTCCTTCAGAAACTTTGTCTTGCTACTCCAGAAGATAACAATTTTTCTTTTAAAGGAAAAATAGGGCATGATTCTAGTACTTCTGTGTTCCAGACTCTGTGTGGATGTTTCATATCATTTTATTCTCAAAACTACCTTGCAGTATAGATGTTATACCTGTTTTATTGATAGGAACGCTGAGACTCAAGAAGGAAAAGGCTTTTAAGAGACAGGGTCTCGCTGTTGCCCAGGCAGAAGTGCAGTGGCACAATCATAGCTCACTGCAACTTCAGACTAGCTCAAGGGATCCTGCTGCCCCAGCCCCTTCCAAGCAGCTCTGACTATAGATGCAGGCCACCACATCTGGCTAATTTTTTTTTTTTTTTAAGATGTGGGGTTTTGCTATTTTGCCAAGCTGGTCTCAAACTCCCAGCCTCAAGCAGCCTTCCTGCCTTGGCCTTCCAAAGACCTGAGATTATAGGCATGAGCCACCATGCCTGCCCCATTTTCTAATTTGTTAGAATATAATTTGCTATGATATACCTTGCCTAATACAAGTGCATTAGACAAATACATAGGCAAAGCTGTCTATAGAGTGATTTTTGACAAGATAGTCTCTCCCCATGCCAAGCTGCAAGCTCTTAAAGACGAGGAGCATGTCTCATTTGTTTTTATTCTCAGCCCCAGCCCCTCCTATTAGCACAGTGCATGTTAAGTTGTGGCACTCAGTATTTTCCAAGGAAATGGATCTCCTGGCTCACTGCTGTGTGTACTGCATCTTCCTGCCCTGTTTCTCTCTGTGCAGTTGACTGTGGTCCCCAGCAAGGAAGGAGGTTCCTTTGGTGTAGTCTCTCCTCCATTGCCCCCACTCAGAATTTGCAGCCTCAACTGTTTTCTCTCAGTCTGTCTTCTCTATGAATGCCATCTTCAGGAAGAGGAGCACTTTTCCCCCCTGGGAATGAATGATTTAGAGATGAGCGTGGTTTCAGCTTCATGCCAAGCTCACAGACCGGGGGTGGCTTCCCACACCCTCTTCCCTTCCCTGAACCTCATCTCTCCTTTTCAGTTACTATCTCCTTATTCTTCCAGACATCCCTGTGAATCAAGCAGTAGGGACAAGTGAGAGGCTTACCAGAGTCAGAGATTGGGTGAAAGATCACCAAAAGCTCATGTTGCTTAAAACTTGAATTGCATGAAAGGCATTGGATCCAAATGTTTAAGAAACACTGACTCACTCCTTTGCTGTTTTGAATATAACTTGCAAATGTGGTTTCATTTATCATCCCACTTCCTTCATCTCTCATAAAACTGTCACTTTCAGGGAAGAGAATAAGTGGGCCTGGCCTCACTGTGGCTCTAGTACTCTCTGAGGCTGGAGTAAGGATTCCTGGTTCTCAACCCAACTGTACAGTAGGATCACCTTGAAGCTTCCCACATTCCTTCAGGGAGTCTGATTTACTTAATCAGGGATGTAGCATGGCACAAGCATTGCTGTGTTCCTCCATTGTTCTAGTGTTCAGTCACTGTTCTAGTGTTCAGTCAGCATTAAGAACTGCTAGATTAGGTTTTCGGATTCCAAGCCTGACTGATCATAATAGCCATATTGGGAGCCTTTTAAAATTTCTCCATCCCATAACCTGGGAGTCAGAATTCTTAAGGGAAAGACCTGGGGATATATATTTGAAATAGATCCTGGCCATCAGCTAGTGTGGGAAATTACCAATCTTGGAACTTTCAGATATTTCTTCTAGCCTTCCAGTCATCAAAGCAAGGTAGAATTATCAACATAATGATATAAAGCTATTTAAGTTCCTCACAGGTGAAGTCGAATGTATTATTTTATCCATGCTTCCTGGAGCAAGACATAAAAATGAAACTCATTCGAAATGTTTGGAATATCGTGAACTTCACTGTGGGACTAAGCTTTCCTGCACAAGTCCAAACAGATAACTTAATCCATACTCTTCAGATGATAGCTGTGTCTGTTTAATATTGGCCCAGCCTACTCTTGCCCACGTATTTTTCATTTCACTGTAATTTTTATTCCAGCTGTATATTCAACAGACTGCCTGCCAACCCTATAGGAACTACTTGACATAAATGATGTATTTTGAAAGATTAAACCAGAAACACATCTTTATACTAGCTTAAGACTTAAAGAAGTTTTTATGTGGATTCAAGTGGAATGAGAGGAACTAAAGAAGGGGAATGAGGCCCCAAAAAAGCGAATTTGAGGTTAAAGGTCAAAATTAAAATTAACTGATTTTTAATCCACATGTCACTCGGTAGCAAAAAATTAAAATTTATTAATGACTATGATATTATGAATAATTTCACATGCTGAAGTGTATTGCCTCTTCAAAGCATGCCTCTTGGGTTTAAATTTTCTTTTGACATGTAAAACGTTCTGGTAAGAACTGTGCCTCCTTTCCATGACCTTACCTACCTTTCTACGTAAAAACATCAGCACATGTTTCAGGAAAACTGACTGCTGCCCAAAGGAAATACACATAATTTTTAGGTCCCTGAATTCAATTTCTGAAGATGTTTTTCAGGCATTGCAAAAGAAAAAAGAAAAATGAATGAGTTTGCCGTGTACAAGAAATAATCATTTTCATAAGCAGTATAGTCAAAATGATAGAACATGCTCCTTTAGTATTTGGCATCTCTACAATGTCATTTAATTCCGTGACCTCAATATTCAGTCTTTAACACCAAAACCATAAAAAGGGAAGTATGATACGTATTCTTCACCCTGCACAAGCACCTGCCTGTCTTCTCAAAGGAGCTAAGTGGTCCTAATTCCCTTTAATGCCGGAAGAAGGAGGTTCTGTGTCATTCTAATAAGCCTCAAGCTCCCGGTACTATTTTTACCCCATTGCTGACCTCAGTGGCTGTGGAGAGTTGAACACCCTCCCTCAACAAATGCAAATAGACTCCAGCAGCCATTCTTGAGGAGCACTCAAGCAATTACTTCTGAGTCCTCAAGTAGAATTCACATTAATTGATTCCCTTTTGTAGGCTTTTCCTTAGCAGGAGATTAATAGTTTTTGCCTTTTTGTTTGGAATTCAGCATCTTGGTGAAACTGACAACCTCCTGTATTTTCTTTTATTTTTTAGAAAGGGAAATATGAAAGAAAAGAGCAGAAAGGAGTTCCATTACAGGTGGGTTTTTTTTCTCCCTTGAAATTATCCTGAGTGATAGCCTGGACTCCAGGCTGGCTGGAGGACTTGCAGAATGCAGGGATCTGCTCTGCCTCCTCCCTCAGTACAAATCCCTCCAGGGACAGGCACTCTGCTCCTCAGTTTTCTAGAAAAGTACCCATGTAGATTCTGCATTATGAAAGCCTCTCTGAATCAGGAATTACACAGTCCTCTTTCATCTGGCTTGTAGTCTTGGCCTACATGAATTAATTGCCAGCACTTTAAAATAGGGAAATTCCATCTAAATATTCAGATTTCTAAAAACTTAGGAGAAAATGAGAGAATTTTCTATTTTCTTAAGAAAAACGAGGGAAAAGATCTGTTTTCCTGTTGACAGTTGGTGTGTCAAAAGACCACTGTACCCATTTGCTGTCTAGTTCATTATACTCCCTGTAATCTCACAGAACTGCCACAAAGTGACACTTATTGTAATTGTGCCCACACTGTTGATCGTAAGTTCAGACGACAGTGAAATATTTTTTGTACAAAATACAAAAATTTAAAAGATAGACTAGGAGTAGCACAGATTTCAAGGAAAATGAGAGAGAACGGCTAGGCATGGTGTCTCATGCCTGTAATCCCAGCACTTTGGGAGGCCAAGGCAGGTGGATCACCTGAGGTCAGTAGTTCAAGACCAGCTTAGGCAACATGGCAAAACCCTGCTTCTCCCAGAAGTACAAAAATTAGTCAGATGTTGTGGCAAATGCCTGAAATCCCAGGTATTCGAGAGGCTGAGGCATGAGAATGGCTTGAACTCGGGTGGCGGAGGTTGCAGTAGGGCCAAGAATGCACCACTGCACTCCAGCCTGGGTGACAGAGGGAGACTCTGTCAAAAAAAAAAAAAAAAAAAAAAGAAAGGAAGGAAAGAAAGAAGAGAGAGAACATCTGTTTATGGAAGTGAAGGATATTCCTGCGTTTAATATGCAAAGCATCTGTATCAACAGAATTTGACTAAAAATGCCATTATAGCCCAAACCCAGCCCTGTGGACACATGCATTCATTTGTGACTTATGCTGTAAGTAAGCCTGAGAGACCTTCATATTTGCCGTCCTGAAGTAATCTGCTGCTCATGGAACAACAAGATGCTGAGGCCCTGAGATAACATGCTGAATATTCATTCCTTCTGTTTTCCCAGTTCTCTCTGTCCCAAATAACCAAAAGCAGCATGTCTGTACACCATTATTAGCTCAGGAGAACGAGAGAGACATATGATGTGCAAGACACATGGTAGGTGTTTTAGTACGTTTAATTACCCTAACTGTCCTCTGATTAGGTATCAGCCCCATTTGAAGATGAGAAAGCTGAGACTCCAGATAAATTAAGTAACTCACCCAAGGTCACAGAGCAAAGCTACTAAGTGGCAGGCCTGCCTGGTTCTTTCCCTTCTACCACTGTGCTTGCACTACTCATTGAAATGCTTTCCCTGAATTACTACTTAGCACAATGACTTTAGTTTTTATTGTGGGTTGATCATAAGGAGTAGCCATAACAAGAGTATTCTGTTCATATTCTATAAAACTGCTATTGAGGATGCTAATGTTTATCAAAACATCTGTCTGATGATCTTTTCTTAGCAATTAGTGACAGATGAAGTTTGTGTTTCTGAACAAAATAAAAATGTACTTCTGTTTATGTAGCCGGAAATAAATGATACTAGCTATCCTTTTGGCCTTCATTTCCAGGAAGCTCCAAGGGAAATGTATTGACCCATTCCATCTTATGGTAAAATTAATCCTCCCTTTTGCTACATTATTTTGGACCTTTCTTTCTGGAGTCATTATTGTGCTTTGGTGTGTTAATAATTCTATTATACAAGTTGCATCTAGTTGTAAGCTTGCTCAGATTCCTTTTAAAGAAGGCAGAAGTATAACTTATAAATAAGACCCTTAAAATTCAATTTATACCCCTAAGAGTAATTAATAAATCCAATTTTAATATGACACTAGATTTAACAAAAGGGGCTATTTGGGGAATGGCCCCAAAGCCTTTGGGTCATTTCTGGCTTAGGGGAATCACAATTAACAGAGACAACTCTCTCAAATTGAGCTCTGGCCCAATTTGTCTTGCATTCCGCTACTGGGTGATAGTTGCTAACTTGCACAGAGAACTTACCTGGCCGCGGGCCAAGTACTTGACATGCCTTGTCTCCATCTTTGCAGCAAGTATATCTAGAACCATTCTTACCCCTATTACAGGAAATTCAAGGATCAGAGCTCAAGAAACTAGTTCACAGGCACGTAGATAATAGGTTTGATCTTGAGCAAAGATCTTGACTTCTTGGTGTCCATGTCCCCACCTGTAAAACAGGCATATGCCCCTTTCCCAACCTCCTCACAAATCTGTGATGTTAGTCACTTCTGTCCTCCCCTCCCCCACTGCAAGGAACTAGATCCAAAGGAAGGGTTATATTCTGTATCTCAACCTTCCTAGTCTTTTATTTTCCCTGAGGGCTCTCTAAGGCATGTTGACCACTGACTTAATCAAATTTTCTCTTTTCCTAGGGAGAGGAAAATCTATTGTTTTGTTTTGTCGAAACTCTACTATTGGCCTGGGTTGTTGGTTGTCATCACTCTTTGTCTCACAAAATATTTTAAATCTCAATTCAAATACAATCAATTATTGCTATTTGGTAGTTATGTTATATAACCAGCATCCCCCAACCCCTGGGCCACAGGCAGTACCAGTCCATGGCCTGTTAAGAACCAGGCTGCATTAGCAGGAGGTGAGCTGCAGCTGAGGGAGCATTACCAGCTGAGTTCCACCTCCTGTCGGATCAGCGGTGGCATTACATTCTCATAGGAGCAGGAACCCTATTGCGAACTGCATGTGTGAGGGATCTAGGTCGCATGTTCCTTATGAGAATCTAATGCCAGATGATCTGAGGTGGGGCAGTTTCATCCCAAAACCATGTCCCCCACCCCAGGTCTGTAGAAAAATTGTCTTTCTCGAAACTGGTCCCTGGTGCCAAAAAGGTTGGGGATTGCTATTGTCTACAGTCTCCATAAACGTTGAATTATCTAATTCAGAACCATTTCTCATAAAAGAAATAGAAGGTTAGGTTTCTGTGAACCTCTCACAAACTTATATCAACTGATCAGTATGTACCCGTCTTTTGTGTGTTTCTGATTAAAGACACCTTATCTAACATTGAGCTTATGGCCAACAGCACTGTAACTTATGTCTGAATGAAGCTAATCTACAGCATTTTCTGTAAAAGCTACATCGCAACTTATTTTGCTTAGAAACACTAAACAGCACCTCAGCACTTTGCTCGCAAACCATATTTAATAGTAAAATCACCAACACAAAAGCATAAAAATGTAAAAAAAAAAAAAAAAAAAAAAAAAAGACATTAAATAGTCCATGGAGAGGACATTTATTTCCAGGAAAGAGCTGAAACATGAAAGACAGAGCATCACCTTGCTCATCTTCAACTGGAAATGTGTGCATTGATTGACTGAAATTTTTTGCCACTCTGTGCGTGTCCACTAATGACCATAAAAGCATTGCAAGTATTTATTTTGGGATTACAAAGAAATTTTAGGTATAGTAACCCCTTGCCTGTTATAAGTTGAAGAGTTTTTGTTTTTTTCAGTTTTATTTTTACTTTGTTTTTTTTACTGAATTTATATGTGTAATAAAGTTTATCAATCTTTTTCCTTATTGCTTTAGATTTTGAGTCAGAGTTAGCAAAGCTTCTGTACTCACAAGTTATAGTAGAATTTACCTGTATTTTTTTTTCCTAGTACTTCTATGCTTTTTTACATTTAAATATCTGATAGATTTGGAATTTATATTGGGGTATGGTGTTTGGAATGAGTATAGTTTTACCGTTTTCCATATTGCTCAACCAGTATCTCAACATATGTTAAATGCTTATATTTTCTCCAACTGATTTGATATGCTGCCTTTATCAGTCCTAAATTTTCATATATCATTGGACCTACTCGTGTGTCAATATCAAATGCTTTTAATTATAGAGGCTTTAGAGTATGTTTTAATGTCTGATAAGGCTGGCAGTTCCCCTGACACCACCTTGCTTTTTTTCCCCCCCAGAGATTTCCTGGCTGTTCTTCCTTACTTGCTCTTCATGTACTTGTCATTTCAAGTCAATTTGCATATCAAATATCAGAGCTTTTCATTTGGCTCTTTATTGCTGTTTTCTGACACCATAGACATTTCTAATTAGAACAGTTTTAGTGTTCTATAAAATTGAGAAGTATTCCTCCTGACTCAGTGCAAGTGATATGACTGTCCCACTTAAGCTTGAGAAGCAGAGTTCTATTAGGCTCACTCTCCTTAAGTACGGTATGGTCCAGGTTACTTACATCCCTTGTGTTTCTCTTGTGCTAATAATCAGTGAGGTCCCCACCTTTGCCACCATCTCATATGTTTGGTCAAATGCTTTCCCTCATGTATTTTTTATGGTAAGAACATTTAAAATCTACTCTTAGTGATTTCCAAGAATACAATACATTGTTATTAACAATTGTCACCATGTTGTACAATAAATCTTTTGAATTTATTTCTCCTAACTGAAACTTTGTATCCTTCAAATAACATCTCCCCAACCCCGTCTCCCCAAGCCCTTGGTAACCACCATTCTACTCTGCTTCTATTAGTTCAACTTTTTTAGATTACACATATAAGTGAGATCATATGGTAGTTGTTTTTCTGTGCCAGGCTTATTTCACTTACTATCTTCCAAGTTTATCCATGTTGCTAATGACGGGAATTGCTTCCTTTATGATGCTGAATGGTATTCCATTGTGCATATGTATACCACACTTTCTTTATCCATTCATCTATTGACAGATACTTAGGTTGATTACATATCTTGACTGTTGTGAATATTGCTACAATGAACATGGACATGCATTATCTCTACATACTGATTTCATTTTCCTTGAATATATACCCAGTAGTGGGATTGATGAATTATGTGGTAGTTTTAGTTTTTGTTTTTTCAGGAGCCTCCCTACTGTATTCCGTAATAGTTGTGCTAATTTACCTTCCGATCAACAGTGTGCAAGGGTTCCCTTTTCTTCACATCTTTGCCAAAATTTATTTTGCATCTTTTTGATAATAGCCATTCTAACAGATGTGAGTTGATATCTCATTGTGGTTTTGATTTGTATCTCTCTTTTGTTAGTGTACAGTGATGTTGAGCATTTTTTCGTGAACCTCTTGACCATGGGTATGTCCTCTTTTGAGAAATGTCTATTCAGTTTTTTTGCTCATTTTTTCATCTGGTTGTTTTCTTACTATTTAGTTGAGTTTTTTATATATTTTGTATATCAATCCTTTATCATATGCACAGTTTTCAAATACATTTTCCCATTCCATAGATTGTCTCATAACTCCGTTGATTGTTTCTTTTGCTGTGTAAAAGCTTGTTTGTTTAATGTAATGTCATTTGTTTGTTTTTGCTTTTGTTGCCTGTGCTTTGGGGTCATATCCAAAAAATCATTGCCCAGACCAATGTCATGGAGATTTTCCCATGTCTTCTTCTAGTAGTAGATTTACAGTTTCAGTCCTATATTTATGTCTTTAATCTATTTGGAATTGAGTTTTATATATTGGGTGACATAGGAGTCTAATTTCATTGTATCTGCATGTTGATACTCAATTTTCCCAATGCCATTTATTGAAGAGATTGTCCTTTCCCTTTTATGTGTTCTTGGCATCTTTGTCAAAAATCAATTGGCCATAAATGCATGGATTTATTTCTGGGCTCTCTGTTCTGTTCCATTGATCTGTTTTTATGTCAGTACCAAACAGTTTTGATTACTATAGTTTTGTAGTGTATTTTGAAGTCAGGTAGTGTGATGCCTCCATATTTGTTCTTTTTGCTCAAGATTACTTTGGCTATTTGGAGTCTTTGTGGTTCATTACCAATTTCAAGATTGTTTTCTCTCTTTCTGTTAAAAAAAAAAAAAGTTATTGGAATTTTAGTTAGTATGGACATTTTAACATTAATTTTTCCAATCTGTGAACATAGGATATCTTTCCATTTATTTATGTCTTCAATTTCTTTTATTAATAGTTTGTAGTTTTCAGTGTACAGGTCTTCCATCTTCTTCGTTAAATTTATTTCTAAGTATTTTTTTGTAACTATTGCAAATAGGATTGTTTTATTGCTCTCTTTAGATAGTTTGTTGTTAGTATATAGACATGCAACTAATTCTGTGTGTTTGTTTCTTGTATTCTGCAACTTTACTGGATTTGTCAGTTTTAACAGTGTTTTGGTAGATTGTTTAACGTTTTCTATATATAATATGTCATCTGCAGACAGAAACATTTAATTTTTTTCTTTCCAGTTTGAATGCCTTTTATTTCTTTCTCTTGCCTAACTGCTGTGACTAGGACTTCTAGTACTATTTTGAATAAAAGTGACAGTGATGGCTTCTTTGTCTTGTTCCTGATCTTAAAGAAAAAGCTTTCAATTTTACATTGTTGCATATGTTAGCTGTGGGTTTGTCGTATATGGACTTTGTTGCATTGAATTACTTTTATTGTGTACTTAATTTATTGAGAGTTTTTTTTTTTTAATCATGTTAGGATGTTGAATTTTTTCAAACGCTTTGACTTTTGAAATGCTAATACGATTTTTGTTCTTCATTCTTTAATTAGTAGACTTGTGTATGTTGAAGCATCCTTGCATCTCTGGGATAAATTTCACTTAATCTTGGTGAATAATCTTTTTGATGTGCTGTTGAACTTGGTTTGCAAGCATTTTGTTGAGGATTTTTGTGTCCTATATTCATCAGGGATACTGACCTATAATTTTCTTTTCCTGTAGTATCCCTGTCTGGCTTGGGTATCAGGATAAGGCTAGCCTTCTAAAAATGAGTTTGTAATTATTCCCTCTTCTTCTTCTTTTTTTTTTTTTTTTTTTTTTCTGAAGAGTTTGAAAAGGATTGGTATTAGTTCTTCTTTAAATGTTTGGTAGAGTTAAGCAGTTAAGTCATCAGGCCCTGGGCTTTTCTCTAATGGGAGACTTTTAATTACTGATTCAATTTCCTTACTTGTTACTGGTCTGTTCAGAATTTCTATTTCTTCACGATTTGCTCTTAGTAGGTTGTACGTCTCTAGAAGTTTATTCATTTATTCTAGATTATTCAATTTGTTGGCATATAATAGTCCATGGTAGTCTGTTATGATCCTTTGTATTTCCGCAGTATTCATTGTAACGTCTTTTCTTTCATGTCAAACTTTGAGTATTCTCATTTTTTCTTAGTCTAGCTAAAAGTTTATTGATTACCACCTCTCAGTTTCACTGATCTTTTCTATTGTTTATATTGTCTCTCTGTCATTTATTTGCGCTTGGGCCTTTACTATTTCCTCCTTCTAACTTTGGGCTTTGTTTGTTCTTTTATTTCTATTTTGTTGATGTATGATGTTAGTTTGTTTATTTGAAATCTGCTTTTTTGATGTAGGCTTTTATTGCTATAAATTTTCCTCTTAGAACTGCTTTTGTTTTGCATCCTTTAAGCTTTGGTGTATTATGTGCTCGTTTTCATTTGTCTCAAGATAATTTTTATTCTTCCATTTAATTCATTGTTTGGTTGCTCAGGGGCATGCTGTTTAATTTCCAGTGTTTGTGAATTTTCTGAAATTCCTCCTGTTATTGACTTTTAGCATTATACCATTGTGGCTGGAAAATACATCTCATATGATTTAGATCTCCTTAAACTTAAGACTTGTGTTATGTGTAGTCTGTCCTGGAAAATGTTTTATGTGTGCTCGAGAAGAATGTGTATTCTGCTGCTCTTAGGTGGAATGTTCTATATATGTCTGTCCCATTTGCTCTAAAATGTAGTTTAAGTCAATATTTCTTTCTTAGTCTTCTGTCTGGATAATCTGTCCGTGATTGAAAGTGGAGCCTTGAAGTCCCCTGCTATTATTAAGAGTCTATCTATCCTTTCAGATCTATTAATATTTTTTATATATGTAGGTGCTCCAATGTTGCATGCATATGTATTTATAGTTGTTATATCCTCTTGATGAATTGAAGCTTTCATCCTTATATAATGATGAGTTTTGGTTTTTTTGTGGTTTTTTTTTTTTACAGTGTTTGACTAAAAGTCTTTTTTATCCAATAAAAATATAGTTACCCTGCTCTCTTTTTATTTCTGTTTGCATGGATTATTTTTCCATCCCTTCACTTTCATTTCGTATGTGTCCTTAAAGGTGAAATGAGTCTCTTATAGGCAGTATATAGTTGAGTCTTTTTTTTTTTTAATTACTCATTCAGTCATTTTGTTTAAGAGATGAAGTCTCACTGTGTTGACAAGGTTGGAGTGCAGCAGCATGATCATAGCTCATTGTAGTCTCAAACTCCTGGGCTCAAGTGATCCTCCTGCCTCAGCCTCCTGACTAGCTAGGACTATAGGCGTGTACCACCACGCCCAGCTTATGTTTCTTGATTTGATAATGTAATCCATTTATAATCAAGATAATTATTGATAAGTAAGGACTTTTGAGAAGGAAAGAAGTTTATTCATTTCTTCTAGGTTATTCCACTTTTGAATTAAAAAATTATTCAAATAAATACATTTGAATAAATTTGTTTATTTTCCTTTACTCTCATACTACTCAACACTTCTGACACCAAATGTGTGAGTGTATTTCCTTATTTTTTTTTCCTTTTTTTTACTTTTGTGGGTCTACTATAGTGTTTTGCTTTGTGACCACCATGAGGCTTACATAAAGCAACTTATAAAAGCCTTTTTTCAAGCTGATAACAACTTAACTTTGATTGCAAAAAAAACCTCTGCAATTTTACTCCACTTCTCTATATTTTATATTTTTGATGTTACAGTTTACATCTTTTATATTGTGTATCCTTTAACAAATTACCATAGCTCTTATTATTTTAATAGTTTTATATTTTAACCTCCATACTAAAGATAAAGGTGATTTACCTGCCACCATTATATTATTAGAGTATTCTGAATTTGACTATCCACTTATTTTTACCAGTAAGTTTTATGCTTTCATATGTTTTCTTGTATTAATTAGTGTTCTGTTCTTTTAGCTCAGAGAACTCCCTTTAGCACTTCTTGTAAGACACGCCTGGTGGTGATGAACTCCTTCAGCTTTTGTTTGCCTGGAAAAGTCTTTATATCTTCTTTATTTCAGAAAGACAGCTTTGCTGGTTTCAGGGGTTTTTTTGGCAATTTTTTTTTTTCTTCAGCACTTTGAATATATCATCCCACTCTCTCTTCACCTAGAAGGTTTCTGCTGAGAAACTGCAGCCTTAGGAGCTCCCATTTTATGTTATTTGCTTCTTTTCTCTTGCTGCTTTCAGGACCCTCTCTTTATCTTTCATTTTTAACAGTTCAGTTATAATATATCATCTGTGTTGTTTCAATTGACTCTTATTGGAGGCATTTGACCTTCCTGTACCTGGATATTTATATCTTTTCCTGATTTGAAAACTTTTCTATTATTTATTTTTAAACTTTTGTTCCTTTGTCTTTTTCTTAAACCTCCTATAATTCCTTTTTATTATTTTTTTCTCCTCTGACCACATATTTTCAAATAACTTGTCTTCAAGTTCACAAATTTTTCTTCTGCTTGACCATTTCTGTTGTTGATGGCTTCTATTGCATTTTTCATTTCTTTCATTGTATTATATTTTTCATCTACAGAATTGTCTACTTTGTTGTCTTGTTTTTAAACAATTTCAATTTCTATTACATTTCTCATTTTGGTCTTTTTATTTTTTATTTTTATATTATACTTTAAGTTCTAGGGTACATGTACACAACGTGCAGGTTTGTTACATATGTATACATGTGCCATGTTGGTGTGCTGCACCCATCAACTCGTCATTTACATGAGGTATATCTCCTAATGCTATCCCTCCCCCCAGTCACACCCCATGACAGGCCCTGGTGTGTGATGTTCCCCTTCCTGTGTCCAAGTGTTTTCATTGTTCAGTTCCCACCTATGAGTGAGAACATGCAGTGTTTGGTTTTCTGTTCTTAAGATAGTTTGCTGAGAATGATGGTTTCCAGCTGCATCCATGTCCCTACAAAGGACAAGAACTCATCCTTTTTTTGTGGCTGCATAGTATTCCATGGTGTATATATGCCACATTTTCTTAATTCAGTCTGTTATTGATGGACATTTGGGTTGGTTTCAAGTCTTTGCTATTGTGAATAGTGCCACAATAAACATATGTGTGCATGTGTCTTTATAGCAGTATGATTTATAATCCTTTGGGTATATACTCAGTGATGGGATGGCTGGTCAAATGGTATTTCTAGTTCTAGATCCTTGAGGAATCGCCACACTGCCTTCCACAATGGTTGAACTAGTTTACAGTCCCACCAACAGTGTAAAAGTGTTCCTATTTCTCCACATCCTCTCCAGCACCTGTTGTTTCCTAACTTTTTAATGATTGCGATTCTAACTGGTGTGAGATGGTATCTCATTATGGTTTTGATTTGCATTTCTCTGATGGCCAGTGATGATGAGCATTTTTTCATGTCTGTTGGCTGCATAAATGTCTTCTTTTGAGAAGTGTCTGTTCATATCCTTTGCCCACTTTTTGATGGGGTTGTTTTTTTCTTGTAAATTTGTTTGAGTTCTTTGTAGATTCTGGATATATTATTCTCCTGATTTCGTTGAATTGTTTCTCTGCAGTTAGCTTCTTTCATACAATTATTTGTACTTTTTTTTTCTCACTTTGTCACCCAGGCTGGAGCATGATTATGGCTCACTACAGCTTCAACTTCCCAGACTCAAGCAATCCTTCTACCTCAGCCTCTCAAGTAGCTGAGACCATAGGCACACATCACCATGCCCAGCTAATTTTTAAATTTTTTTTTTGTAGAAATGGGTTCTTGCCTTGTTGCCCAGGCTGGTTATACAATTATTTAAATCTTTGTTAGACAGTTTATAAGTCTCCATTTTTTTGGGGTTGGTCACTGGTGCTTAATTTTGTTCTTTGGTAGTGTCATGTTTCTTTGATTGTTCTTCATCCTTGTTGCCATGTGTCAGTGTCTGTGCATTTGAAGAAATAGGGACTTATTTCAGTATTTGCAGACTTGCTTTGTTTGGGAAAGCCCTTTACCAGTCAACCTGTCCAGAGATTCTGAGCAGGTCATCTGGTATGGTCCATGAGCAGGTGTGCTGTTGGAGTCCTCGGGCAGCCTGGCTTCATGTCTGGGTCAGCAGGTGGTCAGCCTGGTGCCTGAGTGTATGGAATTGAACCTGGAGCCTAAAACTACTGTAGTAGGCCTGTTATTGGGTCTGTAGGCATGGGCCTGGAGCATGGGTTGCAAGGGTGGGTTGTTTTTCCTTTATGCAATCCTTTTAGATGTAACTCTGTACTTTTTTAGGATTTCATCCCCCAAATTAGTTATCATCCTCCTGAATTATTCCCTGAGGGACCAGACAGATGTGATTAATATTTTCTACTATATGGTTAAAAGAGGCTTTTGATGGAATCTAATTGCGGCTTGCCATCTATCCAAAGCAGCACAATTGACCCAAGAGACTCAGCTGAGAAACCATCATTAGAATAGTAAGTTAGTTCAGTTAGGTCACAAAATGAATGTCAGTCATTTTTATGTAGAGGCAATTAGGAAATATAATGGAAACAAATTCTATC
Organism: Theropithecus gelada; assembly: GCF_003255815.1. Taxonomy (NCBI): domain Eukaryota; kingdom Metazoa; phylum Chordata; class Mammalia; order Primates; family Cercopithecidae; genus Theropithecus; species Theropithecus gelada. Next base: position 158,852,512 of record NC_037669.1, on the reverse strand, counting down.
ACTGTGAAAAAATAAACATAAAATGTCTAAAAGCTATAAAACTTGACAGGACTGTAGAACTTAAATGAAAGAAAAACACTGAAACTCTAAAAGAGGACCTAATTAAGATTAATTTTTAATAAATAGCCAAATGGTGCTTCTAGTTGGGATAACCCTGTGTAACTCAGTTGATCCCAAATCTCCCAGATTTATAGACTCAGTTGTTTTTGATAACTGAATAAGGTGAACCTGTTCCATGTATTATGGGAAGTCTGTCACTTTTTCAAAAATCTTTAAGAATTTCCAGAGACTGTTGAAGGACTTATGATCCCCTTGATCAATATATTCAACCACAACTGTTTCTCTGTTCTCTTGTTATTGATCATTTATTTATTCATTCATCCATTATTTATTTACTATTATTACTAAGCATCCATTTATTGAATGCTTACCACATTCTAAACGCTCCACATATACCCACTAACCATTGTTGTGGCTCCTAGGGCTGCTGCCTCTGACTGCTCCTGGGTCACCCTTGACTTGGGACGATCTCTTCTCTTTTATTGCCCCTGTCAAGCATCACTAATACAAGGCTGTTTTGTGTCAGACTTTTACTGAAGTTTTGACAATACTAGTGGTGGATGAGCATTGTGGAGAAGGAATACAGATGGAGCATATTGATATGGTTTGGCTGTGTTCCCACCCAAATCTCATCTTAAATTGTAGCTCCCATAATTCCCACGTGTTATGGGAGGGGAGAGTCAGTGGAAGATAATTGAATCATGGGGGTGGTTTTCCCCGTAATTTTCTCATGGTAGTCAGTAAGTGTCATGAGATCCTATGGTTTTATAAGGGGAAATCTCTTTTGCTTGGCTCTTTTCTCTCTTGCCTGCTGCCATGTAAGATGTGCTTTTTGCCTTCTACCATGATTGTGACTCCTCCCCAGCCATGTGGAGCTGTGAGTCCATTAAACCTCTTTTTCTTTATAAATTACCCAGTCTTGGGTATGTCTTTATCAGCAGCATGAAAACAGACTAATACATATATAGTGTATATGTGCATAAAACAAGACGCAATGAAAAATTAAGTATTAGACATCTTAACATTCATGGGCATTTCCTGTGGAGAATTTCTCACTTTATCCTTCATCCTTAGGTCCCACCTGCTACCATCTTTTGGAGTTGCCTCTTCCTATCTCAATATTTCTTGTGTATCATCTCCTCAGCCTCTCTAATTTCTATACCCTTTAACTCTTTTTTCCTAGCCATAGCCTCTGGAAACTCAAACCTCCTAATTTTTTTTTTTTTTTTTTTTTTTTTGAGACAGAGTTCCACTCTGTCGCCTAGGCTGGGATGCAATGGCACGATCTCGGCTCACTGCAGTCTCCGCTTCCTGGGGTCAAGCGATTCTCCTGCCTCAGCCCCGTGAGTAGGTGGGACTACAGGCACCCGCCACCACGCCCGGCTAATTTTTTGTATTTTTAGTAGAGATGGGGTTTCACTGTGTTAGCCAGGATGGTCTCAATCTCCTGACCTTGCGATCCACCTGCCTCGGCCTCCCAAAGTGCTGGGATTACAGGCGTGAGCCACTGCGCCCAGCCCCTAATTAATTTTTGTATAATGTAGAGCACTTTATCTCTTTCTTTTCCTTCCTCATACAAATCACACTGGTGGTGGGGGACGAATTTGCCTAACCAAAAAAGTCATTGAGCTGTTGTACCCCATGCCCCCCAAAAAGAGCACTTCCCAGCCCCAGAAAGGAATTCTTCTGATTTCCAGAGCAATAAGTTTTGGAATACTTAAGTTCTTCCTCACCCCAGCTGGATTTTGATGAGATACCAAGTCAGTCTCTCCCAAATTAATAAAGCAAATAGAAGATAATTCTGGCTATAATCCTAGTGTACCTTTTCTGGATTTTAATAAAGTGATCTTAAAGTTAATTTTGGAGTGAGGTAAAAAAACAAGCTCAAGTAACAAAAAAATATTTTTTAAAAGAGTAATAATAGAGAACTCAATGTACCAGTGGTTTAATTTGAACACTTATTGTTCTAGTTGAAGAATGAGCAAACAGAAAAATGTAAAACTTAATACAAAGTCCAGAAACAGATTGTTGATGAAAAAACCAAACTCCATAAAATATTTGAAGAGATTTCTTCTGAGCCAAATGTGAGGACCATGACCTGCAACAGCCTCTGGAGGTCTTGAGAACAGGTGCCCAAGGTGGTTGGGTTACAATCTGGTTTTATAAGTTTTATAAGACATCCAGTACATTGAGGTATACATTGTTTCGGTCTAGAAAGGTGGGACAACTCAAAGCAAGGGCTTAAAGATCATAGGTGGATTCAAAGATTTTCTGGTTGGCAGTTGGCTGAAGGAGTTATTAATATTATTTGAAGACCTGGAATCAATAGAAAGGAGGGTCTGGGTTAAGCTAATGGGTAGTAGAAACCAAGGTTCTCATTATGCACATAAAATGACTGCCCTTAGAAGTAATATATGGCTAATGTTTTCTATTCAGACATTTAAAAGGTGCTAGACTCTCAGCTAATCTCTCCAGGATCAGAAAAAGACCTGGAAAGGCAAGGGGATTCTCTACAGTGTGTAAATTTTCCTCCACAAGAGATAGCTTTGCAGGACCATTTAAAATATGTCAAAGAAATATGTTTTTGGATAAAATACTTTGATATTTTTCAGGGCCTGCTATCTGTCTTGTGATGCTAAAGTAGAGTCAGGTTGGATTTTGGTATCTTGTTACTACAAACAATCTGTTCGGTGAGTTCTAAGATCACTGTTTTAATGTTAATGCTGGTCAGTTTTGCCTCAAATCCAAAGGGAAGAAAGTATAATGAGGCATGTCTGACCCCCACTTCCCATCATGGCCTGAGCTAGTTTTTCAGGTTTCTTTGGAATTCCCTTGACTGAGAGGAGGGAGCCATTCAGTCAGTTGGGGTGCTTAGAATTTTATTTTTGGTTGATAATATCTAAGAATACAAAAGCATTTAGAATGTAATAAATGAAATAAAAATTACTGGAAGTGTGTTAGTTTGTTTTCATGCTACTAATAAAGACATACCCGAGACTGGGCAATTTAGAAAAGAAAGAGGTTTAATGGATTGTGAGGCTGGGGAGGCCTCACAATCATGGTGGGAGTCAAGGGAGGAGCAAGTCACATCTTACGTGGATGGCGGCAGGCAGAGAGAGAGAGCTTGTACAGGGAATCTCCCATTTTTAAAACCATCAGATCTTGTGAGACTTATTCACCATCACGAGAACAGCATGGGAATGACCCACCCCTATGATTCAATTACCTGCCGCCAGGTCACTCCCACAATACATGGGAATTCAAGATGAGGTTTGGGTAGGGACATGGCCAAACCATATCAGGAAGAAAATATGGGCAAGTATTTATATAATCTTGGACTAAGGAAGGCCTTTCTAACCATGGTAGAATGTCTGTGAGGTAGGTAGAATTCTTATTAAAAAAACACTTGAAAACCTAGAATGTTGTATAACATTGATGAGCCTTAAAAACATTATGCTGAGGCCAGGCGCAGTGGCTCACGCCTGTAATCCCAGCACTTTGGGAGGCTGAGACGGGCAGATCATGAGGTCAGGAGATCAAGACCATCCTGGCCAACATGGTGAAACCCTGTCTCTACTAAAAATATAAAAATTAGCTGGGTATGGTGGCGCGTGCCTGTAATCCCAGTTACTCAGGAGGCTGAGGCATGAGAATCGCTTGAACCCAGGAGGTGGAGGTTGCAGTGAGCTGAGATCGCACCACTGCACTCCAGCCTGGCAACAGAGTGAGACTCCATCTCAAAAAACACCATAAAATAAAATAAAAACATTATGCTGAGTGGAAGAGCCAGACACATATGATTCTGTTTATATAAAATGTCCAGAATGGCCAAATCCATAGAGACAATAGATAAGTGGTTGCCAAAGGAGGGGAAAATGGGGAGTGACTTACAGCAAACATGGTGATTTCATTTCTGAGTGATGAAAACATTCCGGAATTAGGTAGTGGTGATGGTTGGACAACTTTTGAATATATTCCCAATCACTGAATTGTATACCTTAAAGGCTGAATTTTATATATGAGTTATATCTCAATTAAAAAATTTAAAGATAGGTAGTTCTACTTGGGATGTCATGAGAAAACAAAAAACCTGGCATGCTAGTAGAGAATTGTTAAATAATATACATTTTAAAAATTTTATATACAAATGGCCAATAAACATAAAAAGCAAATTAAAACATTGAGACCAAATATTTGCCTACTGGCAGAGATGAAATTGTTAATTTCTTTCTTGGGTAGAGTGTAGTCTAATGGTTGTTCTAATATGCTGGTATTGATGAGGAGGAATTTGGTAATATATTTATTTCAAAAAGCCTTACTTTATGTCCTTCCATAATGCGTTTCAATTTCTAGGAATTTATCTTAAAGAAACACAGTTTGCCATGTAAAATAAAATTGTAAAGTAATAGTAACAACACAAAGATATTTCTGCTGCTAGGGAGAAAAATTAAATTAAAAATTAAATACAAAATTAAACAGACCAATAGAAGTGCACATTCAAAAGGCTAAAGAGATACACTCTAAAATGTGGGTGCTAATCACCTCTTATTCGTGGGATTATGGATAATATATATTTTCTTGCTTATTTTTATCTGTATTTTCTATTTACTTTTTCTAAATAGTCCATACCAGAAGTATCCTTGAAATCAGAAAATAATAGAAAAATTATTTAAAATAATACAGTTTCAAGTGTGGCAAAGCTTTCTAGCTTGTTTTTTGTTTGTTTTATTTGGGTGTTTGCTTGTTTTGTGAGCGCCTTAGCAGAAATGAGATGAGAAAAGAAATTTTTTGTTTCTCGTGTGATTACAGAGATTCGTGAGAGATTCATGAAAAAAAGTCTTCAATTCTGAACCCAGATTCTTACTAGCTGCCCCTATGAGCTTTCTTCAGTGGGGTGTATAGTTTCAGGGTTCGACCAGTTGATTAGTTGGTAATTTTATAACATACACCATTGTAAATTAAACTGTTTGTGGTATATTTATCCCAAGATTTTTTCTCTTTGAAATTGGGTAAGTTAGGATTTACAACCAAGATCCTATTGAGTGGAGGACTTTCTGATTTTTAAATTATGTTCCTCAGATGTAACAATTTTCTTCTCCCCATTTCCTAGACAGAATCATGAATAAACTGGAGGATAAGCAGGACCAGATGATACCATGAAGAGAAGTTTACAGGCCCTCTATTGCCAGCTGTTAAGTAAGTTGACACTGCATTTCTTCTTTCTTAAAATATACCAATGTCATTATTTGCTGGATGCCCAGAACTTACTTTTTGGATGAAGACCAGGGTTGGATCAGTGAAAGAGGACAGTAAAGTTTCACTCTGCTTCATCTAGATGAAGTATCAAGCATTAATTCATTCTAAGATCTCTGTTTTAATGTTAATGCTTGTCAGTTTTTCCTGAATTCCAAAGGGAAGTTTTAATATCCATTATAGTTGTAACTTGGACATCAGTTATAACTTAAACTCCATTATAATAATTCTAAATTGATGTGTTAAGCATAGTTAATCTGGGAATGAGTGTCCAAAAACATTATTGCCTTTGGTATAGTGTTCTTCCAGGATGACCTGCTGTAGATTCCTCATGAAGAGAAAATGGTGTGTTGTGTTTTCTGTTTTTTGACACATAGAACTTGTTGCCATACAGCCTTTGGCTTAAAGTGTTATGCATAGTTATACATGGTTCTCAAATAAGAAGTGAAAATATGACTTCTTGGTTTTACGGTGGAATAAAGAGTGTTCAATTATGACTTTCTGCACATCACTCATGTGTTTTGTGTATACTGCCACAAAGCACCAATTGCCATGTAGGGATTGTACTTTCTTTGGGATTAGAATTGCTACTGAATGAATGTAAAAGCCAAAACCAATTGGTGGGTTTGATGTTCCAGTTAACCCACTTAAGACAATAGGCATTACCCACTCCAGGTCTAACCAAAGCCAGTGAGTTGGAAAATTGTGAGTTAGTTGTTTATCTTGTTCTTGCTAAGGTAAATGAAGTACCTATCTTTCCTAGGCTGAGTGGCTCCTTGTTAACTTTTGTTGAAAGAATAAAAGGAAAAGATATTGAGATGCAAATCATCAGTAGTCAGCCCTTAGAATTTAGTAATTCAGCTTATGGTGTACCCCCAGTGCAAAGCACTTTATCTACAGACAGCATTCTGGCCGGGTGTTTTAATTGACTCATTTCTTCTGCTGAATTCTAATCCCTAAAACACATATCACGTCAGCCTGTTTCAGCCCGGTGGAGAGTGGCCAAGAGTTACAGGGACTTTCTCATGTTCCTTTTCCATGTGTTCTATGGGACTGTCAGTTTGTTGCTTTTTTAAAAAATGATAAGCTTGTTTGCTAAAGAATAGGCTTTAAAGATTGAAGAAGCAATGTCATCAAGGAATGATTAACTCTGCCTTAATGAGAGAGTAGACATATGAAGGATAAATAGGATTTTACAAACACACATGGACACATACCCCTCAGAGAAGGGGAGGAAGGCTTTGTAGCCAGAAAAATGGGAAATAAAGAACAACAGAGTAGATTTTGGAACAGCAAAATGTTTGCTGAGTTCACCCATGCCGACTCTATGCCCCAAAGTTTGCGTAATATTTTAGGGTCGTATGTTATTTGAAAGGCATCAGTAAATTACCCTGCAGTCCAGAGAGATAAGACTTATCCTATGATGAGGTCCATCCTCCTATACTGAGCAACTCTGAATGCTGAAGGGGGTTCAAACATCATCTGGCTAACTATAGAAAACAACTGTGTCTTAACACCTTGCTGTTTGCAAAGCTTGCTGGGAAATGCAGACAGTCCAGAATATGTAGTTTCCTGCTGGTTAGGAGGGTAGACAGTGGCCCTCACTAAACCACCCTGATTACTGACATGCATATACACACACAATAGATCGTATTTGTCACTGGTCAGCCAGTTATTAAGTTATGTGTATGTTAACATTGTCCACAAATAAAATGTTTTTAAGACATTTAGTCTGTGTCTAAAATAGACTTGAGAACTAGCATCAACACACAATATGTTATTTTATATAACTCATATATTTTATATAACTCATGATAAAAATATATGAAAATATATTTTTAATTTGGATTAAAAAATCATGATTGAGTATTCTGGTTTTTCATTGTTACATAACAAACTAGTCTAAAACCTTGTGGCTTAAAGCAATAACAGTTATTTATTTCGCTCATAAGTCTGTAATTTGAGCAGGACTTAGCAGAACCTATGCCTCCACTGCAGAGTGTTTGGGACCTAGGCTGGAATGACTCCAACGGCCGAGGGCTCCCTGAGGCCTTCTCACATGGACAGTTTGGGCTCCCCCACAACATGGTGGCTTCAGAGTCATCAGATTTCTTATATGGCAGCTACCAGTATGAGACTTGGGCAAGGCTTAGAAGACTTATTATGAATTAGCCTTGGAAGTCCCAGAATAATACTCATGACACATTGTACTATCTGAGGAAGTAAGACCAACAGTAACTCAGGGGAAGAGGAATTAGGCTTCACTTTTCAAAGAAAAGAGGAGTAACAGTTCGTAGCAGTTATCTTTAGTCTATTACAGAGAATATCTATTTGTTTAAAAAAACAAAAACACTTACTAGTGGACATTAGCCAATTCATAAGTCATTAATATAGAAGCTATACCCTACTGAGTGCCTACTGTGTTCACAAGGATTTGCTGAGAGTTTACCTAAATCTCCTCAATTATTCCAGAGGAAAATGCTTCAAGATGAAGAAGCGTTACAGATGGATAAGCAAGGACTGGCCCAGGGTGCCCAGTGAGTTCAGTTCACAGCCATATCTCTCTGACCCCTGCATATGTGCCCTTTTCTTTCTGCCCTGATGCCCTACCACACACAGGAAAAACCAGCAGTGTGGTCCCTCTGCTGCCCTTATAGCTAAGATAGGGACTGTTCAAGCCCATAAGCAGTGAAGTTTGCATCTTGCGAGTGATATTAGATGAGTGCTGGGGTTTGGATATTTGATCCCTCCAAGTCTAATGTTGAAATTTTATCCCGTTTTGGAGGTGGGGATAAATGAGAGGTGTTTGGGTCATGGAGGTGGATCTCTCATTAATAGATTAGTGCCCTCTCCAGGAGAAGGGAAGTGAGCAAGTTCTAGCTCTTTTGTTACCTTGAGAGATGCCCCAAGAACTGGTTGTTTAAAAGAATCTGGCACCTCCCTCTACCTTGCATCCACTCTCTCACCATGTGATCTCTGCACATGCTGGCTCCCCTTTACCTTCCACCACCAGTGGAAGCAGCTTAAGGCCCTCATGAGATGCAGATGCTGGTGCCGTGCTTCTTGTTTAGCCTGCAGAACCATGAGCCAAATCAACCTCTTTTCTTTATGAATTACAGAGCCTCAGGTATTTCTTTATAGCAACACTAAACAGACTAAGACAGTAAGACCAAAATAAAAAGATGCTCTTTAGATCACTGAGTCATAATTGATAGTCATTGAGGCTTGCATGTGCCCAGTTGGGGCTAAGGAATGCAGTCTTTGGCAGGCAATGCTATTGAGGTTTTAATGGTTTACTTTTGTTACAACTGACTATCTCTGCCTTTGTTTTTATTACCTGAGCTCTACTCCACAATGCAGTACTGAGTGTTTCATCCCACTGGCTTTAGCCCTTTCAGAAGGTTTAACACATTTTATATGATATATTGGAACAGCAGAAAGCTTGAGTATGAGGGTGGTGATAAGAGTCTTCATGGTTATAAAAAACCAGATACTCTCATTCATTTTTCTTTCCAAGACCTAAGTAATCAATTAGGTGTTAAAGCTCGTGCTAAGAATACCTGGGTTTTTGAGACAGCAGACAGGTTCAAATCCTAGTTTTACCACTTTCTAGGTGACTTACCTTAGGTAAGTTACTTAAGCCTCAGTGAGCTCTAGATGTAAAATGGGATGTGATCACTCACTACCTGAGATGGTATTGAGTGAGATGACATACCATATAGAAGTCCTACATAAATGCCAGCTTTCTTACTGCCTTCCTGCCTGGAAAACATAAGGATAACCTAACCAGGAGCTCTACTGTAACTAACATTTGTGTGGAACCTTCTGGTTCGCAAAGCATTTTCCCATAATTTGGCCCTCACAACAACCTTATAAGGCAAGTGGGGCATTATTATTGACCATATTCTACAGAGAAAGGAATTGACATGATCAAGCCTGCTTTTGCCAAGCGACATCACAATTTTTTGAAAAAGTTTTTAATAATGGAAGGTAAAGAGCATCATCACAACCCCTTAAAACCATGCCACTGCTGAGGAGGGTCTGAATCTGAGTCTTGATTTAGCAGATGTGTGTTTGCTTGGGTACTGTGTACTGGAAAATTGTTGTGCTACTTTGTTAAGAAGACTAAGGCAATTATTATTTTATGACAATATGATGTTTTTACATATAAATGTCTATTCAAATCAGAGTGGTTTAAATATGTAAAATTAAGCAGTGATTATGTTTTGTAACTTCAGTGTTTGCTATACATCCAGACATTTGAATTTCTTAAATCATGTTCTGTATTGTTACTCTAGTACACCCTGCTCACTCGTTCATGCACCCTTTGCATCTACTGGTCTGTGTCAAATCACTCAAAGTAATTTTTGTTCAACTTAGAGAACTGTCTGTAGGTCCCTATCTTAGGAAAAGGAGGGGAAAAAGGAAAAAAAAGAACTGCTGGTGTGGATTTGGACCCTTACCCTATAGAATTTGAAGGAAAATACACCCCTTTTCTGCCATCTTTACCTGGGGCATGGAGATCATGTCTCAGTCTCAGATTTGAATTATATACATGTATACACACAAACACACACACAAATCCATATTTCCTGTCTGTGGATTTTTCTGGGCCTAATGAGAAGCTACTTGGTAGTTCATTTCCACTTGAAACCTATTTTCTGATGGGATGATCTTCTTCTCATGTGATCTCTGGAACTGAGCAGAACCCTTGAAAACACTTTAAAGTGAGAGAACTCTCTTTGGTGCCTTTTCAGCTCTAACCATTCCTTCTTGCCTACCAGCTACCCAGTGACTATTCTTTCTTCCAGTTACTTCTTAAACTAGAAGTATCCACATAATTATATCTTCTTCAAGAGATTGACATTTCCCTCTCTTTTTCTTCTTCCATGCTTATTTTTGTCCCATATTAGACACAAAGCCCCCAACATGCTACCTTCTCATCTCAGATGTCCTCCTGTGGTCTGTGATCTGAAGTTCTCATGTATTCCATTAAGATGGAAAGCAATTTGACTAAACTAAGTAATACCAAGATGTGCTTACTGGTTAAGGAGAGTTAAGGAACTCCCTCTCCTTAGCTCTAAAGATGTGTTTTGAAAAGACTTGGTATGGCCGGGCGCGGTGGCTCAAGCCTGTAATCCCAGCACTTTGGGAGGCCGAGACAGGCAGATCACGAGGTCAGGAGATCGAGACCATCCTGGCTAACACGGTGAAACCCCGTCTCTACTAAAAATTACAAAAAACTAGCCGGGCGAGGTGGCAGGTGCCTGTAGTCCCAGCTACTCGGGAGGCTGAGGCAGGAGAATGGCGTGAACCCGGGAGGCGGAGCTTGCAGTGAGCCGAGATCCGGCCACTGCACTCCAGCCTGGGTGACAGAGCAAGACTCCGTCTCAAAAAAAATAANTCAGGAATCTGCATGTTTCCCTTGCTGGCTCATTATTATTTCTTCTTCTTCTTCTTTCTTCTTCTTTCTTCTTTCTTCTTTCTTCTTTCTTCTTTCTCCTTCTCCTCCTCCTCCTTCTCCTCCTCCTCCTCCTCTTCCTCCTCCTCCTCTTCCTCCTCCTCCTCCTCCTCTTCCTCTTCTTCTTCTGCTGCTGCTACTGCTTCTCTTTTTTTCTCTCTTTTTTTTTTCATCCAGCTTACACCAGGAATGATCTTCTTATGCTATATCTACACCTTTTGTATCATCACCATCCAACCAGATTTTGCAACCCCAAATACACGAAGCCATCCTTGACTTGCCTCCCACCCTACCCTGGATGCATTTGTATACTAGCGATACTAGCTCCTGTTGAACTTAACACATGACTCCATTCATGTCTCTGCATCCCCATTGTCTCAGCTTTAGAGAACAGCTTCCTATGTTCTTTCCTGGACCATTTTAATAGTCCTCTGCTTATTGTCCTATTCTCAGGTCTTCTCCTTCTAATTCCTCTTCACATTACTGCCAAATTAGCTGCTTGTCATCTGATCATCTTTCCATGGCTTTGCATTACCAAAAGCAGCAGTTCTCATAATGTGGTCCAAGAATCCCTGGGGACCGCTGAGGCCTTTACAGGAAGTCTGTGAGGCCCTTCTTTTTCCAACTATACATATTTATAAAGCCAGATTTTTTCCATATACTGTACTTCAACCAAAATAACATATCGCAACAGATTGAGTGCAGAAGCTGATAAGAGAACCAGCTGTCTTTCATAAGCCAGACACTAAAGAGATTTACAAAATTGTAAAACAATGCCATCCTTCTAATTTTTTGTGTTAGAAAATGTTTTTTCATTAAAAATGCTATTTGTTAAGAGTAATGAGTTTGTTATGAGTTAATAATTTTTGTTTTACAGCTTTAACTTTTAATATAGTAAATATCAATAGATATAACCCATATTTTGAAAAGCTCTTTGGGCAGTCCTCAATAGATTTTAAGAGTATGAAGGGGTCATGAGACCAAAATGTTTGAGAACCTCTGACCTAAAGGATAAATCCTAAATTCCTTAGGTTAGTGCCAGAATCATTAATAGTCTGGTCCCAGACTACCTTTCCAGCCTCATCTCTTATCCCTTCTCCCTTTTATATCCTCCTCCCTCACTCACACACATACACCACACAATTCTACCCAATAGACAACCGCAGTGTGCTCCAGCCATCATAACACATACTCTGTCCACCACAAAATATGTAGCTCTGATTATACCTGTGTTTTTTTTCTTTTCATCTAGCTCCTTAGGCGTGGGAATTCTATTTCATCATCTATTCCTTTGTTTCCAGTCTAATCGGGAGCTTGATTCATAATGGGAGTCATAAATGTTTGATTTAATTAGCATAATTCATCAAATCTAAGATGCTATTAGTTGTAAGATCCACTGTTATTTTATGAACCACTAAAAAAGACAAAATGTTGCTTAAACAATCACACACTATCAATTACACTTCACAATATGGAAACACATGTATAGATAAAATACAGAATTATTAAGTTGGATTGTGGCTGAGAAATGTACTTTCTGAGCCTCTGCGACTAAATTCTCCTTTAGTATCAGGTCTCAGCAAACCCATCTGTAGTTCTAGCTCTCACCCTAGGTGGGCCTCATGGAACAAAAGCATTTCCCTTCAGAAACTAGAGAGAGATTCAAGGAGCTGGGCCATCTCTAGCTGAAGTTGGCTTATGTATTTTGTCTTCATGGCTTGTTTCTCCTGATAAATGAGAGGAAATTTTTCCTACAATTAAGGAAGGAAAGTTTATATGAATTATAAATGACATAGTATTTAGGTCCAAACAAATTTTGACTCCAGAAATATATGACCTTTTAGATGTTACAGACAATCATACAGATATTGCCATTCTGTATACATAAGAGTCATTTCCCTAGTCTGAGGAGATGAATGGAACTTCACCATTCTTTATGAGGTCTTCACTTCCTCCTCCACCTTTCCCAGTGAAGTTATCTTCCCTTGTGTTTTACACTGCTTGGTCACAACCTTCATGGACAGTGATTAAGACTGCTTGAGTTCAAGTCCTGGCATACCACAAATTATTTTCGTCCTTTTCCGTCCAAAACATACCACTGCTAAATAGCTGCTGGGCTTTGTGTCCTCCACCCCTTACAAATTCATCATTCCTGAGCTGTCGAAGACTCATTGCTCTTGAGGAAATAAAACAGCATGGTTCATTTAGTGGCATAGACCAGTTCATCAGCCTACAGTTCCCTTGTGCTACCAGCAGTGGCTGCAGTAACAGTAATGACACTTCTGGTCATCAGTTGGCCTCATGGATATTGGAGGGCATCCACTTCATTGACACTAAAATTCAGTATTTTAGACTAGATTAGTTTGATTGGCTTTGATCAGTGTTTCCCAAATCTGACTGTACACTAGAATCACCTGGGGAACTTTTTAACAAATCCCCTTTCCCAGACCCCATCCCAGAGCAATTAAATCAGAATCTTTGGGCATGGGACTGGGGCATCCAGTGATTTTGTTGGGCAACCAGGGCTGGAATCACTGGCTATGATCTCTGGTTCTTAAACTTTAGTGCACAACAGAATCACCTTAAGGGCTTATTTAAACACTGACCACTGGGCCCACCCCCAGAGTTTCTCATTCAGTAGATCTGGGTTTGGGCCAAGAATTACATGTCTAAGTCTCTAGTAATGCTGAAGCTTTGGTCCAGAACTTTGAGAATCACTGTTGTAGACTTATGAAGGGCTACCCAGGAGCAGGAGACGCTTTTAGCTTCCCTACCTCACTTGGGCTACATGATGGAGAAATTAGTTCTGGAATAAAACCAGGATCAGTTAGGAAGGAGAATGGAGAGAAGGTGTCAGGGAAGCAACTAGCAGAATTCCGTTAAAACTTGAAGTTTCATATTATTCTTCAGGATGTACTGGAAGTTAGTTTTTACTCTGTTTTAAGAATGAGAAAGGCACAAGGAATGGGCTGGCTAGGGTTATAAAGCAAAAGGGAAACACCTTTTGAGTAACTGTTGGTCTTGACTGTTTATTGCAGCTGTCTGATTTTAGAACTTGATTTTGTAAGACTATTTTTTTCTTATGCTGTGTAATTCTTTTGCAAATCAAAAATTAGAGGCTGTTTTTTGGGGAGCTTGATTGTGAAAAGATTTCCAAATGTTCTCTAGGGAGAATAGATCTCTTTACTTCTGAAGAGTAAGTCATTCACATAGAAAATTTGAGGAAGTGACTCTTTCCAAGGTGATATTAACCCAGGAAGTTTAGGCATACTAGGTCCTTAAAAGTGTCATGTTGATTTAATATTTTTTATGGTTTAGGTTGTGATTTTACATTTGCACAAGTCAACAATTCTTTTCTGCAGATAAAACAAAACTTTAATAAGACATTCTCATTTTAAACAATGCCAATGGGGACTAAGAATAAATATTTTAAAGAAATTCAATTTTATGAATTTGAGTACATTCCATTACACTGTTGGCAGAAGAATGTAGGTGAGGGAAGTTATGCTCATACTTAGTAGAGCTGTTGACTTATGTAAATTCAAATGTTAACCCTTAATGAGTAAATCCAATTTTCTATAGGAAAGTATTTTTGCTAAAATATATGGTGGGAGAAAGCATAGAATTTCAAGCTCTCATGTTGTCTTTTACTAGTTATATGACTGCACAGAGTGCTTCAGCTCTGAGCTCCCTCATTGTCCTCAAGTACAATGCACAGATGACCAGTATAATGTCTACCTTGAGAATTGTTGCAAGAGTTAAATGGGTAGGGTATAAAAACATTTCATGTGTTGAAAATGCCTTTCAAACATGGGTTGTTGCTGTATTACTATCCTTAAATAACATTACTTTTGTTGTAATATTGTAAGCAAATATTATTTTTGTTTGGCAAATCTTATTTAAAAAAGAAAGAAATGTGAAAGGTAGTCTTTATGTCCTCACCCAGATTTGAATTCAGTAGAATGCTCATTAATACACATAAACCTCATGAATTGGGGCTATTTTTAACAAACAGAGAACTGTCTTCTTCGTTAAAATCTGATATAATTCTGGGAGATTCTTCTGAAGGAGGAAAATTCAAACAGAATTTTTTAAATGAAAACAGAGGTTTTTTTCCCCCAGCAATTTCATATTGTCTTTGTAATAAATCTCTGAAACATTTTTGAAACATTTAATCATTGCCTTTATATATGTGATGGACACTGGAGATTCTTCAAGCTAAACCCCAAAAGCCCCCCAAACCTAAGATACATTGCCTTTGCAGCATCTTCTTTCTTATCTCCCTAGCTCCCTCTCCCAGCTTGTGTCATCCATTTCCCTTCCCTTCCTTTGGGTCATTTGCATCACCAAGCTTTCTCATGTCTTTGCTCCTCCCCTCAGAAGTTTTCCAGCCTTTCTCCTCAAGGGAATCAATTATCTGCTGCAAGCATCCTAGTAGCTCCTTGAAGATGAATCATTTGCCTTTGTTCTGACTGTACCAGGATATCACTCAGCTGTGAGCTGTGGGCAGCCTCATTGCTCATTTCCTCCAGAGCATCTTCATCAGTTTCCCTGTCTGTAAAATGGGTGTTTGTATTAGTTTACTGTGGCTTGCTTTTTTTTTTTTTAGACAGAATTTCGCTCTTTTTGTCCAGGCTGGAGTGCAATGGCACGATCTTGACTCACTGCAATCTCTGTCTCCCAGGTTCAAGTAATTCTTCTGCCTCAGCCTCCCAAGTAGCTGGGATTACAGGCGCATGCCACCACGCCCGGCTAATTTTGTATTTTTAGTAGAGATGGATTTTTACCATGTTGGCCAGGCTGGTCTCAAACTCCTGACCTTCAGTAATTCACCTGCCACAGCCTCTCAAAGTGCTGGGATTACAGGCGTGAGCCACTGCCCCCGGCCTCCTGTGGCTTCTATAACAAATTACCACAAACTTTGTGGCTTAAAATAGCAGAATTTTTTTTCACAGTTCTGGAGGCCAAAAGTCCAAAATCAGGGTGTGTGTGTGGCAGCAGGGAGGGAGGGGGGCGCACTCTCTCTGAAGGCTCTAAGGCTCCAATCTCTGCCTCCGTTTTACATGGCCTTCTCCTATTTTCCATGTATCTCTCCTCTGTCATTGGATTTAAGGCACACTTGGATAATCTATCATAAGCTCATCCCAAGATGCTTAATTATATCTGCAAAGACCATTTTTCCCAGTAAGATTACATTCAGAGGTTTCAGGGGTAAGATGTGGATATGTCCTTATTCAACCCACTATTCAATCATCTACACTGTGATATTGCTATTCTTCATAGAGTTATTAATATAAGTATATGGCACACTTAGCATAGTGCTGAGTTCAGAAAAGGTGCTCAGTAAGTAGAGGGTACAGGCCAAGAAGTAAGTAGAAGGTGAGGAGATGGAACCATGAGTTTATAAAGTGAGAAGTTTAACTATAAAGTGAGAGCAAGAGAAGGCTGCTCTCTCTTGTTTTTTGGAGAAGTTTAACTATAAAGTGAGAGCAAGAGAAGGTTGCAACTGGCAGGTATATAGAGAGCAGAGTGTTTTAAAAACCAATGTGTTGAGCTGGTCTAAAACTCCCAGGGAGGGTGTGCGTGGACTAAGTGCTATAGGCATGTGAGCTTCAGATAAGGTGAGATGCACACTGATGGGCAGGAACTGCTCTACACATGATTCTCATGCTCACATGTTGCATTGGTGCACAGGGTCTCTTTCCTGCCCTTGCCAACCAGTGCTAGTGCTAGATGCATGACTGTGCTGTGTTTGATGAGAAGGGGCAAGAATGAGAATCCCCTGTCCTGTGATCAGTGAGTCAAATTAACACTGAGTGTAAATGCTTTGAGAGAACAGTGTAAGATGTTAACAGTGTTACTGTTAACAGTAACATCTTACACTGTTCTCTCAAAGTCACACAACTATTTCTCCACAGAACAGAACCCAGGCTCTGTGCTGGCAGCTTGAGGTCAGCTAATTATACA
Organism: Theropithecus gelada; assembly: GCF_003255815.1. Lineage (NCBI taxonomy): Eukaryota > Metazoa > Chordata > Mammalia > Primates > Cercopithecidae > Theropithecus > Theropithecus gelada. The sequence goes on along the minus strand of NC_037669.1, from coordinate 158,835,771 downwards.
GTAGCTCAGGAGAGAGCCCTAGAACCCTCTGAGATGGAAAAAAAAAAAAAAAATGCAGCAGTTTGCTTTGAAATTCCTTGGTTAGATGAAGAAATTACAATGTGCCCACTTTACCCAAAAGGCAGAGAAACAAGGGTCCTAGAATCACCCAGGGAAGCAATATTGTACCCCAAGTACCTGGTCATGCCTGGGCATCCCTGGAAGCAGTGGAAGATGAATGAGATGGAAGGGTTGGAAGCTCTAGAGTGGGCCACTTGAGAAGGGATGGTAATTGATTCCAGTTGCTGGCCTGGGGATCACTATGAGGTGGGGACAGCCCCTGAGCCTGAGAGAGTGCTGTTTAAAAGAAAGCGAGAGTGGCTGGGCTGCTTGCTTGTATAAACATATGGGGTCACATCTAACCAGTTCGCACTATGACATAGCAGAATCCCTGAAGGAGGAAAAGGAGGCTCAGACAAATATAGTTACATTCTTTAATTGATGTTATTGTTATTTTGACCTGCAGTTAAGTGTAAAATAATTGAGCTAAAAAATAAAATATAATTATCGTTTAAATAACCTAGCTATAGACATTTCATAAGGAAAAATGTCCCATATTTCACACTAAAATTGGTCTGATTGGGGAAATATTCATGTCTTTTTTTTTTTTTTGGCGGAGGCAGGGGAACGGAGTGTCGCTCTGTTGCCCAGGCTGGAGTGCAGTGGTGCAATCTTGGCTCACTGCAAGCTCCACCTCCCGGGTTCATGCCATTCTCCTGCCTCAGCCTCCCGAGTAACTGGGACTACAGGCGCCCGCCACCACACCCGGCTAATTATTTGTATTTTTTTTAGTAGAGACGGGGTTTCACTGTATTAGCCAGGATGGTCTCGATCTCCTGACCTCATGATCTGCCTGCCTCGGCCTCCCAAAGTGATTACAGGCATGAGGCACCGTGCCTGGCCTCATGTCTTTTTTCAAATGAGTGTCGTAAGTTGGGTGGTCCCTAGAAGCAGACCTCGAACCCTGAGACCAAGAGTCCTGTGGAGTGACTTATTAGGAAGGTTTCCCAGGAATAACTGATAGGGGAAAAGGATAGTGGGCCTGAAAAGGGAAGAAAGCCCAGCAAGGATGAGTATCAAGCAAAACTCCACAGAGACTGACTTTGTTGCAGTCTGTCTTGAGAGTTCTGGTGAGATGATAGGTCACACCTTGGACTTGTCCTCATCAGGTGACAGAGTATTATAATCCCGGACCTCTCAGTCATTAGTTAAGGGCACTAAAGATGTACCAAGCTCTGCTTAAGTATTTTAAATTAGTGACCTACATGTAAACATGTTTAATTCATTTAATATACACAAAGCATTTTAAACAGTGCTATAAATGTTGGGCCGATGTTATTCCTACCATCATCATCATTTGCTCCCCTACTCCTCCCATCTCTCTGAACATAAAGTAAAACCTCATCTCCCTTCCTTTGCTAGGACCTTGTTCCTTGTTCTAATATATCATGTTACAAATACAACTTATTGCATCTTCCTCCTCACCTCTATGAACCCCTGTCCTAAGTCTCATTCTCTGAGAACCAGTATGGAGGTTTCCCATAAGAGCTGGAGATGGCTGGTGAAGGGCTGATTATTAAAGATTTGTCATATGCCCCGGGGTTGGAGGTATAATTGAAATTCCCCCTGGATATAGTCCCGTGGGCCTCTCTTTTGCATTATTAAATCATAATGATAAAATGAATATGACCAGGTATTTTATTCTTCCCCTGGAGGTGTGGCTTTTATAGATGTGGTCTCCTTGATACTATTTTGCCACAGATGAAACTTTTGGCAGAATCATTGCTAGCCTAACAATCCAGATTTCCCAAAGTTCAAGGGATACTTTGAAAACATAAAGTTCTGAAAACTAGAAAATATCGACTTGCATGGAAATTGTAGTCTAATTATAAAGGAGGGCAGTCTCTGTGCAGGACATCTGACTGTATTTGTGAGGAAGATGGTCCAGATTTTGGAGGAAAACATTCTTGTGTATACAACAGGGAATTGAGAAGTTTACCCTTTGATGCTGTATGAGAGTGGGTTGGCTAGATGTCATGTAAGTTTCATTTTCTTAAAGAAGAGGGAGAGGAAGAGAAAGGTAGGCATCAGATAAGCAGTTGCTAATCTTTAAAGGGTCAGAGTGTTTCTGTTTGTTTCCTTTTTCTTTAATTTTCTAAGACAGGACTTTTATTCCTTAGAATATATAGAAGAGTCACGAAAGTCTATGCTCTCAGAGCTGAAAGATCCTTTAGTAATTACCACTGTGTTTAGCACATGAGGAAATGCAGGCCATCCTGAGTGGAGAAGTGACTTACCCAGGATCCAAGCCTAGCTGATGTGAGGGAAGAGGCTTAAGCATGAGTCCAGATTCTCAGTGCAGTGCGCATGCTAGGATGTCCTCTCCTACATCCCTCTGCACAGCAGTACTCCAGTCACACTGATGTTCTTTTCCTTCTTCAAGCACTTCAACTTATTTGCAAAGGCCTTTGACCAGTTGTTTGTCCCAGCCTGGCATGGGTGGCTCCCTGCTGTTCAGATTACAGCCCCAGGACCTCCCCACAGCAGTTCCCCTCACCACTCAGCATAAATACTTCACCCAGTCTCTCCATTACTTTTCCCTAGTTTAAGTTCTGCACAGCACTTGGAATTATACAATTTTTTTTTTTTTTGGTTCTTTGTTTATTGCCTACAGTCAGTTAAGAGCCCACATGCTGTATTCTTAGCCTAGAACAATGCCTGGCACATGGAAGACCATGGAAGAACATGGCATTAAAGTGGAATGAACTGGACAGAGGAACAGTGAGCAGGTTTCTCGAGTGGTCCATATTGTTGGGTGAGACTTCATTAGAGAGAATGAGAATTATGGTCTAGGTTGGCCCAGTTCAATGGACATAGAACACAAGGCACATATGTAATTTCAAATCTTCTAGTAGCCACAGTAGAAAAAGTGAAAAGAAATAGGCAAAAGTAATTTAAATAATATTTTTATTTAAACCAATATATTCAAAACATTATTTCAACATATAATCAATTAAAAAATCTAGTGAGATATTTTGCTTTCTTTTTTTTTCAGATCAGGTCTTTTAAATCTCCTATGTAATGTGCATTTACAGCACATCTGCAATTTAGACACTGCATTTTTTTCATAAATAGCTGGCATTTAGATTTCCTAAAACTGACAATTGGAAAAGTAGATTTACATACTTAAAATGTTTCTAGTGACTGAATTAGCTATCACCTTTTAAATTTAGTTAAAAATAAATTTTAAAAATTCAGTTCCTCAGTCACACTTGCGCCACATGTGGTCAGTGACTGCACAGGTCCATATCAGTTGCACCGAACTATTAGTTTTGAAGTTCCTTAACCCTTCCTGTCCCGTATCAGCTCTGTGGAAACAGTCTGGCATGTGGGACCCATTGAGTTAGAACACCCAGGCAGGCCTTATGCCAGGAATACATGACTGTGCCTTGATCCCAGCAGTTTTTTGGCCATTGTGTTAAGAGAGAGGAGTTGGTGAATCCTTTTAATACCTTGAAAGTTGAATTGTTTTGTTCTGATTTGTCCTAGAAAAGAGCAAAGTTAGGGGATTCTCATGGCGTCCGCAGAGCATGTAGTCCAAAATGCAGTGCACGGGTGCAGACCTCTCGGAGGCACAGATCAGGGCTTAAAAAACACAGAGAGAATCACATAAAGCAGAGGACCTGACTCCACAACAACCCTGCCCAGGCAGCCGCAGCTGAGTAAGCCATATCTCATGCATTCACCCCACTGAGGAACCGAGAGTTTATCTGTACAGGAAGGTTTGCTATCTCAGATCCTCTGCAAGGCCCTGAACTGAGGAGCAGCACACTTCACAAGAGTGTTTTGAGGTCCTCATCCCTTACAGAGACCTCTGCATGCCACCTCATCCTAGATATTATGTCAGCAGATTCTACCAGCAACTCCAAAGGAAATTGTTTCACAGTGTATACATCTCTTGGGAGAAGAACAAGGGTTGTTATATTCTGAAACATCAGATGTCACAGGTTTCTGTCATGGCTCTAAGTTAATTACCAAGTGACAGTTCCTCTCTGCTATGGACATTAGCAGACCAACTCCAATTAAGATGTCCAGGGCTCAGATGCCCAGATAGCCAGGGTGCCTAACAAGTAAACAGAAGCTGAAGTTTCTCATGGGGAAAACTGTCTCAAATAAAACCTTGAATCACAATAATTTGCAGGTAGTGCTATTTTCCAAAAGAACAAACTGTCAAGAATGGGATCCTTCGAAGACAGCCCTCCTTTAAATCCCTCTCTGCTTAGTCCATCATTGTTTTTTACTTTATAACATCGTTGAAGAAAAGTTTATATCAAGAATAATAGAAGTGTCAGCCTGCCTTTTGCTTGTTGTTCACTTGTGCTTCCATTATTAGCATTGCCTTCAATCCAGTGTTTATTTCAGACATCTTTTTCTACCTGCCTATGTTTTAGGAGCTAACATTTCAAAGTAAATAACAGAATAAGCAAATCCCCTCAGTTTACTTGGATACAAGTGAACTGCAAGGCTCCCTAGTATCCTGAGTGTTAGGGAAATAGGATAGGCCCCACTCCTGAGCCTTCCCAGATGGGGAGCTTCCCCTCTTCCATTAAGATGCCACCTGTCTCAGAGGCCAACCAAAAAATTTTGAAATCACCGAAAGGACTATTTGCAATCTGTATTTATATTCACTGTTATTCATAATAAACCTTGTCCTTAAAAAATAAAATAAAAAATAAATAAATCCCTCTCTGCAACCCCTGGGTGGCACCAGATCATTTGGTACCCTTCTGTTTTCATGATCTTTCAACACACTTTTATAAAGAATCTACTACGTGCTAGGTATTATGCTAAGCACTGGGAATGAAAAGACATGAACCCTGCCCTCCAAGAGCTCCCAGGCCAGTGGAGAAAAAGGCGTCACGCAGAAAACTGTGGTACAAATTTGGTCTCCTTTATCAGATAGCACACCTGCTGGGGTATGGCTCTGTGAAAAACTCTAGGGATGCAGAGAGATATAAAACATAATTTCTTCTCTCCAAATGCTTATAGTATAATCAAGGAGAAAGGGCAGAATATGAAAAAATATTGTGTTACAGGATATAGTAGGAAGCTATAAGTCAAGCCATGTTCTTAAGTCCAACTTAACTAGTAATAAAGATAATGTTTGATCCACCTCTGACTCCTCTATGTATGTTTGAGTTAGTTCTGAACTTGGAGAGATGCAACAATTAGTCCCCTTAACCAATATAACAACCAAAAGAGACTGACGATAACAAGCCTTTTGTATTTTATAGTGGTTTCCCATCCAATACGCCGTTGACTCATTCTGACAAGCCTGTTGATAGGCATTATTTTAATACCATGTTACTATAAAGAAAATGCAATCCCCCAAAAGCCAAGTGTTATGTCTAAAATCCTAGAACTAGGAACATGGACTGAGGTTGTCTTACTCCAAGTCCAGTATATTTTCCAGGATCCCACAGCTTTCCATGTTTCATGTAGGCACCGCCCTTGTACTTGGAAAACTGCGGCCCACTGAAGACGGTTGTGCCATCTGATTGTGTGTCTCTTGATGGAGTTTTTACAACTTCAGCCAGTGAACTGCTCCAGCCTTTCCCTTGCAGTATGCCTTATCTTGTTTTAGCAGCTTCAGTGGTTGGTCTTTTTGTTTCTCCCCTGGGTCTGTTTAAAGAAATAAAACAAACAGTAGCAGGATAGAGGTATTGGCTCTCAAATCAGATATTGGCTGGGTAATATTTAGGAAAAGAAATGTTGCAACCCATTGTGGCAGTGGGTTATTCCTTTTATAAGCTGAGGAATCTGTAGCTCATTTAGCCTCATTATTTTTTGGTTAGCAGGCTCTGGTTGTGCCATCCTTATGGCTATATTTTTAGAAGTCTTAGATTATTATAGCAACTGTGAAAAAGGATGGGGAAAGAAATCTGGCACCTAATATACATCCGCTTAATTGTTTCTTGAATTAAATTAATCTTCATCTAACCCTCAGAGAATGCTGCACTCACTCCTGCTGCTGATTAAAAGCTGCTACCTTTGCATGGTCACTGAGGGAGGTACCAGATGATGAAAGAGGTGTTTCAGGGTGCTGGTGGGCCTCCTCCTCATCCAGTTTATTCTAGGTACCGGCTGGGCCTGGGAGGGTAGAGGTAGGAAGGGCCACAAAGGAAGCATGTATAATCATGACATCTCCTTCACAGTGCCAAATGAAATATTCACAATTTGCTTCAAGTCTGATACTCTTAGTTGTGGAACTTAAGCCTCCTCATTCAAGCTGATGTGATAGGAGGAAGAGACAGTAATGGGACAGCCAGCCCCACTGTGTTTCAGAGGGTGAAATGGAACTGAGGAAATAAATAAGTACAGAAAACTATTGGGCTGCATCAGTGCAGTGAAGGGCAGAGAATGTTAGCCCTTAAACTATTTCTGTCACACTGTGGTTAATTATAGAAAAGCTTTGAAGGGGTTGAGGGGAAAAAACTAGGGTAGGGAACACTCTGAGCATGAGGGATGTAAACTGATGTTTTACTGCCCCTCCTTCCCTCCACCTTCCAGTAGTCTCCAGTGTCCATTGTTGCCATCTTTATGTGCATGAGTACCCAATACTTAGCCCCCACTTATAAGTGAGAACATGTGGCATTTGGTTTTCTGTTTCTGCATTAATCCACTTAGTATAATGGCCTCTAGCTCCATCCATGTTGCTGCAAAGGGCATGGTTTTATTCTTTTTTGTGGCTGCGTAGTATTCCATGGTGTACCACATTTTCTTTATCCAGTACACTGTTGATGGGCACCTAGGTTGATTCCATGTCTTTGCTATGGTGAATAGTGCTGAGATGAACATATAAAGCACCATAATTTTAAATTAACTTTTGTGGTGAATAAATTTTCACTACATTAAGGAATAAAGAGCTTTTACATTATTTGAGTAATATGGTAATTTAAGTGACTATCATGCATACAATAGAAACATTTTTAATAAGAAAAGGAAATTTCAGTTTATGAAAATCATTATGTGTTTGTAATTTTTTTAAGAGACAGGGTCTCACTATGTGGCACAGGCTGGCCTTGAACTTCTAGGTTCAAGCAATCCTCACAACTTAGCCTCCAGAGTAGTTATGTGTACTTTTTAAACTTCAAACAATTATGCTCTTGAGGTGTCAGTAGAGTAACATCAAATGATCTAGAAATATAGGACTCTGGCTTAGTTCTAGATAGGACTATGCTAGGAGATAGACTTCTCATGCATTATACAGTTGGCCCTTGAACAATGTAGGTCCGCTTATATGTGAATTTTCTTCCATCTCTGCCACCCCTAAGACAACAAGACCAACCCCTCCTCTTCCCCTCTACCTCAGCCTACGTGAAGCCAATGTGAAGACAACAAGGATGAAGACCTTTATGATCACCCACTTCCACTTTGTGAATAGTAAATATATTCCTTCTTTCTTATGATTTTCTTAATAACATTTTCTTTTCTCTAGCTTACTTTATTGTAAGAATACAGTATATATAACATACAAAATATGTGCTAATAACTTTTGTTAGTAAGGTTTCTGGTCAACAGTAGGCTATTAGTAGTTAATTTTGGGGGGAGTCAAAAGTTTTTTGTGGATTTTCAACTGTGCAGGGGGTTTGCACCCCTAATTCTTGCATTGTTCAAGGGTCAACTCTATTCTTGATGTTAGCAAGTCCACTTGTACAGTTAGCAGAAGTAGCCTCAGTAGCTTTTCCATAGGATTTTGTGCTATATTTGCAAATCATGAAATGCTCAACAATTGTGTTTTTCAGGCTACTATATGATTTTGGGGGATTTCTGTTCTGGTATGGAAATAATACTGAGTAGCAAATAAAATAATTTACAACATAACTATGATCTCTAACCATAGGGGTGAGGGTGTGGTTTTTTTTAATTTATCCATCCTTTCAACTCTAAATTTACTTTGCCTCCCATTTTTCTTTCTCTTTCTCTCTAATCTCTTAAAGCAGAATTCTCTGGTGTTGAGCTACTTGCCTTAAAATTGTATAACATATTACCAAGACAAGAATCTCTTGAATTTTGTTTGCTTGCTTGTTTGTTTCACTTGATTTGAGGTCTAGTCTTTGACTCATATAGCTTTGCTGGGTAGTCTGGGCTGGTGAACTTTCCTAGGATCTCAGTCAGTCCATGATCAGCCATTCTGTAACCTAAAGGGACATGGAATGAGATTGATAGACAAAGATAAGCTTTAGTTTCATTTATTCAACAAATATTTCAATGTCTGCTATATGTGCAAGTACTGTGCTATATCCTGGGTATATCCCTTAAAAGTCAAATAAAACAAACAAAATTTTAAACTCTCAAGAAGGATGGCTTTAAAAGATTATCCTTCTCCAAAGCAAATTTTTGTGGACATTTATTAAGCACTTACTATACAAGACACTGCAGAGGTTATAATATACTAAGATAAGGTGTCTAAAGAGTTTCATACAGCCAACCAACAGATATTTATTGTTTTCGTCAGTATAGGCCATCTGCTGTAACAACTCAAAGATTGCTATGACGTAACATAAGAAAAGTTTGTTTCCCACTCATAGGACATTTCAAAACAAACATTTCTGGTTGTCTGGGCTTCCTCCAAGATGTAATCAGGGACCCAAGCTTCTCCCACTTAGAATCCCATTATCTTCAGTGCCGGCCTTCAAGATTATCATGGGAGGGGAATAGATATTGGATAGGTATCGTCCTCTGACTAGAAGTGATACGTATAAATTTTTGCTCCTATCCTACTGTCTAGTCACATGGTCCTATCTAGATGCAAGAGGGCTAGGAAATGTTATCTAGATTTGGGCAGCCACTTCCCAAGAACAAATCTACACTGTGGGATGGAAATGTGAATCTTGGATAGTCAACTAGTCATTTCTGTTCTTAGCTCTAAGCTTAAAACTCTAGGTGCAAAGAAAACTAATGAAATAAGACAGACAGACAAGCATTAGATTTTTCTGACAGCCTATAGTATGTAGTAAAATAAAGGTAATAGGCATATTTTTCAGACATAACTAATTCTAATCACTGTTGCTATGAAATGCCTACAGCATTGTTTTATTAATAGTTTTCTCTTATGGAATTCTGTTGTTACTGTCACCATCGATATATCTGTTGATGTGGGTGCCCTTGAAATAATGAATGACTGACTAGAACCACCTTAATTTCAAGTTTTGATAGACTCATGAGAGTAAATATTGCTATTCACAGATTGAAAAGACTGAAAGAGAAAGAAAAACATGATTCATTTCAACTCTCTGCTGTGATAGTATTAAAATAACTGAAAAATTCTGGGTATGTGAGATGAATGAAAACAGGACTTCCACCTAAGGTTATTCAGGTTGTTTACTGCACAATTGTGGGGGCACCATTCACATTGTAAGCTGTATAAATTGCATCTTCCAGATGTTGTGTGGCTAATATGTAGAGAATCTGAATGAAAATTTTAGCAATGGAGTAATTAGGGAAACAATAGCATTTTAATCACAATTAATGAGGCTGCAACTATACATTCACATTGGAATCTAACTGATAAATTGCTCTTTAGGTTTTGCTAATTCAAGTTCTGATCAGCATTTCTTAAAACAGTATGTAAGAAAGTTGTTTCTTAAGCAGGTATTTCATGTTTCTATAGAGAAGAGGAAACAAAAATCAAGAGGAGGAGAGTTGAGAGTATAATGAAAAGTAGAGAAACAAAAAAGAAAAGATGAAGGGGTCAAGGAGTTATGACATTTTGAGAACTAAATGAATAGATTAGGAGACTTTTCTGAACCTCTGAACCTCTGATCACTTATCTGTAAAGTGGGAGGCTTAGACTAGGTGATCTCCATTCCTGCATACAGTGTTCAAAGAAACGTAAAACACCGTATGTATTTTCCATCGCAGTTGGTTGAATGTGCAGATGTGGAATCTGTGGATATGTAGGGCTGACTGTACTACCCAATTTTATAATAAAAGACCTGAGCATTCATAAACTTTGATATCCAGAGGGGATCCTGGAACCAATCCCTTCTGGGTACAGAAGGCCAACTATATTAGGTGTTATAAGTAATCAAGAAACTTTTTAAAGTATGCAGGAGGATGTGTGTAGGTTACATGCAAATACTATGGCATTTTATTACAAGGAACTTGAGCATCTGTGGATTTTGTTTTCTTCAAGGGTCCTGGGACCAATCCCTCAAGTATACCAAGGGTTGACTATACAGAGAAACCTATTACAGTTGTTGTTTTACTCAAGAAGTATCATATGCCGGGCACGGTGGCTCAAGCCTGTAATCCCAGCACTTTGGGAGGCCGAGACGGGCGGATCACGAGGTCAGGAGATCGAGACCATCCTGGTTAACACAGTGAAACCCCGTCTCTACTAAAAAATACAAAAAACTAGCTGGGCGAGGTGGCGGGCGCCTGTAGTCCCAGCTACTTGGGAGGCTGAGGCAGGAGAATGGCGTGAACCCAGGAGGCGGAGCTTGCAGTGAGCTGAGATCCGGCCACTGCACTCCAGCCTGGGCAAGAGAGCCAGACTCTGCCTCAAAAAAAAAAAAAAAAAAAAAAAAAAGAAGTATCATACAAGACAAGAAGAGTGGTTTGGTGGCAGAAACATTTGTTTGAGATTCAGAAAAGATAGATTCCAATACTGGCTCTCCTACCAACTTGATCATTTCACCTTTCTGAACCTCAGTTTACCCATTTATAAGGAGTCTCAGTTTACCCACCTATACAAAGTACATCAAGTGATCTAAAAGGTTGTTTTGACTTTTCCTAGTCTCTGATTCTAGAATTTTTAAATGGATGTATGTTTTTTCCCTGAAAAAACAACAACAAAAATTAGCCCAGAATGTCATCAGATCTGCACACTGGAGTCATGCAACATGGGAAAAGCCCACCAAAAGCCAAAGAAGAAACATAAATTACGACAGTATGTGGTCTTTTCAAGTTAGTCCATCCCAGTTGTTACTGCTTACTGAATTTATCAAATTCTTTAACTCTTTAGGTATTATTAGATTTGTACAGAAAATGGAAACACATACCACCCTTTCTGATAGGGTTTTTGAATTCTAAATCTGTGGGAAGATTTCGTGTTGCCAGTGGTTAATTTAATTTTACCTGTTTTCATTGTTTACCAGGTTTCCCTTGATTGGCTGACAGCCATCTTAAAAAATGTGTTCTGAGCATCTCTTGGGCATATTGCGCTGTTGTAGTCATTATGAATTTTAAAGAAAATAAAAGGAAAAAGATAACGTGCCTGATCTCACATAGCTTCAGAATAATTCCAATAAATTTGGGAGGTAACTAATTAGATAATTTTAAAAGCTAAATTGTCAACCTGGATGCAGCACTACTGGGGTTCCTAAATATGTCATATAAACGAACATATGTCATATTCCTATAAAAGAACATTAAAAAGTATTCAAGCCAGGCACAGTGGGTCACACCTGCAATCCCTGTGCTTTAGGAGGCTAAGGCAGATGGATCACTTGAGGCCAGGAGTTCAAGACCAACTTGGGCAACATAGCAAGATCTCATCTCTAACAAAATAAATAAAATTATTAAATAAATGTTTGTAGGTTGAATGAATGTACCTAGGAAAATTTCATCTACAACAAAGGCAGCCAATGAACAAACCTATTGGTCAGTAGTGGCTCTTAGTGGAGAAAAAAATAGTAACAACAAAGGCTTCTCTTGAGAATTGGAAACCATAGGCCTGCCCTCTTGTGGTTTAGGTTTTGATTCCTATTAAATATGCAATATGAATAAGAGGCCATGTAAATAAAAATAGTTCCAGTTGGTAACACCTTCTGGGACCCATCTAAAACAAGTGGAAATTCTCTTGGTAGGAAAAAGTTCTCAACCCAGGTGCCTCAAGATACTTGCATATTAACATCAGTCGAATATGTGATCTCAATAAAAAGTTACCAAATATATAAGAAAACAATCTATGATAAGCAAGAATCAGCAAAAGGGAGAGGAGAAAAAAAGAGATTGATGATTGATTGATTGATTGATTAAGATTGCCAAAAACTTAGAATTATCAGATACTGAATATGAATTAATTGATACTCTCGTAATCTATTAATGTTTAACAAATTACCCCAGACCTTCATGTCATAAAACAACCATGTATTATGCTCATGGAGTCTGTGGGTCAGGAACTTAGGATATAGGAATAATGATTTGTCTCTGTTCCATGTTGTCTGGGTCCTCAGCTAGATGGCTTGAAGGCTGAAGTGACTTGACAGCTAACTGCTGCAATACTCTGAAGGCTCATTCATTCATATTTCTGGTGGTTCATGCTGGCTGTGAATGGGACCTTAGTTGGAGTTACCAACCACACACCCAAATGTGGCCTCTCCATGTGGCCTTGACTTCTTCACAGTATGGTAATTGATTTCCAGGGTGTGTGCAGAGAGAACCAGACAGAAGTCATATAATCTTTTCTAACCTACCTTCAGAGTCATGCAGCATCGCTTCCACAATATTTTACTCATTAAGGAAATTACACAGCCTAGCCAGGCTTGAGGGAAGGAAGAATATACTTCATTTCTTGATGAGGATTGGCAAGGTTCTGAGAAGGCATTTGGAGCCAGAGTATTGTTGCATCCATTTTAGAAAGAGACAGTCTGTTACACTATATAAAAATACTGAAACAAAAGATGGAAATAGGGGAGGAGGATTATGAGATGATAGACTATTCAACTTGAAAAAAGAACCAGCTGCAACTTACAAAATTAAAAACATGTAATTATTGGAATTTAATACTCAGTGAATGGCTTAACTAGCAGATTAAACATCTTCTTTTAAAATATCAATGTACTAAAACACAGAGCTTAAGAAATTACTTGGAATATACTATGGAGAAATAAGAAAGTAAAAAAATGAGAAAGGGTAACTGAGACATGGAAGATAGTATGAGAAGGCCTAACATAAGTACAGGTGAGGGTTCAAGAAGGAGAGAATAGAGACAATGGAGGAGAAGAAGTATTTGAAGACATAATGGTTTAGAATATTTCATAGAATGTATGAAAGCTAGGCATACTCAGATTCTGGGAATACTGTGAGTCTCAAAAGTAAATACCAAGGACTGGGTGTGGTGGCTCACCCCTGTAATCCCAGCACTTTGGGAGGCTGAGGTGGATGGATCACCTGAGGTCAGGAGTTCGAGACCAGCCTGGCCAACATGGTGAAACCCCGTCTCTACTAAAAATATAAAAATTAGCAGGGCATGGTGGTGCACGCCTGTCATCCCAGCTACTCCTGAGGCAGGAGAATGGCTTGAACCTAGAAGGCGGAGCTTGCAGTGAGCCGAGATCGTGCCACTGCACTCCAGCCACTGCACTGGCTGACAGAGCGAATCTCCTTCTCAAAAATAAACAAACAAACAAACAAACAACAAGAACTGCATGCATGTCTGGTTATAAAAACTGCAAATAAAGAGATAATCCTAAAAGCAGCCAGAGGAAAAGGTTCCTTATAAAGGAATAATATTTAAACTGATGGTTGACTTCTCAACAGCCACCACAGAATCAAGGAGACACTGAAATAATATCTTTCAAATGCTGATAGAAAACAACCAGCAACTTGGAATTAAAGATCTGGTTAAATAATCATTAGAGCATGAGGGTAAAATAAAGATATTTTCAGATATTTTTTAGAGTACAGGATTTTCACAGATGGACACTCATTTACAGAACTTCTAAAAGATATGCCTCAGGAAAAATAACATTTCTTCTGAGAAACAAGGTCTTAAAGATAAGAAGGAATAGCTGGCAAAGAAATTGGCAAACAGAAGTCAACCCAAGCAAACATTTTCTGTATGAAACATATAATAATGTCTAATATGTGGGGTTAATGAAAAACAACACGGAATAAATATACTAGACAATAACAGCAGTTACGTTGGGAGAGGATGAAGAGAATCAAAGTCTTATAAATTCCTTGTATTGTTAGGATGGAAATATATCAATTAACTTAGACATAGTCAAGTTTTAGTAGGCATGGCAAAATTTCAAGGGAACTACTAAAAGATATAGAATTCATAACTTCCAAAGCAGTAAAACAGAACTATTAGAATAAGAAAGAAAAAACTCAGTCCAAAGTAGGGCAATCAAGAAGGGGAAAATAGATATAGAGAAATCCAAATAAGTAGGACAAGGCAGAAATAAATCCAAATGTCAGTAAGCACAGTAAATGTAAACGGACCAAACTAGCCAGTGAAGTGCTCCACAACTCACTTTATGAAATTACTATAACTTTAATGCAAAAGTCAGAAAATTATAATATGAGAAAGTAAAATTACTGAGTCAGTCTTACCCATGAACATAGTTCTAAAGTCATGGCTTGGTGAGAGGGATGACAATCATGAAACTGAAAAGGAAACATTGCCTGCACTTATCATCCCTGATGTCAAAATGCCTGCAAGGACACTGCCTTCTTTTAGTTTATTTCTTGGGTAGAGACGACAGGAGGTCTTTATTGATATCATCTCATTTGAAATTGTCTCTTAATATTCATGACCTGAGGCTGCTACATAGTTCCTGTGTTATATAACAGCACCTCTTTTACAACTCAGGATGTCACAGTATTATGAGTAATGAGGTGCTTGTGGGAGTTATTGAAGGATTTACTGTAGACTCGTAACCAATCCAAGAATTGCAGGAGATGAGGCACCCTCATAAAGAATTTATCAAAGTAATTTATCTATGTTGCTGTGGACAGATTACATTCTTATTCAGTCTCTGAAAGTTTATTGCCAGTCTCTGAGTAGTTACAAATGCATTATTAATAATCCTTAGAAAAGCAATACATTGTTGCGTGGCTTAAGCTTTGCTTCTGTCTAGAAATTTGGAATAGTTGACCCTGACTTCATTTCACTGCCTCTTAAAACTTGATCCCCCTGAAACAAAACCTAAAGAAGTATTGTGTTTCTCCCTCTAAATTCAGTGAATCTACTTGTCATTTATTCGGTGGTATTTGAAATCTTCAGTTGGCAAATTAGACTAATATTAAAAACTTAGATACGCCTCTCTTCCTTCCCCATCTTTGAGAGCTGTTATTGAGTAAAGGAGCAAATGAAAAGGGATGAAACTCTCTGGTAGAATTAAGTAGTGTATCTAAACTAAGTGGAGTAGATACTGCCTAGTTGTAAACTGCAGCCACTTCTGTGTTGAGAAAGACAGGTACAGGGGCTTTTTTTTTTTTTTTTTCCTTCAAGCAGTGACCTACTTAGTGCATAACACTGAGCTATCCCTGTTTGGAAGAAGTCAGAGACCCAGACAATTTTTGCTAAAGGGAAGGATCCCCAATATGAAAGGCTCTAGGAGGAGTTACTTTCTGTATCTCCCTTAAAGGGAGATGGGTAGGACAGGATTCAGATGCTCCTGAGTCCCATGGTGAAAATACCATTTATAACCCACTATAGACTGTATGTTTATGATCCCGCCAAATTTATATGTTGAAATTTGAAGCCCAATGTGATGGTATTTAGAGGTGGGGCCTTTGGGAGGTGATTAGGTCATGAGGGTGGATCCCTTGTGAATGGGATTATTGCCCTTATAAAAGAGACCCTAAAGAGCTTTCTCACCCCTTCCTCCATGTGAAGACACAGTAAGAAGGTATGGTCTATGAACCAGTGAACGGGCCCTCACCAGAAACTGAATCTGCTGGCACCTTGATCTTGGACTTCCCAGCTTCCAAAACTATGAGAAGTAAATTGCTGTTGTTTATAAACCATTCAGTCTTGGTATTTGGTATTTTGTAATAGCAACCCTAACAGACTAAGATCCTCACCATTGTTTCCATCAAGCTACAAAAAGGGCATGTTGTGAAGGCAGGAAAGCATACCATGTGGTGGGCCCAGGCTGAAAGGAGCCAGCTGCCCACACTGCCTCCCTTTTGATAAAGTTGGATGGCAGGGGGGTGATGGAAGTCCAAAGGAATTCCATAGTTGTTTGTGTCTCACATCCTTATCTCTGAGGCAGCTGCTGCCATCTCATCTCCCTGTCCCTGCAGCTCAGAGGGCAGAGAGGTGCATTCCCTAGAACGAGTCAGCATTCAGAGCTGTTTGGTATCACCACTGCCTCGTACTGCTATTCTTCATCCTCTTCAGACTGTATCCATTCTGATTCAGTGGTCATCCCCAAGACTTTGCATGAAGCAAAAGGAACTCTTCATTCAGACAGAGAGAGAGTTGGAGAGGGAACCAGGTGAACATACCTCATGGCCTGAAGAACGTTTTCCAAGAGAAGAGGTTTATTCTTAGAACTGTTATATAGGAAACAATTCACTGATCTCTGCCTCCAAGTGGCTTAAAATTCACTGACAAGATGTAGAAAAGTGAAATGTAAGATCGAGAGAATGATTTGAAAATAATTGCTTTTGTTTTAGTATTTGCAGGCTCATATGCAATAATCCTTTCATTTTTCCCTTGGTTTATTCTTCAGTCTCAGACTGTCCTGATGGGTAGCTTTTGTAACATAGGGTAGCAAGTTCACTAACATTTCTCCCAGTTACTGAAGAGACCTTATTGGCCTTAATATGTTACCACCACTAAGTCAGAAGTCTTACGTAATTAAGTGTTGTCATCTGTTTCACTTCGTACTTTAATAAACCTTGACTGATTAGTTCATTTTGCTTCTAATGCTTGCTTCTGTAGCCTGTGGTGAGATGTCATTCTTTCCTTTATGAGAATTGTGTTTTGATGACCGAAGAAGGGTTTTTGGTGTTGTGAAATTCTTCTGGAGTTCTGAAATTCTCTCTTTCCTGTGAATGCTTGAGGAACCACTAGAGGAAGCCATTGAGAAGTGGGCAAGACCACAGGTTCTGGACTAGCCTCCCTCCTTGGCTCAGATGTGGAGTGCCTACAAAGTGCATGCCACACTGCTTTCACATATTTGCTTAAGAAGTAGGTGGTGTTATCCCCATTATACAGATGAGAAAACCAAGACTCAATAAAGTTGAATAATACTCAGGGTTAAATTGGCTGCAAATAAATAATTGAATTAAGATTTTAATTCCTGGCCTCTGACTCCAAGCCCAGTGTTCTTTCAGCTATTTGGTATTGCCAGTTAGGAGAAATAATGGGTGCAAGGAAATAGAGTTTTTCAATAGGAGGACAAGAGTACCTTTGAGTCCCGATGCAGGACCCAGTGGCCACTAATGATGATACCTTACCACAGAGGCAAGGAAAGTTTACTAATACCTGGAGTATGGGTGTGATTCTTAAAAATAGGACAGACCTTGGAGGAATGGGTCTCTCAGGAGATCAGTTCTTTAATTGGCCCAAAGAGCCAAGGAGGCAGTTCCTGTGTCAGTGCAGAACAGGCGGATACTCTTCAGAATTCAGAACAGAAGGCTCTTCAGAGTCCAGATAGGTGAAGGCCTTGGTAACAGAGCCCAGGAAAGCATCTGCAGGGCCCAGAGCCAAGAAGAGTAAGAACTGGTTTTGTAAGCACAAAGAGATTAGTGAGGCTCCTGCCAGGTGTGGAAACAACTACACCAGTTCATCTGCACCTTGAGCCAGGTGTTAAGCGTCTTTGCTTCAGTAAAGCATTAATATTTTCTTGCTTGTAAAGCTACTCACCTGTGACTGTTTGGGTCTTCTTTTCATTTTTTCACCAAGAATATTGGATACCTACTGTGTGCCAGTCATCATTCTAGGTAGTTAATAAGACAAATAAGATATCTTCCCTCCTGGAGCATATAGACTAGTTAGGGAACCGAGATAATAATAATTTTTTTTTAAATATCAGCATGAGATCCCTACTAAGCAGAGAATTAATGAGGTTATTATGATGGCCTGTGACTAGTAGCTAGTTTGATTGGGTGGTCAAGAAAGCATCTCAGAATCGATGACATTAGGTTGCTTTGTGAATGACACCTGCCAAGGTGAATAGGAGAGAATTTGCAGATAGAAGAACAGCAGAGGTAAAGGCCCTGAAGCAGGGACCTGCTTGAGTTTGTTGAGGAATAGAAAGAGGGTCAATTGTGGCCAGAGCATAGTAGTAACAGAGAACCAGTGGAATGAGATGAGGTACGCATGCAGGTGGGGAGCAAGAGTAGGAAGTTTGGGTTTTATCTTAAGTGTAACGAGGAGCCATTGGAAAATTCTGAACAGATAAATAACATGATATTCTTTATGTCTTGAAAAGATAACTGACTGCTTTGTGGAGAATTGATTGTAGGAGTTTAGGAGTGGAGGCAGTGTTTCCAGTTAGGAGTTGATTACTATAGTCAGGCAAGAAGAGATGGTGACAGATTGGACTAAGGTGACAGTCATGGATATGGGGCAGTATGAGAGTCAGGAAACATCTTGGAAGTAAAGTCAAAAGGACTTGTTCATGAATTGGATGATACAGAGTGAGGGAGGCAAGTTCAGTCAACCCGGACAGTCAACAGAGTAAAAGATGTCCTAACCAGATAGGTTTTAGGTCAAAAATTGCTCATTATAAAGAAAGAGATAATGAGCTTTTGGTGACCTCAGTGCTGATGGCAATGACAGCATCATATGTAGATCCTGTTGTGGTTAGAACACATGGACAGTGAGAAATCACAAGGACAAAACTGGGGCTGTCTCTGGAAGTGGTACCTGTTTCATTCATTCATTTATTCATTCATCAAATATGTAATGTCTGCTAGGCGTAGAGAAGTGTTCTGAATATAAAAAAGATAAATTAGATTTCTACCTCAGATGCTCACACTCTTATTCCTCATGGGAATTTTCAGAAACAGGCCACCATGAAGTCACACCTTTGGATTGAGACCTCTGTGGACATCAAGTTGGTTAATGGCTGTAATCAACAAAGCAGCCCTTTAATTTCTGGATTGGTTGTGGTTTTTCTACAGCAGTAATAACTTAAGACACTTTTTAAAATGCATTTCTGAAAAGAAAGCAGACATCTTCACTCTTCCTGACTGTGCATCAGTGATTGTGCTCCTCATACTCTTACTTACCTCTTCTCACCTGCCCACTCCTGAGACTTACTGGCATATAGTAGCTGAAAGTATTACTGTTTTCCTGGAGGATTGTAAAGGGTGTCTGCAAGCACTCTATTTCTCCCTCTCACAAGATCCAAACTGCATTAATTTATCATTGAATATTTCCATTTTAAGAAGCTGTGAATTCCAATAAATGTTGATGGAGGTTTGAAGCCCAAACATTTTAACGAAGCCATAAATCAAGAAGCCATGGTGGCTTTCTTCAAATGTCCTCACACAAAATGATCTGCAGGATGGAAGGTTTTCTATGGTATTATAGCGGCTGCTTCAGGCAGACAGATGCATTCCCAGCTTCGATGTTAATATGTTTTAGTTAGCACAGTGTAAAGCTGGTGTGGAAAACCATGAGTTCATGGTTCAATTGTCAGCTACTTCGTGCCCCTTCTCCTTCACCTGTCTCAAATTCTAGCATTGGTCATAAACAGCCTTGAAGTTGCACATATCAGAGGGCAAGTGTCATTAACATATGTATTTGTTTCCTTACGTTATCCCTGCCCTTTGTAACTGCAGTTACCAATGTACTTCACCAGTCAGGTTATATCTCAGTTTAATATTCTGCCTCCACTCAGCATAGTCTCATACGCTCATCTTTGGGATTCTGCGGCTATTACCTTTATGTGTTGAAACGAGTGAATGTCTTATCTGCCTGTGGACTAAATTCTCACTGGTATTTTTTCAAATGTCTTAAAATATTCACTTGCTTATAATTTCGTACTTAATTCAGTTTTCCTGGGCTCAGTGGATCTGTTTCAACATATCAACATATTGTATCTATTCTGTATAGTGTCATGTATTATTTAAATGTATTTATTATAAAATAAGACATGTACAAGTTTTGCAGATTGCCAAGGAGGTTGCCCTCTGGGCAGATTTTTCTATGAACTACATCAATCTCATGATTTCCTCCTCCTCTCTACTTTCATTTATAGAGCATCCTGGTACCAGATGTTACCATAGTAACATAGAAAGATTGCTCAAACAAAAATGGGAGAGACATAGCACTGAGCTTTTATCTTCACTGCTTTGGGTTGCTGTGCACCCACCAACCAAGATACAGCGTGTGGAAAAGCAGAGAGCCGTATCCTAGAGGCTACCAACTGTCATTAGAGATGAGGGTGTTGTAATACTTGTGAATTCCCGAGAAGTCATTTCATTAGCTAGTTATTAAGCCTCCACTGTGTGCCAAGCCCCACTAGGTGGGGGATACACACAATAAAAGATACGGTTGCTCCCTTCAAAGAACTTAAAGTCTAGTAATTGCACCTCTTTTACGCAAAAGAGTTGCTTTTGCAAAAATCTTGACAATTCCAAATACATTCCCTTTTCTGACAGGTATCTTTTCCAAATCTCTTGAGAATAGATTCAGAAGTATATGATTATAAATCAAATTTTTGTCCTGAATACCCTGCTAATGGAGTGAAAACGGGAACCTGTATTGAAATACTTAAAACTTATGTATTTTTGGAAGCTCTCCATTGCTGTAGATCATGGGCAATGGTTTATAACACTTTATAAACCAATTGCTGTGTTCCCGTGCAAAAATCCTGACCTATTGAGAATGCCCCAGGTGAGGTAGAGACTATATGTGTTGTAAGAGTCCAGACAGCCTTGTGTGGTGAAATGGAAATGCTTCTACTTTCTTAGAGAAAAATAATTGAAATACTATAGTGGTAAATTAAAGGGAAGGAACTGGAGTGGCAAGTGAGAAATTAGCCGAATTCCATTTTCTGCGTAAGCAAGTAAGTAGCAAAGAACTTGCCATCTGAAGCTAAGTTATTACCTGAGTGTTTGCTGCCTTTACAAGCTATATCAGTTCTTCTAGTATGCTTTGTTTGGAACTGTTTGCTACATTTCTATTCTATCCTGATCACAATTAAAGTAAAATAAAGCATTTCAGTGCTTGGAGAATCCCATAAATATAACAATGAAATTTTCCCCCAAATCTATGAACACTGTATCCTTGTTCCCTGACCTGTTGGAAGGGTGAAAAGAAGCTCTGGAGTGATAATACTTAGGGATTCTAATAGCACTAAAAAGTCAAATTTGTTGTTAAGTTTGAATTTTACCATTCATGTCAACCCCAGGAAGGACAGACTTCTAAACAATCAAGTGGTCCAAAATTAGCAATGGAAGAGAGAGAAGGACACAGATAATCCCAAAACTATGTAATCAAAACTTGCAAGCAGCATTTGGGCGGGGTGGAGAAGTCAGTCGGCCATGCTGTCTTTTTCCAGACCACACAGCTGCGGTGAGAGGACAGGGGATAGGAGAGCTACTGCAAAAGGCACATTCAGTTCAAAAATAATTGCTTTCTTCCTTTAACTTGAGCTTATTTCAGAGCAGTTATTTTGTCTGTTTATGGAATAGTCATTATGTCATCCTGCAAAGGAAATAATCATTGTCCAGCTCAGAGGTGAATTATGGAGTATCAGGGAAGTGGAAGTGAAAATTTTTAGATATTCTACTTTCAAGAAGTAAATAACAGGCCAAGTGTGGTGATGCATACCTGTAATCCAGGCACTTTGGGAGATCAAGGCAGGAGGATCACTTGAGGCTAAGAGTTCAAGACCAGTCTGAGAAGCGTAGTGAGAACTCATCTCTAGAAAAAAAAAAAAAAAAACTTAAAAAAAATTTAGCTGAGTGTGGTGGCACATATCTAGTCCCAGCTACTCAAACTCCATGAGTTTGAGGCTGCAGTCAACTATAATCATGCCACTATATTTTGGCTTAGGCAACAGAGCAAGACTCAGTTTCAAAAAAAAAAAAAAAATTAGGTAAATAAAAGTACTAATTCACCCAAAGAAAGCTATCCATCACGCTATTTTCCCAGTTAGTAATAGATTACTTCAGCCATCGATGTTCTCTTGTCCAGATTGCTCATGAGCAGGAGCACATTTGCAGCTGCAGATCTGTGCTTAGAGGTTTATTCTATTAACTTGAAACTGTGATATTCTCAGCAGGAAGCCAGCTAACTTGGGATTGAACTAATGTCCACAGGGGTAACACCATTTTGTAGCAAAGATAGCATCATTCCTCTGCAAGTTGTCATTATATTGTTTCTGTCTGCTTTGGATACAAATTCATCACAAAAAAAAAAAAAAGTAGTGATAGTCTAAGTGCATGCACTGGCTTTTGGAACAGTCCATGAAGCAAGTATAAATTTGTGGAGAAAAGATGAGTTCATGAATATGCAAAGCACTTACCATAGAAAGAATAAGGTTTGAAGGTCATTCATAAAACAAGCAATGGTGAAGTTACCTACCGTATAGGCTTACTGAAGGGACCAAATGAAATAATGCAGGCATGTCAGTCAGGAAGACAGTGCAGGAAACAGAAATCACTCTAGGTATTTCAAGCAGAAAGGGATTGCATATAAGGAATTATATGCTTCCAAAATCACTGGGAAGGCTAAGGCAGTAGGTGCTGGGAACTGTGGCGTCCAAGGATACACTCCACTGTAGCAGCAGACCAGAGGTCAGAAATGACTCTTGCTGGGCACCAGCCCTCACCAGTCATCTCTAAACACTAACAAAATGGTGACCAAGATACTGAAATGCTGAGTACAGCTGCCTCACTGCTGATCATTCTGAACACTCACATTAATCAAAGATTACATATACCCAGATGGATACGATTAGCATAGATCTGCTGGGAATCATCATAGCCAGACATAGGCAAGACAGGATCCTTTGGTTATGTGTTCTGTTAACTTACTTCCTCCAGACAGCTTTTTGTTCCTGTCTCTAACATTTTGTATGTCCTTGAGGTTTGATGTTATGCCTTGAAGTTTTGAAATAATTCATTTAAAAATGGGTCCTTGAGCTCCCAACCTGTTGGTAGACAGAAGACATACTTTGGGTTGAATGTGATCACTGTAACCTGCACTACAGTGCAGCACTCTCGGCACTAGATTTGCTGAGGCTGCAGTGCAGTGATTCTGAACCCAGTGTGTGGGA
Source organism: Theropithecus gelada (assembly GCF_003255815.1). Lineage (NCBI taxonomy): Eukaryota > Metazoa > Chordata > Mammalia > Primates > Cercopithecidae > Theropithecus > Theropithecus gelada. The sequence goes on along the minus strand of NC_037669.1, from coordinate 158,812,747 downwards.
GCCTTTGTGAACCAGTGTGCTTGCATTTAATCCACACCTCTAACCTTTCCATCTCAACCTGTCATCCTTGACAAGCAGAGCTGCAGTGAGAGAATATCCCAAGTTTGGACTTCCAAGTAAGGAGGTGGAATGAAGAGGTGTCTGCTATTGGGCTTCTGCAAAAAGCCTGAATGAGATCATTGAAAATAAATGGAATATGCATGCTTTTTCCCCTCCAGATTCCCTAGTTCTCTTATATCAAGGCAGATAACAGGGAAGCTACATACTTTATTATTTGGCTCTCTGTAGAAATACCTTCACCAACCTGGAATTTAACATTATGCTTTTGACTTTTTCTTGAAAATGACTGTATGTGAAACATTCCTATCCTTTTTTAAAAAAAAAAAAAAAGTTTACCAAAGATAACATTCATTGTGTTGTCCAGTGCCTCTTATATCAAGACCTGTGAGATAAATTCCTCTTATAATTCAATACTATGACAAAGGTTGTCTTTACTGACAAACTTGTATGCTACTCCTTGCAAATATTGAGAATTGTGTAATACATTCAGATCTCTTTTTGCATTGACTCCAAGAAAGCTCTAAAAAAATTAGTTCACTTGCAGTAGTTTCCCTAGCCTAGATTTTCTGGGATAATATTCTTCCCCCACCTGGCCTTATCATCACTTGTGCTTGTTAATGTACTTCCTTATTGAAGAGTTTTGGGGGTTGCTATTGGGTTTTTTGTTTGTTTGTTTACTAATTGTATTCTTATAAACCACCTATCTCCTTTGGGGCATAGATTAGATATCAAATTCATGAATATCACCTTTGGAATGAAAAGTCATCTATAGAATTAAAATATGTGTGTCTGAAGCTTACCGCATGACTAGTGACAGAATCTTTGGGATCAGGACTGAGATAAGAATATAGGAAGTCCTCACGTAACATTGTCCATAGGTTTTTGGCGACTGTGACTTTAAGCAAAACAACATACAGCAGGTCCTCAAAGGACACATTCAGTGTTGTTTCATCATAGTGTAGAAGAGAAAATGAAATTGGTTTTGTTGTAAGTTGTTTTGCTTAAAGTCTCAGCTTCAAAGAACCTGTGGATGACATTAAATGAAGGTTTACTGTATAGTTTTTAAATCTCCACAGGTAATTCTGATATGTTCTCCTGATTAAGTGCACTAAAGTCAGTCAGTCATGAGTGGTGTGAGCAAGAACTGGAAATTAAACAGTCAGTGGATTGCATATTGGCTGACACATGTGACATGGCTGGTCAGGCGAGTAGTGGCAGTTGTTTAAAGAACTCCCAACGTGGCCGGGCACGGTGGCTCACGCGTGTAATCCCAGAACTTTGGGAGGCCGAAGTGGGTAGATCATGAGGTCAGGAGATCAAGACCATCCTGGCTAACATGGTGAAACCCTGTCTCTACTAAAAATACAAAAAAAAAAAAAAAAGCCGGATGTGGTGGTGGGCGACTGTAGTCCCAGCTACTCGGGATGCTGAGGCAGGATAATGGCGTGAACCTAGGAGGCGGAGTTTTCAGTGAAGCCAAGATCGTACCACTGCACTCCAGCCTGGGCGACAGAGCAAGACTCCATTTAAAAAAAAAAAAAAAAAAAAAAAAGATTTCCCAAGGTAAAGAGATATAGTTGCTGTGAAGCCACCATTCCAGTGCAGTTGACTTCATTCATTTATTTATTCCAACATGTAGTGAGTGCCTACTATATACCAGGTACTCTGGCACTGAGGATACCAAAATGATATAGTCCCCTGCTTCTAAGGAGCTCACAGAGTCTAGTGGGACTGTCAGACATAGAGATAATAACTACACATTATAGCAAATACAAGAATGTAGACATGCCCAGGGCATCATGGCAGCCCAGCGGAGAGGTGTCTGCTCAAATCTTGCAAGAAAAGGTCAATTAAGGCTTCCTGGAGAAAGCAACCAGAGAGTGGATCTCAAAGGATGAATAGGAGTTTTCCTAGATGAAGGATATTCCAAGAAGAAGGGCCAGCATTATGTGGGAAACGATATACTCTGTATAGGAGAGGTCAACTATTGCACATAACAAATTACCCCAAAACTTAGTGGTTTAAAACAATAAAAAATTATTACCTCACAATCTCTGTAGACCAGAAATTCAGGAGTGGCTTGACTGGAGATTCTAATGAAATGTCTGTCATGTGTTTATGGTTATGGTCAACGGGTCAGCAGGAGCTACAGTTATCTGAAGGCTTGACTGGGGCTAGAGAATCTGCTTCTAAAATCTTCTACTCTTGTTGCAATGGACAGGATTCCTCCTCAGTTCTTTACCATGTGTGTGTCTTGATAGACCTACTTAGGTGTCCTTGTGACATGACAGCTGTCTTCTCCCAGAGTGAATGATTGAAGAGAGGGCAAGGTGGAAGCCAAACTATCTTTTATGTAATAACCTTGGAAGTCATACAGAATCCTAGAGGTTACACAGATGAGCCCTATTCAGCATGGGAGGAGACTACACAAAAGCACAAAACAGGGATCATTGAGGAGATCTCGAAGCTGGCTACCACACAAAGCCATCAAGCTTATGATCTGGCATGGCAGAAGAAGCTGGCTAGGTGCAGAGCCCTGTCCTGAAGGAGCCCAAAGACTGTCAATAAGGAGCTGAGACTTCATGTGTGGGCATCGTGAAGCCACTGCAGAGGCAGTAAGAAGAGAATTGATGATGTCAGATTTACATTTTAGAAAGGCTTCTTGGACAGTATGAAGAAAGGTCCTTGGAACAGAAGGGCCAGTTAGTTGTCACAGAAGTCCAGCAAGATCATGTGGGCCCATATCAGGACAGTTGTGGCCTAGAATAGTCATTTATTGCTCAAAATGTGGTATATGGACAAACAGCTTTGACATTACCTGGGAGTCTGTAGAAATGCAGACTCCCAGGCATCAGCTTAGACATAATAGAATCTGATTCATGTGGACCTAAAAGTTCGAGAAGTGCTATTGTAGAGGACGTTGTAGAAATAATTAGGAACACAGAGGGGAGAAGAGTGACTCTGAAGTCATGTTTATTCTACTTCAAAACTAGAATGCATATTGTAAATTTTTACTGAAATCTGCATAATAGATCCAAAGAGCTTTGGGCATTCACAGCATCAGTAATGATATGGTATGATCTAATAGCAGAAGGGCTTTCTCTGTTGTTATAAATGGCAACCACGTAAATAAATGTTGCCAGCAGAGGAAACCTACTGAATACTTCTCTGCTCTAAAGCTTTACATCATTTTCCAACCAGCTTATTTCTTTTGTCTCAGAGTCTGAAGAGCAAGATAGCTGAATTTTCACAAAAGGAGCCATGAGGAATGGAATAATGTGATAAACAGAGATTTGGAAAGCTACAAGATAATGCACATTCTGGAAAATGTCCTGATTTCCAGATGACCTTTCCAAGCATTGTCTTTTCTGGGATTAGATGTGGGAGCCAATTAACTACTGGGCCTCACACGGTAAATGTCTGCCAGGAAATTCATTACTTGCATATGGTCAACAGGAACCACTATCCAGTAGTTTTTTTTAACTTGTTAAGCAAAAGTGCATCTCGTGACGTTCTCCTGGTCTGCCGGCTGGCAAGTGCCATCTGCCAACATTGGCCATGTGTCAATCTTTGTTTTTCCCCCTCCATTCTTCCACCTACCTCTTTACAATTAAGAAAATTATGTAAATCAATTAGTGCTGGATCTCAGAACTCAGACGAATATGCTCCTAGTTCTGCAAAGAGAAATAGAGAAAGAAGGGGAGGGAGGGAAGCAGGAAGAAGCAGATCTACCTTTTAAAAACTGATAAATGAGCACTGAAACAATGAAAATACTTTATTGATGGAGGCGGGAGAGTTTCCTCTTGCAGCATGTTCAAATACTTTGGTGGCTAATGATTTCAGACCTCCCAGAGCCTTAGTCCCATTCTTCTCCAGGCATGAACTGTTGTTCCTACTACTAATCAGGAGGTACTTTACGTAAACTCATCAAAGAGCACTGGGGTCACTGGCTCCAGGAGCTGCTAGAGATTAAATGGCTTCATTGGCATGTGTCCAGATAGAGGAAAAGTGAAAGGGAAACTGGCACCTTTTCCTTGGCCCTTCTGCCTGACTCCCTCCTGTGTTCCAGCCCCTCATAGTTTAGTTTTTTCCAATGAGTTATTGCTCACTCATTGAGTCAGTTTTTAATTGGACTCTCACCTGATATGAAGTTATTGCTCTTTAGAGTGGTTAGACACATTTCTGACTAGTAAATCTGAGATTACCAGTAATTATAGAGCCTTAGGGAGAAGAGCTCAAAGCTGCTTGTCACCTATAAACACCTCCTCCTCTGGGGTTCCCAAGGAGTGGGTAGGGAAGTTTTCAATAGTACCACCCCCTCCTGAACTTCAAGGACTTTCATGTCAATACTCCCACACCAAACCTTGAGTGAGCGTTAAAAATAAGATCTACTTCCTCCTCCTGGAGTGAGCTAGTGTTGGGGTAAGGAATGCTAATTAAGAATATTGGGTGCTGACGAGTTGATGGGTGCAGCACGCCAACATGGCACAAGTATACATATGTAACAAACCTGCATGTTATGCACATGTACCCTAGAACTTAAAGCATAATAATAAAAAAAAGAAAAGAAAAAAGAAAGCAGAAGCTTACAAATAAAAAAAAAAAGAATATTCCCAAACCTTATGAAAAATAGGAAAAAGAGGTTTATATGTTTCCTATTTTTGGTTATCTCAGCTTAATAGGCATCATATCCCCATTTCTCAGAGGTTTACCTTTGAAAGCATTCCTGAGACTCCAGAAAATAAGATATTACAGATTTTGCAATTCTCTCCTCCCCCAGTCAAGGTCCTCCTTTCCTTACTGTGCTCTATTTCATCCCATAATACTGGTCACCTTCTAAACTACAGTATAGGTTATTATTATCTTTACCCTCTGCCTCCCTCCACTAGAATGCACACTGAGGACAAGTATTTTAGTCTTTTGTGTTTGCTGCTGTATCCCCAGCACCTAGAAAGTACCTGGCACATAGTAGGCACTCAGTAAATATTATTGGAATAAATTTAAGATTCTAAAGGACCTTGAAACCTGTTTAGTATCTTTGTTTGGAGATAAACCAATTAAAACCCTAAGAGTTCATGACTTTCCCAAGGTCACATAGCTAGTCTGCAGAGGCAAGTCCAGAAGGTGAATCCAGATCTCTCTCCTAACCCTGTGTCCTTCCTACCACCTGCCGCTGCTTTTGGCTACTGGATGGAGCTGCGAAGAAAACTGGAGGCTACTGGTCCTAATCCAGAGAAGGGATTTTCTGAGTGCTGCCCAGAAGGAGGCAGGTATCATGAGCATCTTCTGCCCTCGAGAGGATCTTGGCAGTCAAATATGGCTGCAGCCTGGTTCCATTCCTTGGTCATAATCGCCAACTTCTGCTGCCAGGATTTTCTCCCTGTTTTTTTTTAATAAGGCTGCCTGTTTGAAGAAGGTACACACACACACACTCACACACACACACACACACACCCCTACCCCTCCAGGCTCACCAAAGCAACATACAGCTCTGTCAGGAAAGATCATAATCTCACCTATCACGCTGTCTGGTGCAGCTTGGGCAGAGGGATTGCTGATGAAATTATTGAAGTTCCAAAGCCCCCAGGCCATCCTCTTGACACAACCACTATTTTGGCACTATCTTCTGTTATTCTTTGGTTTTTGCTACTCCTAGTTACCTCAAATGAACACGCTATCCCGCTTTGGATCCACAAACTCTACCCCAATATCTGGCCAATCTTGCCATGCCCTTCCCCCTACACCCTGCCCTCCTCACTATCCCCAAGGGGCCAAAATGGATAATTGTAGAGACCGGGCAAGACTCAGCTCACTGGTTGAGAGAGGAGGTCAAGAGTTCTGCTCTAGAAGGGAAAAAATCAGGAAACAGGAGGAGGACCAGAGAATAGGCAGTGCTTGACAACCCTGTGGAGGCAAATTGTCTGCAGAGTTGAAAAAACCACTTCACATTTGTCATTAGAAAAATATTAATTTTTTTACCTTTTCAATACTGTGTTCAAAATCTCTCTCACAAGACCCACAGACTTTCCTACTACAGGGCTGTCATTTTTGAATAGGAAAATTTGAATTCAGTATTTCAAAAGTGATTTCTTGGAAGTAATTTCTTATGTGGTATCAAGTCTCTGGAGAAAAATGCAGAAAGTCTTTCTGCCCATTAGATGCTGTTCACAAGAGAGAGAAACAGCAGGAATTAACAGTATGGTGGCTTCACAGGATTGCCCAGATAGTGTGTGAGTTCAGGAAATGTCTCGTTTGCAGGGAGAGAATGATTAACACACCAGACGCTGCTCTGACTCTCCTGTAGGAGTCAGAGGAGACAAAGCTTGAAGGCTACATTTACAAACTATCCTGAGCCAGCCCCACCTAGAAGCACACGAAGCTTGTTTTAATCATCTCATTTCTCTCTAGCCCATGGGCCAGCCTTATTCCTGCTTTCTTGTATTCATTTGGATCCCCACTATGTATCAGCCTCTGTGCTGGTCTTGTACCAACAAGGCAAAGAGGAATCCTACATGATCTCTGTCTTCAAAGACCTCATGTACTTGATACAGAGGTAAATAGATTAGCAAATAACAGCTATTGGCAAAATTAATGAATCAATAAAAATGCATTTAAATGATGTTTTGAGTGCCTAACTCTGCTGTAGGAGCTAAAGAAGGCCTCTTAGAGGAGTTAACAGCTGAGCTTTCTGCCTCACAGTTTCCTTAAGGCTGTGCAGATTCTTGGATTCTCATCAATAAGGCCAAATAGGATATTCCCTCCCATAGGACTTTTTCTCTTAGGCATCTCATTTGTGTAGTCTAACACTTAGGGTATTGGGGCGGAGGGGCATGTGGAGAATCTTGCCTCTGACTCAGCCTTATGAGAACACCGTACGTGTACGTGTGTGTGTGTTTCCTAAAGGAGGACTTATTTTAATATCTGAGAGTAGACTTGTAGGAACTTCTTGATGTACAGAAATCTCATAGACCCTGCAGTGATTACTGCAAAGAATCATCCCATTTTAGAGCTGACATTGACCTTCTAAATCAACTCACCCATTTTACAGTTGATGGAGGTTAAAGCCAGGGATGCTAAAGTACTACCCAAAGTCACGCAGCTAACCACAGGCAGAGCCAAGTCTAGGACCAGGGCCTCAGTTCTTTGCAATTTTTATGCTACCTTGCAGGTCCCTCCAAGGGGCACACATCTGTCAGCATAGTGGGATGATGAGGAACAAGCATTACACTAGGGGTAGGGGCTGGGAGTGATGTATGAGATACTACTGAATCATAGAACTGGAAGGGCCCCTAGAGGTCATCTCACTCACCTCCTGCATTTTTCTGATGAAGAAAGAGAAGATGGGGAAGGTGAACCTGATCTTCTCATCCAGGGGAGGAATTGCCCTCTAAAAGGTGTATGGAAATGTATGGGACCATTTTTGGCTGTCACAATGACTAGGAAATGATATTGGCATTCAATGGGGAGATGCCAGGGATGCTAAGCATATATTGAGTGTAACAGTCCTACCAATGACAAATCACCGAGCCCCAGATGTCAACAGCATCCCCATTGATAACCGTGAAAAGAGCCCCCATTACAGACAAAGAAGGGACCAGGCTCTGAGGTGGTTTACCTAGTAGTTTGTTATTGTGTGTACATTTAGGGGTGAGTCACAAACCCCTCTGAGAATCAAATAAAAACTTCTCTTCATAGAAATCTACACACGCACAAGAACTTTGCCCTTAATTTTAGTGGGTCAATGAGCCCCTTTAACCAGTCAATGAACCACAGGTAAATAACCCTAGTCTAAAAAGAGACTTAAAGGTGGAGAAAATTAGATAGGTATGTGTTTTCTTATGGATAAAAATTGTCTTATGATGTGTCCAATGGAATGAAGAGTAAATGTGAGGTTTTTCCCTACCACGTGAACACAGTGCTATCCAGACTCTTAGTCTCTTTCTTTTATTCATTCAACAGAAGCCTTGGATTTTTATCCATCACTTAAGAAGTATAGCTATTATTTCCTATTGACAGTCAAACTAAATACCACGTCTACCTCCTGCACCTTCCTTCCCTTTCTCTCCCCACAGTAAGTACTCAGCAGGACTGAGGTAGGAAGTAGGAGTGGGTACTGACTTCAAAGGGTCCCTCTCCCTGAGCTTTGGAGAGTCCCTTCTTCAGGAGTGTGAGTCCTGGGTGAGTGGTGGAAGAACTGCAGGCTTTAAATGCTAGTCAAGGTGTAAATCAGATACTGTGTTTTAAAATGTGCTGAGTAATTTCTGACTCATTAAATTGGTTAAATTACAAAATGCTTCATTTCAAGATGCTCTATTTTGTCCATTTGCAACAAGTCATGGCAAATGGGAGAAACAGATTAGCCAATCATGCCTCCATGGTGTTGTTGAAGAGAATAGAGGAGAGGAGAGATGGACGACTCACTACCACTCTGTGAGAGAAGACTTAGGGTCAGGCATAACAGTCAGACCAAGCAGTCTTATAGGATAGCTATTCTTCCAGGGTTTTACATCTCATTTACTCCTGACAGCAATCCTTGGGGGCTTATTTTCTTGTCTGTTTTACTAATGAAGAAACTGTGGCTGAGAGAGGTTAAGTAACTTTTTCAATTGAGTCACAATTCACACCCAGTCCTATGTGACTCCTAGACCAAGTTCTTTTCACCCCAATGCTTCCCAGCGAGTTTGTATGAATGAACACAGGTAATGATGCTTTCAAACAGCTAAAATTATCTGCACAGCAGGTGCCCCCATGCCTTCCCATCTACAAGACCCATCCCAGATTGTTCTTGGTTATTCCAGTATGCTGAGGACAAGCCTTCTGACTTTGATTTCATTTTGTTTTGTTTTTCTTAAACTGTGCTTCCGTCAAGGCTGTAGAGAATCCTGTTAGGACAGTATGTCGTGATTTAAACTGTGGCTGATGGGTGACTCCCTTCTTTCCTGCTCTTGCCTCAAACCTTTCCTTTCTCTTCTGATGGGAGAGACCAAGTGTACTTCTGCATGCACAGTGCCTGGAGATCTTCCCAAGCCTGACTGGGAGGCGTCAAAAGGGAATCTGTACCTAACTTTCACAGAATGGTTTCCACTTAGCTGGGGGCTTTGTTTTGTCCCCCAAAGTAGCTGGTGACTTTGTTTTGTCCCCCAGAGTGTTTCGTTCTTTTCCCCTCATAGATTTGTTTCTCTGTGAATTTATCTAAAGACAGTGGTGTGCTGTTGGGCAAGAAGTCGTTTTCACTGCCTCCTGTAGGAGAGCTATAGTTACTGCTGAACAAATAACAACCTGCCCACTGCAATAATAACCACCATTCCCCTGAGTGGCAAGTATCTAATTAAGTGAATGCCTTGGGTCAAGGGGCCATATTTCTGCAGGCAATGGACCTTTGTACCATTTGCCAGTCGGGGGTTAGACACATTCCCTATCCTCGCTGCTGGGTGTTTCCACACCTGAGCCATTGCCAGCAGAGCTGATGAAGGAGCTTACCTCAGAGTCTCTAAGTAGAGTCCACTGCTCTAGATGTGCTAAGAAATATCTCAAAACCGTTGGTTCCAAGTTGGTGCTTGATTTTCCTATTTCCATCAGCAAAAACCATAAATACTCAATTAAACTCTGAAAGTGGTCTTAGAATTCCAACATCAGGTATAGAGGCCTTAATTCTTTTAATGGGGGAGGGGAAAAGCACTAGGTCAGGAGTCAGAAGACCAAAGGTTTAGCTCCGACTCTACAACTAACTGCCCATATGACCCCAGTAACTTTCTTATCTAGTTTCCCCAACTGGAAATGGGAGTTTGTTCCTTAGATATTCTTTAAAAGTAGTACTGTACTGTCCACTCGAAATATAATAGGAACCACATATGTAATTCTTAATTTTCTGAATTTTAGCAAAATTAAAAATAAAAAGCAAGTAAAATTAATTTTAATAATATATTTTATTTAACCAGTATATGCAAAATATTATTTTAACATGTAATTGGATTTTTCACATACTTTTTCCATATTAAGTTTTTGAAATCCAATGTGTATTTTACACTTTACATTGCATTTAAGTTCAGACTAGACACGTTTCAAAGGTTCAATCTGGCCACATGTGGCTGATGGCTACTGTATTGGATAATGCAGCCCTAACTCTTTTCTGGCTATTAATTTTTTTTTCAGTCTGTCACAATCCTTTACTTGAAACTCTTGAGGTTAGATGGATAATTTAGAATTTTTTATGTTTTAAAATGAAATACAGTATTTATTATTTATTAATACCCCAGGGGGATCTGGAGCAGCACTCCATGATCAAACAAATAAATATTTCTGTAGCAAAAAGTATGACAGTACACACTGAGATAAAGAAAGAAAATAATAGCATTGTATAGATTGGGCATTGCTGCCAAGTGAGTTACAAGAAGAAAACTTTCATTTTTCAGAGGACTTGCCTTTTGAAATTGCAGATAAAGGATTGTGAGTCTGTATCACAAAAACTGTTCAGTATTAGGTTCAGTATTTGCTTAGTTGTTTTATTTGTCAAAAATTGGCCCCAGCATTACTGTGGCAGTACAGTTGTCCTTTGACTAGCCATGGACATGGCATTCTGGTTGAATCGTCTCCCTTGGTTTGACTCTTAGTTGTGGTAACTGTCTCCAGCAAGCTGAAAGGGTGACCCATGGAGACTTAGGATTGCTGGATTAAATATAGGATGCCCAGGTAAATTTGAAGTTAAGATAAATAGCAAACACATTTTAAGTGTAAACATGTCCCATACAATATTTGAATTTCATATAAAATTCAAATTTTACTGGGTGTCCTGCATTTTATGTTTTAACTCTGGCACCTCTACCATGTTAAAAGCTGTTTCAGCAAGTAACCACTGCTGCTTCTGAGGTCAGCCAAGGGAGTGTAAGGGAAGACTTTCTCATCTTGTGTCATGTTTGCTCAGACAGACCATATAAAGCAACCTGGATGGTTAAGGAGAATGGAAATCTGGTTGTTTTGATTCTAGAATCCAAAAAATTAGGAATGACAAAGAATTCAGTTACAGGTATGGCATTTGCGATCCTGACGTGGGCCTTGATCACGGCAGAAGGCTAGTCTAACAGGTGTTCTTAATAGACTGTCTTAAACTCCTTAAGAATCTTGTCAGGTCATAGCCACACACCAATCATGTAGCCCCTAATTTGGGGGTTTCTTAATCTCTATCAAGGATTCCAGAAAGAAAACCGAAGAGAGTGAACTAGGAACTATCTCTGTTTTTAAAATATGGGGTGGGAAGTGGTGGGCGTTTGTTGAGAGCATAACTCTCTCTTTAAATGCCTCAAAAATTAAGAGGTGCCAAGAGGAAGTGCTGCTTTAAGAACCATCTGGCTCACCCAGGTGCAGGGCTGGGGAGGCTCAGAGCCTGCATCAAAAGTGGCTTCAGCTTCTGTAAACAGCGTCATTCCCAGCATTCCCTGCCAAGATGGGGCTTTATGTATCCCAGAGAGAGTCAGCAGAAGCAGGTGGCAAATTTGACAGACTACGGAGAGGATGACATGATATCTGTTCATTCAGTGGGGTCCACTCAGGGTCCCTCAAACTTTAGTGCCACCCTTTCTAATGACTTGTGAGGTGCTGGATCAAGAGCAGTGACCTGACTGAAACTGTTTCAGATCAAAGGAGACTAAAAGGACATGACAAGCAAATGCAGTATGTGATCTTAGATTGAACTCTGGACCAGGAAAAAAAAAATGTTCCTGTAAAGGACATTATTGAGACAATTGGTGAAATTTGAATATAGGTCATTTATTAGACAGTAATTTTGTAATTGTTAAAATTTCTGATCATAATTGTACCCTGATTATGTAAGAGAATGCCTTTGTTCCTAGTTTTTAAGGGTTAAAGGTTTGTTTATGGTTTCAAATGATTCAGAAAAAAATAATACAGTCATGCATATCCACTTTAAAATGTGGCAAAAAGTTACCTATTCGTAAATCTCTGTAAAGAGTACGAAAGTTTATTATACTATTCTTGTAACTTTTCTGTGAACTGTTTAAATAAAAAATAAAAGAATAGCAGCATGACACCATCCAAAGATAGATGTTCCGAAGGGATAGTCATGGGAGAGGTGAGGATCCCTGACTCCCTGAATTAGGAGCTGCCCAAGTTAGATTCACTGCGTTTCAGTTTCAGGATTTGGTGTATTGGTAAGAGCCCATGCACCAGACTCAGTCAGCCCTGGCGTTCAGCCAGGCACTGCATTGTTCTATTTAACCTTGCTGAGCCTTAGTTTCCTAATCTGTAAAATGGGGCACTGTATCTTATCTCACAGCCTTCCTGCTAAGATTGGAGGTGATGTTTGCAAGGCACCTTGCTGAGTGGTGTGTAATAGATACTTCCCGAAAATTAAATATGTCTTTGTTTCCATGGAAAGACCATGACTTGATGGCTCCAGAGTCTTGTATTTTCATCAAGTGCAAGGAGCAGCAATCTGTCACCAAATCTGTGGACCAGAGACTCAGGCTCTGCCCCATTTGAAGCCTTCTCATTGCAAACCCCAGTGGAAAGCCCATTCAGCTGGCAACTTCGAGCAGTATTTCCAAGCATGATTCGTTTCCTAGTGGCATAATCACTTTGAACAAAACCACAGCAAGCCTTTTCAAGAATGCTTTTGAAAATCTTTTCTTCCACAGCTGCCACACAGCATGAGAAGCAAGGTCAGGTTATTGGCTCAAAAGGTTTGAAAAGGATGGAATTAACTCTGGACTTTAACCTTCAGATAAATGACCTCACAAGACATGGGAAGTAAAAGGAAAAGGAAAAAAATGTCTGGGGCTGTGAGTGAATAGCAATGATGCTGAACTAGAAATCAAAAGACTTGAATTAGAATGCTGGTTCTGCCACTTAGTAGCTGGTGATTTTGAAGCAGGCCATTCCGAGCCTGTTGCTTTATTTGTAAAATGGGGACACTAGTGCTCCATATAGTTGGTGGATTAAACAAGCGAGATAAAGTACAGTGCTGCACCGCTTCACAACAGGGATATGTTCTGAGAAATGTGTGTAGGTGATTTCATCATGCTAACACCATTATGTGAACATCGTAGAGTGTACTTACACAGACCTAAATGGTACAGTCTACTACACACCTAGGCTCTATGGGATAGCCTATTGCTCCTAGGTTACAAATCTGTGCAGCGTGTTACTGTACTAAATAATGTCGGCAGTTATAACACAATGGTAAATATTTGTATGTCTAAACACATCTAAATATAGAAAAGGTACAATGAAAATCCAGTATTATAATCTTATGTTACCACCATTATATATCAGTCAGTCCTTTATTGACCAAAATGTCCTTATGTGGTACGTGACTATACGTGGAAGCTCTTGGTGAACTGTAAGGGGCTATGTAATGTATAGCCTAGCTACCCAAGTATAGTTCAGCATTGACATCACCAGGATAAAATGAATAATGCGGACTCTCAGGCCCCACCCAGACCTACTGAATTAGAATATACATTTTAACAACATATAAATTGTCCAGAGCATTCATGAGAAGTTTGAGGACATACATGAAAGTTTGAGGAGCTCTGAGGTAAAACGCCACCCTTGGGTTGATTCTTGAGGTGGTGCCTTTAAAGAGGCCTAAGGGGGTTTACTTAAAACCAGAGCTTTCGAGGCCTAGTGTTTTGCCTATTCAGACTATCGAGTGTATCTTGTGAGGGTTGGGCAAACCAGCCTAGTCTCTAGTGGATGTTAAAACACCCTGTGTCAAAGTGAGCACTTGCACTTCAACACAACTTCTGCTTCAGCACAGGTCTACACACATGGACGAAATCCTCTGTGCCTCCTCCACCATCATCACTGTGGTGTACTACAATCAGCTATGAGTTTTGGAACACCTGTTACTCCCAAGTCCTGCTTTCTATCTGGGTCTGGAGACCACCATGTCTATCATGAGACCATCCTAGTTTTGATAATCAGAAAGGAATGTAAAGATATAACCAAGGTCATTTGCAAGTAAGAATTAGGACAGCCTGTCCAGTCTCCCTTTGCTGCCAGAAGTGGCAGGTAGTAATGACCCCAAATGACCCTGCTCACCCTTGGGTAGATTAAAGGAAAATATTCTGGGGCATCTCGTAACTCCACAATTTCTTGAATTTGCTCTACTTTGGGTCAACCCTTGGTTGGCTAAGGCACACCCCTCAAAGGCAGGAATTGAGGGGACTTTATCATCATTCCCAGCAGCCATGTACCACACTCAGTGCCTGGACATGGTAAATGGCTGCCTAATGAATGAATCTGTTGAAGACTCCAGCGCAGCACTTTATAGATATTAGGTGCTCAGTTAAGTGCCTATTGTTTGATTAACTAGGTCAGGGTAACTTTCCTGTTAGGCACTTACAGGCACGGAGCCCAGAATAGAATCTATGAGCTTGTCAGGGCCTATGAAAATGTTTCAGACCTGAACATTAACAACAAAATGACTCCAGGAACCAAATAGGAAACTGCAAAGTAGATAATAAAATGTGTAATTAGCTGGATGTAAAATATAATATTATGCCAACTAGTCAAGTGCAACTTGCCCCTTAAGAGTTCTGTGTAGATTATATTACATTTTGAGATGTGGGCACATTTTAATCTGTTAAATGTGGCATGAAGGAAGCCCCAAAAGTTAGTGTCTAGAGCTTAAGAAGGATTTTAAAGATCCCCAGTCAGAGGAGTCAGGTGGGGTGGTGTTTCTTCTCCCCTGCTAAGGAGTCTGAAGCAGGGCAGACGAGATGCTGCCTGTCTGAGATAGATCCCAAGACACAGGGAAAGAAACAGTGCAGCAAAAATCAGGAAAGTCAAGATGTAGGAAAAATTACAGGGTTTCACCCTGTCCCAGATGATTTTTCCCAATACATATTTTGTACAGTTTTGTGTAAAGAGAAAATTTTCTGCTTCTTGTCTTACTACCCTAGCATTGATTAATGGCATGCCCTATATCCTGTGCATTTCTATTTATTTCCTTAATCACAGGCTTTAGATGTTGGGGTGGGCTGAGTGTAGGGGGAAAGTGAAAATCAAATGTTCATCAGTTTTTTCCCATTTTCCCTTTCCTTTCAAGAAAATTTTTGCTCTAAATTTTCATTACTCATGTAGATAATATACACAACTAAGCGGGAAACATAATCCATTTGCTCTGTGAGACCCGATTTAATTAACATTCCTGCAGACACAAAGGGATCTATATCAGTTAGCTTTTCCTACGTAACAATGCCCCGCCAAAACTTAGTGGCTTAAAACAGCCATCATTTATTTGGCTTACAATTCTACAAGCCAGCAACCTGGGCTGGATTCAGCAAGGTAGTCCTTCTGGTTTTGGCTAGGTTCACTCATGCCTCTGTGTTCAGCTGCCAAGTGAATTGCAGGGATGGCTGGTCTCAGATGACCTCATTTGAGACTACTTAGCTTTATCCACATGGTTTCACATGCTCCAGCAGGCTAGCTCAAGCTTATTCACATGGAGGCTGAGCAGGTGTCCCAGAGAACAAAGACTGGAAGTATATGAGACTTCTTGAAGTCCAACCTTAAAACTTTCACACTGTCACTTCTACCATATTCTGTTGACCAAAGCAAGTCACAAGGCAAGCCTATATTCAAGGAATGGGAAAATAAACTACACCTCTTGAAGGGAAAGAATTTCAGAGTCACATTGTAAGGGGCATAAATACCATGAAGGGAAGAACTGCAGTCCTTTTTGCAGTCTACCAGAGTCAAACACAACGAAAGAAATACAGTCTTGAATGAAATGATTAAACAATGTTTAAACTGCAGGGCAAAAAGAGAGGATGGGAATCAGGATTCACATGTTTAAATGTAGTCAGATCCAAGTGGGAAAATGAGAGCCAGGGCCTGGTCATTCTATTGGAATTTACAACTTTGGTTTTGATGGGAAAATAAATAACCACTTTAGAAAAAATAAGGTATGCACACACAGGTGTGTGTATGTGGTTTTGCCAGAGAGCTATGCTCCAAGAGTATGCGAAGTTATAACGTCAGATAAAAATTAACCTTTGTGGTAGACGCCACACACAGCTAAGTACAATTATAGCTGTTCAGCATCTTTTTCGTTGCATTGTAACCAAGGACAGAGAAGTTTAGTTTAAACAGAAAATGTTATGTCACGTGGCTAAGAAAGTGATGCACAGAGGGGGCACTTTGAGGCAGAAGTACAACAGCAGCTGGCACACTGGGTGGTGATGGTGAGGCATGCTACGGTGAGCAGCGGAGGGCTGGTTCAGAGTAGCATTTCTCCTGGTCTTGGCTCTGCTGCTAAGCAGCTCTGTGACATTGCCCAAGTGACTTTCCCTCTCTAGGCTTTGGTTACCTTCTCTACTACACAGGAGGGTGGGTTTGATCATCCCTATGACTCCTTCTACTTAAGACTAAATTGACTGAATATCCCAGCACATAATGGCTTATCCCAAAAGACAGACAAGGACGAAAGAGTATTTTTAGAAAACTTTTGATTTTGGACTCCAGCTGAGTTTTCTTGGCCACAGGCCTTTCTGCCAAACCTACTTTTGCTGCTTTTCTTTGAGGTAAGAGAGTAATTAAGCAAATAAGAATCAAAAGGGACTCTAAAAGGGATTTACAAGACTCTCCTTCCCAGGTTTTCCTAGTTGTATTTAAAGCTACATGGGGCTCCCTGCTGGATTCCAGAGATACAGGATCACAGTCTCATTTACATTCTTCTCCCGCCACAACATATCCATGTTTCTTTACACAGTCATCTTGTTTCTTACATCCTTGTGTAAACTCTTCATCTATGATGAGCTTAGAATACTTTCTTCAGCTTGTCATTTTAATTCATGGATGTTTAATTCAAGTTTTCAGATGGTACCCAAGAAGAATCCCCTGTACCTGGCACCAAGTGAAAACATGCCGTTGTTTTGCTATTGTGCTTCTCCATTTGCCCATCATAATTTTATTTCTCCTCCTCTGCTTTTTGTAAAATTAAAAATGTATTTACTCCCTGTCTCCACGCCTCTTTATGAAAGGTGAAGTACATTGCAGCATTGTTTGTAATAATGAAAAGTGGGGCATAATGCCCCGTAAATGCTCATGGAGGAATGAATGGTTTGATTAAAAAAAAAAAAAAAAACACTATTTAAGGGACTACTAAGGAGCAGTTAAAAAGAGCAAGGTTTATTGGTATTAATATGGAACATTTTCAAAAACATATGGATAAATGAAAACCAATGCATATAATATGGTATTATTTATGTGAAGGCTTATCTTAGTATAGACATGTATGTGTATAAACAAGAAAACTCAGGAAGGTCACACAAATAGATAGCAGCAGTTTACTCTGGGCAGCGGAGTAGGTGAGGGGTAACGAGTAGTGAGAATTTTTGTCTTATCTGCATTACTTAGATTTTAAATGTTAAAAATATAATTATTTGTGCCATTTAAAAAAATTTTTTAAATAGGATTTTTGTAAAGAGTGAGGTGGCGATGGTTTATACCTATCTCTGGATTTAAGCAAATAAAAGGTAGAGAAAAAATTTCTTCCCCAGATTAATAACCCAGCATTCTGTGCATGGAGGTGTGGTAATCTTTCTGATTATCTACCAGCGTGAGGGCAAATAACACAACGAAGATTTCAGGAAATAACCATGTATTCCATCCCAGACAAGAACCATCTGAAAACCTCTGCATTTCAGGTCTTAATTACCATGTCATTTCAGTTTTATTCTCAGAGCTAATTCTGAGAAGTGACAGATTTTCTCATATGCTGTGCGATTTAATTACAATTAAGTCCTTACAATTTAATTACAGGAAAGTGCTATTTTTTCAGAATCTGAGCAACCAGAAAGTTCACACAATCAGCAGCTTTCCTCTGTAGTCTGCTTTTTGAAAGTGAGACAAATAAGAGACTGAATCAGGGAACTCTTCCAAAAAACACCTTTCAAGCTCTGTCATAGGGTCAGTCCAGACGAAGCTTAATTTCTTACACTTTCAGCAATTATAGTACTATGTGCTGATAACTGATGTTTCTAACAATGGCAGTGAGATAGCGCATGCGAACTTGGAAATTTCAAGGAAAGATAGAATTGTAGGTGGTGTCTGGTGTTGCTTTCTGTGTTTTTGAAAATTATAATTCATATGCCACGTATTTAGTGTCTCTCAGATACTCAGAAAACTCAGCAATAGCATTTCTGAACCAAGAGACGTAAGAGGCAAGACTTGAGCAGAATGTTTCCAGGTAGCAGACATGGACAAGCCACATTTTAAGCGCTCAGAGGCCACATGTGCCTAGTGGCTACCATACTGGAAAGCACAGTTCTAAAGCATTCTGACAAGAAGTCTTCCTGCAGCCACCATGTCTTTCTCATCCTTCCATTTGGGCTCCTCTATTTAGTCACCAGCTCCAAGACAGCAGGAAGAGGCAGCATATATCCCCCAGGAGCTCATGTCATGTTGCAGCCATTTCTATTGCTCAGCTCTTGACACTACCTTCATCCTCTGTCAGCGAGGTGGAATGATGCTGGATTCTGCAGGGTTAGCCCTTTCCTCCACCTTCACACCCTATGTTGAGAGTCTTATACTTCCCAGAGTCCTAAGTAATTTATGCATAGAAAGGGCCGTTTGTTCAAGGGGCCAGCAGTGGTTAGGCCCCCCACTTGGGGCCTACCTCTCTCAGGCAAACTAGCTTCTAAGCACCAACAACAGATTCTTCTTGTTCCTTCAGTCTGTCTTCAAATGGCCACCTTCACTACACAATGACATTCCTACCTTGTCCTCTTCTCATGGGATAGGAACCTGAAAGGTCACAGCCAGCACATCCCTGGAAATGCTGAATCCCAGCTCCCATGGCTGCTGCGACTAAGGACTGTTTAGTGATCAGCCAGCTGTTTTGAGTTTACCTTCTCCAAAAAATGGCTTTCTTCTCTTCTTTGCATATTATTTTTCTGAATTGCTGCCTCTATTGTTCAGACCATCCCAGATTAATGACAAAACCCTATCTTATTCAAGCCAAGAATTATCTACAACCCTCCTCAACTAGTTTTTGCAAGATCATTTCAGTTTTTCTTTTTGTGCTACATCCTAGATTAATTCGTCAGTTTCATCTTCTGTTGAATCATTACCTAAGGCTTATTCCATGTTTCAAGTTTGTTTGTTTGTTTGTTTGTTTGTTTTTTTAGTTTGATGAGTATATTTGCCAACGCTTTCTTATTTATTTGTTCTTGCCTCATTTTGGCAATCTTTGTTTTATAATTTCTTTTTTAAAGTGGAAGACATTTCTTCATTTATCTTTTGAGCATCATAAATTTGTTTTAAAATCCTTGCTGAATTGTTTTATATTTCATCTACAGTGCTGTGCAATAAAAGAAATTATATCTGCACTGTCCAATATGGTGGCTATTGAGCCCTTGAATTTCATTTGATCTTAATTGATTTTTATTTAAATGTAAATCATCCATATGGCTAGTGGCTACCATATTAGGTAACACAGATGTAGAATAAATTTTAAAAGCAATCACTGATTTTGTTAGTATTAGGTTTCCTCCTGTGTTTTAGAATTTTGATTTTCAAGCTCATTTTAAGCGGAAGATAATTTATCTTTTCTGTAGCTGGGGGAAGCAGAGTTGGGAAGGAAGTCCACCCTTCCTATTTAGTGGTTTTCAGTATTCTCCACTGGGACAGCAGTCTAGAATTATGTATTTAAATGGTGTTTTGAAGCTCTTGCCTCAGAGAGATGTTGTTAATATTGAAGCACCCACAGGCAGCTTGGTTCAGTTTCTGATCAGACCATGTCTTTCTTCTTCTTTTGTAGACCTACCACTTGCTACTGCTATAGCCCCTAGCAGTAGCAAGCAATGGCACATTTTTTCCACACTACTTTGTCAAGCAAAAGGGCCCTGTCTTAGCCCCAAACTTGAGGCCATGAGCCTAATTCCCTAGTTTTTATGAGTCATTTTAGTCCCTTTTTCCTGCAAGAGCTAGACCACCATCACTGCCTGCCTGCCTCCAGACTGGGTGCCCAGCTGCTTCAGCCCCCCACTCACTGCTTTTGCCTTTCTGTTCCATTCTGGCTCTTGGATGTGTTTATCTTGTTTTGGAGTCCAGTCATATCTTTTTAGTTTTCTATTTTTGTATTATAACTGGCATTGCTATGTGTTTGAGGTGGAGGGGGAACATCATGACATGAACTTACAAAGTTATCTTGACCCAATGGTGTCCCCTCCAATAATATTTCCAGTTATAGTGCACACATGAAGACTTCCACCACCACCTCATCATTCCCTAAGCATTTGGTCACTTGTGTGACAGAACACAATAGGTTCTCATTAAATGTGTGTTGGATGAATAAATGAAATATCAAATCTCAAGACAAACATTACCCTCAGAGTGGAACCCCGTAAATTTTCAATAAACTACTTCTATAGTATCTCAATGGGATGATGTAAAGTGATAAAACTCTCTTCTTCTGAGCCACACAAACCCCTAGAAATAGAACAAACACATAATTGGGAGGAGCAGCAAAGAATCTGTGGTCATCTCTAATTTACCACACCCAACTTTTATTTATTTATTTTTTAGAAACAGAGTCTCACTCTGCTGCCCAGCTGGTGTAAAGTAGTGTGTTCATAGCTCACTGGAACCTTGAACTCCTGGGCCCAAGGACCCTCCCACCTCAGTCTCCCAAGTAGCTAGGACTACAGGCACATGCCATCACACTCAGCTAATTAAAAAAATTTTTTGTAGAGATGGTACTCTCACTATGTTGCCTAGGCAGGCCTCAAACTCCTAGGCTCAAGCAATCTTCCCGCCTTGGCCTCCCAGATTGCTGGGATTACAGCTATGAGCAGTATGAGTGTGTACCAGGCCCACACTCAGCTTTTCAACAGTTCTGAAAAGGATTCTCAAATGTGACTTACATGTTCCTACCTCTATGAACCTTGGGCTACATAGGATAATAGCAAGGGGAACAAAACAGTAGTGAAATATCTGGGCCGTTGGTCACTAAATGGTCCTGAGCACACTCGTGTATCCATTGAACACTTACATAGATCCTATCTCTAGATCCCCACTGCCGTAGTAACCAAAAAAACTTCTCTTATCAGGAAAACAGAAAACAGACCAATGTGAGTTGGATTGGTTTGATTTTCTTAGGTAGTCTGTTTCTGCTATCTGCTTCTCTAACCCTATTTTCTTAGATTTGCCATTAGTTTATACGTACATGTGAGTATTCTCTATTTTTCCGCTTCCAACAGTTGAATCCCGTGCTCCTCTTTGCTTTAAAAACAGGCAGGGAACTTGGAAAAGTAGGAGGCTCAGGTCCCTCAAAGACCTGCCTTGGTGCTACTGGAATTGAGGCTGTGGCTGGCTGGCAAGATGATGTTTGTTATTTTTAATAACTCACCTGCTCCGGACATTTTTTATGTAGTAAGGTTTAGGGCTAATGAGCAGATCACTCATAAAGAATATGGATTAAAATTCTTCCCAAACCTTACTTGTAAAACCTTTTAAAAAATGGATCAAGGTTGAGTATATCTATGGGTGTGAGTGACCTCAGTTAATGATTCTATTAACCCAGTAAAAACTGGGTTTAAACAAAGAACCAACTGTATTAGTCAAGTATCTAATACAGTATCTCATGCATATCTACTCCCTGAACAAGCTACTGACAAATGTGATTTTATTGAATCCCGACCCTCTGTAAGTTGTCATGGAGGTTAAAGTTACTTCTAGCCAGTTCATTCTGTTTGGCAAAGAATGTTTTTCCTTGCTCCTTTGTATGGGATTGTCAGTTGTCTCTGGGAAGTGCTAGATAGAAATTACGATATAATGATGGTAGATGATAAAATGAACACTGAGAGAAGATATGTTGATAAGATTTCAAAACATCTTCTAAGATATACTTATCACCTAAAACAAATAGATATAGATGGTTTAATTTTAAAATTTGCCCTTCAACTAAATGAAACCCAAAAATTTTTAGTTAGAGCATCTTTCAGATTGGTTACCAAACACTCTCAAAATAAAAATATACAGATCAATAATTTGTTCAACTTTGTTGAACACAGATAATCACTTAGGTTCAAGAGCAAACAAATTCAGAAGCACCGAATGGAGAATTTTGCTGCTGTAGCATAAAAATCAAAGATGTACTTTATGTTCCCAACATCATCCCTCGCTCACCATGACCCTTAGGCTGGGTTCAGCATGATGGACCTGGAGATCCCAAGAGGGACAATTTCAATTGCATTTTAATCAAGCCCAAGGATAGAAGGGAGAATTATGTGAAATTGTTAATAGAAAAGAGCAATTGTTTCTTGCCCCCGTGGTCATTTATACACCTCATGCCTGAACAACTAGATAAATTAGTAGCTGCGCCTTCCTCAGAATCAAATGTGTATGCAGGACAGTTTCAGGAAAGTTCGACCTCCTGCCCTAAACTGATTTTTCCTAATACTTCTGAATTTGTGCTATAACAGATGAGCAGCATTCTGATGCAGTTAATTAAGTAAAACCTCACTGCATCCACAGCAGCAGGAGGTAAGATAGATGAATATGGCCTTAAGCTTTCCCCCCACCCAGAGAACATTTCTACCCAGAACAAAGAAATCAGACTAAACTTGATGTAGCTTGGTTGTTTATATGTATTCTTTACATCGGATGCCTTTAGAACATCATGTGTTCTCTATGGGGGGTGAATAGAAGTTCCTTGTGGAGAGAATGTTTGCTCAGATACACTAGTGGTACGTCCATTTGCAGCAGTCCTATTCCCTGTGATCATGAGTGTACCTTTATGTTGGGGAAAATCACATGAAACACTCCACCTCCCACCTGTCTGATGACGCTTCCCTGCAGAGGAGGCAGTGAGTGTTTATATACAGTACCTAACACTTTAGGATGCTCAGCACTGTGCTTAATGCTTTACATATATTAATTCATTAAGAGGTATTTTACATATAATAATTTGGAGTTCTTTTGAGATGGAATCTTGCTCTGTTATCCAGGCTGGAGTACAGTGGTGCGATCCCAGCTCTCCATCCTCCACCTCCTGGCTTTAAGCAATTTTCCTGTCTCAGCCTCCCAAGTTGCTGGGACTACAGGTGTGCGCCACCACACCTGGCTAATTTTTGTGTTTTTAGTAGAGATGGGGTTTCACTGTGTTGGCCAGGCTGGTCTGAAACTCCTGACCTCAAGTGATCTGCCTGCCTTGGCCTGTCAGAGTGCTGGGATTACAGCCATGAGGCACCATGCCAGTCCCCATATAGTAATAGTAATTTTTACATATTTTAAATATAGAAATATTCCCAGATGAGATCTGGAATTTACGTCCCAACTGTGGGGAGTGGAGCATGGAGGTATGTCTGGAACAGGGTTGGCCATGACTTAATGGTTCTTGGGGCTTGGGGATGGGATTTGGGGGTCCATCGATTTATCCTGCACACTTTTATGTACGTTTGAAATTTCTCCATAATAAAAAGAATAACCACAACATTGAGGTAGATATTATTCTTTTCTCTTTCTTATAGATGGGAAAATTTGCCCAAGTTCACACAATTTCAAAGAATCTGCATTCAGCCACTATACTCAAGGTTGTGAAACTGCACCAAGGTGCCCCAGGGTACTACAGTGAACTGACTGTGGATGGAAGCACAGCAGTACTCAACATCAGTCAGATACCACGTGAATTACCATACTAGCTCAAGGTCGCAGTTTCCACATTAGAACTCACTACCTTCCTTTTGATGACGTCATTTCTTTGGGAAGCTGGGTTTTCAGCACTTGTCATTGAGAGCAAGCACCATGTGAAAATCAGTGTGGAACAGGAACTGTGGGTAATAGTGTACAATCTGACTGTGAGGTTTGAAAAGTCGTGTAGTGCCCATTAGGCATCCCATTAGGAAGTAAGCGCAGATTTAAGAATGAAATAATTTTTCTGTCAGTTTATGTGTAATTTTTTTCAAATGGCTACTAAGTTGTTAGGATATAAATTTTTAAGTTTTTTGGACCTAACCAAAGGCTACGTGAATCAAAAACATTTGGGAATCCCTGCATTATATTATACTGCCTAAGATGTGGAAGCTAAAACATGGACCATCCAAATATTTGTTCCCTAAGCTGGTTCAGCCCCCTCATTAGAAGCAATGTGTGTTTATTCACTTATCCATTCAACCAATACATGTTGAACTCTTACTATGTTCCAAGCACTGTGCAGATGGGGGCATATAGCAGTGAAAAAGACAGAGTCCCTGCCCTGATGAGCCTGCTGGAAGGAAAGACAAACAATAAACAGGATTAACAGTAAGCATGCATTCTATTAGATTGTGGTAAGCGCTAAGAAGGGGGAGATAGAGCAGGCCAGGGAATAGGAAATGTGGAGGGCAGAGAGGAGGTGAAATTCTAGACAAGGTGACCAGGGAAAGCATCCCTAAGCTGACAATTTGGTAAAGACCTGAAAGAGGTAAGATAACTATCAGCCACTTAGTTATCACTCTCTTTTTTGTTTTCTAACCCTTTTCTGTGAGACTTAGTTCTCTCTTCATGCAAAAAAAAAAACCAATTCAGCCAAGTGCAGTGGCTCACGCCAGTAATCCCAGCACTTTGGGAGCCCAAGCTGAGTGGATCACCTCAGGTCAGGAGTTTGAGAGCAGCCTGGCCAACAAGGCAAAACCCCAGCTCTACTAAAAATACAAAACTTAGCCAGGCATGGTGGTGCACTCCTGTAATTCCAGCTACTCGGAAGGCTGAGGCAGGAAAATCACTTGAACCCAGAAGGCGGAGGTTGCAGTGAGCCAAGTTAGTGCCACTACACTCCAGCCTGGGCAACAGAGTGAAACTGCATCTCAAAAAAAAAAAAAAAAAAAAAAATGACCGATTCAGAAACAGAACTCTGAGGTTAAATTATACAACAAATAGGAAACTGACAAGAACTAGCCTGCATCAGATACAGTGGTTAATGAAAAAGCAAAAGCAAAAGAAAATGGCATGTAACTTTTTTTCTTCTCTGTGGATTACCTTCACTTTTTCCAGTGGAACCTGAACTTGGAGCATGAGGAAACAAAGGTAGTAAAAATCACACCAGCTCAGCCCTATACCTCATTTGCAATGAGAAATGAAGAAGGGCCCAGAGATTTTATGCAAATAAGTCATGTTATGATTTCAGATGGTAAATGACACTAACTATAATGCTTAGACATTTTAAATGGGATCAACACTGTATTAACACCAGCTGCTCATATAATAACTTATTATTTTGCTTTTGTATGGAGATATTTTATGAAGATGGGAGCAAAGGGTCATAAGGAGAATTTTTTAATCAAACCATGTATAACACACAGAGTTCAATCCCAAAAATAATGTTCTAATAGCAATTAGAACCATCAGTCAAAACAAGCAGTGGGTTGTTTTCTTTCTGTCACCCTGTAAAGCCCATATAAATGGAAATACCAGAAGAAAAAACAAGTTGAAATTACCACCATGGAGTTTTTTGTTTCTGTTGTTGTTGTTTGTTTGTTTGTCTGTTTTTGAGACAGGGTCTCATTCTGTTGCCCAGGCTGGAGTGCAGTGGCACCATCACAGCTTACTGCAGCCTCAACCTCCCAGGCTCAAGCAGTTCTCCCATCTCAGCCGCCTGTGTAGCTGGGCTCATAGGCATGTACCACCACACCCAGCTAATTTTATTTTTTGTAGAGACAGGGTCTCCCTGTGTTGTCCAGGCTGGTCTCAAACTCCTGGGCTCAAGTGATCCTCCCATCTGGGGCTCCCAAAGTGCTGGAATTACAGGCGTGAGCCAACACACCAGGCGTACCACTAAGTTGTTGTTGTTTTTTTTAATGGGACAACTGCAACCTTCATGGCGCTATGGAATTTCTCTGAGCCTCACCCAAGA
This sequence comes from Theropithecus gelada, assembly GCF_003255815.1. NCBI lineage: Eukaryota > Metazoa > Chordata > Mammalia > Primates > Cercopithecidae > Theropithecus > Theropithecus gelada. The sequence goes on along the minus strand of NC_037669.1, from coordinate 158,786,832 downwards.
GAAATTTGGATTTTTTTTATTATTATAAGCCCCTTAGATGTCCTATGCCCCTGAACTTGTTTGTTTTCCCACTTCTATGTCCTTAATGAAGCGATCAAACTCGTTATATTATACTGCCTATGATGCAGAAGGCAGGGTTCCTCAGGGTACCTGGAGCCATTTCAACTCCTTTCCCTTCTATCTTGGCCTTTCTCAGCTTCAGACTCTTGGCAAAGTACAAGCATACACGATCTCTCTACTGCCTTCCTCCCTTCCCAAAATATTCAGAGTTAATCCCACTGTAAGTCATGTCTTGTTAAAAATCATTTGGCTGAGCAGGATATGCAGTGGTTTCCAACCCTGACTGCACATCTGAATCCATCCCCCTAGGAGCTTGATAACAAGAGAAATCTAGATTTAGTACATTTGGGATGAGGCCCATGAATTTGTATTCTTAACAAGTGCCTCAGATGATTCTGTTAGAAAACACTTTGTAGGACTCTTGATGGTTGAGTAGAAGTTTACCAGATTGGTAAAGGGAAGAAGAGAATGTTTTTATACATGGGATATAAAATGCCATGTGTGCAAGTATGGATGAGGAAATATGTCTGGCAAGTTCAAGGTTTTCAAACTGTGCTCCAAAAAACTGCTCAGGTAGGAAGGAAGTTGTTTTATAAATATCAAGATTCTTCATAAGATTTCTTCAAATAAAGGTTTCACTGCTAAGCTCCCCTCTAGTTCTATTGTTTTAACCTCACAAAGTGATGGTTTCCTTGCCCAGTCCTCATTAGGCCCATTGCCAGGGTCTGGGTTGATCTCAAGCTTTCCTTTGATCCTACCTTTGTCTGCCTCTTGCTTGTTGTTAGCTTTGGCACTGATTGTCATCATAAGAGAAATAAACAACATGCCTGGAACTTGGAATTCTGCTGCTTATAGAATGTGTCAGGCATGAACAGCCCACCCAAGTGTTCTACAATTAGGTGGTAGGCACGCGTGGTTTTGTTTTGGAGACTGCCTCCTATGGAGACCTTGGAGACAGTTTTTATAAAGATTTTTTTTAAAGCATTGGTTTCAAACTCTAAAGCACCAAAGTCCTCTCCTTTTCTCAGAGACACAGATACCCTAGCCACAACTCCCCTGCTGTAAAATTCTGAACTTAGCAGTTTGATCAAGCAAAGCTTTGTAGAGAGCTCTGGGCTTGAGATAGAGGATGCTTGGCTTCCAATTCTATTTCATATGCCATTTGCTTACACGAACTTAAGCCAAGTAACTGGCCAAATGAGACATTCTCTAGGTCATAGTTTCCCTATCGATAAAGTTGGTATACTAGCATGCTTTTATTTCTCAGACCAGGAATAACAAGTGATCTCTTAGGCAAATGGAGCTTTGAGAGAACAGAGTAACATGCTATAAACATACTATTCTTAAAAACAATAGGGAACAGAATTGTGCTTAATTTAACCTTGTAAGACAAGTTGCTTTTTCTGAGATACAAGGAGGAATCAATTTACCAGTAAGTACCTTTTAGGAAATGTTAATTCTCATTGATAGAATATTCATTTAAACCATCTACCTTTCATCAAAGGATCCAGCCTCCAACTTTCTTCAACACTGAGTCCACGGATGAATCAATCATGCCTACCTTTGAATTCTCATCGAATTTAGCACTTCTCTCCATGAAAGCCTTTATCACACTCCTCCAGGGTAGAAACCTTCTTTGTATCTGTTCCCAAGCCTAACACAGAGCCTGGCACATAGTAAGCCCTTGACAAGTGTTGGCTATTAAATGAATGAGGTTTGGACACTGTCCAGTATTGAATTAGATGCACTCAAGACCAAAGATTAACAAAATACACATTCCTGAATTCGAGTGGATCTTAAGGATTCATCTCACCAACTTCCTGCCTTATGCCAGTGCCAACTTTCAAGCATAACTAGGATCCTTTATTTTTAGTTCCTTCCTAAGAAGGATGTTGAGTGGTTTTTCTGGCTAACTCATCAAGCATGAGCATTCTTTGTGCAGCTTAAGTCCATTTTCTTTTTCTCCACTTACATGAAATTGAAGTAGAACATGCCTACATCTTGTGTGTGAGGGTTTTTTTTTTTTTTTTTGTAACATATTGAAGATTCCTCTTATCTCACAGTGTCTTGTCTAGTTCAGATTGGAAGCAAAGACCATCACCTCAATTAGAGTGTAACAGAAGAGTTAAGAGGTTGTCAACTTGAATTTTAAAATTGCATCCAGTGGCAGCTGGCAACATAGAAATCAGCTTCCGTACACCAAGGGGAGATGTTGCAAACTGGAACACTGCCATCCTTTGCCAAAGATAAACCGGGCTACTGTGCAGAAAGTCTCAGATTTGTTATGACTGAATATTAATGTACCACTTTCTGTAAGTGTTTGGTCCTCTTTGCCTTATTTGATGTGGTTTGAATGAATTTAATTTACTAGAAGTGCTTTTCTGGATAATAAGCATTTGTATTTTTCATCCTTATAAAAATGCAGGGCATCTTCAGGCAGAAAATAAGTGATAGTGTTAAATATAAGGAAGAAAGCTTTATTGTACAGCAGAAATCTTCCAGCCCTAGGGTTATTTTGAGCTGATAGCAACATGGGACTAAAATTCTCTGAACTTCTCAGAAGAATGAGGTAATAAAAAGTGAAGCCACCATTTTTGTGTTGTTTATTTACTTTTTTAAAAATGCAGTTTAGAGTTGAGAAGCTAAAGAAAACTATAAGACTACAAAAACACACAGCCTTAAGTCCCAGAGCCATCACCTCACGATGACTCATCTCAGGATGTTTTCTCTACTTCCTTCAAATATGATTGTTTCCAGACAATTTAATTTAAATCCCAATATAATGATTATTTCTGGAGATGGGGGATTTGCCTCCTATGATAATTCTCTTATCTGCAGAAGGATAGAATCAATTTAATTCCCAAGTAGCAATATTGAGATGTCTTTTTATTGGTTTGCTTGATTATTTTTTAAACTTCTGTAACTATTGATGGAAACTAATTAAAACTAAATGCACATCAGCTTTTATTAAATGGCTGCTACTGAGATGATGAAGTTCAGGAAATTGTAGGCCAGCCCATTCCCTTTAATGATGTTAGCTGATTCACAATTGGGGTAATTTCAGATTTATGAGATTTAAAGTATCCATATGTCCTATTTCCTGAAGAATTTTTAATAAAGAAATGAATGTATGTGCCATTTCAATCTAATGAGAACAGAACCGCTAACTGAATAATGTATTTTCTTTGCCTGAAATCAAATTTCACCGACCCTGGGAGTGTTACTGTGGACAAGAGTACTTGGGGTTTATCTATCAAGTAAATGAAAGTCTTTCGCCACTGATTTATGAAGTATCCCCTCCCCACTAGGTACTTTTGTAACAACAAATTATGGTAAAATGATTCATTTAAACTTGAGATGCTGCAGTCATGTATTATTAGCATTTAGGTCGTAAGCACTTTTTTAATGGTTGTTTCATTAAAAGGGCAAGTTTGGAGATTGATGTAAGTTATCCAGATATTTTTATACAGAAACTAGACAAAGTTTGCCGGGAACCCTGAGAGCCATAGCATTTGAGATCTGGAAGGGGGCTTTGAGCAAAGCTTTTCTGGAGGGAGGGATGGAGAAGTAAGCAGAGCAAGGAGCTGAGAACCTAGAGCTGCAGTTCCCCTGCTCACCCTCATCTAGCATGTGGTGTTAGGCCCAGTAGGGAACTCCTGGGCCCACTGTTTCCTTCTCTGTAACTGGAGAGGTTGATGACTCATATGCCTACCTGGAAAGTAGTCAGCATGAAATGAAACATCCTGAGAGCATTTTGTGAACTATAAAGCCCCGTGTCAGGGTGAGTTGTTATTATTACTGTTATCTAGAAAGGCCCTCCTCACTTTTCCAAAGAGCAGAAGTGTGCAGTGACTTGCCCAAAAGCATTATTTGGTAAAACTAGGCCTGGAATCCAAGATATTCCAAGCTCCAGTCCAGATTCTCCCTTATCCTGTGGGACATTGAGAGAGCCAAGAGGGAGATAGTGAGTGCAATGTTAGGGCCACCACTGGGTTCTGGGCAACTTGGTTACATTACTTTGCCTTGTAATTTCATGGGAAAACATAATTACAGGCCAGAACTGATGATGCTGGATGAGCAACATCAGCATTGCAGCTGGGCCCACTGAAGAAAAGAAAACCACGTGGTGTGGGGTACACAGTTCACCAAGTCCCCCTGAATGAAAACAACTTGTAGCCAAAAAAGGGTAACAGGACTGTCTATAGGGGAACAACCTCTCTTATTAAAATGAAACAGCTAGACAGATAATTTTAAAACTGAAAAGGGCTCTTGTCCAAATTGACTATTTTCCCCCCAAAAAAGTATCCTTTGTCTTGTTTTCATTCCTGCTGTTTCTAGCATATCTAATGTCCGAGGGCATGTCTACCCTTAATGTCTAGTTCAAACATTAGGAAAAGCACCCCCCACTTTTTTTTTAAATCTTAGTCATGTTTAAGTTTTCTAAAGAATTTTCCTATATATCAAAGGCAGGCAAAAAACAAAGCAGGCGTAATAGAAGAATCATTAAAGCTGTCAAATTGGTGGAGCCAGGATTTAAATCTCAGAGTGTCTGCCCCCAGACCCATTGCTTTTTTGATTTCATTAAAAGCAAAATAACACTTGCATTCTTAAAACAGGAATTACACACACACAGGAGTCAAGGGGCTTAGAACCCTCATGGAGATTTATATTTATGCACAAAGAAATCACATGTTTTTGCCTGTGTTCCCAGACCTGAAATATCAACTAGCCAGGCTAACCAAGAAGTATCACATAAGTGTTAAGCTATTAATACCAGGTTGCTAGGCTGCCAGAAAAAAAAAAAAAAAAAAACACTAATATAAAGCGGTAGTCTGATGTCTTCATTGAGCCTTATATTTGTTCAGATCTCTGTCCCAGTCCTTGTAGGGAGATGGACAGGCTGGAGAAGGAACATGCCTGAGCCAAAGCAACCCATGTATCAGTGAGTGGTAGAGTAGACAGGGGGGAATTGGGGCTGTTGGTGGATAATGGGGCTGAGAGCTGGCACAGAAGGATTAGGAACACACAGAGAGAGTATGTCAAAGATGACTGTCAGAAATTAGGTTAGAATGCAAAGCATGTCTAGCTAATTCTCAAGTATAGAATCTCTGCAGACAACTTTCTCATCAGGTAGAAGGAAGGAGAGAGGGTACAAGCCGCTGAGAATGATAGCCCCCCTAGTGATATCAACTATCCCCACTTTCTTAATGGTGGGGGGATGGTGATGGTCTAGTCCCCAGATAACCAATTAAGACAATAGAACAAGGCCCAGGTCTGAGCTTAAATTCTCAGATCCTCTTGGTCTCTGAAGGAGGTCCAAACAATATCAGGCTAACAGTAGCTTTTTCTTAAATGCATGCAGATATGCTAATAGTGCTCATTAGGCTTATAGCTCACTCAAATTTAATTCAGAGTATTTCATTTGTGTCTTCACTGTAGTTGCCAGGACAGATGTGTGCGTGGCTCAGACACACTTCCCTCTGCCTAAGACAGATGTTAGGGTATTGGACCATGCTGGCACCATGCCAACATGTTTATTAGCAAAAATAGATTGTCAGCCCTCTTTCCCCCAATAGAGGGTTTTCATTTTTGTAGTTAAAATGCAAATCCAAGCTCAGAAAAAGAGACAGATTTTGAGGGATGTAGAGGAAGGTGGAAGCAGTACAGTGAAAGTAGAGAAGAAAATAGAAAGTGATTGAAAGAAGAAAGAGGGAAAGCTTCAGGCTTGTCACTTCCTCTCACTAAACATGATCTGGATGATTTCTGATTCTCATACATCACTGGGATTTACCTGGGGGTGAGGGGAGGCTAAAAATGCAGAATCCTGGGCCCCACCCCAGAACTACTACTTCATAAGGCCAGAGAACTTTATTTTTAAGCTCCCTGGGAGAGTCTCAGTCACTCCAGCAGTAGGCTAGGGGTCAGTCTTGAGAGCCAGTGGGCTGAGGCAATCTCTAAGGTTTCTTTCTAACCTTAAGAACTGTAAGAAGAGAGTAAAAGGAGTAGTGGGGACCACATGAACACAGAGGGCACACACTGCTGTGTTCATGTTGCTTTACACTGCAGAACACACACTCCTCCAGGCAAAAGCTGATAAGATACTGAGATCAGAGAATGAGGAAAGGAAGGAATGTTTGACATTGACGTTAGTAGTTTGTGTTGATGTTGGTATTGACACCTCTTTTCCATTACTGGAGATACTTATTTCACTAAATGTGCACAAGTCCTGACAAATGGGAGCAGTGCATCCCTACCTTGTAAGTCTCAGATGCTTTGATCTCTTTGTCCAGCCGTCTAATCTGCCAAGATGCTCTGAGCTCCTGCCCTCCCCTGACGGGCCACGCTACTGGAGAGAATCAGAGCAGGTAGAAAGGAGGTGGCAGCCCCACTGACTTTAGACTCTCTTCCTGGCTTCTGGCTGCTGAAACCTGTCTCTTCATCTGTCTTTCTCTTCGAAGACAGTTTTATTAGTAGGTTTCTATTAACTCTCTGGGTAGAGCAGACAACCCTCCCAGCTCTGCCAGAAGGACCAAGTGATTTGTTTCAATCAGAGGCCCAGGAAGAATGTTTCTTCCAACTCCTTCCCCTAGCTCTCTCCAAGCCTCATCAAAACTTCTTTGACTAACGAAAGCAATACAGAATGTCTGGAAAGCAGAAGATCCTCTCAGCCCAATACAACTATGTTTATTTCATCTAGTCCCCTGATGAATTTTCATATTCATATTTTACCTAGAGTGCTTGTGATTTTATGGGACTTTTTTCTTGTTTCTTGATAATCATTTGTAAAAGCTGTAAAATTCTTCTTCTAGAAAAGGTACCACTTTGTTTATCAAATACTTACATAGTGCTTCCTGTGTATCAGGTACATAAATATTATAATAAATATTAATGCAGTTCATTCTCATAATATTTATAAATTCGTTTCATGCTCGACCATATTATGCCCATGTTACAGGTGAGGAAACCAAGGCTGAGAGGTTAGGTTACCTGCCCAAGGACACACAGTTTTGAGTGACAGAGACAGGCATGTGCTTAGCTATGCTCATAACCACTATGCTATGCTGGCATTTTATTTAACCACCTTTCTACTGTTTAATATTTAGCTGCTTATAGTTTTTTATGATTATAAAAAAAAATACAAAGACCATCCTACTGCCTGTGGCTTTTTATTCTTCTGGATTATTTGTTTAGGATAGGTTTTCTAAGAGATCTGCCTGCCACATTTGCTGTTTTGAGCTGATAGATAGGAGTGACAGTCTTACATGAATTCCCATTGGGGAAATCTGAACTGCGGGGAGAAGGAACACTTTCTCATGAGTTTGTTAGTGCTTGATTCATGGCCAGTGTAGTCTAAGAACAATAAGGGGAAACTATAAAGCTCACAGTTTGGCAAAGATGAAAGGTTCAGATGTTGGATGATACCTTGCAGCCAGCTAGTGCTCAATTACTGTCTCCTGGTTGACTTGGCAGCCATAAAACCATTCTTTAAATAAGAAAAGCTGTTTTTATTTATTTCAGTAGGGAAATAAAAACAGAATAGCTCTTTAGTGGCAAATAGATTGGCCAACCAGTTGAGCTTAGTCTTTCTCCTTCAACCTGGATGTTTTGACATCCTGTAGACAGAAGTTTGGTTTGGAGGTCAAGCTGTGTTCTCTAGAATTTCTGTATAGACAGAGTTGGGGTTGGCAGTCCTTTTGGAAGGGGGTGCTAAGAGGACTTGTTGTGAAGCTATGTTTGCATAGCAAGCATAGGTTTTCCCTTCTGCAGTACGTTTATATAGAGGATGACTTGGAGCAGAGGAGCTCATGGAGATTATGCCCCCGTCATGCTTAAGGTTTTCCAGCTGATGTTGGGCCAAAATTATCAGAGGTCTTGATATCTCACAGGGCATTTCTTTGTGTTTTCTTATATATGACACAGGACCACTGTTCTTCTTTGCTTAGAATGATATCATAATATCAAAAACTGAAGATAATTTCCATTTGGGAGAGCCAGGCCATCGTACATCTTCAACCCAACACACACACTCTTCTGGCAGAGGACTTTCTTCTCCTGGACCATCCCAGTTTTAACAATCATACATCTGTTCCCTATTCTTCCCAATTATAAATGTAATTACCATATCCCATTAGCACATTTTATTAAAACAGTCTTCCTATCACATAGAAGTGATAAATCCGAAAATCAGAGATGAGAAAAGTGGAATGTCAGAGTAAGAAGAAAATAGAAAAAGCTTATTTCTCCCCCTAAGTGTTCAGGTAAATTGCAGTGAGCCAAAGAGGCCTCAGTGAAGCGTGTTAATGGCATAGTTAGAATAGGTAGACTGCTTCATTGGTCCACACCTTCCCTTACACCATAGCTCACTGTGTCATTTATCAAGCATTGAAAGCCTCTAAAATGTTTATTTAAATAAGCAAGAATACTCTGTGGCTGGTATGGGGGGGTAGGGAGTGGGCCTGACCACATTTTAAGAATGTAAAAGGAGTGAGTAAATAAGACCTGAAAGAGAGGGATTAACGTCCATAGGCAGGATGCAGCATACCTGATGGTGTTGCCTGGCAACCTACAGCCAGTCCTGCAGCAAGAGTCCCAGACAAAGAGGGAATTGAGGGTATGCTCAGAGGAATTGGGTTTATCACTCCACCCCTGTTTTTTTTACTGTGGCTGCAACTGGGTGAGGGGCCTCTTTTTAAAAATGTAGCTGGGATTTTTTGGTAAGACTTGCAGACATGGAAATGACTGTCATGAAGGAAGAAGTTTATACTCACAGATCCCTGGAAAGAAGAGGTACTACACACCGTGCAGGGCCACATGGGGAAGCACCAGGTTTAATGAGGATACAGAGAGCCTTTATTGTGGTTTTCATAAAAAGAAATGGGTAAGGCAGGGTAACCATGGTAGACAGGTTTAGTTTGAATGATTTTAATGGGCTCTGGGCTATAGGGATTGTCCCTAGTTGCCAGGTACCTAGCCCTGGGGTGATTAGGGCTGAGGGATAGTGCCCTGGACTGCAAGAAGCTGATTAAAGGAGATGGGGGGTTGGGAGGTATATGAACTCTGGTTTGGTGGAATTGCACATCAAAGGTGTGATTGCAGACAAATTTACTATCTCTAGGAATTATCTAACCCTGGAATGGTCAACCGCCACCCAGATGCAGAAGGCTTCAGATGCCACAGCATAAGAATAAAAAAAAAAAAAAATACAACTAATACAGACCGCAGTACACACACACACACACACACACAAATTCTACTCTCTGTTTTGTGACATAAGAGGCATCTCTATTTTAGGGGCTAATGTTCACAGAGCGTGTAAGGAACCTTAAAGAGTATTATTGGAAGATCTCCTATTCCCTGTCCCTTTGACATCAAGTACACAGCCAGCAAGTCTGCAGTCAGTTCTAATGCCAAGCAAGATGCCTCACTTCATGAGAAAAGTCACTCTTCTTTCAACAGTTGCTCTTAGGACCTAATGAACATCAAAGGATTTTATACAACAGCAGCATGTAGTCCATGAGACACAGGCTTGAAAGAATAACTCCAAGAAGTTCAGGACTCCTATCTGGTCATTTTGGTTGTCTCAATGCAGAAAAGTGGAAAATGCAGTTTTCTCAGCTCACCTCACAGGTTAAACCAGAGTTCAGGCATGAACTGTGTCATTTCCTATCATGCACAGTGAGCATTGCTGAAAAGCATTGTCTGGAAATACTATATTATGCCATAGTTGAATTAATTTCAGTAATGAAAATAAACATTTGCAGAGTTGTGTTTGTAAAATGGTTTACAAGCACCGGCTGGCTCACTTGTTAATAATTACTTTTGGGGATTCTTAATAATGCACATTTAAGAGACAAAAGTGATGATTTGGATGGGATTAGGAGAAAAAACAAGTAATAGAAAAGCGTTTAACACAGTCATTTTCAGTTTTATACTCTCTGCAAGCCTGTACCAACTAACTTTATCATTTTCATTGCATTTCGCCCCATATTCCTAATCTTCAAAGACCAGCACAAATACACTCAATGCTGAGTAAAGTCATGGTTTAAGCTTTACATTATCACTCTTCCTTGTTGCCATTTCGTGTCTTGATTTGCATATAGCATGGGTGCAACTCAGGAAGCCCTCCACAAACACACCCACCCAACTACCATGGAGACAGGAAACCCAGCTCCCTGCCCTTCCTCTGCCTCTGATGTAATGGGTGACCCTAAGAACTTCATTGCGTCTCTAAGCCTCAGCACTCCCACCTGTAAAATGGCTGAGGAAGGAAGGATGCAGGGGAAATGGGGGAATCTATGAATTCACAAATCTGTGATCTTGCCACTATCATTGTCTAAAGCTCAAACTGGCTCTTAAATCTTGTGAATCCATGATCTTGCCACTCTTGTCTGAAGCTTAGAAGTGTGATGCCATGCATCTCACTGCTCATTTTCTTATTAAAACTCAAACTGTGACACATTAGTGGAACCACACGAGCGCGCGCACACACACACACAGAGCTTACCAAACTTTACCTAGGAGGGAATTTACACCGTTGGTGAACTGCAGATATTCCAAAAACACTTAAAAATTTTATATTTCAAATATCTCTCGAATTTTCTTTTTTTTTTTTTTTCTTTTTCTTTTTCTTTTTTTGAGATAGAGTCTCACTCTGTCACCCACGCTGGACTGCAGTGGTGTGATCTCAGCTCACTGCAAACCTGGGTTCACATCATTCTCCTGCCTCAGCCTCCAGAGTAGCTGGGACTACAAGGCACCCGCCACCACACCCGGCTCATTTTTGTATTTTTATTAGAGACGGGGTTTCACCATGTTAGCCAGGATGGGCTTGATCTCCTGACCTCGTGATCCTCCCGCCTCGGCCTCCCAGAGTGCTGGGATTACAGGTGTGAGCCACCACACCCGGCCAATATCTCTTGAATTTTCTATTCTAATCTCAGTTTAATATCACAGTATTTTTAGTCAAATTGTTAGGTAACATTGACCCTTTAGATCAATGTTATCCTACAGCATTTGGGTATCTTCGGGCCACCCCACACGTGCACCATGCCTGCTCTCTGGTATAAGAAGAGTAGTTGAAGCCTCATGCTCCTCTTATTTCATGCCTTGGTGAACCCTAAGTCTGAAGTTAGGTTGCAGATTGAACAGTGGACTCCATTTCCTCTGCTCTGTTTTTAAACTGTCTCTTGATGGGTTCTTAAACCCATCTGCTGGTAAAGCCTGAAGTGCTCCGGGAAATATGGTAAGAACCAAAGACATGTTTGAGATTAAAGCTATTCTATGGGGAAATTTTCCATGACACTCATGTTCAACTTTACTGCATAACTCTAACTGATTTTTTAGTGGTGGTACATACCTCAATAATAATCACTGTATTTATATATTATTTAGGGTTATCTTTGAAGCACTTTTGATGTATTTGAGCAGTAACCACCATTTTTTGAGTATGTACATGCTACACAGCCTGTCATACACCAATCATGTCAGTCAGGATCCCCACAGGGAACAGATGGCACTCAAATGGGGTAAGCGGGTAAGTTTGGACCTTACAAAGGCAGTGTTTCATAATAATGACAAATCTCATGGATAATGAACCTTATCAAGGTTTTCCATAGAGAATTCTTTTCTGGTACCTTCCTAAGCATTTCACTGTGTGTAGAAAATTGGTGTAATTTAATAAGCTGCTGATTCAGTATCCTGAAAATAACTTCCTAATGTCCCCCTTCTAAAGTAAAAAATCTTAAGCCCCAAAGGAATCTAGTCATTGTTTATTCATTATTCATTCATGAATTATGTTATATTAACATGAAAGCATGCCCTAGACATAAACACACACACACACACCCTTAAAAATGAATATTGTTAACTTACCCAAGATCGATTGATCAAATCACAAGTAATAATGTCATAATTCACTTTGGAAAACTTTCTGCTATAATAATGAGATATCAAATCCAATTTTAATTGATTACTTTGTTGTAGTTTTTAAAACTCTATTGGAAAGACAAATGATTCTATAGTAATGTAGTTGCTGTTTCCTTCCTGCCCAAGCAGGAAATTGGAGTCTGTATCTGTTAATGTAGCTTCTGACTTTATTCTTGGCTTGGGGCTTTCCTTTTCCTAGGCCCATGCTACATAATCCAGCATAGCCATGTGGTAGCTGTTATTTTCAGTAAGTCTCACGATTTGAGATCCAGCTTCACCAACCCATAGTAACATGGCTCTGCCATGCTAACAACTTCTCTGAGCCTAAATCTGCAAAATGGGAATAATTCTCAATTTTGTTGAGATTTAAACATCCGTCATGATGTTTAAATAGGACAATGTTAAGAAAATGAACCAGCATAATACTTAGTGCATAAAAAGAGTTCAAGATATGCTCAGTTCTCTACTTTTCCCTCATGTATGTAATAGGGCTGTGGTCATCTCCCTCTAAGACAGTGGTTTATGGACATTCTGATTCAGCCATGATCATAAAGAATGGTCTGACAGAGAAGTCTCATATATTACATGTTCCTTCTAAACTTGGCTATATTGACATTTTTAACAGCTTTAGTTAAGTATATATTGCATATCATCAAATTTACCCATTGTAGGTATACAGTTAAATTTTTTTCATAAATGTATGGGGTTATGTAACCCTCAATATAGTCCAGTTATACAACATTTCTATCACCCCAAAAAGTTTCCTTATTGTGCCCATTTATAGTAGTACTTCACTCCCACCTCCAGCCCTAGGCAACCACTGAGCTGCATTTTTCTCTATAAATTTACCTTCTCTAGATTATTCATATAGATGAAATTATACATTCTGTATAGTCTCTTGCATCTGGCTTTTGTACTATGCATAATGTTTTTGAGGTTTATTCATGTTATAGCCTGCATCAAAATTTCATTCCTTTTTATTGTGTAATAATATTCCATCATAAGGATATGACACAGTTTGTTCACCTATTCACTAGGCGATGGAAATTTGGATTGTGTCCAGTTTTTGTCTGTTAACAGTAATGTTAGGCTGGGTGCAGTGGCTCATGCCTGTAATCCCAGCACTTTGGGAGGCCAAGGCAGGCAGATCAGTTGAGGCCAGGAGTTCAAGACCAGTTTGGCCAACATAGAGAAACCTTGTCTCTACTAAAACATACAAAAATCAACCAGGTGTGATGGCATATGCCTGTAATCCCAGCTACTCGGGAGGCTGAGGCATGAGAATCGCTTGAGCCTGGGAGACGGAGGTTGCTTACAGCCAAGATCGTACCACTGCACCCCCAGCCCAGGCCACAGAGCAAGACTCTTGATTCAAAGAAAGAAAAGAAAAGAGAGAGAAAGAAAGATGCCTATGAACATTCGTATACATGTCTTTGGGTGTACATATGTTTTCACTTCTCTTGAATAGATTCCTAGGAGTGAAATTGCAGTGTTGGGTGGTTTGTGTTTAACTCTTTAAAACTGACAAATTGTTTTCCAAAGTGGCTGTACCATTTTACATTCCCATAAACAATATGTAAATATTACAGTTTCTCCCCATCAGCACCAATACTTGTATTGTCTTTTTTGTTATAGCGATTCTAGTGAATATGAAGTGATATTCATTATGGTTTTAATTTACGTTTCCCTAATGACTAATAATATTGAACATTTTTCAGTGTATTTATTTGCCATCCATATGTCGTCTTTGGTGACATGTCTATTCATATATTTTGCCCATTTTTGATTGGGGTGTAAGAGCCCAATTTTTTATTGAGTTGTAACAGTTCATTATATATATTCTAGATATAGGTCTTTAGCAAACCTGTGTTATGCAGATATTTTCTCCTGTGACTTATATTTTCTGTCTGTGGCTTATATCTTTATTTTCTTAATAGTATTTTTCGAAGCACAAAACTTTTTAATTTTTATTGATGAAGTTCGATTTATTGAGTTTTTTTCATTAATGGCTTATGCATTTGTTCTCATTTTTGACAACTCTCTGCCCAATACAAAGTCACAAAGATTATCTCCCATGTTTACTTCTAAAAGTCTTATAATTTTAACTCTTACATATAAGTACCATATTGTGTTAATTTTGGTATATGGTGTGAGGTAAGAATCTAGTTCATTAATTTTGCATATGGCTTTCTAGTTATCCCAGCATCATTGGTTGAAGACTTTTCCCTCCTTCATTTTTTTTTTATACTTTTAAGTTCTAGGTTACATGTTCACAATGTGCAGGTTTGTTACATAGGTATACATGTGCCATGTTGGTTTGCTGCACCCATCAACTCGTGATTTACATTAGGTATATCTCCTAATGCTATCCCTCCCCCAGTCCCCAATCCGTGACAGGCCCCAGTGTGTGATGTTCCCCACCACGTGTCCAAGTGTTGTCATTGTTCAGTTCTCACCTATGAGTGAGAACATGCAGTGTTTGGTTTTTCTGTCCCTGTGATAGTTTGCTGAGAATGATGGTTTCCAACTTCATCCATGTCCCTGCAAAGGACATGAACTCATCCATTTTTATGGCTGCATAGTATTCCATGGTGTATATGTGCCACATTTTCTTAATCCAGTCTATCATTGATGGACATTTGGGTTGGTTCCAAGTCTTTGATATTGTGAATAGTGCCACAATAAACATATATGTGTGTGTGTGTCTTTGTAGTAGCATGATTTATAACCCTTTGGGTACATACCCAGTAATGAGATCACTGGGTCAAATGGTATTTCTAGTTCTGGATCCTTGAGGAATCACCCCTTTGTCTTCCACAATGATTGAACTAACTTACACTCCCACCAACAGTGTAAAAGCGTTCGTATTTCTCCACATCTTCTCCAGCATCTGTTGTTTCCTGACTTTTTAATGATTGCCATTCTAACTGGTGTGAGTTGGTATCTCATTGTGGTTTCAATTTGCATTTGTCTGATGGCCAGTGATGGTGACCATTTTTTCATGTGTCTGTTTGCTGCATAAATGTCTTCTTTTGAGAAGTATCTGTTCATATCCTTTGCCCACTTTTTGATGGGGTTGTTTTTTTCCTGTGAATTTGTTTAAGTTCTTTCTAGATTCTGGATATTAGCCCTTTGTCAGATAGGCAGATTGCAAAAATTTTCTCCCTTTCTGTAGGTTGCCTGTTCACTCTGATGGGTAGTTTCTTTTGCCATGCAGAAGCTCTTTAGTTTAATTATGTCCCATTTGTCTATTTTGGCTTTCGTTGCCATTGCTTTTGGTGTTTTAGTCGTGAAGTCCTTGCCCATGCCTATGTCCTGAATGGTATTGCCTAGGTTTTCTTCTAGGGTTTTTATGGTTTTAGGTCTACCATTTAAGTCTTTAGTCCATCTTGAATTAATTTTTGTATGAGGTGTAAGGAAAAGATCCAGTTTCAGCTTTCTACATATGGCTAGCCAGTTTTCACAGCACTGTTTATTAAATAGGGAATCCTTTCCCCATTTCTTGTTTTTGTCAGGTTTGTCAAAGATCAGATGCTTGTAGATGTGTGGTATTATTTCTGAGGGCTGTGCTCTGTTCCATTGGTCTATATCTCTGTTCTGGTACCAGTACTATGCTGTTTTGGTTACTATAGCCTTGTAGTATAGTTTGAAGTCAGGTAGCCTGATGCCTCCTGCTTTGTTCTTTTTGCTTAGGATTGTCTTGTTGGGCCCTTTTTTGGTTTCATATGAACTTTAAAGTAGTTTTTTCCAATTCTGTGAAGAAAGTCATTGGTAGCTTGATGGGGATGGCATTGAATCTATAAATTACCTTGGGCAGTGTGGCCATTTTCACGATACTGATTCTTCCTATCCATGAGCATGGAATGTTCTCCCATTTGTTTGTGTCTTCTTTTATTTCATTGAGCAGTGGTTTGTAGTTCTCCTTACAGAAGTCCTTCACAGCCCTTGTAAGTTTGATTCCTAGGTATTTTATTCTCTTTGTAGCAATTGTGAATGGAAGTTCACTCACGATTTGGCTCTCTGTTTGTCTGTTTTTGGTGTATAGGAACGCTTGTGTTTTTTGCACATTGACTTTGTATCCTGAGACTTTGCTGAAGTTGCTTATCAGCTTAAGGAGATTTTGGGCTGAGACGAAGGGGTTTTCTAAGTAGACAATCCTGTCATCTGCAAGCAGAAACAATTTGAATTCCTCTTTTCCTAATTGAATACCCTTTATTTCTTTCTCTTGCCTGATTGCCCTGGCCAGAACTTCCAACACTGTTGAATAGGAGTGGTGAGAGAGGGCATCCTTATCTTGTGCTGGTTTTCAAAGGGAATGCATCCAGTTTTTGCCCGTTCAGTATGATACTGGCTGTGGGTTTGTCATAAATAGCTCTTATTGTTTTGAGATAAGTTCCATCAATACCTAGTTTATTGAGAGTTTTTAGCGTGAATGGGTGTTGAATTTTGTCGAAGGCCTTTTCTGGATCTATTAAGATAATCATGTGGTTTTGTCATTGGTTCTGTTCATGTGATGGATTACGTCTATTGATTTGCTTATGTTGAACCAGCCTTGCATCCCAGGGACGAAGCCAACTTGATCGTGGTGGATAAGCTTTTTGATATGCTGCTGGATTCGGTTTGCCAGTATTTATTGAGGATTTTCGCATCAGTGTTCATCAGGGATATTGGTGTAAAATTCTCTTTTTTTGTTATGTCTCTGCCAGGCATTGGTATCAGGATGATGCTAGCCTCATAAAATGAGTTAGGGAGGATTCTCTCTTTTTCTATTGATTGGAATAGTTTCAGAAGGAATGGTACCAGCTCCTGTTTGTACCTCTGGTAGAATTCGGCTGTGAATTCATCTGGTCCTGGACTGTTTTTGGTTGGTAGGCTATTAATTATTGCCTCAATTTCAGAGTCTATTATTGGTCTATTCAGAGATTCAGCTTCCTCCTGGTTTGGTCTTGGGAGGGTGTATGTATCCAGGAATTTATCCGTTTCTTCTAGATTTTCTAGTGTATTTATGTAGAGGTGTTGGTAGTATTCTTTGATGGTAGTTTGTATGTCTGTGGGATCAGTGGTGATGTCCCCTTTATTATTTTTTATTGCGTCTATTTGATCCTTCTCTCTTTTATTCTTTATTAGTCTTGCTAGCAGCCCATCAATTTTGTTAATCTTTTCAAACATCCAGCTCCTGGATTCACTGAGTTTTTGAAGGGTTTTTTTGTGTCTCTATCTCTTTCAGTTCTGCTGTGATCTTAGTTATTTCTTGCCTTCTGCTAGCTTTTGAATTTGTTTGCCCTTGCTTCTCAGTTCTTTTAATTGTGATGTTAGGGTGTCAATTTTAGATCTTTCTTGCTTTCTCTTGTGGGCATTCAGTGCTATAAATTTCCCTCTACACATTGCTTTAAATGTGTCCCAGAGATTCTGGTACGTCGTGTCTTTGTTCTCATTGGTTTCAAAGAAATTATTTATTTCTACTTCAATTTTGTTATTTACCCAGTAGTCATTCAGGAGCAGGTTGTTCAGTTTCCATGTAGTTGTGCGGGTTTGAGTGAGTTTCTTAATCCGGAGTTCTAATTTGATTGCACTGTGGTCTGAGAGACAGTTTGTTGTGATTTCTGTTCTTTTACATTTACAGAGGAGTGCTTTACTTCTAATTATGTGATCAATTTTAGAATAAGTGCAATGTGGTGCTGAGAAGAATCTATAGTCTGTTGATTTGGGGTGGAGAGTTCTGTAGATGTCTATTAGGTCTGCTTGATGCAAAGCTGAGTTCATGTCCTGGATATCCTTGTTAACCTTCTGTCTTGTTGGTCTGTCTAATATTGACAGTGGGATGTTAAAGTCTCCCATTATTATTGTGTGGGAGTCTGATTCTCTTTGTAGGTCTCTAAGGACTTGCTTTATGAATCTGGGTGCTCTTGTATTGGTTGCATATATATTTAGGATAGTTAACTCTTCTTGTTGAATTGATCTGTTTACCATTATGTAATGGCCTTCTTTGTCTCTTTTGATCTTTGTTGGTTTAAAGTCTGTTTTATCAGAGACTAGGATTGCAACCCCTGCTTTTTTTTTTTTCTTTCCATTTGCTTGATAGATCTACCTCCATCCCTTTATTTTGAGCCTATGTGTGTCTCTGCACGTGAGATGGGTCTCCTGAATACAGCACACTGATGGGTCTTGACTCTTTGTCCAATTTGCCAGTCTGTGTCTTTTAATTGGGGCATTTAGCCCATTTACACTTAAGGTTTATATTGTTATGTGTGAATTTGATGCTGTCATGATGTTAGCTAGTTATTTTTCCTGTTAATTGATGCAGTTTCTTCATAGCATTGATGGTCTTTACAATTTGGCATGTTTTTACAGTGGCTGGTACCGGTTGTTCCTTTCCATGTTTAGTGCTTCTTTTAGGAGCTCTTGTAAGGCAGACCTGGTGGTGACAAAATCTCTCAACATTTGCCTGTCTGTAAAACATTTTAGTTCTCCTTCACTTATAAAGCTTAGTTTGGCTGGATATGAAATTCTGGGTTGAAAATTCCTTTCTTTAAGAATGTTGAATATTGGCCCCCACTCTCTTCTGGCTTGTAGAGTTTCTGCTGGGAGATTCACTGTTAGTCTGATGGGCTTCCCTTTGTGGGTAACCTGACCTTTCTCTGGCTGCCCTTCACATTTTTTCCTTCATTTCCACCTTGGTGAATCTGGCAATTATGTGTCTTGGGGTTGCTCTTCTTGAGGAGTATCTTTGTGGTGTTCTCTGTATTTCCTGAATTTGAATGTTGACCTTGCTAGGTTGGGGAAGTTCTCCTGGATAATATCCTGAAGAGTATTTTCCAACTTGGTTCCATTCTCCTTGTCACTTTCAGGTATACCAATCAACTGTAGACTTTTCACTTAGTCCTATATTTCTTGGAGGCTTTGTTCATTTCTTTTTACTCTTTTTTCTCTAAACTTGTCTTCTCGCTTTATTTCATTAATTTGATCCTCAGTCACTGATACCCTTTCTTGCACATAATCAAATCGGCTATTGAAGCTTGTGCATGTGTCACAAAGTTCTCATGCCATGGTTTTCAGCTCCATCAGGTCATTTAGGGTCTTCTCTACAATGTTTATTCTAATTAGCCAGTCGTCTAATCTTTTTTCAAGGTTTTTAGCTTCTTTCTGATGGGTTAGAACATGCTTCTTTAGCTCGGAGAAGTTTGTTATTACCAACCTTCTGAAGCCTACTTCTGTCAGCTTGTCAGAGTCATTCTCTGTCCAGCTTTGTTCCATTGCTGGCGAGGAGCTGTGATCCTTTGGAGGAGAAGAAGCACTCCGGTTTTTAGAATTTTCAGCTTTTCTGCCCTGGTTTCTACCCATGTTTGTGGTTTTATCTACCTTTGGTCTTTGATGATGGTGACCTACAGATGAGGTTTTGGTGTAGATGTCCTTTTTGTTGATGTTTATGCTATTCCTTCCTGTTTATTAGTTTTCCTTTTAACAGTCAGGTCCCTCAGCTGCAGGTCTGTTGGAGTTTGCTGGAAGTCCACTCTAGACCCTGTTTGCCTGGGTATCACCAGCAGAGGCTGCAAAACAGCAAATATTGCAGAACAACAAATATTGCTGCCTGATCCTTCCTCTGGAAGCTTCATCCCAGAGGGGTGCCCACCTGTATGAGGTGTCTGTCAGCCCCTACTGGGAGGTATCTCCCAGTTAGTCTACACAAGTGTCAGGGACCTATTTGAGGAGGCAGTCTGTCCATTCTCAGTGCTCAAACGCTGTGCTGGCAGAACCACTGCTCTCTTCAGAGCCGTCAGACAGGGACATTTAAGTCTGCAGAAGTTTCTGCTGCCTTTTATTCAGCTATGCCCTGCCCACAGAGGTGGAGTCCTAAAGTCAGTAGGCCTTGCTGAGCTGCGGTGGGCTCCACTCAGTTCGAGCTTCCTGGCCACTTTGTTTACCTACTTAAGCCTTAGCAATGGAGGACACTCCTTCGCTCACCAGGCTGCAGACTCGCAGGTGACTCTCAGACTGCTGTGCTAGCTGTGAGCGAGGCTCCGTGGGTGTTGGACCCACCAGCCATGGGAGAGAATCTCCTGGTCTGCCGGTTGCTAAGACAGTGTGAAAAGCACAGTATTTGGGCGGAGTGTCCCGTTTTTCCAGGTACAGTCTGTCACAGCTTCCCTTGGCTAGGAAAGGGAAATCCCCCACCCCTTGCACTTCCCAGGTGAGGCAATGCCCCATCCTGCTTCGGTTTGCCTTCTGTGGGCTACACCTACTGTCCAACCAGTCCCAGTGAGATGAACCAAGTACCTCACTTGGAAATGCAGAAATCACCCATCTTCTGGGTCAGTCATGCTGAGGGCTGCAGACCAGAGCTGTTCCTATTGGGCCATCTTGGAATGGAACCCTCCCTCCTTCATTTCATTGTCTTAAGAATGACGTTCTCTTACATAACCACAGTAGAATTACGAACTTTACTGTATCTTTACTATATCTAACATTGTTATAAGGCTTTCATCTATTCCATTATCCATATTGGATAATTTTATCAATCAGAATGTGCTTTATAACATATTTTCTTCCTGAGCAAGATCCAGTCTAGGACCATGAAATTTACTTAGTTTTCATTTCTCTTTAATCTGGAACACTTGTCTAGCCTTTCTTTGCCATTTATAACATTAACAGTTTTGAAAACATTTTCAAAATTTCTGGATAATTTCAGCAAACACATATATGTAATTTTTTTTTTTTTTTTTTTTTTTTTTTTTTGAGACGGAATCTTGCTCTGTCACCCAGGCTGGAGTACAGTGATGCGATCTCAGCTCACTGCAAGCTCCGCCTCCCAGGTTCACGCCATTCTTCTGCCTCAGCCTCCCGAGTAGCTGGGACTACAGATGCCTGCCACCGCGCCCAGCTAATTTTTTGTATTTTTAGTAGAGACAAGGTTTCACCGTAGTCTCGATCTCCTGACCTCATGATCTACCCACCTCGGACTCCCAAAGTGCTAGGATTACAGGCTTGAGCCACCATGCCTGGCCAAATTTTTTAATAATTTAGAATTTGCTTTAAGATACATTTTTAGATATTTACTCTTTTCTTTGTCTGACGTTTCCTCCTGATTCCATTCGTGCTGTGTCTCCCAAGTTGGAATACCACTTAGGTGATGACATATCCTTCTAGTGTACCCTTTCTGGGCACAAACAATGTCCATCTGCCCTTCGTTGATGTTAAGTTGATGTTAATTTTCATCACCCAATCAAGATGTTGTTCAATTTCCCCACTGTGTAATTATTATTTTCCCCTTGCATTTAGTAAGTGCTTGGACTTCTTTTTTGGACCAGCACATTTAGATTTGTCTCAGTGTCCCTGGCAAAGAGAGGAACTGCTCCTCTGCTTGCAACACAGTAATTGCTAACTCCTGTGAAGAGAGCATTTATAATGGCATTAATGCCTGAAGACCTTTTTAATGTGTATTTAAGGATTTTCCCTAATGCATGGATGATTAGAATTAGAGAAGGCTGCTACCAGTTGGATGACAGTTTTCTTATCCACTGTAATCTAGTACAAAAATAACTCCTTTCTGCTGTCTTATTAATATCTCTAGTCAAAAAAACTTCTCTGATTTGATTCCTGCCATGCTTGTTCATGAATAAATGGATGGAGCTGTGTTCCTGCAGGAATTTTTAAGAGTTTATTTTTTTCTGTTTCATCAAATGAAGATAAATGAACATCTTGAAAGAAAAGAAGTAGCTCAGACTTTACTGGAAAGAGTAATACTTGGAAAAAATATTTCTAATAGCTTGGGGAAATAAAAAGGATGATGATAATTCTAAAGTGTATGCAATCTCTCATCAGTGTCTCTCATCCAGTTAATAGGAGAGGATGGCAGCTTTGTTATTAAATCATGCAGATGCTAATTGATGGCACAACCAAATAGAAGGATCAGTTGCCTTCAGAAGCACTTTCAGGTTATTAGCTGTGATTTCAATGATGGAACACAATTTCCAGATCCACTCCAATTCTTAGAGTGATGATTTTCCTAGGAACGTGCATGTTTTGGGAAAGAATGATTGTATAGCTGGTCCTCATTAAGAACCCTCATTCTCCAAGTCATTTTTGCCTCTAAAGTGTAAGTATTCCCATTATATATTACAGCCAAGGCCACCTGAGAGCTGTAATGTGCACACTAAAGCCATTTCTCCACCTAGTCCCTCAGATGTCTATGACTGGGATCTGCTCATGCTTTGTAGCATGGAATCCATCCTGATAATTGGTGGATGGATAGCTTTGCCCAAAAGTCTATGGGACAAGGACAGGCAGCATTAGTTCAGATTTTGAAATGGCCCAGTCCTTAGAAATAGCTTATCCCAACCCCAGAAGGTCATTACTATTGATATAGCTCTCTGAAAGAAATAACAATGACAATGACAACCTGGATTTGCATAGCTCTTTGCCCTTTTCATACACTCTTGGAAACATCTTTTTTCAGGCAATATAGCCAAAATGCCTTAGTTTAAAACTTGGCATCACCATCCACTGACTGTATAATCTCAAACAAAGTTACTTGATCTTGTTTTGTCTCAGTTTTCCTATCTGTAATATGGAAACAATAGTGGAACCCTGTTAATAGGTTGTTGTAAGAACTAAAGATAATGTTGATCAAGTGCTTAGAGCAATGCATACAGGAAGTGCTTAATAGAGGTCAAGTATTGTTGTCCTTATCCTATTATTCTACTGAAGAAAGTAAAGGCATGGATTAATATCCTGTTTTTATGGTTGAAGAAGTAACCAGTGGCTCAATAACTTGCCTAAGATCACATAGTAATTGATAGGTGACCCACAACAAAGAGAAGTCACTCAGAGCTTTTGAGTCCTGCTTTAGGTCCCTGGGGAGCATCCCTCCTCCCTCCAGTCTTTTGCACATTTCATTACCTTAAATTACTCTGAAACACAGAAAGCCCTGAGGACCACACCTGGATCTATGGAAGGAGGCCTGGACCAGCCTGTGTCCCCATAGAAATGCTTGGTCCCTCACCCCAGCCCCCAGGCCCACGAGAGCTTGGGTCTGTGGTAGCAGCCAAACAGATTCCATAAAGAGCCAGACAAGATGGGGACACTAATAACAGAATCTCCACTGCTTCTGCCTCTTCCAGGCTCACAGCTACCCCAGCAGGAAGTCTTGCAGATGTGCCTGTTTCACCAAACCCAACAACCACAGTGGCTGTAGCAAAAGTAGTTAAGTCTGTCTCAGAAATAAAGACCAAGGAAGTAGCCGAGAGGTGGATTTTGTAACTTTAGATCTTTAGGGAATGAAAACTGAATTTAACCCAACTTTGGCAACGGACAACTCCTACAAGTACTTGTTTGTAAAATCACTTTATTTTATATTATAGATTAACATTAAATGAATGAGGAATACATAATTGAGTAAACTTTGGTGTTATACATTTATATTAAGCCAAAAAAAAGCATGGATACATACTCTACAGCTTTAGCTAGCACATGTCCTCAAAATAGATCACACTACTAAGATCCAGAGACAACTTAAAGCCCTGCAGTCTTTCTTGTAACACACACAAATAATAAAATGAAAAAAGAGACTAATAAAAAGACAAACATTTCTTCTGGTAATTAGCTGGTCTGGAGTCACTGTTTCATTAGGTATTCTATTCATCACACAAAATAAGGAGAATAAATAGAAACACACATATGGGGAAGAGGGAGAGAAATAAAAATGAAATAAAACAAATGAAATATGTACCCCACATTCTTGCAAAAAAAAATCATTAGGTTGAGTGATTCCCTTTGGGTGGTGAGAATATGGACACTCAGTTTTGTTCCCTTCTTTGTATAGATACCCTCCATATTATAAGAATGTATTTTACAATGGAAACTGAAAAAAGTATATTTTTAAAATACCTTGAAAAGAAAGTTGGTACCCAGTGGGTACCAGTGGTAAGGGTATACACTGAAGAGGCTACATCTTTAGCATCATCACTTAGGGAGCTGTGCAGTCATTAGGTTTATCCCAGTGAGAGTGTGCTGAACTATCCCTTGAACATCATTATGTCTGGTGCTTGTCAAAAAAGGTCTGAACTTTAGATACTGAAGACCTTCCCGTTATAAGGCGAGAAGA
This sequence comes from Theropithecus gelada, assembly GCF_003255815.1. Taxonomy (NCBI): domain Eukaryota; kingdom Metazoa; phylum Chordata; class Mammalia; order Primates; family Cercopithecidae; genus Theropithecus; species Theropithecus gelada. Next base: position 158,762,747 of record NC_037669.1, on the reverse strand, counting down.
GAAAGATTTAAAAACACGTATAAACATCTTTTCTTTGTGGATAAAGAGGTGTGCCAAACTCTATACCTTATCGGTAACTCTGGAATGTTTTAAGAGTGAGCCAAAGTGTCGGATTCTTTCCCCCATCCAAACATCCCAGCTGGCAAGGTCCCCAGGGACCTAAATCAGACCCGAGGTGAGCATACTGGTCCTCAGTTTGCAGTGGGCAAGACCTCAGGGTGAGCTGAAGAACACGGTCTGGGTGATGCCAAATTGAAAGGCCAGACAGCCATCCAAGTGAGTTGACTGACAGAGCAGGAAAATCTGGATACCAAGCCAGAAGATAGAGCCTAGGGAAATCAAATTGTGGGTGGGAGAAAATTCCCTCTGTAAGTAAAAGGGATCTGCAGCAACCTCTTTTAGCATAAATGGGGAGAAGAATGCTACTGAAAATTCCAATATGGCCAGGATGGGAAGGTTTGTAGATACCTTTGTGCTTGTCAAAGTGAGGATTTATTCAAATGTGAACTACAGCTGTTGTGAGTGATTGAAAAGCATTCCAAGTTCCTGGACTGATAAACATCCTCTGTGTATCCACAGCCCTATTATTACCCATCTAATTCAATGATAGGGACGTTGAAAGGGATTTGTATCTCCAAGGAATATATGCCTTGCTGTTACTGTATTACTATGATGGCCTTTAAAAAACTGTGTATACCATTCTCTTGATACAAGATATTTGATGGGCTCTCAGCAAAATGCTGAGCTTTTACCACCTTTACTAAGGAAGCAATGACACTATATCAAAGGGAGAAAAAGGGAAATTTTTGCCAAATCTTGAAGACCTTGACACATATCAATACTATGATTTTTATAAGAAATGAGATTCTACAAATTGTGGGTAATAGATTTACACATTTCTCAGATGGCTTACAGAATAACAGACTGGAAACAGAACTTAAATTATAGGCAGGAACATAAACACCAGACCTGATTTTGAAAATAAGCAGAATAGAAATGTGATGAGCATTAACAAATAGTAATTGCTTACAACCTTTAATGTCATCTTGGCTAGAGATGTTATTTGGTGTGAATGCCCCAAATACAAGAACCAAAAGGGTTTATGTTCAATATAACTCAATCCAGCAGATACCAATTGAGTACTTTCTATACTGCAGACACCATTCTAGGAGTTGGGGACACAGCAGCAAACAAAACTGGTTGAACAAGTTCTTTCCCTCATGGTAATGATATTCCAGAGGGGAAAGACTAGCGAATAGGAATAAAGAAGTAACATGTATAGTATGTTAGATAGGGATACATGCAATTAAAAAAATGTAAAGCCAGAAAGGAGAATATGCGTTGAAGGATGGTGCTTCAGTTGGAAAGGAGAAAAATTCAGTCAGTAGTCTAATTTTGGAATAGAAATGGGTTCCAAAGTGGGAGGCAGGAGGCCAGTCATTTCACTCTCTGGATTTCCCTATCTATGAAGTGGAGCAGACTGTGGGATCTTTGTCACAAACAAGCTCTTACAACTCAGGTTGCTGGTGGTGCTTTGCTGTGTGACACAAGGGAAATTAAGAAACACATTGGATTTCAAACTTTAAAGGTGACACATCAAGTAGTGTTCTTTTGTGCCAGTAAAACAAAGCCACAGATTGCCCAGAGGGAGACTTCTGCCTTGGAGTGAATGCCGTATAAGACCGTACACTGGTACTTTCCACTCCAGTGACAGCATAGGGGAGGAAAACTGGGGATAGTAACTACTTTACATCTCAAGGATATTATAGGTTCATAATTGCTTCTTTTTAACATTTTTTCCTTAGAATTACCATCTGTTAGGCACTGTCATTTTTCAAACCCATTTTATAGATTGGGTAATTGGAAAATAAAAATTAAGTATCTTGCTGAAATTCATATAGCTAGTTGCAGTCCAAGAATTTAAAACCAGGTCTCTCTGATTCCAGAGTCAATAAACTTTCCATGACACCCAGCCATGTTCTCAGAAGTACCTCATTTTTTACTCTCAAAATCTCTCCCAGATGAGGGCACACTCAGCAAAATCTGAAGTGGGACACCATATAGGACAAATGTTTTTCTCAGCAAATAAATTATAAGAAAAAAAGAGAAAGGGAAAATAACATATAGATTAAAAATTACTTAAGAAGGGGAGTTCCGGGAAGATGGTGAATAGGAGACAGGACTGATGTGCAGCTCCCACGTAGATGGACAGAACAGCATGTGGAGACTCACACCATGGAATTTTGTTCCAGGAACTGCTGTAGGAGCATACCAGGAAAACAGAAATAATTAATAGATCCTTTGAAAGAAGCAGCAAATTCTGCGAGATAGGTAAATAAATAAATAAATAAATAAATAAATAACCTCAGGGAAATGTATAGCCTGGGGCTAGGTCTCAGTCCTGTGGACAGGCTGCCTGGAGATAAAGTCAGCACTGTTCGCAGGCCACAGTGGGAGAGAGACTGGCCTCACCAAATGCATGGGAGCTGGGTGAGGCCCATCACAACTGGCTTTCCCCCACTTTCCTGGTGACAGAGGCTGCCGTAATCCCCTCTGGAACATAACCCCTTTGGCCCAGGAACCACCCCTTTATCCCCCATGGTAGCTACGGCAAGCCCTGCCCATGAAGAATCTGAGCTGGGACCTGCCTAACACTGCCCCCGCCTGATGATTTTTCTCTACCTGTCCCGGTAGCCAATCACAAAAGACATAAACTCTTGGGAGCTTTATGAACCTGACCATCGCCTCAGAAACCTGAATACTTATCCTGGCCAACTTAGGGCATGCTTATATCCCCGTTCTGTTGCAGCTGATGCTTTCTTAAAAGCACGACCTCCTGGCTGTCAGCCAACCAACTCAAGACATTACAGCAATTCATGACAGAACAACCCTGCTGCAAAGAAGGAGAAAACATCTAATTCCATTGCATGCAACATTCTGGCAACCAGTGGTCCTGAGTCTGTCCACATGACAACTTCACTGCTAACATAACCAGTATTCAAGAAAGCTAGTACACTAAACATATCTACAACCAAGGACTCTGACAGAGTCTACTTCACTCCCCTGTCACCTCCACCAGAGCAGGTGCTGGTATCCATGGTTGGGAGACCTGAAGATGGATTGCATCACAGGACTCTTTGCAGACATTCCCTAGCACCAACCCAGAGCCTGGTAGCCCCACTGAGTTGCTAGACCCAGAAGAACAACAACAATCACTGCAGTCTAGTTCACAGGAAGCCCCATCCCTAGATGAAGGGGACCCTTCGTGGGACCTTTATGGGTCCTTCATGAGGCCACCTCATGGGACAAAATAATCTGAAGAGCAGCCCTTGAGTTCCAGATTTTTTCACTGAAATAGTCTACCCAGATGAGAAGGAATCAGAAAAGTAATTCAGGTGATATGACAAAACAAGGTTCTGGCTGGGCACAGTGGCTCATGCCTGTAATCCCAGCATTTTGGGAGGCTGAGGTGGGAAGATCTCTTGAGCCCAGGAGTTCAAGACCAGCCTGGGCAACATAGACTCCATCTCCACATTTAAATAAAACAAGGTTCTATAACACTCCAAAAAGACCATACTAGCTTCCCAGCAGTGGATTCAAACCAAGAAGAAATATCTAAATTGCCAGATAAAGAATTCAGAACGTTGATTATTAAGTGACTCAAGGAAATACCAGAGAAAGGTAAAAACCAAGTTAAAGAAATTTAAATATATATACAGGATATGGATGAAAAATACTCCAAAGAAATAGCTATCATAAAGAAAAAAAAATCACAACTTCTGGAAATGAAAGACACACTTAGAGAAATACAAAATGTACTGGAAAGTTTCAACAGTAGAATCAAACAAGCAGAAGAAAGAACTTCAGAGCTTGAAGACAAGTTTTTCAAGTTACCCAATGAGAAAAAGACAAAAACAAAACAAAATGAACAAAGCCTCCAAGAAATTTGGGATTATGTTACATACCCAAATGTAAGAATAATTGGTGTTCTTGAGGAAGAATAAAAATCTAGAAGTTGGGAAAACATATTTGGGGGAATAATCAAAGAAAACTTTCCTGGCCTTGCTAGAGATCTAGACATCCAAATACAACAAAGAACAGCTGGGAAATGCAACACAAAAAGGTCATCACCCAGGCACACAATCATCAGGTTATCCAAAGACAAGGAAAGAATCTTAAGAGCTGTGAGGCAAAATCATCAGATAACCTATAAAGGAAAACCTATTAGATTAACAGCACATCATTTCTCAGCAGAAATCCTACAAGCCAGAAGGGATTGGAGTTCTATCATTAACCTCCTCAAGCAAAAGAATTTTGTATTGAGCAAAAACTAAGCTTCATAAATGAAGGAGAAAGTCTTTTTCAGACTAACAAATGTGAGAGAATTTGCCACTATCAAGCCAGCACTACAAGAAATGCTAAAAATAGTTCTAAATCTTGACACAAAACCTTAAAATACACCAAAATAGAATCTTCTTAAAGCATAAATCTCACAGGGCCCATAAAACAATAACACACACACAAAAAAAACAAGGTATTCAGACAACAGCTAGTACAATGAATAAAACAGTATGTCACATCTCAATAACATCAAATGTAAAATGGCTTAAATGTTCCACTTTAGAGAATGGCAGAATAGATAAAAATCCACCAACCAAGTATGTGCTGTCTTCAAGAGACTCACCTAACACATTATGACTCACAGAAACTTAAGGTAAAGTGGTAGGGAAAGATATTCCATGCAAATGGTCACCAAAAGTGAGCAGGAGTAGTGATTCTTGTATTAGACAAAACAAACTGTGAAGCAACAACAGTTAGAAAAGACAAAGAGAGACATTATATGATGATATAAGGATAATGATAAAAGGATCAATTCAACTGGAAAATATCACAATCCTAAATATATATGCACCTAACATTGGAGCTTCCAAATTTATAAGCAATTATTACTAGACATAAGAAATGAGATAGCAGCACAAAAATAGTAGGGTACTTCAGTACTCCACTGACAGCACCAGACAGGTTATCAAGACATGAAGTCAAACAAGAAACAATGGACTTAAACTATGCCCTAGAACAAATGGACTTAACAGATATTTACAGAACATTCTACCCAAAAACTGCAGAATATACTTTCTTTTCATCATCACATGGAATGTTCTCCAAGATATACCACATGATAGGCCCCAAAACAAATCTCAATGAATTTAAGAAAGTCAAAATCATATCAAGTGCCCTCTCAGACCACAGTGGAAAAAAACTGGAAATTAATTCCAGATGGAACCCTCAAAACTATAGAAATACATGGAAATTAAATAATCTGCTCCTGAATGATCTTTGGATCAACAATGAAATCAAGATGGAAATTAAAAATCCTTTGAACTGAATGATAATTGTGACACAGCTTATCAAAACTTCTGGGACACAGGAAAAGTGGTACTAAGAGGAAAGTTCATAGCATTAAATGCCTACATCAAAAAGTCTGAAAGACCACAGAGAGACAATCTAAGGTTACTAGAGAAACAAGAACAATCCAAACCCAAACCCAGCAGAAGAAAAGAAATAACAAAGATCAGAGCAGAATTAAATAAAATTGAAACAAAAAAAAATACAAAAGATAAATGAAACGAAAAGCTGGTTCTTTGAAAAGATAAATAAAATTGATAGACCATTAGCAAGATTAACCCAGAAAAGAAGAGAGAAAATTGAAATAAGCTCAATTAGAAATGAAACGAGAGATATTACAACTGACACCACAGAAATACAAAAGATCATTCAACACTACTATGAACACCTTCACATGCACAAACTAGAAAATCTAGAGGAGGTGGATAAATTCCTGGAAATACACAACCCTCTTAGATTAAATCAGGAAGAAACAGAAACTCAGAACAGACCGATAACAAATAGTGAAATTGAAAAAGTAATTTAAAAAATTAACAGCAAAACAATCCAGGACCAGATGGATTCACAGCTGAATTCCATCAGGCATTCAAAGGATTGGTAGCAATCTTAGTGACGCTATTCCAAAAGATAGAGAAACAGGGAAACCTCCCTAAATCATTCTGTGAAGTCAGTATCACCCGAATTCCAAAACCAGGAAAGGACATAACAAAAAAGAAAACTACAGACCAATATCCCTGGTGAATATAGATGCAAAAAACATCAACAAAATACTAGCTAACCAAATCAAACAACATATCAAAAAGATAATAAACCATGATCAAGTAGGCTTTATACCAAGGATGCAGGGATGGTTTAACATATGCAAATCGATAAATGTGATACATCACATAAACAGAATTAAAAACAAAAATCATATGACCATCTCAATAGGCATGGAAAAGCATTTGACAAAATCCAGCATCCCTTTATGATTAAAACCCTCAGCAAAATCAGCATAGATGGGGCATAGCTCAAGATAATAAGAGCCATCTATGACAAACCCACAGCCAACATTATACTGAATAGTGAAAAGTTGAAAGCATTCCCCCTGAGAACTGGAGCAAGACAAGGATACCCACTTTCTCCACTTCTATTCAACATAGTGCTAAAAGTACCAGCCAGAGCAATCAGACAAGAGAAATGAAGGGCATCCAAATCGGTAAAAAGTAAGTCAAACTGTTACTGTTCCCCAATGATATGTTTGAATACCTAGAAAACCCTAAAGATTCATTCAAAAAGCTCCTGGATCTGATAAATGAATTCAGTAAAGTTTCAGAATACAAAATCAATGTACACAAATCAGTAGCACTGCTATACCCCAACAGTGACCAAGCTGAGAGTCAAATCAAGAACTCAGCCCTTTTACAACAGCTGCAAAAAAAATAAAATAAAATACTTAGGAATATATCTAACCAGGAAGGTGAAAGATCTCTACAAGGAAACTGCAAAACATTGCTGAAAGAAATTATAGATGACACCAACAAATGAGAACATATCTCATGCTCATGGATGAGTACAATCAATATTGTGAAAATGGCCATACTGCCAAAAGCAATCTACAGATTCAGTGCAACTCCCATCAAAATACCATCATCATTCTTCACATGGATGATGGAGATTCCTCAAAGAACTAAAAGTAGAACTACCATTTAATCCAGCAATCTCTCTACTGGGTATCTACCCAAAGAATAAGAATTCATTGACTGGATGCGGTGCCTCACGCCTGTAATCCCAGTACTTTGGGAGGCCAAGGTGGGTGGATGATGAGATCAGGAGTTCAAGATCAAGACCAGCCTGGCCAACATGGTAAAACCCTGTATCTACTAAAAATATAAAAATTAGCTGGACATGGTGGCAGGCACCTGTAATCCCAGCTATTTGGGAGTCAGAGGCAAGAGAATTGCTTCAACCTAGGAGATGGAGGTTACAGTGAGCTGAGATTGCACCACTGCATGCCAGCCTGGGCAACAGAGCAAGACTCCATTTCCGAAAAAAAAAAAAAAGAAAAGTCATTATATGAAAAATACACAAGCACATGCATGTTTATAGCATCACAATTCACAATTGCAAAGATATGGAACCAGCCTAAATGCCCATCAACCAACAAGTGGTTGCTTGATGAAATGTGGTATATGTACACCACGGAATGCTACTCAGCCATAAACAAGGAATGAAATAATGGCATTCAAAGCAAGCTCGATGGAGCTTGGAGACCATTATTCTAAGTGAAGTAACTCAGGAATGGAAAACTAGACATCATATGTTCTCATAAGCGGTAGCTAAGCTATGAGGGTGTAAAGGCATAAGAATGATATAATGGATTTTGGGGATTCAAGAAAAAGGGTGTTAGGTGGGTGAGGGATAAAACTATGCATTGACTACACTGCTTAGGTGATGAGTGCACCAAAATCTCAGACATCATCACTAAAGAACTTTTCCATTCAACCAAACACCATCTATTCTGCCAAAACTCATGAAATTTTTTAAAAGTAAGAATAGGCCGGGTGCAGTGGCTCACGCCTGTAATCCAAGCAGTTTGGGAGGCTGAGGCGGGCGGATCATGAGGTCAGGAGATCAAGACCATCCTGGTTAGCATGGTGAAACCCCATCTCTACTAAAAATACAAAAAAAAAAAAAAAAAAATTAGCTGGGCGTGTTGGCGGGCGCCTGTAGTCCCAGCTGCTTGGGAGGGTGAGGTAGGAGAATAGCTTCAACCCGGGAGGTAGAGCTTGCAGTGAGCTGAGATCACAGCACCGCACTCCAGCCTGGGCGACAGAGCGAGACTCTGTCTCAAAAAATAAATAAATAAATAATAAAAATAAAAATTACTTAAGAGACAACAAATACCAATATTTGGACCTTATTTGGATCTTGATTCAAACAAACTATTTAAAATCAATACATGTTAGCCAAATGTAGTGGCATGCGCCCGTAGTCCTAGCTACTTGGGAGGCTGAGACAGGAAGATCACTGGAGCCCAGGAGTTCAAGGTTGCAGTGAATCTGGGCAACAGAGAGACTATCTCTAAAAAAAATTTTTTAAATAAAAAAAATATATATATATAATTTTTAAGTGTGTATATATGTGTGTATATATATGTAAAATCAATATATGAAATATGTCTGGGAATTTGAATACTAATAACATTTGATAATATTGAAGAATTGGGTTTTTTAAGGTGTTATAACATTATGTTTATATTTTAAAAGAGAGTCATTTTAGAGGTACATACTAACAGATTTCCAGAAGAAATATGATGTCTGGGATTAACTTTAGAATAATGCATTGAAGGGAGTATAAATAAATAAGATTGACTACATGTTGATCACTGATGTAGCTGGGTTCGTGAGGGTGGTTATACTTTTATTCCCAATTTTATAGATGAGTAAGAATTTCCATAACAAAAATTAAAACAAAACAAAAAAAAATTTTCATCATGGTGAATGTGGAATTAACTGTACTGACCACTTGCCACTTTCATAAATGCTGTCTCTTCCACTGGACTGGGGGCAAGCCTGGGCATGCACCCCAGTCTAATGGTCAAAACACATGTACTAGTGCCCCTTCCTGCCCTGGTTTATAGAGCTGACCTAGACATTGGACTTCCTGCTCACTGTAGACTCGCCTGTTCTGGGTCTCTGACTTTTATGCAACCAGCCCCGAGGACATGTCACCCAGGGATCCCAGGAGGCAATTTGATATAATGAAAGAAGTTAGTCCTTTGGATTCAGAACAACCTTCACTGGGAGTCTCACCTTCCCTTTAGTAGCTATGTAATATTGAGTAAAGCCCTTTACCTTACTGGGCCTTTATGAGTTGTGATGATCAAATGGAAAAGTATAAACAAGGGTTCTTCCCAAGAATCTAGGCTCCTAAATATACTGGTCTACTAAGACCCAACAATGAATCAGATAAAGAAATGGTCTCTATAGTGGGAGTGACTGACATTTTCCTAGATCGCATCTATCTTCCCCACTGGACTACATCTCCTAAAGGAAGGAACCATACTTTGTGCTTTTGGTGTTCCCAAAATAGTGAGATGGGAAAAACATGGCCTTGATGTCAGAAAGTCCTGGGTTCAAATTCTGTCTTCATTGATTATTAACTGTGGAACCTTTGACATGTTTTAGCCTCCTTATCTGTGAAATAATAATGTCCACTTAGAGGATTTAATGAAAGAAGGCATTCAAGTGCCCACAGTATAGTTGGGGCTTGGGAAGTATTATTTTCCCACCTCCCTTAGGTGCTCTCTTGATACTTGGTGGATGAATGAGTTTAACAGATGTTTCTTTGAAACATGAATGCCTCCAAAGCCTTTCAGGTACAGCTATTCAGGTTTTTCACTGAACACAGGCAACTAGGTGGACTCCCCAGGCTGTGAGTGTATGTGACTGTTTGCCACAAGAAGGGAGCCTTTGTCTACTTTGTAAAGGATGCTGAGTGGACAAGCGCGTCCCTGCTTAGAAGAAAAATGCCAGTCACCCAGAGAAAGGAATTTGTAATGAATGATTGAGACTAGTGCCAAGGTCAAGAGGAAAAATAATTCTAACTGATATTGTCAGAGCACTGGGCTTTCTTTGAAGAAAGCCACATTTTTTGACCATGTTAAAGTTTCTTTGTGGTTAATTCAGGTCCCTGGCCTGGGCCTCATGGTATTAGGGTTATTATGAAGACAGAAGTATGTAAATACCAGTTATCCAACTAGGCCTGACTGCATGTTAGAATAGACTTTTCCCCAGGCTGCCCTCAGGTCCCAGTCAACTCTGCACAGCCAGAGCAGCATCAGTTCATACTAATGCCAGGCAAATCCTGAATAGTGATAGGAGCCCCCCGGGAAAATGTCCATTGGCAGGAGGGCCTGAGGGCTATTGCTTCTGTTGAAGTGTTTGAAGAGGTGCCGCCACCTCAGACTGGTGTCAAGGTCAGAGTGGATGCGCAGTTACATCTTCTTTGCCCTTGTCAGTCTTGCTATTTCATTGTAAAAGTTCAAGGCTACAGAGGCTCAGGGGCAGGGATCCCACCATTCTGAAAGGAAAGAGCAGAGGTAAGGCTCATTTCTGTGGATGGGGGGCAGGGTCAAAGATTCTAAAGTCTGTCAGGACAAGCAAAGACAAAAGAAGAGTCAAGAAAGTTGTGAAAAGCAGCAGTGAAATTCAGTGAAGGAAAAAGTGCAGGCAGGAGGGAGGTAGGTGTAACAAGTGTATGGAGTGAAATATGTATCTCAGTTTTTTTTCCCTCGTATGCTTAACTGGTAGCCCCAATGCCATTTGTTGGGGAATTATTCTTCTTGTTTTCTAATACCACCTTTGTTGTGGACTAATTGTTCATCTTTTGGGGGCTTACTATTTAGTTCCATTCATCTGTCTCTGATCTCATGCCAGTGTGTTGTGTTGGAGTCTAAGAGTGCAGGTCCAAGGAATTCAGACCTACATTCAGAACTACAGTTGTTGAATGTGTGCTTTCCCCAACAGGAGACTCTTCTGTTTATCATTTTAAATGTTGTATCCTAATGTCATGAGGTCAGAAGGAACTGTTTAAGACGACGGTGTACACCTAATAGGGAATTAATCATTTGTGCCTGAGTATAAGACCATATCATGATCTTCTGATCACAAGAATATGAGCTATCATTGGAAAAAACTCTAAGCCTGTCACCTGGGTGTAAAAGTCAGGTTTGTGAGATCAGGCACGTTCAGGGTGGCATGGTGGTAGACCAAAAAAGCCTAGTAATGATAAATGAAAGTCCTGGTAATTTGATTAGTTTTTTCTGTTTCTGCAAGTCACAAAAGTACGTGAGCACTCAGTGGCCTTTATACTGTATGGTGGCCCCAGCCTGGTTCAGCAGGGTTTCTTCCCTCTCTATCACTCTGTGAGAAGCAGAGGGACTCTTTGATTGTTTCTACTCAAGCAGGGTGAGAACAATGTTATCAGACATTTCCAGGCAGATAGCAGAGGTGGATTTTCCTAACCTCATCCCACCTCTCTCATCTCATGCTGTCAGACTGTCATGCAGCTGCAGACAGAGTCCATCCCCAGAGACCAGTGGATAGTGGAACCACATGTTTATTTTAGTTTTAGTTTCCAAGTTTGCAGTAGGCTAGATGTAATGTAGGAATGAACCCTGAACAATGCTTTCTGAACCTTCTATGCCACAGGTTCCCCCAAATAATTGGGAGTGGTTGGAAGGAATCAAGGAGGAAGATGGTTAGAGGTAATTATTCACTGCTCTCTTTTCAGTCTCATTGTGCTAAATCCATGCCTCTGTTTTAAACCTTATTACATCATGATAGTATTTATTTATCTGTATGTCTTCACACCCACCCCCACCCCCTGCAGGCTGCCTAAGAGTGTCTGGACTGTTTTAACCATTTTCGGAATCTAGTGTGATGTCTGGAATATAATAAGTGTTTGAGAAATTGTGACATGTACATGTCTAGGACTGTATGTGGCAACACTAGTACTTTGTGAAAATCACATTTCTATTCAGTTCAGGCATATGGTTTGTGTGGTAGTTGCAATTGGGAAGGGGGGTATCTGCTTTAAAAAAACAGTAACACCCCAAATTGCCTAATGCCTGGGACCATTTTCCAAGTTGCCTTCACTAGAATCAGAGATGAAATCTGGGGAAAGAGCTTGGGTCTCTTTTCTGAGAAAAATATTTTTCCCTAAGCAGATGACACCTTACAACTTCAGTTCATTGCCTCCTAGATCCTATGACAGCCTGGCAGGTGACTGGCGGAATTTTGCTGTGTCTTGTCTCAGCAGCCAAGATTTCAGGCCTCAAAGAAAAGCTCCAGTGAAAAGGAAGGAGAAAATCCTGGGAGTGGCAGAAATCCAACCTCCAGTGGCTCCTTTTCCCTGCAGGTTCACCTCTGAGCAGATTTGCTAATCACATAAGAAGGTCTTTTGGGAGAGATTTTACTCATCCTTTCCTTTCCTCAGAAAGCCTCCTTTCATTTATTTTTTTTTTAAAGGCAAAGAAAAAGTTTCAACAATTCTTATCATAGCCTGCAGGCACACAAGAGCAGGAGAAAAAGCAAATTGCAAAGTGAAGACCCAGCACCCTCTGTTTAGCCTTCACCCAAAATTGCACTGCATGGTGAACACTTAATTGCTGATTAAATATGTTTCTAGGCTGTGATATAGATTCCCTAAGAGAAGGGTTATAGGATAGTGTGTGGTTATATTTCTTCTACCTAGAGAGGATTAAGTCTAAAATCTCCTGCATCAAGAAACTTGATGTTGGGAAAGATGCAATACAGGTTCTCTAAGGAATAAGTTTCCACCTGTCTTTTTATGCTTTACATCTGGCAGTTTCTTGCTTTTGGGGAAAAAAAAATCTGTGACAGCATACAGGAGGAAAAGGAACATTAAAAATGCCATAAATACCTCTAGCTATTTACCTACCCTGAAATGTGTTGTATCAGTTCCCTTGATGAAGACAACTTTTTAAAAAGTAAGTTTCCTTTCAATAGATAAGAAGCTTCCTCTCTGCTGCCCATGCTTCCCCTGCGGAAGCCTGCAGTGCAGTAGCCGCTGCTAAGACTCCTCTGCCAGTTGCTATGGAGAGCAGCTGCAGGGGAGGGGATTCCTGGAAAGGCAAAGAGGTGGAGAGTAAGCTCTCCTGTCTAAATCCAGATTCTCCATCTGAAAAGGTTAAGCGGGAAGGAAACAATATTCAAGGATGGGTGTGGGTTTGGAGGTGGGGTGTGTGTATATGTGTGTGTAACAGAGAGAGAGAATATGAGAATATGTATTATTTTGATATGTGGGTTATAGTTAGTTTTCTTGGGAAAATCCTTTTCTAGAATGACATAGGAGAAGGTCTTGGTTAGTAAAACCATCTGGTTTTACAAGAAAGTGTCTGATTACACAGAGTATATCTTATGTTTATGTTTTTGTTGTTGGTGGTGGTAATAATGTATTTGCTTTGTTCTGTTGCTTAGCAAAAATAAAGTGCTTGTGTCTTCTAATTATATTTAGCTTTTTCTAGACAATGGAGCCAGCTTTGTTGGACTCATGGATTCTAACTCATATTTTGATGCTGACCAAGTTGCACCTGTTTTTTTTAATGTGTTCAATTCTATAGAAACTAGTTGAACAAATAACTTTATAACAGAGTATATCAGGCTAAGAGGAAGAAAGGGATTTCTTAAAAGTATGATGTTTGAGATTTACCTCAAAACAAAGCGTCAGAAGTTATAAGTAGACAACATAACGTAGCAGAGAAAGAGGATCAAATAAATAAAATATGTAAAATAGTTATACTTATCTGATGGAATTTACCTTAAAACAACATAGGAGAGGAGGGACGTGGATGGGGATTTAGATGAAACTAGACTCACTGGGGGCTGATAATGTTTGGTGCATGGGAGGCTTATGATACCACATAGAGGTTTACTTAAACCTCTAATAAAAAATCAAAAAGTCATAAAGTAAAAAGAAGCAGTTGTCCATGTGTCTCTCAGCTCTTAAATATGGAAGAAATCATGGTAGGCCTCAACAAAATCAGGCTGCAGGCTAGAAAAACATTTTACTAAAGGGAATATACTGACGTTTGGTGTGGGTGGTTGATTGGTGTGGAGATGCTTGCTGTCATCAAATGTCTCATTTGTAATGAAAAAATGCTGGTTACACAGCAGGGAAATGATATTCAAGGGTGAGTATATGGATTTGATCCAGGCTTAACAGGTCTCTCCCATTGTTGATTACTTTATGGCACAACGTAGCATTAGCATCCTATTAGAACATTCCTCTGATGGAACATTAATAGAAGCAGAGAAACTAGACAAATGACTGTATTTCCTAAAACCAATGACAAACTATCCAGTGTAGACTACAGTATATGGATTGAATAGCCTAAATATTGCCTTTCTTAGCCTATCAGAACCCTCTGTAGAGCACAAGGCATATAGAAACTGCCCTGAGCAACTATACAGTACCATTTATAGACTACAAGCTATATATCTATTGAGACCCCCAAGGACCCATACTGATTATCATTTCTCATCTGGTTTTCCCAGGCATGGCCCTCCGTGTTCAATGATACACATACTCAAGAACTCAGAAGAAGCAATCTTATTAGTATTTGTCAGGGGAATTCTAGTGATGGAGGATGGGGAGGCCTCAAGACCCAAGAGACCAGACCAGAAGTCAGCTTACATCAAAAATATGTGCTGAAACTTTGAGTTCAATTTTCTGGCTACAGAGTTTGGGTCATGATCTGGTCTTATAGTCAGACCTGATATAGCCAGGTCTGAACATATAGACCTGGTCACACTTAGTCACATAGTCACACTTAGGGGACTACAACCTTGAGTTTCTACAGCACATTCTTGTGCTTTTTATGGAGTTACATATTGGCTGGAAGTAAACTTGTGCACATGTGTGCATGCACGTGCACACACGCATACACACACACTTACCTAGACACTCTCTAAGTTTAGCTTAAGGACCTCACCCTATTTAATTAGCCAAGAGGATAAAAATATCATCGGAAGCCATATAGGGGAGGGATGCACAAGGAGCAGAAGATGATAAATGGTGCAGTGAATCTCTGGATGGCTCTCTGTAGCTCCCAGGGTCCCTCAGTTGACTTATCCAGGCAGATCATGATCCAAAGTGGCCTGAGGTGTCCAATTTGCCACTGGAACAGCCACTCCTTATATTAGGAAGGACAGTGTATGAGGGAGGAAAGTGGTTTCATCTATTTCTACCTTAAAGTCTGGTTCTGAAAGCTAGTTAACATGCTCACTAAACAGGGAAAGCTGGGAGAGTTGTAATATGTGGCAGGAGATACCAACAGTGACACACAGGGACCAGAGAGATCCATCTCAGTGTGGACACTGGCTTTAAAAAGGCAAGTACATAAAATAGTGTTAGAACAAGATCCTTCTGATGCTGTGGTAATTAGCCTTATTAGAAAATGCTTATAGCCCCAAGCTTAAATCTAGAGTCAGGTGCTGGTATATTTCAAGACCTTTCTGAAAATGGGAGACAGAAGTTATACCTTATAGCCATTCTATTTTAGTCATTTTAAATCAGTGAGATTCAGTCTTCATCCTATCCTTTAAGCTGATTATTCACACTGCACAGCATGTTCCTTTAACCAAGAAACCATGAGGAAAGTGAATGACCATTTGTGTTACTTTCACAAACTATTTCAGGAAGATAAATTGACATACGGAAAGAGAGTTTCTCCCTTGTAGTGCTCCAAGTGTCAGATCCCTGAGGGTTTGTCAGAGAATTAGACCATCTCCTCAGTTCCTGACACGAATCCACCATGACCCCATCTGAGGCCATGGTGGCAAGGCCCTAGCGAGCTCTATGTGGGTGCAGCACCCTTCCTTGCAAGGTGAAGTTCTCTTCTGTGGGAGCCTGTGGATTTTTTGAGGGAAGCCATGCCTCTAGTTGTACGATGAAAGTTCTAGACCTGCACTGTCCAGTATAGTGAGCATACACTGGCTATTAAATTTAAATTTTCATGAAGACAACACCCCCTTGGATGTTCTTTCTATCCATCACCTTTTCATTCTTTCCAGTCCCCCATACCTGTTTTCTGAAATTACTCTCCAACATAAACTCTACATTTCAACCATGTCTCAGACTACTTTTTTCACCTTCTTTACTCTGCTTATCCATTCCCAGGCCGCTCTTCAAAAAAAAAATCAAATAAACTTAGAGCCAGAAAGACCTTTAGAAAACATTTATTTCCACACCTTTTGGCTATAGATAAGGACACAGAGGCCCAAAGAAAGTAATGTACTCCTGCTATAAATTGTCTTTCTTGTGGAAAAGGTGTGTGAATCAAAAGTAGAGAATCAAAAAATATATAAATAAAGGAGTCCATAGCTTGGCATACAGTTTCCAAGTCAAGAATAAGATTTTATTAACAGAGAGCTAACCTTTGGCATGGCATAAAAGGCTTAAGAGTTTAAATAGAGAAGTAACTGCACAATTTTGTTCAAAAAATAAAGTTTTAAACATAAAAGATACTCAGAGTTTTGGGTCAGCTGCATCTTTCTGGAGAGTTTAAGTATTTTCATTGAGCATCCATCCTTAACAAGGTTTCGTATGTGCTGTCACTTTGCGAGAGAGTCAAGGCACATTCTGAAAGAACTCCCAGCAGACTGGGGATCAGGAGATTGAATTCCAAATTATATTTTGTCCATTAATTGCCTCTGTAAACTTGAAAAAGTCATTTCCTTTCTCTGGGCGATGTGGAAGTTCCTTATTTTTAATCAACGACAAATAGCCTTAACATGGAATCACAGAATATTAACTTTAGAGATGGTTTAGAGTCCATCCTCATTTTGCAGGACCAAAGAAATGAAGTGAGTTTCATCAGTTAATATGGTAGCCCCTCCTGGGGGGAAAAAAAAAAGAAGTGAGTTTCTGAAAGTTGTTGAGTTAGAATCAGACAGATGATCCTCAATCTAGGATTAATTTTAAGAATCTTCCTAGCCATGAAATCCTATGACTCCATGATCACAAGACAAGACAGTATTTCTGCCCTGAAGGATCATAGCCAAACTGAGGAGACACTTGATACCCATAAATAGTTATTATTTAAGACAAAAAATGAGACCCAGTAAGCCGACTGACAACCCTCACTTAGATTAAGGCCTTTGAGAGAAGCAGATTGTCAGGAAAATCCGTGAGCTTTGAGCAGAGCTTTTAAAAAATTGAGTAGATGGAAAATGTCATTATGGGTGTATGAAAGTACCCAGAGCAAGACATGGACATGGGATCAGCCAGGAGGACAATGAGTGTATCCATCTGGCAGGAGGAGGTGAGATGGGGTTCGCAGGTTATGGTCCTTGAAGAGAAGTTCTTGGTGGTTACCCTTCCTCACTTCTTGGGGCAGGTCTGAAGATATAGTGAAGGGATCTGACACATGCTTTCAAGTCTGTAACAGAGAAGGGAAGTACAATGTGGAAACTATGACCAGGAGCCCTTATAGTAATTAAATAGTTAAACACACTAATTTCTGATTTGTCCTCAAGCAATTTTATTTTTAAATGACATTTTAGGTGTAACTGATACATGGTGTTCCTGGCATCAGGATAGTTAGAAAATTCAATTAGTAGACTTATGAAGAACAGTTCACATTTTTGCTGGTAGTTGTTTGGAACAGATTGTTTCAATAAGCATAATTGTTTGTTTAGAAACAGGAATGGGTAAGCCCTTTATCAAGCCCACCACCTTGATAAATTTCTTATGTTGCATAGGATTGGTAAGGGTAAGGAAGAGATTCAGAGTTTCATATGTGTAATTAGAGAAATGTAATTATGGTAGGAAAATAGCAGTACATATACTTTAAAAATGAAGAAATAAGGAAGCATCAAAATAAAAACAATACAACGATTCTTCAAGGATCTAGAACTAGAAATACCATTTGACCCAGCCATCCCATTACTGGGTATATACCCAAAGGATTATAAATCATGCTGCTATAAAGACACATGCACACATATGTTTATTGCGGCACTATTCACAATAGCAAAGACTTGAAACCAACCCAAATGTCCATCAATGATAGACTGGATTAAGAAAATGTGGCACATATACACCATGGAATGCTATGCAGCCATAAAAACGGATGAATTCATGTCCTTTGTAGGGACATGGATGCATCTGGAAACCATCATTCTCAGCAAACTATCGCATGAACAGAAAACCAAACACTGCATGTTCTCACTTATAGGTGGGAACTGAACAATGAGATCACTTAGACACAGGAAGGGGAACATCACACACCGGGGCCTGTTATGGGGTGGGGGGAGCGGGGAGGGATAGCATTAGGAGATATACGTAATGTAAATGATGAGTTAATGGGTGCAAGACAGCAATATGGCACATGTATACATATGTAGCAAACCACACGTTGTACATATGTACCCTAAAACATAAAGTATAATAAAAAATAAATTAAAAATTAAAAAAATTTTAAAAGAATGCTGATTAACAGATATATAATCTATATTTAAGATATATGAATTTTGCTGTATGCAAATTGGCATCATACAGTATGTAGCCTTTTCAGACTGGCTTCTTTCACTCAGCAATATGTGTTTAAGGCTCTTCCATGTCTTTTTGTGCTTTGATAACTCTTTTTTTTTTATTGCTGAATAATATTTCATCATATGGATGTGCCACAGTTTCTGTGTTCATTCACCTATTGAAAGACATCTTGGTTGCTTCTAGTTTTTGACAATTATGAATAAAGTAGCTATAAGCATTCATGTTTAGGATTGTGTGTGAACTTAAATTTTCAACTCATTTAGGTAAATACGTAGGAGCACAATTACCAGATCATATAGTAAGACTACGATTAACTTTGTAAGAAACTGTCAAACTTTCTCCTGTGGTGGCTGTACCATTTTGCATTCCTATCAGCACTGAATGAGAGTTCCTGTTCCCTCACTTCCTCACAGCATTTGATATTATCAGTTTGGTTTTTGTTTTTTTTTTTTGTTTTTTTTGTTTTTTGATTTTAGCCATTCTAATAGGTGTGTAGTGGTATCCCATTGTTGTTTTAATTGACAGTTCTCTAATGACATATGACATTGAACATCTTTTCATATGCTTATTGGCTATCTGTATATCTTCATTGGTGAGGTATCTGTTCAGATCTTTTGCCCAAATTTTAATTGAGTTTTCTTATATTAAATTTTAAGAGAGATTTGTATATTTTGGATTCAAGTCCTTTATTGAATGTATGCAAATATTTTCTCCCAGTTGATGGCTTGTCTTTTATTCTTTGAATTTATCAGAGCAGAAGTTTTAAATTTAATAAAGTCCAGCTTATCATTTTTTTCTTTCATAGGCTTTGCTTTTTGTGTTGTATCTAAAAACTCATCATGAAGCCCAAAGTCACCTAAATTTTCTCCTATGTTATCTTCTACAAGTTTTATAGTATTGCATTTTGCATTTAGGTCTATTACCATGTTGAGTTAATTTTTGTGAATGAGGTAAGCTCTTTGTCTAGATTCATGTTTTGTTTGTGGATGTCCAGTTGTCCTGGCACCATTTATTGAACAAACAGTCCTTTCTCCATTGAATGCCTTAGCTCCTTTGTCAAAGATCAGTTGACTTTATCTGCCTGAGTCTGTCTCTGGACTCTATTCTGTTCTGTTGATCAGCTTCTCTGTTCTTTCATCAATATTACACTGCCTTCATTACTGAACCTTTATCGTAAGTCTTGAAGTTGGATAGTGTCAGTCTTTCAATTTTGTTCTCCTTCAGTATTGCATTGGCCATTGGTCTTTTGCCTTTCCATATAAACTTTATAATCACTTTGTCAGTATCCAAAATAACTTGCTCTGGGATTTTGATCGAGATTTTATTGAATCTGTAGATCAAGTTGGGAAGAACTGACATCTTCACAATCTTGAGTCTTCTCATCCATTAACATAGAATATCTCTCCATTTCTTTAGACCTTCTTTGATTTCTTTCATCAGAGTTTTGCCATTGTCCGCATACAGATCTTGTAAATATTTTGTTAAATTTATACCTAAGTGTTTTATTTCCTTCCTTTTTTTTTTTTTTTTTGGTGTTGGTGTAAATAGTGTTGTGTTTTTCAATTTAAATTCCAATTGTTCATTGATGCTATATAGAAAACCAACTGACTTTTGTATATTAATATTGCTTATTCCAATATTTTTTGTTTTTTGTTTTTTTGTCAGTTCTCTGGGAATTTCTATGTTGGCAATCATGTCATCTGCAAACGAAATTTTTAAATTCTCAATCTGTACACTTGTAGTTCCTTTTCTTGCTTTATTGAATTAGCTAGGGCTTCCAGTGTGACATTGACTAGGAGTGATGACAGGTAACATTCTTGTCTTGTTCTTTATCTATATGTAAATTATACCTCACTAAAATAAGTTAATAAAAACCTAATACCTCCTCTGTATACCAGGAGTGACTATGTAGAATATATAATGTAAAGAAATATTTTTCATAATTGCAACAGAAAAACTTAATATTTAACCAATGCATGAAGAAAACTATAAAGCCTCACTGCAAGAAGAAGCATAAAAGAAGATTTGAATTAATGGAGAGAGAGAACACATTCTATCTCAAAGGAAGATTTAATATTGCCAGAATTTCCCAAATTAGTTATAATAAATAGCCTTATTGAAATCCAAATCAAAATTCTAATAATGGAATTCTTAATTAACCTATGGAAAATGAGTCCAAAATTGATCTAAAATTATAAACATAAAAAAGTAGTAAAGATATTTTTGAAAAACAAGAGTAATGGGGGGGGGCGGTCAGGTTTGCTGTACCAAAAATCAAAACATGTCATCAAGTAATGTTAATCAAAATATTGTATTACAAATATAAAGGAACAGATTAGGGTAACAAATTAGGTAACCCTGAAACAGTTTGTTTATAACAGTTTTATTACGTTTTTAAAATTTAAGTATAATAAAGGCAGCAGTTTAAAATCTGGGCAAAGGATAAGTCAGCAAATGGTATTGGGAGAATTAATTACTTGGAAAAAATAAGTTAGAGCTTCATCACACACAGTATATCAAGATAAATTACAAATGGATTGAACCCTTTGTCTTTGATTTCTCAGGAAACCTTGGGGAGAAGTCTTAGTATAGGGCATTTAGTATTGAGTGCACTGGGAGATAGAGTGAAGCAGAGTGGAGTCAGGCAGTCCCTCTAATACATGCTAATACAAAGAGCTCAACTGACTCCACAGGGAACTGGGGAGCTGGGATAGCCCATCACAGCTGTCCCAAATTGAGACAAGGGCCTGTGTTCCCTAACATCAACCAGGTGTTGAATGTGGGATTCACTCTGGAGGGGCATAGTCTAAGGTGAGGCAGCTCCCTTTGGCTCAGTGAGATTTCTGGGAGAGAGATTGAACAATGAGCCATCAGCATCCAATACTCCAAGAAATTCGGGAATGAGAGCCTAAGTCTTCAAGAGGGGACCCGAGTGGCACACAACATCCACTATGTGTGTAGAAGATGAAATTATAAAACAAATAGAGGAAAATATTGGTAAATACTTCCAAAACAGGATTGGGAAGGACTTTTTTTGGTCAAAAACAAAACAAAACTCCATAGACAAAACACAACAAAATCAAAAGCAGACAAATTATTGGGGGAAAATATTTTCAGTAAACACAATTGTTACCAAGTTGATAGCCTTGACATATTAAAAAATACTTACAAATAGATTTTTAAAGACTAATATTACAGGAAAGAAGCAGATAATGCTCTTGAGCAAAAAAAAAATACACAGGTGAGCAATAAACTTCTGGAAAAGTGTTCAATTTCATTAGTAGCCAAAGGAATACAAATTTAATACTATTTTTCCCCCCTTTAAATTGACCAAAACTGAGGCCTGTAGAGTTCCAGTAACTTCCTCAAAGTCCCATCACAGGAACATAACAGAGGAGGCATTCAAATCTAGGGTTGAATGCTGGTTTAATGTGGCACAATATAAACACATGTAATCAAAGCTTCATTAAATAGTAAAGGGATTATTTAAAATAGTAGACCATAAGAACAAAGAAAACAGGAGAGCAAACACAGCAATATAATTTAAGTTAAAAGCACAGGCAACAAAAGCAAAAATAGACAAATGGGATTACATGAAACTAATAAACATTTGCACAGCAAAGGAAACAGCAGAGTGAAGAGACGGCCTAAAGAATGGGAGAAAATATTTGCAAATTATACATCTGATGAGGGGTTAATATCCAGAATCTATAAGGAACTTAATAGCAAAAAAAAACTAACCTGATTTTTAAATGAACAAAAGACCTTCACAGACATTTCTCAAGATAAACAAATGGCCAAAAGATACATGAAAAAATGCTCATTACTAACCGTGAGGGAAATACAAATCAAAACCACAATGAGATACCATCTCACCCAGTTAGAGTGACTGTTATTTTAAAAGAGACAAAAGAAAACAAGTGCTGGTGAGGATGTGGAGAAAAGAAAACACTTGCACACTCTTGGTAGGATTGCAAACTAGTACAGCCATTATGGAAAACAGTACGGAAGTTCCTCAAAAAATTAAAAATAGAGCTGCCACATGATCCACCAATCCCATTACTGTATATATATATCCAAAGAAAATGAAATCAGTATGTCAAAAGATATCTGCACTATTATGTTTATTGCAGCACTCTTCATGATAGTGAAGACATGGAATCAACCTAAGTATCCAACAGTGGATGAATAAAGACAATGTGGTATATGTACACAATGGAATATTATTCAGCCATAAAAATGAAGGAAATCCTGTCATTTGCAACAACATGGATGAGCCTGGAGAACATTTCATTAAGTGAAATAAGGCAGCCACAGAAAGACAAATACTATGTGATCTCACCACTCATATGTGGAATCTAAGAAAAGAAAAAGAGGTGATATAGAAGCAAAGAGTAGAACAGTGATTACTGGAGACTGGGAGGGGAGTAAGGAGAGAATGGGGAGAGGTTGGTTAATAGGTGAAAGGTTACAACTAGGAGAAATAGGTTCTAGTGTTCTATTGAACAGTAGGGTGACTATGGTTAATAGTAAAACATGGTATATTACTAAATACTAGAGAGAGGCTTGTGAAGGTTCTCACCACAAAAAAAAGATGACAAATGCATGAGGTAATAGATATGCTAAATACCCTGATTTGATCATTATACAATGTATATATTAACCAAAACATCAAATTGTTGTCTATAAATGTGTACAATTCCAATGTGTCAATTAAAAAATAAAATCTAGAAAACAAATGGAGAAAGGGTAACTTCCTAGAAACCTGATGAAGTTGAATCCTAAACTAGGAGTCAGGAAGACCTAGAACCAACTGTAGAACCTCCCAAAACCTTAAAAATTGGCAGTAATTCCAGGAACCCCTGGGAATAGAGGTGGAGGTGGAACTACAGGTCAGAGAATTGACTGAATGACCACATAAGACGCAGTTAAAGCTCCAGAGCCTTCCCAGATTCCATGCGGCTGGGGGTCTGCCTTTGTCTTACCCCGGCAGAATCCCCACTCTCTGCAGGCATAAAACACAGAGGCACATGGAAACACCAAGCACAATACAAAAATAGGGTATAAAGGCAGTTTTACACACTGAATGCTGAGACCCTGGCCCTCTTCCTAGCTTACTCGAAGAATATTAGTAGCCAGAGCCACACCCTCCAGGCAGGAGACTGAAAGGAAAGATCTCATGACAATGACATCCAAGATTCCCTAAGTTATATTACAAAGCCTGTTTCTTTCCAACCACACCAGGTTGTGACATTCTCCAAATCAGATTTAAAGAGTTGTAAAACAAGAATCTTGACAATTGGTTTTCTTGAGTTGGGAGAAGAAAACAGTTAAAAAAAGCCACCAGCATCACTGTGGTCCTAGTGTGACCTTGCTTGCCTGTGAGGACTGGCTTTTCATTCCAGCACTGCTTTTCTCAAAGCCCTAAAAAGCAGGCTATGTCAGTTTGGGTTTTCAGGTTTTCAGCCTGCGCTCTTTGCTCCTGTGAGACCCTCAAATTTATTTCACCTGTGTGTCTGGTGGGACGAGGCTGATCTTCAATCACCCTGAAGGCCCTGCTTACTTCAAACTCAGCGTGTGGTAAAGAGAGCATGGCCTCCAGGGAATATTCTCCCGCCAGCTCCTTCCTCTCCCTGCAACTTGCACATACTGGGTGGCCTCTCCCCACTTTTGTTTGCCTGTTTTAAAAAGTTGAGGCCACAGGGGCTGCGGAACATGAAGCACAGGCTTTTTCTGGAGGTGCTCTCTTGGTGTCCCAGGTTCTCACTTGCTACATTGCTCTAAGCCCTTGGGAAGGCTGAGGGAGGATGAGATGATGATACTCTTGGAAGGAGGAAGACACCCTCAGGATTAGTAATAATCGTGATCATAGCAGCCATGATGGCTGTACCAGACACTGTGAGATGCACTTTCCTATATTATCGCACCAAGTCTTCATAAGCCTCTATTTAATGAATGAGGAAAGAGAGGCGCAAAGTGATCAAGATCACACAGCTGAAAGCCCTCTCCTGAGCCACCTGGATGTGAACGAAGTCTGTCTCATTCCAAGGACATCACTCTCCCTACCACCTCCAGTTCCTCACAGGCTATGCAGCTCACCAGCAGAGGACTTAGTGTACAGCTGTTGTTAGATCAGTAACTTTCAGTCTTGGCTTCACATTGTGTCCACTTGGGGAGTTTTACAACCCCGTTGATTCCATTGAGAAGCAATGTTGAGAACTACTTATCATATACACACACATAACCCTAGAATACAAAATTGGTAGCATCTTAAAAGCTAATGTTAACCTCATTCTTAAACTTTAAGATTGCACCATTGGGTAATCTCATGACTACTCTGAGCATCTTATTTACAAATTTATTTTCATATCAAGCTAACAGGCATTGTAACTAAACAAAAACACAGAACATAGCAGCTTCATTGGACTTGGGAATTCTAGCTGCTGCCATACATGCCCATGTGTGGCAGGGAGTCATAATTCCGAAGAGTTGGAAAACGCAGGTTCAAGTTTCAACTCTTTTACTAGATAGGAAAAACCAAACTGCTTTTCTTTGTGCTCACACTCAACACAGAACTCTTCTGACATCAAATGTGGGGGACGGTGGGTTCCTACACTAGCCAGTTCTCCAACTTTCCAGATACCAACCGGGTGTTCTACAATTTAACTCCATTTTTATACTATCTACCTGGCAATAGCGTCAGATCCCACAAGTCAAGAGCTCAGCCCCACAAGACTGCTCCCACTTTAGATGCCAGTCATTAAGTCCAGGTTACCACCTCTGCTTTTGACTGAGTGGCAGTAAATCAGAGGTTCCCACAACCCCTTCCTCTGGTTTACTAATTTGCTTGAACAGCTTGCAGAATTCAGGAAAACCATATGCTTAGTAGCTTACTGCTTTATTAGAAAAGAATACAACGCAGAACAGCCAGAAAGAAGACATGCATAGGGCAAGGTGTATGGGAGGGGCGCAAAGCTTCCATGCCCTTTCTGGGCATCCCACCCTCCTAGCACTGTCATGTGTTCAGCAATCCAGAGGTTCTCTGAACCCTATCATTCTGGGTCTTTATGGAGGCTTCATTACAAAGGTATGCTTGGTTAAATCACTGGCCATTAGCAATGAACTCAACTTCTAGCCCCTCTCCTCCCCTCTCCAAAGGTCAGGGGTTCCGGCTGAAAGTTCCAACCCTCTAATCACTTGGTTGGTTCCCCTGGCAACGAGCCCCCATCTGGAGGCTTTCCAGGAGCCCCCAGCCAGCAGTCACCTCATTAGCATACAAAAAGAAGCTGTGTGCCAGGAAACCAGGCAGAGACCAAATATATATTTCTTATTATGTCACAACCACTTAACCACCTTTGTGATCTTGACCTTGAAATTTCTCCTGAAACAGAAAGAAGCCAGCGTGATGTTTGAACAGAAGAATGACATGCTGGGGATGCAGGAGAACCTTTCCTGAATACTGGAAAGCTAGAGACAAAGATGTTTTCAGGGCAGTCAGGGTATTAATAATGCCACCCTTACCCACACATTCCAACCTCCATGAAGTTGAAGCTATGGAGCACAATCTAATGTTGATTCTGTCTTAAGCATCGGGAGAGCCTTCTTTGTAAGAATTCCTTAAATGGAAGCATATGCAGTATATGACTGGTCTTCTTCCAAAATGGAGATTTAAGTTCAAGCCTGCAAGAGCAGTGGCATAACAAGAATCCACTGTGACTTCATATACCCTAAACGTCTTATCCACCAGAGAAATGAATGCCAGGAGGGGCCCCATGCCAGGGATTGCTGTATCTGCCTTTGCCTGTGTGGTCACATGTCTCTGACCCAATAAATTAGGATCTTACTCTAACTTGAAGTGGGTGTATGGTCTACCTCAACTCTATCACCTGTATGCTTGTAGACTGGCAAAGAAAGTCCTGGATTTGAGATTTGAGTTGGGAGAAAGAAAGGTGGTACGAGTGGGAGGAAGTAATTACTTCTTAAACTTACACATAGAGATGGTTTAGGAGCCTGCCAAGAACCTTTTTATCTTCCCCAGTCTTTGTTCAGGCTCTCCCTTTCAGAAAACGAACAGTGTGTCTTGCCTACTATTCAGTTTAATCATACAGCTTATTTGCCCAAACTTTGCTTTATAAGCACCAGGCAGGCACATGATCTCTTCCAAATTTTGTTTCTTGACATTCTGGAGAAGCATTAGTTTGCTTGTGTCCATTGATTTGCTTGTGTCCTTTAAGCTTGCTTAGCAGTAAGGCTGCAGGAGGCAGGGTGAGCAGCGTGGACTTTCACACGTGGCTCTTGTTTCTTCCTGCTGAGTTTATTCCACCTCTGCTTCAGCTCATTTTAGACTCCTATTTCTCTATTAAGTCTTGACGTCAGTTTTTATGTTATAAAACTTATGTCTGTGCCTGTTCTGCTGTAAACCACCTTGAAGCCTTTTAGAAAAAGTGAAAGACATACATCACAGACCTACTGTGTCATCTCAGACCTCCATGTCTGTGGTGAGAGCACGATGTACACCACATCAGGGGCCTGCTGCTAAAGCTGTCAGCTGGGGATGTTGCCTGGCTGGGGCACATTGGAGATTCAGATCATGTGGAGCCACCCAAGAGACATAGTCAGGCATCTGAGACTCTGGCCCCATTACAGGGGCACAGAATGGTGAGCTGGCATCTAGAACATTAAATCGCTCAGCCTCATCTCCACGGGAGCTTTGCAAGGAAGCTTGTTTGCTATAGTGAGTTGTACAGAACAGAAATATTGGCGTTGATTCTTGCAGCACCTCTGTGAATTAGCATAAGATAGAAAGAACAGAGGTTTGGAGTAAGACAGACCTGAACCTCGAGCAGGAGAAGGACACAAGGTCTGTGACAGAAGAGGTCTGCCATATAGCAGGGTACTTTCCCTGCCACCCCATCATGCCCCCCCTCCCGCATTAAACAGAACCCCTCAAGCCCAGCTCAGAGAGGGGCATAAGGAGCCAGGCAGACTTTTTCACTGGTAGCAGGCGCTTGTCACATTCTACTTTAAATGTCATAAAACCATTTTTTCAAATGGATATAAATTCCTAATTTGGCTTTTTCCTTTACACATTCCTTTGGCATATGTACTAAGCACATGTTTAGGAGAAAAAAAAAAAAAACTAGCTGTAATTCACTTCTGATTTTCTTACTTTAAAATGATCGTCACTTCATACTCATGCATATTTCATTATGTAAACCATAAGATCCTTTTTGAACTCATGGGAGGAAGGGCAGGCAAGTGTAAAGATACAGTTTTGTGGGTCATACTGAGTTCGCACCTACAAGAATTCCATAGTGAGACCTATTTCCACCCACATGACTTCCAGTGCACAGATATTCAGCTGAATGTATCTAAATGTCACTGCAGAGCATTTGTGAATGGTTATAAAGAAGAAAAATGATACAACATGCTGCTTTGAGGCCACTGGTTTTTTCCTTTTTTTGTTTTTACCTCCTAAAATTCAAAATTAGAATTAAATACACATCTTCATCTAGGCTTATGTTGTTAGAGAAACTCCTGTTTATCTTAATATCTCTGAAACCAGGATGCATCTTATGGTCTCTGTCAGCCGGACTCATGATGTAGTTACCACTGCCCGTGATGGGTGAATGTTGGTTGTAGTTGTTCACCTCATCATCTCTCCATTTGAGGCAAATGCATCGTTGGTGCTCTGTGTATTTAACAGCTGTTTTAAAAGCCTTCACAACGATTTACTGTGATTTAGAATTGAAACAAAAAGTTGTTCTGTGTGCAGAAGGGCAAAGCAGAGCAGCACGCCAGGATTTTGATATTCATGGAACAAATGTCATCATTGTGAGAATGCTCTCCATTCCATGTTACAAAGCAACAACTGAGTTCTACATGGGACCAAAGGAAAGAAGACACTCACAAAGCAGTTGAAACTAGGTATTTTGTTGCTGAGATGCTTGCGAAAAGATTGGCAGTTACACACGACTTACTGTAACTGAAGGTAGCAGGGATGTATGATAAACTGGTTAGATAAGTCTAAAGGAGTTCTTTCAATAAGGAAAGAATAAAGATTGTAAATGGAAGAAACCATTGTGACATAGTTTAATTGCCAGCTTTTTTCTTTCTAACTGGCACAAAAAAAATGTGTATTTCTTCTTATATTTGATGAAATATGGGACCTAAAAAAGAAGAACTAGGAAGCCCTACCCAGAGCAATCAGGCAAGAGAAAGAAATATAGGGCATCCAAATTGGAAAACAGGAAATCAAACTATCAATGTTCTCCAATGATATGATCATATACGTAGAACACCCTAAAGACTTATCCAAAAGGCTCCTAGATCTGATAAACAAATTCAGCAGAGTCTCAAGTTACAAAATCAATGTACACAAATCAGTAGTACTGCTATACACCAACAACAACCAAGCTGAGAATCAAATCAAGAACTCGATCACTTTTACAACAGCTGGAAAAAAAAAAGAAAACCCTAGGAATATACTTAACCAAGCAGGTGAAAGATCTCTACAAGGAAAACTACAAAACACTGCTGAAAGAAATAATAGATAACACAAACAAATGGATTCACATCCTTTGCTCATGGATGGGAAGAATCAATATTGTGAAAATGACCAGACTGCCAAAAGCAATCTACAGATTCAATGCAATTCCTATCAAAATACCATTATAATTTTTCACAGAACTAGAAAAAACAATTCTAAAATTCATATGGAACCAAAAAAGAGCCCACATAGCCAAAGAAATAGTAAGCAAACAGAACAGATCTGGAGACATCACATTACCAATCTTCAAATTATACTACAAGGCTATAGTTACCAAAACAGCATGGTACTCATATAAAAATAGGCACTTAGACCAATGGGACAGAATAGAGAACCCAGAAATAAAACCAAACACCTACAGCTAACTGATCTACAAACCATGCAAAAACATAAACTGGGGAAAGGACACCCTATTTAATAAATGGTACTGGGAAAACTGGCAAGCCACATGTAGAAGAATGAAACTGAATCCCTATCCCTCACCTTATACAAAAATAAATTCAAGATGGATCAAAGACTTAAATCTAAGACCTGAAACCATAAAAATTCTAGAAGATAACATTGGAAAAACTCCTCTGGACATTGGCCTAGGCGAAGAAGTTATGACCAAGAACCCAAAAGCAAATGCAACAAAAATAAAAATAAATAAATGGGACCTAATTAAACTAAAAAGCTTCTACACAGTAAAATTGGCAGTGTAAACAGACAATATTTGCAAACTGTGCATCCAACACAGGACTAGTGTCCAGAATCTACAAGGAACTTAAATCAGCAAGACAAAACCAATCCCATCAAAAAGTGGGCAATGGACATAAATAGACATTTCTCAAAAGAAGATATACAAATGGCCATTAAAAATG
This sequence comes from Theropithecus gelada, assembly GCF_003255815.1. Classification (NCBI taxonomy): domain Eukaryota; kingdom Metazoa; phylum Chordata; class Mammalia; order Primates; family Cercopithecidae; genus Theropithecus; species Theropithecus gelada. The sequence goes on along the minus strand of NC_037669.1, from coordinate 158,732,870 downwards.
AAAAAATGTTCAACATTACCAATCATCAGGGCAATGCTAATTAAAACTGCAATGCGATACCACCTTACTCCTGCAAGAATGGCCATAATTTAAAAGTCAAAAATCAATAGTCGTTGGCATGGATGTGGTGAAAAGGGAACACTGTTACACTGTTGGTGGAAATGTAAATTAGTACAACCACTATGGAAAACAGTATGGAGATTCCTTAAAGAACTAAAAGTAGATCTACCATTCGATCCAGCAATCCCACTACTGGGTATCTATCAAAGAATAAGAAGTAATTATATGAAAAAGATACAAGCACATGCATGTTTATAGCAGCACAATTCACAATTACAGAGATATGGAACCAACCTAAGTGCCCACCAACCAACGAATGGATAAAGAAAATGTGGTATACATACACTATGGAATACTACTCAGCCATAAAGAGAAACAAAATAATGTGATTTGCAGCAACTTGGATGGAGCTGGAGTCCATTATTCTAAGTGAAATAACTTAGGAATGCAAAACCAAACACTGTATGTTATCACTTATAAGTGGCAGCTAAGCTATGATGATGCAGAGACATACAGAGTGATATAATCGACTTTGGGAACTCAGAGTGTAGGTGGACATTGGGAGGCAGGTGAGGGATAAAAGACTACATAGTGGGTGCAGTGTACACTTCTCAGGTGGCAGGTGCACTAAAATCTGAGAATTCACCACTGTAGAACTCATCCATGTAACCAAAAACCACCTGTACCCCAAAAATATTGAAATAAAAAATAAAGCTTAATAATAGAAAACTGAAAAAAAGACAAGCTATAGTTTCCTTAGATAACTGTGATACCTATTGCCCAGTTAGATGAAAAAACTCATAAAATTTACTCCCAGAATCACATATGTCTACCACTTATCTGGCCACAAGCTCACAAAAATTTCATGGCATCCTTGAAGAAGGAAGCTATTCAGGAGTCTATGGTCTTTTTTTTTTTTTTTTTTTTTCTTTCGAGATGAAGTCTTGCTCTGTCGCCCAGGCTGGAGTGCAGTGGTGTGATCTCAACTCACTACAACCTCTGCCTCCCAGATTCAAGCGATTCTCCTGCCTTAGCCTCCCAAATAGCTGAGATTACAAGCGTGCGCCACCAAGCCTGGCTAATTTTTGTATTTTTAGTAGAGACAGGGTTTCACCATGTTGGCCAGACTGGTCTCGAACTCCTGACCTCATGATCTGCCCGCCTCAGCCTCCCAAAGTCCTGGGATTACAGATGTGAGTCACCGTGCCTGTCCAAGTGTATGGTCTTACAGATGGAGATGCTGAAGCCCAAGCCCAAAAGCCTTCATTATTTATTTATTCACATAGAGCGTGAGAATGTGCTGTGTGGATGTCCTTGTCCAGTACTCCAGGTGGACTCTCTGGGCATAAAGGGGAATAGAGGGGAAGAAGAGGAAAAGAGGGTAGGGAAGTGGTTTCTCTTTGAGCAGTTATTCATTCTGCTCTTGGGAAGTTTTTATTTTCTCCAGCGTCTGCTCCAGGACACCTTCCCTCCAGTTCACTCTCTCCTGTCCCTTCTTCCCCGACCCACAGCTACTTCTTTTGCTTCTGTTCACTCATCTCCTCCCTTCCCATCCCTCTTCTAAACTTTGTGGTGGCAGATTAGTTGGGGTGGAGAACGATATGGGAGCATGTAGGGAGAAAGCAACACAAACAGGCCTTGGGGAAACACTTTAAAAACTTACTGGGAACCTTCCCCAACTCAACTCCTGCCGTCTCTAGATCAGGAGTTGGCAAACTACAGCCTGCCATCTCTTCTTATAAATAATGTTATATTGAAACAGCCACACCCGTTGGCAAAATTGAGTACTGTAATTTTGGTCAGGACCATATCCATCAAGCCTATAATGTTTACTATCTGATCATTTACAGAAAGTAAAGTTGTTGACTCCTAGTCTTCGTAAGTACTTCGCTGAGAGTCTTCTACAGAATTCTCATTCTGCAAAATGTTAAGTAGGTATTGCTGGCAAGAAAATTCTACAGTCAAATCATTTTGGAAACCCTGCTTTTTAATCCCAGGACTTCTTAGAGCTTTTATTAAGTTAATGTGCATTATGAATTTCCAAGAGGTCGCCATAGTTTGCAGCATTTTCCCAAGTTTATTTGGGAACCCTTTTCTTACAAATACAGAGTGATGCATAGAGCTCCTGAGAACACACTTTGGGAGATGAGATGGCTCTTTAACAATAGCCAAGATATATTGTTAAGTGAGAAAAACAAGGTGTGTCCAGGACACACTCAACTGTATGAAAAGTGGGAGAGGGAAAATGTAGGTAAGTGTTTGCTTATGACGTTTTAATTGTGTCTGGAAAGGTCCATGAGGAACTGGTAATGCTACTCACCTTCGGTGGGTTAAAGCTGGGAGAGAGACATCACACAGTAGTTATTTTCTGCATCATGCCAGTATACTTTATTACCTAAACAATCAATTAATCCATCTGTCAGTCAGCATAATTAAATTTTTAAACCAAAAGGTAAAATGGTAAAGCACTTGGAAAACAGTTTGGCAGTTTTTAATCAAGTTCAGTAGACACTTACCATATGTCCCAGAGTTCCATCTCTAGGTATTTTCCCAAGATAAATGAAAACATATGTCCTCACAAAGAATTTGTAAACAAATGTTCATAGCAGCTTTATTCATAATAGCCCTAAACTGGAAACAATTCAGCTGTGTATCATCAGATGAACAAATATACGAATTGGTCATATCCCTGTAATGAAATACTACTCAACGTTAAAAATAAAAAAAGGAGCAAACCACGGATACCTGCAGCAAATGGAGAAATTTCACAGATGTTAAGCTTGGTGAAAGCCAGACACAAAAGATTCTGTTTAATTTCAATTTTGTAAAAATCTAGAACATACAAAAGAAACCTACAGTGATAGAAAGCAGATCATTTGCTTGGGGTGAGGGTTGGGGAGGAGATTTAACTGTAAAGGGACACAAGGGAACTTTTTGGAGACATGGAAGCATTCTGTGTCTTGATTATGGTAGTGGCTACACATGTGTATACTTTTGCCAAAACTTGCCAGTCTGTACACTTAAAATGGTGAATTTTATTGTATGTAAATCATACCTCAATAAAGTTAATTTTAAAAAGAAATGTCTCTTAAAAGGGAGCAATGAAGGAGTAAGGGATATTCAATAATTTTAAAATAGGGTCAAGCAGCCCTGCAGTTGATTGCAAAAGGTTACTGTCACTCTCTAGGTGATCGTTCTCTGGAACCCCTAGAGAAATAGAAATGAGCAGCCCGTAACTGGCTGCATTTGTTCTTGTCCAAGCCAGCTGAGGGATCCGGTCTGAAAACCAGTTCTGCAGAAGCAAACCTGCTTCACCTGATTGAAGGTTCCCACTCACCATGAGTGAGGCTGGTGACCTTTCTCCCACTTGTGCGCTGTCTCTGATGATAGTCCCTCCGTTTTCTGGAAACTTGCCAATTCCAAGTGTAGCCCCAAAGTCATTTTGGGTCTACCACGTGGTGAAAATGTCAGCAGCGCATCGGACCTCACTACAGCCTTGAAAGATTATCCCCAGTGGGCTATCTCCAGTTTACAAACCAACTGAACTCCAAAGTAAGAGACAGTGAAGAAGCTATTTGACTCTTAGAACACATTTCCTGATTAAAATACTATTATGAATGGTAAAAACAAACAAAAAAATAGGCTGATCTCTAAAAGGCCACTAGAGTTTTAGGACATCACAGCCCTCATGTAACCTCAAGACCACCTGTATCCTTTGTTCCTATTCCCACTTCAAGGTTGTGTCTCTTCATACTGGACATAGGAATCAACCTTACCTGCAGACCTTTAAGGATAAGTCGTCTTTCCTATGACACAGTTTTAAACCTTGCAATTATTTCTGCTTACTAGCTGTCTATGTAGAGTCATGTGTAATCTAGCAGACATTTCTAGGCGTTGCAACAGACCCACTAGGGACTGTAGCACATGCATTATAGTGTGGCCAAGCCAGGTAAGCTGTGACTCAAAGAGCCTGCACTGAAAGCAAGACAGCCCTGGACTGTGGGTCAGCTCTGCTACATACCAGCTGTGAAGTGTTAGGCAAATTACTTAATCTGTATGTTTCCTCATCTGTATGATAACTGTGATAATAATACCTAGTTTAAAAGGTTATTATGTGGGTTTAATGAGGTAGCAGAGGAGTTCCATTTACGAATGCTGAGCAACAAAATCACCCCAAAAATCAGCGTCTTAAAAGAATGACACCATTCATTTTGTTTGAAAGTGTGCAATCTGGAAAATACTTAGTGGGGACAGCTTGTCTCAGCTTCCCTTGGCATCAGCTGGGCTGAAATCACCTGAAGGTTTGCCCACTCACATGTCTGGCAGTTGCTGCTGGGAAGATTCACATAGCTGGAGGCTTGGACACCTGGGACTCCTAAGCATCTCTCTCCATCTGTGTGTGGTCTCTCGAGCATGGCAGCTTCAGGGTAGCCAGATTTATTACACGTTATCTTTCATGACCTGGGCTTGGAACTCATGGAATCATTTCTGCCATAGTCACAAAAAGCTGCCCATATGAAAGAGGAGGGAATGCAGACCCCACTTCTCAGTACATAGCAAATCACATTGTAAGAACCTGTGGGATGAGATATTTTGGTGCAGTCATGTTTGGAAAATATAACCTGGCATAGTAGCAAACTGCTTAACACCTGGAAAAAGTAGGACCAAATAAATGATATGTATTTGCCCATTCCTATCACCACCCCCACCTCGCTATCACTTCTATAATTAACATTATTAGTGCTACTGCTAGTAAACCTGATGCACCTTTCAGTTCTGATGATGTGATGCTTGCCCTTCCTGCTGTGGGGAGATGAGGGTCACAGACCCAAGGGTACTTCCAGGAAATGGTGTAACAGAAACTTTGCTGCTGGCCCAAAAGTTCCACAACATAATTCACTGTGCATGAAGATGATATCATTGTTATGAGCAAAGATGGCTGCAAATACACAAGCTGAAAATAAAAAGGAAACTGGTTGTAGGTGGGGTGAAAAAGGCTTTTGTAGAAAGATGAGTTTGTTCTGAACCTGCAGCCTCCTCCACAGTGATGATGTCCCATGGAGCCCCTTCTTTCCAGCCCTCCACTCCCACTCCCCCAGGGAAACAAATGTGGCCAGAGCTTACCAAGTCCTTTAATTCACAATGTGTCATACCCACACCACGGTGCAGGGGCTTCTTTGGACTCATGTCCCTGTCTGTGACCCTACTGAAGACCAAGGACAAATTGTGGGCTCTATCAGCTGTAAGGCATTCATTTGGTAGGAGCCCAAAATAAAATAAAAGCTATAAATACATAGTGCAAAATCATGGAGTTAGTGTAGAATCTTTTCCTAATGGAAAAGGATCTCTGCAGCCACCTCTAATCCTCCCCTAGCTTATGGTGCTCTCAGGAAGCAGCTCTATTTAGAGGCTGACCCGCTTGTCACAAGCTGGCTCCTGAGCTCTTGCTGCTTCTCTCTTGCTCTCTCTCTCTCTCTGAACCTGGGTTGTCCATCTGCCCCACATCCAGCTGGTGCTAGCACAATACAGGAAATAATAAACACACCTTTTGGGGTCATGCTTTACAAATGCAAATTATTTTCACTAAGGGCACGCAGTTTAGATCCAATTTGTTCTTGGCTCTCTTTAGATTAAAAAGGTGCAGAGGGCAGGGGACCCAACCAGGCCAGAGGGTGTTGTTTCCAGAAAAACCAGCATCTAAAGGAGCCAAGCAGAATGGGATAGAGATTTGCTAGAGGCCACCTACTTTTATGTCAAACTTACTACATGCGTGGACCCTTTCTGTGTGGCCTTCCCTGCCCTGCCTTTTCTCCAATACTATTGTGATGAACAACTTGGTCTTCCCCTCTAATTGAATTGGTTACCGATTCCTCTGTACTGCCTTAGAGAAGTACCTCTTATACTTTGGTCAGATCAGAATCACCTGGACACATAGCTGGCTGGACCTCTCCCCAGGGTTTCTAATTCAGTCCATCTGGAACAGGGACCCAACAGTCTGTAGTTCCAACAAACTCCCAGGTGATACTGATGCTAGTTGTTCACTCTTACAATAGTTTTTCTGGCAGTACATATACCTTTATGATGGTATTTCTTTCTGCTTTTCATTATTTTTTTTTTCTTGAGACAGGGTCTTGCTCTGTCATCCAAGCTGAAGTGCAGTAGCGTGATCACAGTTCACTGCAGCCTCTTAGGCTCAAGCAATCCTCCCACCTCAGCCACCTGAGTAGCTGGGACGACAGGTGCGCACCACCACACCCAGCTAATTTTTTGTATTTTTTTAGAGACAGGGTTTTGCTATGTTGCCCAAGCTCGTCTTGAACTAGTGGGCTCAAGCAATCTGTCTGCCTTGGCCTTCCACAGTGCTGGGGTTATAAGCATAAGCCACTGCTCCCAACCCATTATTATTTTTATAGCAAAGATTTAGGTCAGTACTGTCCAATAGAAATATAATACGAGCCACATATATAATTTTAATTTGTATAGCAATCACATGAATTAAAGTGGAAAATTAATAATTCACCCAATATATCGAAAATATTTCAACGTGTAGTCAATACAAAAATTAATGGCATATTCTACCTTGTTTCATACTAAGTCTTCAAAACTGCATGTATATTATTTTATACTTACAGTACACAACTACATTTAGAGTGCTTAATAGCCACATGTGACTAGTGTCTACCATATTGGGCAAGGCAGACTTAAGTAATGCTTACTGTGTACCAGACAGTGACACAGACTCCTTACATGTTAACTCTTTTCGTCCTCACAATAATCCAATGATGTGGCTACTGTTGTAATTTTCATTTTACTGGTGGGGAAACAGGCACAAAGAGCTTAAATAGCTTGTCCCAGGCCACTGAGCTAGAAATTGGGAGAGAGAAGTTTGAACCTTGGCAGTCTGGCCTCAGGGTCAGCCACTTTACCACAAACCTCTCCTGCTCAACTGCAACTCCCTGGACAGTAGGAAGGAAACATTATTTCTTTGTGTGTCCCATAGCATAGGCAATGCTTAGCTCAGACAGGACGGCCAGTAAGTGTGTGCTGGATGAATTAAATGAGTGAGAGGAAGGTGAAGCACTGACAAGGGATTTGTCAAACATGTTCTGCCAACAGGATTAAATGCCTCCAACCATCACTGTATATGACTGAGTGAGAGGAAATATTTTAAAATTAAATTTGAAATCACCTAGTCATAATGAGCTTCCACGATAATGGAAAGATGTGAGAAAATACATAATGACAGGAATAAAAGGCTTATATACCATCTATTAGAGTGGCAGTCATGATTAGAATGACCAGAACCTGGAAGGAGTACATGAAGGAAGCCTACCTGAAAGGGGTGAATCCTTAAAGGGATGTTAAATGGGATGAAAGGAATATTGTGGAGAAAGACATGGGAAATGATTGACAAGAAGGAAGAATTGTCTCCCTCATCATGAACATTAATTGAGTATCATCTGTGGCAGATCTGGTTCCCAGGAAGCAGGAAATTTGCATACCGGAGGTATTCCAGAAGTACTCCCAGAATCAACAACTTCAGGAAAGTAAGAGAAGCCGGATCAAGCAAGGGGGGATGTTGGGCTGCAACACAACCACACCAAGTCCTTAGCCAACCCTACGGGGAATTCCAGAGCTGGGATGGCTCTTCGTAGTCTTCCCACATTGGAGCAAGGCCGCTCTTTTAAGGCAGCTCCATTCCTTTTACGGGAACCAGTCATTGGATACTGGTTTCCCGGGAAAGGGGTGTAACCTTGAGCAAGGCAGCTCTCTTAATCCAAGGGCAATAGCTGAAGAGAAGTTCAGCTGTGTGCTATCATCTGGCACCCCTCCTAGCAGCTCCGGAATGAGAACCTCATTGTTGTGGGTTGGGGGAGGAATCTGGGTAGTGGACTACAGCATCCACTACATCAACCCAATGCAAAATCTAAAAGAACCCAAAAGAGGACATCATGATAAATGGAAAGAGCCCGACAGAATCCCAACCCTGCCAGCTTATCTGGGAAATTGAGGCAAGGCCATAAAGCTAGTGAGTAAATTTATACCTAGTTTTGTGTGATTCTGGTGTTTGTCTCCACACCTCCTCAGGAAAAAGAAAAGGGAGGACACAGGAAATACACGTAGGGTGGTATTTATGTGTCTAGGTACCTGGGTTTGTTAGGAGCTATGGTTGGGGTGAGAGAGGATCAGCTAAGCAAATCTCAGAGACAAGGAGCCACTTTCTCCTATTCCCCCTGCCTAGGACATGGGGCAGCTACCCTTCTGTTACTGAGGAGGGTGTTTCTACAAGAGACAACATCCCCAGGTTGGGTTGTGGTAGTCTGTCTCCCCACTTCCAAGCTTAGCCTGGAGATAAGAGCCTTTCAGGGGATGCACTTAAGCTTTCATCTTGGTCTTATTTTCTTGGGTTCAACTCAGAGGCAGGGTTTGAACTATATCCCTAGCTGGAATGGGGGCCAGACCAAAATGGAACAGCCCTAGAGAGCCTGACTCTGCAGGGTCATCTGCCTATCATCTCCAAGGTCTGGTGAAGCTAGGAGCCCTTTAATCAGGTGGTGAGCTCACCAGGAGCAGAAGTAATCAGGAATAACTACTACAGAAGTTTGCAGCTGGCAGTGTCTACAGCTGAGAATAGAGGGAGACAGAGAACGGCGGGGGGGGGTGGGGAGTATGAAAAAAACAGTAATAGACTTAGCTGTGCATCTTGGCTCCACCCTGAATGTGTGACCTTGGATAAATCTTTTAACCTCTCTGAACTTGAGTTTTAGGGAATGAAACACACCTTACAGAAGCTGCTTAAGTATCAAATCAGTTTTCGGGAGTAAAGTTATTTGCAGATGTGGTAGGTGCTTAATAAATGTGTGTTCCTCTTCTGAACATAACACAGGGTAAAGTGTTTCTACCTATGGATAAACTTTACAAAATTTGCTGGAATTTTCCCTACCAATATGCGTCTTATTGCCCATGGTGGGGAATGAGATAGTAGCAGCTGAGATCCATGGCTATGATCAGGATACTAGTTTATCTGGGATACACAAAGCCACACTCAGCCCTCAATAAATGTTTGTTGAATATGTAAATGAAGAAATGAACAAACAGTGGAGTGGTGATAAGAGAACTCAGCTTTCCCTTCTTCCAGGAAGTCTTCCCAGGTTCCTCCAGCTTTCTTGGGTTCCCTGAAAAGCTTCTACATGTACAATATGCTCCATCCAATGTGCTTCTGAATTATAGACCATCTTCCATTATTCTCTCCTTGTTCTTTGTATGTTGAGCTTGTCTCCTTGGCTTGATGTGGACAAATGGTGTTTTTAGTTTTTCCACCAGAAAGCCACAGTGAATCATTCAGGTATGCAAATCCACAGATTTGTAGCCCAAAAGAGAATAATAAAAAGGTGGAGGGTGAGTGCCCTTATAATCACACAGCACATGGGTTAAGATTTGTCCTTTTCTACCTCATAGGGTTTTGTGAAGATTGAGATGATATATGGAAATTGATTCGTACAGTGTTGTCATGCTGGACCCTTGTTGACTTCAGTAGTGATGGTACCATGTTCAAGAGGCTGAAAAAGAGACCTGGAGCCAGCAAATGAGACATGAGGTTTATTGAGGGGACTCACATATGGAGGAGTCCAGTGGTGATGAGCTGGACAGAACTGCATCTGCTGGTAAAAAGCATGCAGTTGATATAGCATTTGCACTTAGTGCCCTACCCTTAACAACTTCCACCTGTCAACTTTCATTTAACCCAAAATAAAGGGCTTCAGTCCCCTGTAGACCTACATTCCATGAAATGGGCCACAGATTCAGAAGTTTCTCATAAGTAAGGAATGAATCTCCTAATCGGTCACTCCCAGATTTCTTAGCTTGGAATTCTAAGCATACATTCTTCTTAGACCATAGGGTCATTCTCAGGATAGGCTTAAGGTAAGCCATGGCTGTCAGGTGCAGCCATACGAGTGCCTAGCACATAGTAGATACTCAATAAATGGAAATTTAGCATTAGTGATGGTATCAGTATTGATATTGGGGAGGGTGGTAGATAATGGAGGAGGGAAGAGGAGAAGAAAGCTTTTTAATTCCCACACATGCACAGCCTGGAGGGCTGAGTTTCGGAATTCAGTTGTGAAATTCAGCTTATGCCCAAAACCCAAATTACACCTTGGGGTATGGCATCCTGCCTTGAAATAGGAAATTGGGCAGTCTCACAAGGATGCACAGCTGTGTTGCCTGAGCTGTTTTGTTCCAGGCAAACTGGAGCAGGCAGTGAACCTTTGGCAACTGAGGAGAGCAGGGCCAGACAGCTTTGCAGCCATCCAACAGAACCCAGTGAGAATACCAAGCAGCTGTGCACAGGGCTCCAGGAGAAGCCACAGGGGCTCAGGAGCAGGCAAGCTGCGTGCAGAGGAGGCAGACCCCCTTCTTAGACATCAGTCCCTCCTCGGGTGGGCCTGTCCATCCCCTCTTCCTGGACACTTGGCCACTGTCTCTGCTAACCACTAGTCACTGTCTCTTCTCCTTCCTCCTCAACAAGCTGTTTTGTGAGGGGAGAAGTGCTGAGAGATATCAGCATGCCCGGGAGGATGTCAGGTCAAAAGCCCCAATGCTCTTTTTAGGTAGGTTATTCTCAGGCATGATCAGACCAGGACATTGTATCTTTTTCCTTTTCTGGCTTTGGAGAATTTGAAGCTAAGGGTACACAGATGCTGGTGTGCTCAAGTCAGGTCCTTTAGGCAGGTCCCAGGACTCTCCAAGAGGTTCCCTAGGAGTCCCAAAGGTCCTGTTATGCTCTCTGATGAGTGCATTGAACCAGACCCCAAGCCATGGGCTGCAAGCTCTGGGGATTCAGTGCACTGGGTTTATAGGAGCCAAGTGTTCTGGAGACACCACTGCAGGCCTGTCCCTTGCATCTCTAGGGAGTGCCTAGGCCCTTCGTGAGGCTGTTCCATTAGCTGCCCCCTCTAACAAAAACTTCTATTTGTCCTATTTCCTGCTGCTGTCATCACAGCCTTCCAAAAGCATAAGCCTTGAACCAGAAAGCAAAAGCTGGGACTTGTCTCTGTAAAATCCAAATCTTGACAAACACTCTCACACCATCCTTTAGAAGTCTGGAGAGAAATGCAGGCCAATTTGCCTAGGTAATTAGGAATGGAGCTTACCGTGGGGGGAGCAACGGTGGGACGAGAGGGTCTCTGCAGCAGATCGACAGGAGTTAGGTCCCAGCTCAGCCTTCTCCTGCCTCACTCTGGCCTGTGGGATGTGTGTGCATTTGATGCAGTTAATGTTAATCACAGAAGCAAGCAAAGTAAAAAGATAAATACATGCACTCAAACACACACACACACACACACACACACACACACACACCCTGAACTGGCGTGTCACAGGACTGATGTTATTTACTGCTTGCTTTCATTGACACTGTCTTCAAAGAAATAAACATCTATGATTTTGTAGTAAGCATTCAGCTGCAAATAACTCAAATGTGTGGAATTATTCTTTCATTCTCACATGGTTTCAAAAGCATTATTGTGCTCTTATTATGTATCAGATAGTGAACTAAGTTCTCAGGCTCCAGATGACTCAGGTCAAGAACTCACAGCCCCAGGGGAGGGTGTAAGTTTAGTTTAGAAACTAAAACAAGAGTTACCACCTATTTAATGTGAGGCACTGTGTGGGGCCTTCCAAGCATCTTAATCGCATATTCCCACCCTAAAAGCACCCTGCAGATAGGTGTTATTTTCCTCATCATACAGCTGAGAAAAATGAAGCTTAACTAATTTGCCTGAAGTCTACAACTAGAAAGTTACAAAGCCAACATTGAACCCAAATCCCACTGACCCCATGCCCATGGCCTTCCCACTATGTCCTTTACTGAAGGTCTCTTTGCAGAGAAAAGTCACAATAGGAACAGGAACAGAGTGTCTGGGAGCACTGGGCAGGGAGCCACCGTTTCTGCCTGTAGAGTTGAGGGACCTTGACCTTGCCAAGACAAAATGACAGTCTAGTTGGGTTTTGGAGACGACTACATCATCACTGAGCAGGAAGGGAGTATGGACAGAAATTGTGAATGAAACTGGACATATCCACGTCCAGCACCTTATGTGGCTTCCACATTTAAGCAACAGGGTAACCTAGCCCCATGATACTGACAAACAAGCTTTGATTTTCATTCAGCCTGCTTGGTCAGGAAAGTAGTGACTGTTTATATTACATGGGTGGTGTTTACCCTGATTCCACAGTTGGAATTTGAACACGTTAAAAACTGTATGTTCAGGTTGTTGTCTCCCTGACCATTTCACCTAACTCCATACTTTGAATTAGAATGTTTTAAAAAGTAAGAATCAGGCAATATAGACAGATACAGCAAAAGTCTTAGAATTTTCCCTCCTCTCTCTAAGTGGACTCCAAAGCACATCAGTAGTTACATTTGACTAGAATCTATCAACTAGGCTAAAAGAGATCCGAGGATCCAGAAGCTGGCATTAAGGCAGGGAGCATCTCAGCACCCCGCGCCTACTCCGCCACCCACATGCCCGCATCTGTGGGTGCATGATCTCACACCAGGGTGCTGGGAAAGTTGCCTACAAGCCTCCCTTCAGTTATGTCCCCTTCTAGAGCCCACCCCATGGTAACCTTCACATTGCATTGTCCCTGCTGTCTGCCATCCATGCACCATTTTAAAATATATATTTTTAAAATTTAGAATAGTTTTAAATATACAGAAAAGTTGCAACAGTAGTACAGAGTTCCTAGATGCCTTGTTTGCACTTTCCTCTGTGATTAGCATCTTGTATTACTGTAGTGCATTTGTCACAGTTAGTTATATGGATACATTATTATTAACTGAGGTAGCACTTTGTTCAGACTCCCTTTTTTTTTGCCTAATGTCCTTTTTCTCTTCCAGGATGTCATCTGGGATACCACATTACATTCAGTCTTCATGTCCCCTTAGGCTCCCTTTGGCTGTGACAGCTACTCAGACCTTCTTTGCTTCTGATGCCCTTTGCAGTTTTGAGTACTGGTCAGCTATTTCGTAGACTCCCTCAATTGGGATTTGTCTGATGTTTTTCTTATAACTATACTGGGATTATAGGTTTGGGAGGGGAAAACTGCAGATATAAAGCACCTCTTTCATATCAAGGGTACATATTGTCATCATGACATTATCACTGTGGATGTTCGCCTTGATCACCTGGCTGAGGTCGTGTTTCTCAGGTTCTCTACTGTAAAGCAGGGAGCAGTTTTTATGAACTTCTTCCTTTTAGTTTGGAAGAGTACAAGGCAGTCTGGACTGATGCATTTGTGTTCTTTCCCATTATGTCAGAGAGATGTTCCATGAATATTAATGATCTTGTTATTTTATTAGAAGCTGAGTTGACCTTTTCATCCATCTGATTTGACTCTCATTTTTGTTTATTTGAGGCAAGTCTTTGAGAGAACACCTTTGGTATGTGAGTTTATGCTCCTGTCACTGCAAATTTTATTTCCTTCTATACTATTAGCTCCTTGCAGGAAATGGCTATGTCCTCAATATGCAGACACCATATAACAGTCTCCAGCTTTATTCCATCTGTTTCCCCAGCCCACAGTGTGTGTGCGCACCAGGAAGCTTCATGGCCCTCCTAGTATGCATTTGTTCCTTACTTCCCTGAGGGAGCCTGTGGCTGTTGATCAGAGAAATCATGATGCTGTAGAAAGAGCCTGGCATTGAGATGTTTCCCTTTCTCTGAGCCTGGTCAGGAAAGTGGGACAGTAAGGAAACCCAAGTTAAAATCAGCCCGTTGAGCTCCAGCACTTAAAAGCCATTGATGTCTAAATCCAGAATGGTCACTGAAAGAGCTTTGATTTCACTTCTACATGGATGGTATTACAGTTACTGCTGCTGCCTAACAAACCACCCGAAACTTAGTGGCTTAGATCAATAGTAATCATTCATTTTGCTCATAAGTCTGTAGCTGGGGATGAGTCGCTTGTCTCTGCTCTCCCCTGACTCAGCTGCATGGGCTGAATCTAAGTCAACTTGATGGGCTGGAAGGTCCACTTTCAAGATGGCTCATTCACATGGCCAACCGAGTTGTACTGCTATCATCTGGAAGTGAGGCTGAGGCAGAAGGCTGTGAACCTCGGTTCCTTTCCACATGGGCCCCTCTCTGGGCTGCTCAGGCTTCCTCACAGCATGGCAGCTGGCTCCCAGGAGTAAGCACCACAAGAAAACCAAGAAGTAGCCATACCACCTTTTAAGATGTGACCTTAGAAGTCAGGTACCATCACTGCAGCCACAGTCACAAACCCACCCAGATTTGAGGGAAGGAACATAGACCTTACCTCTCAACAGGTGAGCCAAAGTCACATTTAGGAAGGGTAAGCAGATTGCAATGTACTGGTCGTTCTGGGGAAACACCAGCTGCCACAGATGGCTAGTAAGTGATTTAGGAGAGTTTCTTATTCTTCAGCAAATATGTGTTGTAGCCTAGGTGCTGGACTAGACATGGGCATATAACATTGAATCAGACATGGTCCCAGCCCTGGCAGCTTCCACTTCAGACAAGGAAACAGACAAAACACTGGCCATTTCCATTCAGAGAGGTGAGAGCTAGAGTAGAGATAAGCTTATAGGTTACAAGCACACAAGGAGGGATTCCTAACAACAGTTTCAAGGCCCAAGAAGAATTCTCAGATGAGTTCTAGGTGAGAAATGTTTGTACCAAGTTGAATCAAATGACTAAGGCAAAAAAGCTAAAGCTGAAGATTAAAGGCAGCATAGTTGCCCCCAAGTGTTGCTGCACTTGGGGAAAGATTTGTCATGGTCATCACAGCTGTTACTATTATCTTCATCAAGCATTCCTCTACTCATGTAGGACATTTTCCTGGATCAGAAATTTCTCAGGATTTCTTGGGCAGTCAGGATCAGAGAAACCTGGGTTTAAATCCTGGTACTGCTACCTGGTGGTTGTTTTGACCTCAGACAAATGACTTAACCATATGTGAGTGTGGAGATGACGGGGGACTTGAGCTGAAAACTTGTCATTCTTCCCTGTTTCTTGCCCCTGGGAAAAGGCCTATGCTTACTCTGTGTGAGTGTGTGTTCACATGTGTTTGTTCATATGCTTTTTAGGAGGCCGTGATCTGTCAGCCCCCTAGAGCTTCAGCGCAAGGTGAATTCATGTTGGCTGGAGGCCATAGGTGTGTCTGGGGCACACAGGTCCTGTCTCACATGGCTTTCTTGCTGGAATGTATTCAAGAGATTGTACTCTGGGAAGTAGTTTCCCAAAATACAAGTCATGGACCTGATCAATCTAGCTGTTGAACCAGTAATCTCAGAGATGTCTGTAATCTACCAGATACTGGTCCCAGTTAGCTCTAAGCAGAACTTTCTGTCCTTCAGCCTTGTTATCTGAGGCATGTTCCCAGCAGGATTTTATAGGAGGGAACATTTTAAATGTGGCAACCTATAGTGAGGGAAGCAGAAAAGATTTGCACCCAAAAGTCCTTGGTTTCATAAAGAAGTGAAGTCACAGGCATGGATTACCTCTTAAGATCAGTCACCCAGCTCACCCTGAAATCAGTGATACATATTTATTTTTGGTTAAGGGAAACCATGCTCCAAGGAATTAGAAGTTTATATTTGATCTTTAATAAAAGGAATCATTGGAGTTCAGAGATGGACCCTACTAGAACACTGGAACCACAGTGAGTATAAAAAGAACACTGGCCAGGCACAGTGGCTCACGCCTGTAATCCCAAAATTTTGAGAGGCCAAGGCAGGCAGATTGCTTGAGCCCAGGAGTTGGAGACCAGCAACATGGCAAGACCTCATTTCAAAAATTAGCTGGACATAGTGGTGTATGCCTGTAGTCCCAGCTACTCGGGAGGCTGAGGTGGAAGGATCACTTGAGCCCAGGAAGTCAAGGCTGCAGTGAGCTGTGATCACACCACTGCACTCCAGCCTGGGTGACAGAGTGAGACCTTGTCTCAAAAAAAAAAAAAAAAAAAAGGAAAAGAAATGGAGAGAGAGAGAGAGAGATAGAAACAGTGTGAGTTTGGCGCATTCATGGGCTTGGCAGGCAATGAGTTGACCTGAGTCCCTCCCTGCCCCTCACCCTGTGTGGGGCTGTGTGGCCAGGGTAAAGGGTAAATCATTTCGCTTTGTTGGTCCTCAGCTTTCTCATCTGTAAAGTGGAGGGGCTGATACCAGAGTCCCAACATCCCTTCCAATTAAAGAACAATAATCTTGAAATTAGAAAAGCCCATTTTCTGGCAAGGTTGTATGCTATTGCTCATGCAGAAAACAAACTCCCTGATGGTCAGACTTGGTGTGCTTAGATGCTCTTTTCTTTTGTTGTTGAAGCATCAATTGCAGAAGCTAAATTGCCAAGTGTTCCAGTTTTCTATTGATAATAGAAACCAAAACAGTGGCTTAAAGCAGTAATACAATCATTTATTTTATTCAAAAATCTTAGGGTTGACTGGGCTCAGCTAGGCAGCTCTCATTTGGGATCTCTTGGGTGACTGCAGTCCAGCAGTGGCCAGGGTCATCTTGCAAGCTCTTCACTTTCATGTCCCATGCCTGGCTGGGGCTGGGACAGCTTGGGCTCCTCAGGCATTCCTGTCGCTCTCTGCAAGGTTTCTTTATGTGGCCACCTCCAGGGAGCTGGAGTTCTTACAGTGGGCCAAAGCCCACAAGAGAAACCTGTAAAAGTTGCATGAGCATTTTGGCTCTGGCCTCAGAAGGGATGTAGGGTGTCACTTCTGCCTCATTATATTCATCAAGGCAGTCACAAAGGCCTACCTAGGTTCAAGGGGAGGGGAAACAGACTCTACCTCTTGGTGGGAAGAATGTCAGAGAACTTGTAGCCACAATTTAAAATCACATCAAGCGTCCAGGATGGTTCAGAAGATTTCTCAGACTGCTGTGATTCTCTGTTAAAAGGGTTTGAAACAGCAATGCACAAAATATCTTGCAGTAGAAAACCTAGTTTAATGGGGAAGGAAGATCTACTTAGAAACAAGAAACTTAAAATTATGAAAAAAAAGACAAAATTCTATTTTTATGAATTTTCTGTGTAACAAATATGCCTTGTGTGTATATAAGCAATTTTAAGAAAAAATGTGTATGTATATATGTATGTATATATAATTTTTTGTTTTATATATATATATATACACACACACACACACATACATATAATTTTGTGGGTTTTATATATATAATTTTTATTCTACCAAACGATGGAGTGTATGAGATGTTAGGATTGGGGAAGAGGAGAGAATTAAATCAGAGGCTTCCAGTCCTTTTATTGTACTACAAGCTCCCCCAGTTACTTGCAAAATGAAGTTAATTTACTGGGTTGTTAAAAGAACACCAAATGTGTCATACAGAGCCCTGGAATAGAGATAGGAAAAAAAAACAAGACGGAAGAGAAGTCAAGAGACCAACAATAGAAAATCAGTTCTCCAAAGATGTGAATCATTGCCTTTGAATGGCAGAGCACCCTGGGGAGATGGGTAGAGCAGAACAATAAATGAAAGTAGTTAAGAGTGTAGACTCTGCAGCCAAGCTGCCTAGGAACAAATTGCAACTTGCCATTCCCCAGCTATGGGCAAGTTCCTGTACCTCTCTGTGCTTCTTTTCCTCAGTTGCAACAGGGAGCTAATAATACCTGCTTCATCAGGTTGTGTGAGAATTAAATGTGTCAGTACAGGCTTAGCCCTTTGAGCAGTGTATAGTATATATTAGCCGTTTCTCTTTTCACCAATTCCCTTGTTGCCTTTGCCAGATGCAAATGTCATACCCAATATGGACTGCAGGCAGCCAACCAAATAAACAGAAGGAGGAGGGCCTTTCCTTCCCTTGGGTCCTGAGCTCATGTATGCATTGGAATTTTCAGTAGGAGGAGACCTTCTTGCGATATCTGGACATCCATCAATATGTAGATTCCACCCTGCAACACTTGTCCATATTCGGACACGTTTTAAAAATCGGTTCCACATTTCAAGCATGTCAAGCTAGGTTTTAGCTTTAGTCTCTACTACGTATTTGGAATTAAAGCCTCTAGAGTCCATTATGCAAATCCATGCAAATAATATGCAAAGAGGCAGTAGCCCCAGATTGTGGGGAGGGGGAGTGTGTAGTCCAGCACAAAGGGCCTTGAATGAAAATTTGCATGTGTTAGGGAAGCCCTGGGTTGAAGGCCTTAGATGTTTATTGTGACAGTATGCATAGCATTCAGTTGTTAACCTTTTGTGCCAAAGAAGAGAGGTAAATGCTTATCTGATTTCCATATTGAAGGTGACAGTAGAGGTTGGAGGTGGTGTTTGGCTAGCACAACATTGTAGGTATTTTTATTATACAAATGAAAAGTTACTTTGAAATAATGGCTGTGGTCCAGGCTGTGTCCCCAACCAGCAATGTGTTCTTGGGCAAGTCACTTCCCTCCTTCTGTTGCCCACTCTGTGAAATGAGGGGATTGGATTAGATGAAACACCAGATCCCCTCTCACTGTAACATCTAAACATCATCCTCCAGGTAAAAATCCTTTGGCACCTAGGGTGGCAGTATCCATTCATTGTGCCAAGGATGTACTCTAAAGTCCAAAGAAAGGGCTAAGAGGTAACTCTACAGTTCTTCTAGAGAGAGCAACAACTTCAGGGGATGCTGATAGCTGAGTGGGGGAAATAGGCAGCAGCAACAACAAGGACAAACATATTTACTTAGACTATGTATCTTACAGCACCAAGGATTCCAGTCATAGGCTTCCCAGGTAGGAGGATGTAAGTTCTTGGAGTGCCAATAACAGGAAAGTCAGGGGAATTTTTCCCCTGAGTATTTTAAAGAGCAGTCTGTATTAACCCCTCTCTCTGCCTCTGGAATGCTGCAAAAGTTCTCCTAGAGGCCATGGTGGCTCCTCTCCCACCTGGCCAGTCCCTGGGGTCAGCCAGTGTTGCTTCCAAAAGACTGCTGTGTCCTTGGTCTCTGGTCTTTTATTGTATCTGACACATCTGGTGCCTGGCCCCAGAGATTCCTCGGGCCCTTAATTTTAACTCCAGCTGTTGCAGCAAACACCAGCTGGGTGCAGGCAGAACCTGAGAGCTCCATGGCCCAGAGTTTCTCTGACCCAGCTAATGGAGACCTGGCATCAGTCAGGAAGTGCAGTGATGAGCACCCCAGGAACAGCCCTTGATCAGTGAATATGGGAGCCTCTGGGTAAGTGTTCTTTTCAGGCAGACAATTTGAGGTGCAGCCTAGTCAGCTCTACCGAAGTCCCCAGTGAGTTTGAGGTGCCCACCTGGACCAGCTCATAACCTGCCCTCAGATTGGTTTTCCCTGTTTCACTCATCTCAGACCCCCACGGCTGACCCCACAGATCATTTTCCAGTATAAACTTCCTGCACAAAAGCCCTGTCTCTGTCTCTCGTTTTTCAGAGGATCTCTAACATAAGGCATGTATATTAGTTTGCTAGGGCTTCCATAACACAGTACCACAGACAGAAATGTATTTCCTCACAGTTGAGGAGGATGGAAGTCCAAGCTCAAGGTGCCAGTAGGGTTGGAGTCCCGGGAGGCCTCTCTCCTTGGCTTGCAGATGGCCCTCTAGCGGCCGTGTTCTCACATGGTCATCCCTCTGTGCACACGTGCTCCAGATGTCTGTGTGTCCTAATCTCCTCTTAAGAAGGACACCAGTCAGATCGAATTAGGGCCCACTCTGTTGGCCTCATTTTACTTTAATTACCTCTTTGAAGGCGTCATCTCCAAATATAGTCACATTCTGAGGTACTGGGAGTTAGGGATTCAACATAGGGATTTTGGGGGTGCATAAGTCAGTCCTTAACAACACTTAACCCTTGTGAGCTAAACAGAGGCTTGAAAGGGAATGTCCATCAAAACATGGAGGTCACCACCACTAGCCCTAGGAATAGATTGTCTCTCTGGTGGTAAGCCGTGGGCAGGATAGGGGCCCCAGAATAACCCTGAGCAGGTCAGAGCATAACAGCACATTAGTTCCTCTGGGATGCAACATACTGTCCTCTTCTTCCTCCTTCTGCATCATTGATAGTGGTTGACCAGGATAAGCATGCACTTTAAAGACAACCCTTGTTTCACATACTTCTGCTACTGTGTGACTTCCCACATGTTGCCTATTCTCCCCAAACCTCAATTTCATGCCCCACCGAGTGGTCATATGGATTAAAGCATGAAAGCCTGGGCCAGGGCAGGTGTTCAGTAAACAGGTTTTAGGATTGACTCGAAAACACAGAATGTACTGTTGGTGTGTGGTCACCACTGGGCCACAGACCAGTACCAATCCGTGGCCTGTTAGGAACCAGGCTGCACTGCAGGAGGTGAGAGGCCGGTGAGCCAGCATCACCGCCAGAGCATTACCGCCAGAGCTCTGCCTCCTGTCAGATCAGCGGCACCATTAGATTCTCATAGGAGCACAAACCCTGTTGTGAACTGCACATGCAAGCGATGGATCTGGGTTGCGTGCTCCTTATGAGAATTGAATGCCTGCTGATCTGAGGTGGAAGAGTTTCATCCCAAAACCATACCCCCCACCCCCGCCACCAACTCCAGTCCATGGAAAACTTGTCTTCCACAAAACCAAGTGGAAGACAATTTGTCCCTGGTGCCAAAAAGGTTGGGGACCACTAGTCTAGATTGTGAAAGAAAGTTTAGAAAAAAATAAATTGTTTAGGGCAAATTTTTGGTCCTAGAGTTAGTGGATGCTAGAGCCTCAGTGCAATCTAAAGTCCCCTGCAGCCTTCCACTCCCCACCAATTTAGAAGTGCAGGGTGAGGAGGATACTGGTCCACACCAAGGCTCTACCACACACCAAATGGTGATCCTGGGCCTTGTGTCAAAGGCATGCCTGGAGATCTCCTCCCCATGTCTGCTTCTCACCAGGGCCCTGCCTTCTCCATCAGACACCTGGGAATCACAGCTGGGGCCCCTGCTTCGGCCATTTGTCCTGCTGGAGTCTCATAGGGGATAGAGGCTCTGAGAGAGTAATTAGACACAGACAGAGATCTCTCTCCATAGTCAGGGGAGCCTAGCAGGGGCTGAAGGAACTGCCTGAGGGTGACAAAGAAGGGGATCCATGAACAAGGAGGTGCTAACAGGACCAGGAGATGCTAACAGGTCAGAATCAGGCCTCAGAGGACTGTTGGCCATTCCTCAGCCGTAGAGACAGGCTCTTCCCAACCCATGTGTTGTCAGGGAACAGCTCCTACATCTCATGCTTGCATGAGGTACCGTTTTTAAAAATAGACACATGCTATTGTGAGTAATAAAATCCACACATAGCTAGAAATGTTTTAAATGTATACGTTTTTGTCCTTGTGCATTTTCTCAAACTGCAAGTATGCACATTCACTATCATACAACATCCTTTTTTTTTTTTTTTTTTTTTTTTAATGTTCAAAAGGGCTCCTTCTACTCAAAAAGGCTGGGTATCACCAATGACAATTTTCCAGAGTTCAGCCACATGAATGCCATAGGAAAAGCAGTTAATAACAACCATGACACCAGCTGGCATTTGTAGAAGGCACCTTCTGTTCCAGGCTGTGCTAAGTGCTTTTATGGGCTCCAGGTCTGATTGCCCTTCTCTAGACCCCAGTCCTCTTCTGCCTATCACTCCTCTATGGCACTGAGACATCTTTGTCTTATTTTAGGATTGTTTGTGGATATGTGCGAGCTTATCCAGGGCCAGAGACTACCCTGTTCGTTTTTGTGTCCTCCGGGGTCAGGGAGAGGGTTGAGCCTCCATAATTGTTTGGTGAATGGTCCTGAAGGGACAGAGGTCTGTTTGCTTACACTTTTGTATAGTTTATAAGTGGAAGATTCAGAAAAGGGCATAGGATTTGGTGCATGCTGCCACCCAGACCTTCCTCATTTGGTTTGGGGTGGCTCACACAGAGTTCACACAGCCTTCCCCATAGGCAAGCTGGCCTTGACCACTCCTGGCTGCAGAGGAAGAGGCAGATGTGGAGGCCACGAGCCTTCTGCCCCTCCAGCCCCAGCCTGTTCTGAAAAGTTGCCCTTGTCGGGAGGGCTGATGGCGTTTCCGAGGCATGTGGGAAAGGAGGAGCCTGGCCAGGGTAGCTGCTCTGCTTCCCCTGGTGCTGGTCTCTCTTTCCAGCAGGTGCTAGGCAGCGCCTACCTAATAGACCTGTCCCAGCTCCACAGACAGTTCTGTCAGTGTTGGGGCGCTAGTGTGGTCTCGGGAATGCTCCTGATGTTTCCTGAGTTCCCAGCACTGTCCTAGGCCATGGGTAAGAAAGGCCCAGGCTGTATGCTGCTCCCCAAGCATTTTACCTCTTCTCTCTGTCTCCCTCTCAAGGTTTCCTGCTGATTTTGGCACTGACCGAAGCGCTGGCATTTGCCGTCCAGGAACCATCTCCCAGGGAATCTCTTCAGGTCCTCCCTTCAGGCACTCCCCCAGGAACCATGGTGACAGCACCCCACAGCTCTACCAGACGTACTTCTGTGGTGATGCTGACCCCCAATCCTGATGGACCCCCCTCACAGGCTGCAGCTCCCATGGCAACACCGACACCCCATGCAGAGGGGCACCCTCCTGCGCACACCATCTCCAGCATCGCTGCGACAGTAACCGCCCCCCATTCTGAAAGCTCCCTGTCCACAAGGCCCGCTCCAGCGGCCACGACAACCACATCCTCCAACCCGGAGGGCCGCTCTCAAGGCCAGGCTGCCCCCACCATCCTGCTGACAAAGCCTCCAGGGGCCACCAGCCGCCCCACCACAGCGCCCGCCCGCACTACCACACGCAGGCCCCCCAGGCCCCCCAGGCCCCCAGGCACTTCCCGAAAAGGGGCTGGTAATTCATCACGCCCTGTCCCGCCTGCACCTGGTGGCCACTCCAGGAGTAAAGAAGGACAGCGGGGACGAAATCCAAGTTCCACACCTCTGGGGCAGAAGCGGCCCCTGGGGAAAATATTTCAGATATACAAGGGCAACTTCACAGGGTCTGTGGAACCAGACCCCTCTACCCTCACCCCCAGGACCCCGCTCTGGGGCAACTCCTCTTCACCACAGCCCCACACAGTGGCTGCGACCACAGTGCCCAGCAATACCTCATGGGCACCCCCTACCACCTCCCTGGGGCCTGCAGAGGACAAGCCAGGCCTTCGCAGAGCAGCCCAGGGGGGTGGTTCTACCTTCACCAGCCAAGGAGGGACACCAGATGCCACAGCAGCCTCAGGTGCCCTTGTCAGTCCACAACCTGCCCCAGTGCCTTCTCAGCGCCCCCACCGCGGTGACCCACAGGACGGCCCCAGCCATAGTGACTCTTGGCTTACTGTCACTCCTGGCACCAACAGACCTCTGTCTGCCAGCTCTGGGGTCTTCACGGCTGCCACGGGGCCCACCCCAGCTGCCTTCAATACCAGTGTCTCAGCCCCTTCCCAGGGGATTCCTCAGGGAGCATCCACAACCCCACAAGCTCCAACCCATCCCCCCAGGGTCTCAGAAAGCACTATTTCTGGAGCCAAGGAGGAGACTGCGGCCACCCTCACCATGACCGACAGGGTGCCCAGTCCTCTCTCCACGGTGGTATCCACAGCCACAGGCAACTTCCTCAACCGCTTGGTCCCCGCCGGGACCTGGAAGCCTGGGACAGCAGGGAACATCTCCCATGTGGCCGAGGGGGACAAACCCCAGCACAGAGCCACCATCTGCCTGAGCAAGATGGATATCGCCTGGGTGATCCTGGCCATCAGCGTGCCCATCTCCTCCTGCTGTAAGTGCCGCCCTCTCCCACCCATCCTCTCCCTCTCCCACATCACTGGCTCATCCCCAGCATTCGTTTGTCCCTGATTTGGCATCCTTGCCAAGTGAGCTACAAAAATTCCCAGAATCTCAGGAAACTAGAGAGCAGGACAGGTTATCCCTGACCCTAGTCCTCAGCTCTGCCAGGCCATGACTTGAATGCCCGCTGATCATAAAGCCACAACTCCCAGGAGCTGGCGGAGGACCTTACAGGTAGTCTAATCCAACCCCGCACTCCACAGAAAAAATGCCAAGTAGCAGTGACATGACTCACCCAGGATCCCAGAATTAGGGAGAGGCAGGGCTGGGCTGAGAGCTTATAGCAGCTGTCTTCCAGCCCAGTGCCCTTGTCATGACACCACTCTGCCTCAAGGTAGCCTGCCAATGCCTCTAGCAACCTGGCACCAAGACACCATTGGTCAATGCGGATGCTTCAAAATGTACAGCCTCCAACTAGCAAACCCCTCACCTTCTTCTTCATCTTCCATCCTCTTTCTTGTGTTTTCTCTCCTCTCGCCCCTCTCCTCTCCTTCTGTCTCTCTTCTCCCAAGAAAGAAAAAGAGATAAAGCTTTCATCTGGTGGGAAGTTCTATAGCCTTGGCAAAAACCTAGTTCTTGCAGCTAAATTAAGGCTTGAGAGTTACGTAAATTCTAGCAACTCTCCACCCCCACCCCACTTTATTTGTTCGTAGGTGATGTGAGCTGATTGCAGTGTGGACCTTGTCCTTATTTTTTGCCCTCCCAAGGCCACCAGCTCCTCCTAGCTGCTGCCTGGCACTCTGTGAATGAGGAGTCAGGAGGTATTCTCTCTGTTATCTCCATAAAGAATCTGATACAACCTCTCAGAACTTTAGGGATTTCATTATGTCTTCCCTCGTGTACTTGAGCTTCGATTCTTAGAGTTTCTCGGATAGCCTTGCAGGAATCCTCAGCCACACCCCACCCCAAATGGTTACCACCTGCCACTCCCTGACGCCTTTCAGGCATGGCCACACTGCCCCACCCTCGTATCCCCGCTCCTCAGACAACCCACTCTCCTCTGACCCTCCAGGTTGTTGCCCAGCTCTCCTGGGGGCCTGAAGTTTGCCTTCTTGTGGTTCGCCCTCTATGGCCCTAAGCCATGCCATCTGAAGCCATACAACTCTAGTTTGTCTAGCAACGCCTGAAGCATTTGAAACAGCTCTGAGAGACAGCTGCTCTTCATCCCAGCTGCTTAGCCCCGGCCCTGCAAGTCTTCTTTGTAGGCTGCATTGCCTGGGCCTGTGTCCCATCCGCCCCCTCTGGGGTGGCTTCTGCTTTGTCTCCCAAAAGGAAGCACAGCATTCCACCTGTGTCTGGCTACAGAAGAGGGAGCCAATGGTGGACTCTTCCTTTAGTAGCACTCAGGCAGCCAGCACGGGCATCAGCCCTACTGGTTGTATTGGCTTCAGGTCATACCCAGGATTGCCCTGATCTCAAGAGGAGCAAAGCCCCGAAGGCTTCCCTCAGGAAAGGCTGCTGAGCCAGGTCTCCCAGCTTTTCCTCCCACCCTGGTGGTTAGTGCAGGAGGTCTGTGCCTTTAATGTGAACCATGATTTCCACTTGGCCTTGTGTTGCAAGATCTTTTTATATCTGGAGTCTAGATTCTTTTCAGGAGCTGCCTCTCCTGGCTTTCTGTCTCCTTCAGGTTGATGAGCAAAGTAAACTTTCCATGTCAGGGCTGGCGACCTGCTTCTGCTGAAGGACCCAATTCAAGAAGAGCAAAAGTGTTTGCAAGTTGCATATTTCATTCTTAATGAAAACAGCTTTATTGTCTCTCCTGGAAACACACATTTACCCATTTATTCTTAAAACTGTGGTTGCCCACTCCTAAAACAGAAGAATGATTATGAGAAAATGTAGCACTATTAGCCAATGAATTCTTAATAATGGTTGGTCATATCTGAGAAGTAAATACAGTAGGGACAGCTTTCTGATTTTCCAGTCTTTACATGTGTCTAGGATGCTCTCGTTTATAAAGTGCATTCCGTTATTTTTTTTATCATTCCATTCTTAGACCAGCCAGAGAAATAAAAGCAGGAACAAGCAAACACACTGCTAAACACACAGGTGCCACAGTGGCTCCAGCCATCCTCTACACCTTATAGGTAGGGAGTGAGTCAACAGGTGAAGTGATTGACCCAAGGTCCCGACCACGCAGTGAGTCAGACTAGATCTGGTAGTACAAAATCTGTTTAATTCAGTGCAGGATTTCCTGCGTGCCCATTGTGTGCCAGACACTGTGCCAAACATTAGGGAATCTGAGATGTGGGCCTCCCTCTTTGAGCTGGATAGCCTGAACCCCACAGGCTACACCCACCTAGATTTTGCAATTCTAAAAGGACTCCTACTTCTCCCCCAGCCCTTCTATTATGTATAAGCTTGAAATTAAATCAGATCTTGCTGCGAAGCTGGAAAGCCCATGGGCTCCCTAAACCATGCATAAAAATGTCAGTCAAGACAGGAGCAAGGACACAGCCTGGAACTGTCCCTTGAGGATTCTTCTGGCACCCTGAAAGGAGCCTTCAGGTGCTAGAGATGGAACATACTACTTTCTAAAGAAAGACACAAACTTTTAATAAAAGTGGACTCTGGTAGCCCGTTGGGAACCGCACACTCCACTCCCTTTGATGTTTGTCTTGCATTTCCACTATACACAAGGAGGCTCTTGCCTTGGCCCTGACTGCCTCCACATCAGCTCCATGTCGTCAGTCATGGCCCCGACTCCTACGGGACCATCACTAACCCTGTGAAGGCTCCAATGAGATGGACATTACGGTGGAAGAATATTTGTCCAGCTTCAGAACCCTGTGCTCTCAGGAACTATCCTCGTCTATTTGGGCTGTTTTCATAGCCCAGCACCACTCTAGTTATCAGGAAAGCAGACCTCTTCCAGGTCTAAGGGCCCCTTGTTTTGGACCTTGTCAGGTGCTTCATTTATCCTAAAGCTGCTCTACAGACCTCAAAGAAGGGTTTCATCCTTTGCCAGTTTGCCAGATATTTCAGGCACTCTGAGTCAGTAGCAAAGTGCATGCATCAGCTTCCTCTCATCTGGCTTTTCATACCAGCACTGGCCCCTGCCCTTCTCTGAAGCCACCAGAGTCAGAATTCAGATGGGCTGGGTGCTGGGCAGGGGTGATCCTCTGCTCCTGGTAGAAGTGGGGGTTAAGCAAGGCAGATCCCAGGCCTGCCCAAGGAGGGAGGGTGTCAGTTCATCTGCCCTCCCAGATTGCAAGTCGCAGCCAGTGCCTGGAAGGATACATGTGTCCTGGGGCTGAGAAATGCTTTTCTCTCCTGAGCCCTGCCAGACACTCTCAGCCACGCACATTTTCAGAAGTGCTGAGAACTGTATTTGATTGGATTCAGGCCATGATGGGCTAGGGCAGAGGAGCCAGGTGGCTCCCGAGCTGGTCTCTGCTGCCACCATCAGGACGCACAGAGCCCACCACCCTCGCCAGAAGCCTCCACGCCTGGCGCTGAATTGGTCGGCGCTCACCATTGTCAGTGCCTGAGTTTTCATGAGCATGTCAGTTTTGTGGCTCTGGCAGGGTCCTTTGCCTATTTGTCACATGCGATGTCCGTTTTTGAGAATGTCTTCACCCATCCTCTCTGCAAGAAGATGGGGCCATTTGGAGGGTGAGATTAGAAAAAAAGACTAGCTGCAGATGTTTGTCATCACCAACTCAAGTTCACCCTGGCCAAAGTGGAGTAGCCCCTCTCTCTGATGCTAGACACTTGAGGGCACCCTCTGCACCTGGGCCCCAGAGCAGTCTGGCCTCCTTCCAGACACTGGAGCATTAGTGCAGCATTCAAAGAGATCACATAACACTGTGCCGATGGTTGCTCAGTGAATAGTAGACCTGGATGTATATGTGTGCCTTTTCACTCACAGGCCCCAAATTAGTTTATAATTGTCATATAAGAAAACCCAGGTGAGAATGACTCTTGCCAATGAAAAGAGTAGAAGAGATTGGGATCAGAAGGCATTATGGCTGGGAAACGTGTCTCCTTGGAGCTTACGGATCAAACAGGGATGGCAGAGCCTCAAGGCAAAGCAGGGATGACCAGGGGATGTCCTCCAGCTGTTCCAGTGTTAGGCCCACACTCTGACAGCTCTTCCCTGTGCGTCCCAGCCAGCACCTCCAGCCAGCACTCAGTCCTCACTTCATGGCTTCTCCACAAGAGGGCCATGGGCTTCTACAGGCACATTCCCGCCTGCCAGGCTGGTGGGTCAGACACTAAGCCCCCCCAACCTGGCC
Organism: Theropithecus gelada; assembly: GCF_003255815.1. Lineage (NCBI taxonomy): Eukaryota > Metazoa > Chordata > Mammalia > Primates > Cercopithecidae > Theropithecus > Theropithecus gelada. The sequence goes on along the minus strand of NC_037669.1, from coordinate 158,704,748 downwards.
TCCCTCCATACCCTGAGGCCTCCCTGTGACCTCCTCCCTCAGCATCCAAAGGAGGGAAATGGCTGTGCACAGCCCAGGTGCACCCCTCCCACTGGCACCCGTGGGCAAATCCTTTCCCTCACTGGTCTCAGGTTTCTCATCTACAAAACAAAGGGGCCAAACTGAAATGTATCATCACTCCCTGTCCTCACATTTAAGCCTGCATGGATCATTAGAGAGGAAGCCTGGTGTGCTTGTAAGACTTGGCTTGTGGAATCGAACATACCTGCACACAACCCCAGCTCTTAACATTGGTTGGCTGTAGGACTTACACAAATGACTTAATCATGATCCAGTGTCTTCCTGTCTGCAAAATGGGACTCCTGTCTACTATGTTAGTTCCTTCGAGATGCAGGCACCAAGATGGGATTAGGCATATAAGAGAATTACTGGGGGAAACACCTGTAAATGAATCTGGACAGGCCATCCCACCTCTCTGACCTCAGAAGCCTTCCCTGCTCACAAACCACTCAATTCACACCTGGTTAATCAACAAAATCCAGACATAATTCTTCCTCCTGGGCCCTGGGAGTCTCAGGGATGAACAGACAGGATCACATGTCACACTGTGCTCAGTCAAGCTGCGTGGAGCCCACCTCAGGCCATCTGTGCAGGTGGGCTTTTGCATCAGTCTAAGGCAGGAATCAGCTGGTTAAGAGCATAGACTGGCCAGGTGCGGTGGCTCACACCTGTAATCCCAGCACTTTGGAAGGCTGAGGCAGGCGGATTACCTGAGGTCAGGAGTTCAAGACCAGGTTGACCAACATGGCAAAACCCTGTCTCTACTGAAAATACAAAAATTAGCCAGACATGGTGGCAGGCACCTATAATCCCAGCTTCTTGGGAGGCTGAGGCAGGAGAATCACTTGATCCCAGGAGACAGAGGTTGCAGTGAGCCGAAGATTGTACCACTGCACTCCAGCCTGGGCAACAGAGCTAGACTCCATCTTAAAAAAAAAAAAAAAAACATAGACTTTGGAGTCCAGATGTTTGGGTTTGCTCCTGGGCCTATCACTTTATCTCTCTGAGCTTCAGTTTTCCTATCTGTAAAATGGGGACCCTAATAGTACTGACGTTATGGGGCTAAATGGAGGATTAAATTAATAAATATTTCTAATGTGCTTGGAACCATAAGTCCTGTATAACTATTAGCACAGGGTTTTTTTTGATGATGATGATGATAGTGCCAGAAAAGCTATTTTATCAGCATTCAAGACTTCTGCCCCGTGAATTTGCTCCGTGAACTTCTGCTGTCAGGGTCTTCTGAGGAATTAAGGCTCACTTTGTACAGTTCGCCGTGCCCTGCCCCTTTTCCCACCATACACTTCCTCCAGCTGGGAACTCTCCTCATCAGTTTGGTGGTGCCACCCAGGCACCATCCTTGCTGCCTCCCTCTCCTCTCTGACTTGCACTCTCTCCACAGCTGTCCTGCTGACGGTGTGCTGCATGAAGAGGAAGAAGAAGACCGCCAACCCAGAGAACAACCTGAGCTACTGGAACAACGCCATCACCATGGACTACTTCAACAGGCATGCTGTGGAGCTGCCCAGGGAGATCCAGTCCCTTGAAACCTCTGAGGTAATGAGCTTGAAAGTGCTGGCCCCACTGCAGGGAAACCAGGCCCAAAGAGAGCCGTGGCATCTGCTCATTTCTGAGTGCCTTGCTCCTTAATGTATGGCCCATGGACCAGCAGTATCAGTAACACCCAAGAGGTTGTGGGCCCTATGCCGGCCCTACTGAGCCAGGATCAGTGTTTTAGCAAGAATCCCCAGGTGCTTTCTGCACATTAAATTTTGGAAGCACTGTTCCTGGGACTTTTAGTTTCTGGGAACGAGTGAACAAATACTCAGTGAGGACCTGTTTTGTGCCAAGCACCCCCAGGGGACTATGAAGATGAGAGCTTGCTCCCAAAGGGGCTCAGGTTCTGAGATGTGGCTGGGGGACAAACCCCAGCATCACCCAAAAACAAAGCCAATTAGGGGAAACAAGACGAGTTATAGACAAAGAGCTGTGGGAGCCCAAGGAGGAAAGCCTTCCCAGTGGAGATGCTAGGAAGGATCAATGGATTTCAACAGGCATTCCAGCAGGGGAGGTAGCCTGAGGAAAGGTGGGGATACGTGCTGGATCTGAAGGGAGAGAAGAATACACCGTGTCAGGGTATTTGCCCAAGACACCTGGCTGGTCAGTGAGAGAGCCGAGTTTTGAACCCAGGACTTGAACTGCAGAATCCATGCTCTTTCCATCCTCACACAGAGGGTAGAGTAGAGGCCAGAGTATAACAGGAAAGAAGGATAAAGGACCAATTAGACACAGCCTTGATGGGGTATTATGGTATTGGGACTCTAGTTTGGGGCAACAGAGAGTCACTGAAAGTTTTGATCTTTGGGTGACCCAGTTTTAGAAGGATTATGCCGATGGCCTGGTGAAAGCACCCTATATGTGATCAGTGAATGGATAAGGAAAGAAAAAAATGGCTTGGTGGATGAGTAAATGGATGGAATGACACAAAAAGACAGGCTAAAAATAGGTAGCTCAACTAGGATGCAATTGAGATGGCCAGGAGAAAGATAACAGACATCTGAGTAAGGCAATGAGAGCTGAGAAGAGTTCTTGTGGAGGTACAACCCCACCCCTCCTTCCCGTGTGGGTCCATTCCCCAGAGCAGCCAGGGTGAGCTTCTGTAAACATAACTGTGGTCACATCGCTCACATGCTTAAAACCTTCCCATTTCTCTCAAGTTAAAGTTCAAAGTCTTGTATAGGACCCCATCTCGGTCCTGCCACCACTTCTCTTCTCTTTGTTTTTGTTTGTTTGTTTGTTTTTTGTTTTTTTGTTTTGCTTTTGTTTTTGAGATGAAGTCTCAAATCTGTTGCCCAGGCTGGAGTGCAGTGGTGTGATCTCAGCTCACTGCAACCTCCGCCTCCCAGGTTCAAGTGATTCTCCTGCCTCAGCCTCCCAAGTAGCTGGGACTACAAGCACATGCAACCACACCCAGCTAATTTTTGTATTTTTGGTAGAGACAGGGTTTCACCATGTTGGTCAGGCTGGTCTCAAACTCCTCACCTCAAGTGATCTGCTGCCTCAGCCTTCTAACATGCTGGGATTACAGGTGTGAGCCACTGCACCCAGTCACTTCTCTTCTGTTTCTACTTAGTCCTATGACTTAAATACCATCTCTGCACTATAGAGTCCAAATTTCTACCTGTAACCTTGATGTCTCCCCCGGCCCCAGACTCACGTACCCATTTACCTGCTGCACATGTCTAATAGGCACCTCAAACTCAACATACCCAAGATTGAACCCTTGATTTCCCCCTCCCAACCCCAAAACCCAAACTTCACCTGCAGCTCCTCATTACGTAAATGATACTGCCAGCTGCCTTTCCTTCCTGCACACCGCACTTCTAATCTGTCAGAAAATTCCATTGGTTCTCCCTAAGCACCAGGACTTCTCATTGCCTGCACCTCTGCCCCTGGTCCAAGCCATTCTCCTCCCTCACATCATGAGTGCTGCAGTGGCCTCTAAATTAGGATCCCCACTACCATCTTGCCTTCTGCAGTCTGCCCTCCACACAAGAGCCAGATGATCTTGTCAAGGCAGGATCCCATGTCCGCCACAGTGTCCACTTTCAAGTGGCTCTTCTCCACATTTTGAATAAAATCCAGACTCCTGTTCCCATGCCCTTCACAAGTTGGCCCCTGCCCACCACCTGAAGCCCTACCACACTTCCCATTGATCACACACCAGCTTCAGTGGCCTCTTTGCTCTTCCTCCTGCACAGGAAGCTTGCCCCCACCTTAGAGCTTTGCTGTTGCATCCTATCTGAAATGCTTTTCTCCTGGATACCTTGAACCCTGAATTCCTTCAGGTCTCTGTTCAAATGCCACCTCCTCTGGGAGGCCCTCCCTCCCTGACCACTCTATATTAATTAAATCCCCAGCCTCATTCTGTTCCCTCTTCCTTACTTTATTTGCCTTCAGAGCACTTCTCAGTTGACATTGCATCATTCTCTCCCTGTTGATTGGTTTGTGGTCTTGCTGTCCTGCTGCCTGAGGCAGGAGCATTGTTTGTTGTGCTCACTGCTCTATTCCCAGCATCTAGAGCACTGCCTGGCACACAGTAGGTTCTTAGTAAATGTTTATCAAGCTAATGAACTATAAATGTTGTTCACCACAATTTACCCATCACCCAGTCAGAGCCTAACACACAGTAAATGCCCAAGAGAAATTTTTAGCCAGAGGACAAACAAGGGGCCAGCTTCATTGCAGCATTGGCCTTTAGTGTGGCCTGTGTACATTTTGCATGGAAAAGGTGTTCCTGAGATCTGTTACAGGAAGGGGAAAAAAATGTGTAACTTGACAAAGGGGCTGGACCTACTTTAGGTATGGGCTGTGAACCCCTGAACTTTAAATTTCTCATATTCTCTTTGCAAATTGGTAAATGAAAACCAAAGCCAAAGGACAATACTCGTGAACGCACTATAGAAAAGGCCTTTGCTTTTTGAACATCCCAGTTAGTCATTTGGCACAGAGCACGAGGGCCGCCGTCCAACACAAGCCAGAGGCTCTGGCAGAAAGGGCTGCCCAGCCAGTCATGGTCTCCAGACCAGGAGGGCACCACAGGACCTGCAGCACAAAGCTCAGCTTGGCTTCAGAGTGGATTGGATTTTGCTGTTTCCCTCCCAGCAAGCAGTTCCTCTTATTCTACTTTATTTAGAGTAATATTACAACTTGTTCCGGTTCTCTGGGCTCACACTATTTGAGGGCAAATGCAGGCAGCCTAGGGCCAGGATGAAGCCAGCCAAGTACACACACACTGCCAACCACCTCTAGAGCAATCATAAGGTCCCAGTTCATATTCCACCATGTTCCGTGTCCTCGGGACATGTACTCACCACCTGCCCTTTAGCTGCTACCTTTGGAGACTGCCACATGCTTTGCCTAAGCAAGTTCCTCAGTTGTCCTGCCCCCACTTCTCTGTTGATGCAAGCAGCAAAACTCAGATCCAGGGCTGTACAGACAAAATTGTGATGCCCAAAAGGTGCTTGGAAACTTCCATTCTTTTTTATTTTCCCTCCTCTTCCTTCTCCTTCTCCCTGTTTTCTCTTCTTCCTTCTTTTCTCCGTCCTTCTCTCCTTCTCTCTTTTTTCTTCTCCTTTGGTTGTTTCCTGAATAACTCTCTCTTTTTTATGCAGCAAAGCATACCCACATGGTTTTGCCTTTGGTGAATACTTGCTTTGTGAAAGCTATAAAATGACAAGCCAAAGCTCAGTCTCCACAGTTGAACCCAAAAGCATGGTGGAGGAAAAGGATTTTTGTCTCTCCTTTGAGGTGCTCCACTATTTTCCTTAAATAGCTGGCCGCCTATCCACCCTTAGATAGGTGTTGAACTAATTCCAGACACTGAAGGAAATTCTTGTCTTCTGAAAAGACATTTTATCAACAATGGCATTTCTTCCTTTCTTACCTTATGATTCATAGAGCAGTAAGTACTCCTGAGAAAGTATCTGTTACATGTGTTTTGTTTTAAAATAAACTTCAGAGATTTAATTGTGGCTACTTAAAATGAAGATATTTCTAAGCAAATCTGGCATGAGCCAGTATACCTAGGCCTATAGTTGAGTGAGTGCCCGGAAATGGCTTGAAGGTTCTGAGACATTAGCTGTTTTAAATTGGAACAAGCTATGACTTTCTTTTTTCTCTCTCTCAATTAGTACCAGGGCCCAAATCCAAGTACAGCCATTCAGTAGCCCATAAATGTTAGCCGTCCTTGGTAAGTGAAACCAAAACCCTGCCAAAGCCATACAGATTACCTTCTGGGCAGTGGATTGCCTATTTCTAGGCTTTTCTGCTCCTGCAACTGAACATACAGACTGAAATTTTCATCCATGACTTATTATGCAGTCACACAGAAGTGCAGATCCATTCAGCTCAGCATCGCTAGTGCTATAAGAAATGGGGCAATAATTCTGACCAGGCTCTGGAAGGACTCAGAGGGGGAAGGAACTGGCCCTTGAAGCCTCTCGAGAGGTCTGTTAGATCCTGACAGGTGGGTAGCAGGAAAAAGGTGAGTGAATCTAGGTGCACTCAGGAAGGAAAAATGGAGGAGTTTCCCAGAAGTCTGTGAGAAAGAGGCAGGAAGTAGTCTGGGGTCCAAGTGGACCAAGTTTTGCCAATAGTGCAGTGAACCATGCACTGTATGTGTGTCATGCATGGCAAGCCCCCTCAGACTTTGACAAGGAAAACAGTACCATCTCTGGCAGCCTGGGATTGGGGTGATTCCAGAAGCAGGAAACATTTTTTGAAAGCTGCTATAAAAATCTGAAGGAGCAGCACAAAAATTAAAATATACACATATACATACACACACACACGCGCGCGCGCACACACACACACACACACACAAATTAATTAAAAGAATGGCACAGAGGGCTCTGCACCTCAGCATTAGCAGTAGGGATGATGAAAATGTGCACCAAGCCATCAATGCTGAAATAAATGTTCCCATGTGTACATTTCTTTAAGAACGGCCACCTCTTAAGCCTTCTCCAGCTCACTCCATCTCCTCCCTCTCTCTTCCCAGGACCAGCTCTCAGAGCCCCGCTCCCCAGCCAATGGCGACTATAGAGACACTGGGATGGTTCTTGTTAACCCCTTCTGTCAAGAAACACTGTTTGTGGGAAACGATCAAGTATCTGAGATCTAACTACAGCAGGCATTGCTTTGCCATTCCTATTTTTCGTCTCTAAATTATAAATATACAAATATATATATTATAAATATAACCTTTGTGTAACCCTGACTTAATGAGAAACATTTTGAGCTTTTTTTCCTATGAATTGTCAACATCTTTTTTACAAGTGTGGTTTAAAAAAAAAAAACTTTACAGAATGATCTGTGGCTTTATAAAATAAAGGTATTTCTAAGCAAAGCAGTTGCATCGATTGCTTCTCTTAATAACCATTCTTGAGCACCTGGGGATCCCAGGAACCCTGGTCAAGTGAGGTGAGAGACTGACCTCCTATAGAAGCTGAATGTTACAGTGGTCAAGTGCATGATTCTTTGAGTGATTCTTAAAGCTCTGGTTCCTCTTGATGTGGTATGACCCCATTTCCTCCCTTCTCATATGCACACCTGTAAAGGGAACTGGGCCACCTGCGGGGAAGACGGCAGACTCATGCACAGAGCAGGAAAAGGGAACATCTCATCACCTCTGAGGATGAGTGCCCTGGAGCCTTATGACGGCACCATTGGATGTCATGTTTAATTCCATCCAAGTTGTGGACGGCAGGCAGGAGCTTGGAGCCCTCAGGAATCCATGGAGGACATCAAGGCATCCCAAGGCCGTGTCCCCCTAACGTTACTTCCGCTGCTAACAACAGGACTGCCTTTCCCTGGTGGGAAAATGCTCCCTTTATGGCCATTCCTGTATCCCCTCCAACACCCACATCTGCATTAAACACCCGTGCCTTTCTCTTGGAGAGGATTGATCCCGGCCCTGGAGCTTTAAAATGCTTGCCCTTCTTCAAGGATCAAATGTTTATTGGGGTTCAGCTTTGTTTTCTCAAAACGCCATGGTATTGTGCCCCTGAGGAATACGTTTATCTAAGAAGCTTTGAGGTAGTCGAGCGATAATTTTTGAAACCTTCCTCCTGCAATCTTTAAAAAAAAAAAATATCCAAGCAAATCATTTGGGAGAAGACATTATTATACTCCTACTTGGCACTGCAAACCTGCTCGCAGCACCAGCCGGGGGACTTGCCATCCAGCTCTCGGCTTCCGCTGCTCCCCTTGTTCCCAGCTGGCTGGCTGCCTCCCCGTGCTGTGTCCAGCACGGCCAACAGGGTCAGACCCTCAGAGATGCCCAAGGGGCTTCCAGAGGTGGCTGCTTCTCTCTTTTTTCCTGATTGTGGCTGAGAGAGATGATTACTGCTTTGACACTTCCTTTCTCTAAAAGAAAAATAGTTTGATAGTATATTTTGAATATAGATGCTCTTATAGTCGGATTGGGAATTGAACTTGAATGTTGGGTCATATGTTTGTGTTGTTGCTGTGGTCTATCATGACTTTTTTCTTTCTGCGTTTTCCTTAAAAAAAGAAAAAAGAAAAAAAGATGGCCTTCGACAGTGTGTTCTCAATGTTGTATGAACCTACTTCACATGAGTTCGGTTGTTGTCTCTCTTCAAAGACTCTTCAGCCCACAAAGAAGCAACTAAATGTTTCTCTAAGTTAATTTTCTAGCGTGTTGTTGTCTTACCTTTTTAACCTTACCATAATATTTCTGTTAACTGTTACATTTAATATACCAATGTGTGTGAGTATACAGAGAAAAATCTGTTTGTAAAGTAAAATTTATATATAATATATGTAATCAAAGATACATATGTTATATATACATATGTGGATGTATGATTTATTTTTCCTTATCCACAGATTTCAGCTACCATGTATATATAAATAAACTTATTTTATTAGCCAGAGGATTCCGTTGCTAATACATTTTGCACTCTTTTCAAGATAAGCTCTAAGCCTTCCTTGAGCAGTACCAACACCACTTTATATCCATCCATATTTTTCAATCTGATTTAACAGTAAGGTGAGTTTTATGTATGTGACGAGCTAATAGGATTAGCAATTTATCATTTGATAAAATCTTTTTGAACATGTTTGCAGTTTCTCCAAAGTAGACTATCTTTCATCAGGTCTTTGGACCTGGGTCAAAGTACATCCCCCCCTCACTCTCCTCGCCTCCAGGGCTGAGTGGATTTATATATAAATATCTTTGGTCCAGAGAAGTCTGAAGCTAACCTGGCCATTGAGTGTCACCATTCTGTAGAGAATAACAATACCTAAACATGACACATTTGTGCACAACTTAATCAGTAGCTTGAACTTTTCATTCAGCCTTGGACAATACATCTTGGAATTCACAATAATGCAGATCCTCAGAACCAAGTCAGTGTCACCTGTATAGGAGGCTGTTACTGTAACACAGGCTCGCTTGCCCCTTCTGGGTGCATCAGGGGTGGTGTTCACAGCATTAATGCTATGTCTGAATAAACAAGGACACTACTGTCCTTTACTTAATCTGATTGGTTCTTCATCTGTTCCTCAAATAGCCAACACTGATATTTATAAAATACCTTCCAGGCCATCTCAGACAGACAAAGTGGAAGACAATAAAGAAAGGAAGGGTTGGAGTGTCCTGGTCAGCAGGAAGGAAGTGCACACAGAGTCTTCTAGTAGGCGACCAGGTTTTTTACCTTTACCTGTGTGATCTCGGGTAGGTACCCTGCTCTCTGGGTGGTGGGCAACAAGGAGGCTTCTAAGTAAGTCACTGGCCCAGAGGTTGGAAGAGGGTGTCTGCTCCCAGCTCTGCTACTTTCTGGACACGGGACCTTGGGCAAGTCATTGCAGTTCTCAGGGTCCTCCTCATGTAAGAGGATAGTGGCCAACTGTAGAACATATGATATGGTACTTTTGGAACTGTGAGGTTCACAGCCCATATGGCAGTACCTGTCAACCCTGGACCTCCTTCCTCCTGAGGCTGAGTTGAGAATTCCATGAAATAAACTATACGATTCATCCACACACCAGGCTGGATCAGGTATTCACTAGAGGTTGGCTCCCTTCTCCTTCTCTCACCTGAGGTACATTCCTACATTACAGCATTTGGAAAAATATCCAGCTCTGGGGTTTGGTGACCTGGTTTCTCCAGGGTAAAACTTATGTACAGCGGTTTTTAGGTCCATGTTGTCATCCTGGAACTGGAGGAACCTTTCTGACCCTAGAGAATGGATTGAGGTGTGACCCTTGATGGTTTAGTGGATGCCAAGGTCAGTAATTAAAACCCAGGGGTGTCATCATATCCTAACTTGGGGCACCCTTGGAGAGCTTACCAGAAAACACCGTCTTTGTTGTTTTTCTCAGTTTTCCAACAGATGGAGAAGCAGAGGTGTAGGGAATGGCTGGAACATAATGCGTGGGACCTGAATTTGCCCAAGGTCCTTATCTGGTGCATCAGAGAGTTGGAGGCTCAGGCCAATGTTCAAACAGTGAGGTCCAGAGGGAGGAAGCATCCTGGCCAACAGCAAGCAGCTGATGAACAGCAGAGCATTAGAGGACAGAGATGAGGAGGAAAGGAGAGAGGCGAGGCAAGGACCTGAAGCTGCTGTCAGGACTGGGAGAGGAAACCGTAGGCAAGTCTTTTCTCTTGGGTCCCTGGAGCTGCCTCCTGACACTTTTCATCCTCCATTGCCTGTGTGGACATACGTTCACATTCACATGTGCCAGTACACATGGGGATGTAGAAAGCCCCAAAATAGCTAGATTGAGTCCTAGCTTGTAATTTGAGGTCTGGGGCAAGTGATCACCACACTTGTGATCTGAGGTCCTTGAGCCTCAGTTTACTCATCTGTAAAATGGGGTTGCCTGATGCCTGCCTTGCCCACTCTTAGGTAGTAAAATGTACAAACCCAAATGGTCTACCCCCACAGCCTGCACTGATCCAGCCTCCCCCACCACCAGCAGAAGAATCTGGGAGGTTGGGCACATGACCCTGCATCAAAGAACGCATGAGTGCCTCTCTGCACACAGCCCTGGGCAGTGCCCTCTTCTCTTTCAGCTCAGTGAATGATGGAAACTCATGGAAGACAGCAGACAAAGCAGCCCCGGGGATAGGGGAGATTCCAGAGAGGCCCGTGACCAGGCCACAGGGATGCTGGGGCTGTAAACCAAAAGCCACTGGACTCTGTAAACCCACTGGGCACCACAGAGGCAGAAGGGGTGATGAGCGAGAGGCGAGTAGTAGTGGACTTGCCCCCCAGTGCCAGCTCCAGCATGCCCCTCCAGAGGCGCAGGGCATCCTTCAGGGGGCCACGGTCATCATCCTCCCTGGATAGCCCCCCAGCCTCCAGGACCAATGCCATGAGTGGCCTTGTCCGAGCACCTGGGGTCTATGTAGGAACAGCACCCAGTGGATGCATAGGTGGCCTGGGTGCCCGTGTGACCCGCCGGGCCCTCGGCATCAGCAGTGTCTTCCTTCAGGGCCTGCGGAGCTCAGGCCTGGCCACAGTGCCGGCTCCAGGTTTGGAGAGGGACCATGGTGCTGTTGAGGACCTAGGGGGCTGCCTGGTGGAATATATGGCCAAAGTGCATGCCCTTGAACAAGTCAGTCAGGAGCTGGAAACACAACTGCGGATGCACCTGGAGAGCAAGGCCACGCGCTCGGGAAATTGGGGTGCCCTACGGGCTTCCTGGGCCAGCAGCTGCCAGCAGGTAAGTGTCCAGGCTGTGCCAAGGGCTTTGCAGAGGGCTGGGAGGGCTGCTGAGGGCAGGAGTAAGGTTGTGAGTAGGCTGAGGCCAGAGAAACTGACCATAATGCCCTACACTTTCACACTTAAAATGTTCATGATAACAACAATGCTCCTTTTTACCAAGGTTTACCAGGAGCCCACGCTAGCCCCCATACGTGCACTATCCATTGTCTTCTTTACAATTCAAAGACATGCTATGCAGCGGATCATTCATTGATTGCACTTTTCAGATGAGAAACTGAGGCATGTAATTTTCCCAAGACTTCAAAGCTAGTAGAGGGATGAAGATGAGATTTGAATCTGAATTTTTGTGCCTTCAAAGTTGCATTTGCCCCATTACCCTGAGCTGCCTCAGTCACCTTTACTGTTGAGAAGGGATTTTTACAGTTATTATCCAGTCAAATACCATTGGATGGATGTGGTATTAAGAACAATGAATAAATGGAGATGTGTTCCTGTATCCACCTATAACCACGCTGTTCAATAGAAATGTGAGGTACATTGGTAATCAACAAGTTTCTATTACCCACAGTAAAACAAGTAAAAAGAAGCAGGTGAAGTTAATAGTATAGCTTACTTAACTCTATATGTCCAGAATGTTATTTCAACATGTAATCAATACAAAATATATGAATGAGATAATTTACATTCAAGTAGAACTTTCTGCATGATGGAAATATTAATATCTTATATCTACACTGTCCAATCTGGCAGCCACTAGCCAGATATAGCTATCAAGCACTTGAAATGTGGTTAATGAGACTGAGGAATTGCGTTTTTGTTTTATCTAATTTTCATTAATTTAAATGTAAACAGCCACGGGTAGCTAATGGCCATCTTATTGGACAGGGAAGGATGCAGAGGTTTCATCTTTCTTCCTTGCTTGGTCAGCCCTGCGTTTCCCACTCTCCAGGGTGATTTCTGCAGAGTCTGGAGCTCATCCATCATGTCTGGCCTGCAGCCTGTAGTTCTAATGCTGGGACTCCAGCCAGCATTGCACCTCTCAGCTGGTCTCTCTGTGGATGGTTGGCTTCTCTCCTCCTCTTTCTCTCCAGATGCTGGTCTTGGGATCACTCTGAGCAAAATCAGTCTCTAACCCACCAGGGACTGCCAACTCAGACCCTTGGCCCCCTGGAGTCCAGTATGCAGCCTCCCAAAAGGAAGTCACAAAATTTTATTTGTGTGTAGCTGGGGGATGCTAAGCAGGTGCACACAGGGACTCCCCATTTGCCCTTCCTGCCCCCCATTTCGTCCCAGGATGCTTCTCCTGCACTGCTCTCAGTGCCCACTGACAGCACAGAGTGCATGATGAGCAGCACCATCCTCTCAGGCTCTCCCCCTGGTGCTGCTGTTCTGCTTGCATCCATCTGGGCTGTGAGGGAGAGCCATCTTAGAATAGTCCAGGGCCTTAATGCCTGTCAAATCTAAGAGGCAGCCATTCCTCCAGGAGTCTTCACAACTGTCCAAATATTGTGCCATAACAACCACCAGAACATCCCTAGATACTCCAATATGTCAGCATCTGCTGGACAATCGCTTGCACTCAGATGCCACACAGACTTCTCAGGAGAAATCAGGTGTCCCAATGGCTAGGTTAAAAAGTAGGGCCACAAAACTTAGTTTATACTCAATAGATACCGACTTGCTCTGGCTCCAGATAGCTACAAGAGCCTTTGCAATGTACTGACTTCTCTGGGCCTCAGTTTCATTATCTACAAAATGGGTATAATAATGCTTAGCTATTCCTGCAAATCCACAGACAAATAAGATGACTGGCTCCTGCCTACAGGTAGAGTACAGACTAGGAAGCTCTAAAATCCTGTGAGCGCCGCAGCCACACACCAAGACACGCGACCTCTGTAGCTGAGGGCCAGGGTCCCACATGGGCTCACTTTCCTCTTCAGTGATTGTAAATGAGGTCCTGGGTATGAATAAAGTTCTCTTTTTCTTCTTTTTTAAAAAATTCATGGCCTTGAAATTAGACCAATTGATAAAATGGAGTTATTATTTCTTTTTTTTTCTTTTTCTTTTTTTTCTTTTTTTTTTTTGAGATGGAGTCTCGTTCTGTCACCCAGGCTGGAGTGCTGTGGTGTGATCTTGACTCACTGTAACCTCCGCCTCCCGGGTTCAAGCGATTCTCCTGCCTCAGCCTCCCGAGTAGCTGGGATTACAGGTGCATGCCACCATGCCCAGCTAATTTTTGTGTACATTTAATGGAGATGGGGTTGCACCATGTTGACCAGGCTGGTTTCGAACTCCTGACCTCAGGTGATCCACCCGCCTCTGCCTCCCAGAGTGCTGGGATTACAGGAGTGAGTCACTGTGCCCGACCTGGAGTTACTATTTCTATATTGCACAGCCCAGCCTTTCAACCATATTAAGCTCTATTCCATTAAGAAGAACAAAAGAGGCCGGGCGCGGTGGCTCAAGCCTGTAATTCCAGCACTTTGGGAGGCTGAGATGGGCGGATCACGAGGTCAGGAGATCGAGACCATCCTGGCTAACACGGTGAAACCCCGTCTCTACTAAGAAATACAAAAACTAGCCGGGCGAGGTGGCGGGCGCCTGTAGTCCCAGCTACTCGGGAGGCTGAGGCCGGAGAATGGCGTGAACCCGGGAGGCGGAGCTTGCAGTGAGCTGAGATCTGGCCACTGCACTCCAGCCTGGGCTACAGAGCGAGACTCCGTCTCAAAAAAAAAAAAAAAAAAAAAAAAAAAAGAAGAACAAAAGAAAACTCCATAATTGAGAAATACTAGTTATTTTTTCAGTCAATCTGGCCTCGCAGAACTGCAGGAGGCCCCCACTAGGCCCCCACCCCTTTCCAGGCCTAGAGGAAAGGCCACCTCCCAGCCCAGTCGTTTCACAAAGTGCTGCCTTCGTCTCACCTGGGGTCAGAGGCAGCCACTCTGCGGTCCTGGGCTCCAGAAATCCAGAGCTCTCTCCCTCTGCCCTCACTTAGGCCTTTCTGGCTGGGGCTTCATACCCACCTTTCCAGACTCTGGGCTCTGGTGTTCCGTGCTCCTCACAGCACCCCTTATCTCTCCCGTTTCTCCACCTGCAGCCGCCTCTTCCCCACCTTGTCCGTAGAACTCCTCCTCGTCCAGAAGCCCAGTTCCATGCTCAGGTGCCCTCATGCAGGGCCTGAGGCCTCAGAGCAAGCTCTCAGCAACTGAGCCCCGAGTTGGCACCTAGAGAGAAATTCAACCTCCTTAGCCTGGGCCCCAAACAGAGAATCCAAGAGGGGCCTCAGTCACTCAAGAGCAGGGTGGGGATGTCCATTTCGGTGGCACTTTCTTGGATCAGGCTGGAGCAAGCAGTGGGGAAAGTTCAGAGCAACAATTTCCATAAATGTTTGGGAAACAACATTTACCCCTGCTTTTCAGAGGTGGATGAAAGAGCTGGAAAGGAGATGGGCTCTCCTCCCCACCGCCACCACCCCAGCTGACACAGAAAGCTCCTGGGGCCATTCTGGGGAGTGGGGGCCCCTGTCCCCTGGAATCTCCCCACAGCCTGTCTTATCCCCACCAAGAGGAGACAAAGACAGGTTTTCAGAAAAACCAGGAAGAGAAGCCGGGGGAGGGAAACCATTGCTGTCACTGTGCAGAGAGCCGCATCATGGAAAGCAACACAAAACTAGGGCTCGCACCACGGCAGAAGCAGGAAGGCCGTCCCGGGGAGGGGAATCTTCTCCATCCTTATCACTATGTAAGTTTGCGGCCAGGGTTGGCTCCACGGGTGCACCACCAGTGAAGTCTCATCGGGCCCTGCACTGGAGTGCAGCGACGCCATCAGAGATCACTGCAACCTCAAGCTCCTGGCCTCAAGAGATCCTCCTGCCTGGGCCTTCCAAAGGGCTGGGATTATAGGTATGAGGCACCGTGCCCAGCCAATAGTTTTATCTTTGAATTTGTGTTTTGAAAGTGAAGTCTGGTGGGACAATGGAGCATGGACCAGGGGCTCTTGAATGGTCCTACCTCCCTCTGTCTCCCTACAACGTGTTTTTGGCCCACCCCTCTGCCCCTGGGATGCCCTTCTGATACCTGCTCCACGCCCCTGGGTGGCAGCAACTGGAGGGAGAGGACAAGCCTCTTGCCCGCCCCCGACCCAGGTATCTACAGGTGGCACTGAAGTCGTAATATCCTTGGGGGTTATCACCCCATCCCTACCAGCAGGACATGGCACATCGGCCCAGTGGCCAGTAAGAAAGGTGCCGCAGCCATTGGTGGGGTGCGCACATGCCCAGAATCATGGCGCGAGGCCTCTGGATGCCTATAAAGGTCTGTATAAGCATCCCCATGCCCCAGGGATTGGAAAATTAAATAGCAGATAAAAATTACCATAACAAGTTGAAACATGACAGAAGAAAGGAAAAAGCATTATATTTGAGTAACTTAAATCGCATTTTGTTCCTGCTCTTTGAACAGGGGGCCCCACATTTTGCACTGGGATCCACAAATGATACAGCTGGTCCTGGTTAGCGTTCATGCACATGAAGTTCCATTTCAATTCCAAACCTCTCTCTTCCCACTCCTTGGTTGGGTTAGAACCTCCAAGCCTCTTCTGCTAAGTGGTGAAAACAGACAGAAAAACCAGTGGCAACTACAGAGGCTGAGGAAGACCTGGGCCATTTCCCTCTCCAGCCTTGCTCTGTGCTCCTGACTTTTCTTACCAAGTGAAGGATGCTGACAATAGGCTCTGGTGGCAACATCAGGCCCTTTCATCCTCAGATAGGGCAAACACAAGCTTGGGATGAGGCAGCCTTGTGCCTCGGAGCTGCAGATGAAAGGAGAGTGGGGACAGAGGAGCAGCCCTCAGAGACCGAGTGTCAAAACAAAAGGAACAGCTGAGTCCAGGGGGAGAATGGAGCTGCCTGAGGAAGAAAGGGGAGCGCAGAGGTTCTAAGTTAAGGAGCCAGGACATTAGTCTAGGTCTCCATGGGAGAAAACTGCAGCTTACACCTCCAAAGGATAAGGCTGTCAGCTGGAGGAAATGGGAAATCAAAATTGTTGAAAGGCAACAGGATTAGAGTTTAAAATGGACCTGATTTGACTCTTTTTCCTGCTGTTCACAGCCCCTCTTTCTGTCCCTTGCATAGAGAGAGCCCACACTCAGGGAATCTGCCTATTTGAAGAACATGCTGGAAACTCGGGCAATCCAGATCTGGGCCAGGTTTCTCTCCCACAGAACTTGTGGTCCTAGAAGGCTTTCTTTTTAGAAAAAGAAACAAGAACTAATCCTTCTCCACTGAGTATAAAGAAAGGCAACAGGGTTTGTCGTTCATGATTCACAACCTGGTATCCCTGAAAGTAGGCGATGGGGGCAGAATCATAATCTGCAAAGGCCTGAACACATTTCCCCAAGACAAAGTCACTCAGCCTGTTTCTTAATAAATGCAATTTGTTTGGTCAGAGCGGGCTAGTGGGGCATTTTCTCTGTCAGCCAAGCTATAAGGGACACTACAGTATGGTTAGAAATGTAGCTACCAGAGAAAAGTCCATTAGAGAGATTCATTCCTCTTAGGAAGAGTGAGGTAGATGATCGGAAGAAGTATTTTGATGGGACATGGGGAGAAGGAGGCATGAGCCTGCTTCTCAAGGGTCTTGTTCATATAACACAGGTGGCCACTAAGCTGCTTTGTTGTTTTGTTTTGTTTTGTTTTTTTGAGATGGAGTCTCACTCTGTTGCCCAGGTTGTGGCACAATCTCGGCTCACTGCAACCTCCGCCTCCCGGGTTCAAGCAATTCTCCTGCCTCAGCCTCCCAAGTAATTGGGATTACAGGTGCCCACCACCATACCCAGCTAATTTTTTTGTATTTTTAGTAGAGACAGGGTTTCACCATGTTGGCCAGGCTGGTCTCGAACTCCTGACCTCGTGATCCACCGCCTTGCCCTGCCAAAGTATTGGGATTACAGGCATGAGCCACCGCGCCCGGCCAGTCACTAAGCTGCTTTCTAAGAAAGGTGGTTTCTGGTTTCCGGGAGGCTATTTTCTAAGTCGAATGTTTCTGGAAAGCAAGAGAACTGCTGAAGAAAACGGAGGGAGACTAGGGCTTGGCACTCAGGGCCTCTTTCCATGCCCCTCTCATACACCACACTCGGCCACTCTTAAATCTCTTAAGATCTCTTAAAATGTGAGTTCCATGTTGAGAAATGGAAGACAGGGGGTGGGGTCAGTTTTCCATGGAAACTAGGGAAAACTAGATGTGATACACAGACTGGGGATTTTGAAGCCAGACAGCCCCTAGCCTTACCACTTGCCACTTACCAACTGCATGACCTTGAGCAAGGTCTTCATTGATCTCTACATCTCAGTTTCTCATCTGAATAATGAGAATGATTAGAGACTTCCTCTGACATGACAAAATATCTCTAAGAAGGAAACACTAGGCCTTCCACAGAAATTAAGAATGAGAAAAAGATGTCCGCTGTCTCTACTGTTCCGTAACATTGGTCAGAGGCAGCAGTCAATGTGATTAGACAAGAGAAAGTACTTGATATAAGAATTGGAAAGAAAGAGGGAAAATTTTGATCTTTCTGGAAATCCCAGAAGGAACCATGTAAAAACTATACAACAAACAATAAGATGATTTAGTGAAGTAGCACGTTATAAAACAACATCAAAAAGCAATGCTGAGGCCGGGCTTGGGGGCGAATGCCTATAATCCAAGAACATTGTGAGGCCAAGGCAGGAGGATCACTTGAGCCTGGGAGGTTGAGGCTGCAGTGAGCCATGATTCTACCACTGCACTCCAGCCTGGGTGACAGAGCAAGACCCTGTCTCTAAAAGAAAAATAAATAAATAAATGCTGCTGGGTATGATGGTACAAACCTGTAGTCCCAGGTATTCAAAAGGGTGAGGCAGGAGGATTGCTTGAGCCCAGGAGTTCAAGACTAGTCTGGGCAACAAAGCAAGGGCCATCTCAAAACCAACAACAAACAATGCTATTTATGTATAAAGAAAAAAGATACAAGAGATGAGAACATCTCATTCATGATAGCATAAGATGAATTAGCTCTAAACTTCAGAAATATCCAAAATCTGTATTAGACAATAATCAAATCTTTCCGAAACACACAAAATAGTCTTGAACAAATGGAAAGAAACACCATGCACTCAAATAGACTCAATAGCATAAAAATGTCTCTTCTCCCAAGTCAATGTATCAGTTTAACGCAATCCTAATTTTTAAAATTCCATCTTTTTTTTCTAGAGTTAGATGAGTTGATTTTTAAATTCCCTTTGTAAGAACAGAAAGACAAGAATGGCCGGGAGAGAAAAACTAAGAAAGAGTGGAGGTGGGGAGGTTGGGGAGGGGACCAGCAGCCCCACCAGACATTAACATATTATAAAGTCTCTGTAATTAAAATAGTTTAGCGTTGGCACAAAAAAGATCAGACAACCATGGAACAGAATAGAAAATCCTATAGTAAGCTCTACTGTGTTTGGAAATTGAGTATTGATGAAGGCAGCATTTGAAAGCAATAGAGGGAAGGCTGGACTTTTTAATAAGTGATATTCAGACAACTAGACAGTCATAAGCAAAATAATAGAATTGGATCCATGTCTTGCTGTGCCCTAGGGTCAATTCTAAATGTATCCTAGATATAAAGTCAAAAATGAAACCATACAAGTAGAAAATATAGGTGAATTCCTTTATAACCTGGATGTGGGAAAAATTTTCCTTGTTACAATTCAAAATCCAAAAGCAACAAAGGAAAATATTGATAAATTTGATTAAGAAAAATTTTAAATTTTTGTATTTCGAAATATTGCCATGAGGAAAATTAAAAGATAAATGATAAACAAGAAAAAAAAATTGCAATGTAGGACACGAAAGGTTAAAATAGCCCTATTCTATACACAGCATTTAAAATTTGAGGTTAAATAAAGCCGATAGCACTCTTTTATTTTTAAATATGTTAGAGATAAGCACAGACAGTTGACACAAAAAAAAAGATGAAAATGGCTCCTAATGTCTCAACTGCACTCATACTAAGAGAAATTTTTAAAATCCACCTGAGATACCATTTTTACCTATCCAATTAGCAAAACTCTAAAGTATGTCAAACTATTTTGTTGGTGAAGCTCTAGGGAAACAGGCAAGTTTATACAGTGTTGATGGGAATAGAAAATGTTATAACCCCTGTGGAGAAGAATTTGGCAACATCTAGACAAATTATACAGGCATTTATATACATATAATCTGACCCAGCAGTCCTGTTTCTAGGACTCACTCCCAATGACACATTGCCAAGAATATGAACAAGAAGTATGTAGAAAGCTGTTCCCTGCAATCCTATCTGTAACACAAAGTACTGGAAACAATCTGAATACCTCCCAGTAGGAGACTAGTTGAATAAACGATGATGCATCTGCAAAGGAACAAGGAACAGCTCTATAACTACTATGGAGTGATGATCTCCAGGATATGTCATTGAGCTAAAAGGCAAGATGGAAAGAGTGTGTATTTCATTCTACCATCTAGCTAAGAAAAGGGAAGGATATGAATATATACATACATATCTGTTTACATTGAAAACAATGGAATAAAACAAACCATAAGTGTTTTCACATGTTACTTATAAGAGGGTGGAAGGGAAAAAGTAGCAGGGAAAGGTAGGACACTAGAGTTCTTTTAATTTATCTTGTTATATGGAGATGACTTTGGAACCATGAAAATATTTTACAGAATTGTATTAAAAAAATAGATTTCAAAAAGCCAATTCTAAGAATCAAATATAAAAAGAAATAAATGAATTCAACTATGTATCAAGTTGATAGCATAGTCACACAAAGAAGAACTATTCCAAGTGACTTTTTAAACCACAGGAATTTAACTGTACATTCCTAGTGGAGATGCAAAAAATAACAGAAAAAAAAAAAAAAACAAGTTTTCAGTAATCATATTAGTGGTGGTAGCACTGACACTGTTATTCTGACAGTGGTGTGTGTGTGTGTGTGTGTGTGTGTGTGTGTGTGTGTACCATGGGTAAGTAAGAGAGTAACTATATTTGTGTTACTGGAAATTGAGACTTGGGTATGAGTGAAAGGAGATACAGTTGTAAGATGCATGAGGTTTAGTGACAATTCTTTAGTCTTGAATTTAAATTGGAATTATCAGTATCAAGTCATGATATATGTGATCATAAAAATAAATATATGCCTATCTCCAAGTCTGACCACTGAAAAGATCTAGAAGCAATGGCCAACTTAGTGACAATGAACATTTTTAGCTTCAGATTTGGGTCTCTAACAACCATCTTTCGCTAAAAGAATGGGGGCTTCTTGTAGAAATGGCTGAATCCAGGTTTGAGGATAGGAAATATACAAAATGAGTCTGAAACACCTTGTCATACCAGAAAGCAAGGATGCTATGAAAAACTACTACTGTCATGTCAGAAGACTTAGGAGTCAATTCAAATAAGCTCCCACTAACCAAAGATGGTTGGGAATCAATAAGAATATTATCAGGGCTTCTAGTAAGGTGAACAAGAAGACATCCACGTGCTGGGAGGGTGGCTACCCCAACTCCATGGGGACAGAACTCCTGTGCTCAGGACTCTTCTACACCTCATGCTGTGGAATCTAAATCAACAGCAAAGCTGAGGTCCAGCTGCCATAAGGATGGACACCAACGAGGCTGCACTGGGGACAAAAAGAAGTCAAGATAAGCAACACAAACCATAAAGACAGGAGTGTGCGGTGTGTGAAAAAACAAGAAAGGCGGGATCAGGAAATTCAACAGGGTGAAGTCGCCTTCCCACCTAGCTCTCTTCTCTTTGCTGAGCCATACAAAGCTACCAGCCAGGAAAATAAGTTATCAAGTTGTATCCAGAGTAGGCTTGGAAACTATGGTGAAATGAAGGATTTTATAGGAGACAAATCTATATCAAGGCTTATTGCAATTTCCAAGCCTACAGTACCATCTATAACATATGAAAATGGACCCCAGTAGGACCTCTGCACCCAGCATTTCTCAGTCTCAGAAACAGTCCTCAGGCTTACAGAGTGGACACAGTAGCCAGTAGACCAGTGCAGGTGGCAGCAGTGGCACTAACAGTGGTGGCCAGAGACATGACTGTGACTCACATAGCAGTAGTGGGAGCAGAAGACCAGAGAAAAATGCCAGCATGGATCACAGCACTCCAAGCTGTGCTCTTACAACCTTGGAAAACCCAAGGCTGTCTCTTCATTAAGCTCCAGTAGTTCCAGCTCTCATGAGAGTGATCAGCATAGCAAGGAGTATCAGCGCACCAAATCACCTGGGGACCCTAATGCAAACAGGGATTCTCCCTCTCATGTATCATTATCCAAGTGGGCAGCACTCAAATACGCCTTTCCCACCTTCGTTGATGTCAAAGTTCAGTTCAATGTTACAGAAACCTGCTGCATGTGTGCAGCCCGTGGGCGGACAGGAGTCTGTGAGTGGACAGGAGTCCGTGGGTGGACAGGAGTCTGTGGGCGGACAGGAGTCCGTGGAACCAAAGCTGTCCTCTGAGTGCTACAGTGGTCAATCCCATGGTGACAGCACAAATGAGCTGCAGCCCAGCAGCAAAGCACATCTCGCCAGGCTGAAAATACCTTTCCAACCGCTAGACCTAAGTCACACATTCAGAGTTTTTAACACTGTGACTATGTGAAGCAATTGAACATGAAATTCTGATTGAACTTGAACTGCCTTTTTGCCTTAATCGTAAAGAATGTAAAAGTTTAGAGATGTTTTAAAAGTTTAAAGACTTGTGAGCGACTCCCAAGTGAATCCATAGAGACCTGTTAGCTCCCCTCTTGGGAAATAGAGAAAGTGTCATTTACAGTTTTCATATATTAAAATGATTAGTCAGTTATAGAATAAAAGCATGATCCCTCAATTTTTAAAAAAAATATTATTAAGAACATTAACTGAAATAGATTGAAACCCATCAAATATATCAGCATAACACCAAAAAAAAACCCACTAATTAATCATCTTTGGAGCCCACTGAGGAACCAACTCATTATTTTTAAAACTGGTAAATAATGAGAGAAAATAAAGCATCTTCCTGCCTTTTTTGTAAGACCTATATGTATATCCGGTAAGAAAAATAAATAATTAAGGAGAGAAATTATCTTTTTATAGATGTATTCCAGCTAATAAAGAAAAATAATAGAATTATTATTAATTTTATTTATATCTATAATAAAACAATGACTCTAGGCAATAACAATAATTAAATGGCTATGACCATCACAAAATGCAACCAGCAGCCATTCTGTATCTCCTGGTGGAGTTCACATCACCACCTATGAAGCAGTCTTGCAAATAAACAAAAAAACTGAATATGATTAAGCCTCAAGATAAAACTACTAATTTACAGAAAAGACAAGGGTCAGATGAACAGGTTAATTCTGTAGTAAGTTCTACTATGTTTGGAAATTTAGTTTTGATAAAGGCAGCACTTGAAACCAATAGAGGGAAGGGTGGACTTTTTAATAAGTGATATTTAGACAACTAGATAGTCATAAGGAAAATAAATTATTAAATCAGCAAAATCCAGACTCTGGGAAACTATAGGACAAAAGACCCAATTTTTTAACAAATAAAAATTGCAAGGGAAAGAAGCAAGATGGTAAGAGAAACATACACATTAAAAGAGACTAAATTGACATATCAGCCCATCAAAATGGGCTTTATTTGGATCACTATTCAAACAAACTATTAAAAAATATATTAGACACTTGAGAAAAGACTAGATATTTGATAATTGAGAAAGTATAATGAAAGTATTACTAATTTTTAGACGTGATCATGGTTGCGAAGTCATGTGTTCTTTTTATAGCATTCTTATAATTTGCCAATACAGGCTGAAATATTTGAAGAAGAAATAATACGATGTCTGGGATTTGTTGAAAAAAATCTCAGGCAGAGTGGCAAGATGTGTGGATACAAGTAAAACAAAATAGGCCACGTGCTTATAATCAATCAAGGAAGCTGGGTGATGCATATATGGGGGTCCATTATAGCAGGTTTCTTTTGACTTATGTTTGAAATTTTCGTAAAAACGCAGCTAGACGACCTACCTCATCGGGTTGGTGCAGGAATGTAAATGAGATGATGTGTGTAAATCGCCTGGCACATAATCAATGCCTTATTTAAGTTCGTGGAATTGAATAAACTTGAAGACATACCTTAAGTGAGCAGTAACACAAACAGCTGCTTACATGTGCGCGTTGATCCACCGACATATGCCGTGGGAGTTTCCGGAAAGAGCAGGGTATTGGTTAGTTCTCAGCGAGGGTGCCCCAGGAAGTGAGGACTGAGTGTGGGTCCCCCGGAAGATGCCAGAAGATGGCGCTTCAGAGCGGGACCCAGCGTGGACCCAGGTAGGAGCCGGGCACGGCGTCCGCAGGGCAGTCTGGGTGCGGGGCGGGCCTCCCACCGAGCGCCAGCTCTGCTGGGGCCACTGCTCTGTCTCCCCCCCCTCTCCACTTCCAGAGCCCGGCACAGAGAGCCATACCTCAACACACAGTGGGTGTTCAAGAAACGGCTGGTAGTGAAAGTTGAATATGGAACCAGACAGGCTCCAGGTTTCAAATCAGAACTCCAGATCAGGGGTTCTCTAAAATTCCCGACCAGCAGTGAGACAGGAAGCGGCTGCAACGTCTGACACAGCAAAACAACTCAGCGGAATCCTCTGCAGCTGTGAGAAGAGAACCAGGATGCTGGTTAGATACTGACGTGGAGCTGGCGCCAAGATGTATCGCTGAGTAACCACGTCTGTGCTCTGCTACTACTTGTGTTTCTTACAAAGTGGAGGGGAGACTCTCTCTGGAAGCACATACAGGGGCTGCGGACAGTGGGGGCTTCTGGTGAGAGGGCTGAGGCTGGAGACAGGGCAGGATCAGGCTTACTTTGGGGTGCATACTCTGGCACTGTTTGGAGGTTTTACCTTGAATAAAATATGCAGTAATAAATAAAACTCCTGTCAGTGGCTTTTGGGGTGGGGGAAGCAGTAATTCCTATCAGGTCTTGGGGCAGGGGAAGCCTTCAGAACTCCACAGAAGCAAGAGAACCCTTCTACGGACGTGTCCCGGTGGGACAGAAGACCCATCTCCGCAGATCCTCTCAAAACAAACCCAACTAAATTAAACATCCGTACAGAAGAGCGATAGGAAAGATGTTCTAAAGGGCTACACTCTCCAGAAGAGCTAAATTAAAACTAATCCAGGCAGCTGGCACAAGTGCTGAGGACAAATGTGGTGGCTTTTTACGGGGAATTAGTGAAAGAATGGCTGAACCAAGCAGAATGTTAGGCGGCGTCCCCAGCGCTCTCCCAGAGGGTTTATGCTGATCCACCGAAGTTGAGGACTCAATTTAGGCAAATAAAACCTAGTTTATTGTCGTCTGGCTGGGGAAAAGCACATAAAGACTCATTTATCTGGTTGTAAACGAGCTAGTAGAGCCGGCTGTCACAAATGCATTATTCAGCAGAAATGAGAAGTGATTTCAGCAGTCCTCAGGAGGCAGTGAACGCAGGGCACAGGAGTGGAAATCTCCACCACCAAACTGACCACCACTGGAAAACAAATTGTCCTTTATAGTTACATCTTTATTTCAGGACCAATGAATAACCATCTAAATAAGCGCTATCTAAATAACACTACAGTGTGGAGACAGAAATAGTGAAGTTAGAAACCACCCCTCCATCCCCCCACCCCCCTCGACTTTCAGCAGGCTCTGGGCAAAATTATGCAGAAGACAAAGTCCCCTACTGAACGTAACTGCCCACACCTGCCTAGTCCCTCTACTCACGCCCTACTCATCCCTGTCCTCTCCCGTCTACTCACCCTGTCCACTCACCCCGTCCTCTCCCCTCTACTCGCCCCCGTCCTCTCCCCTCTACTCACCCCTGCCATCTCCCCTCTACTCACCCCTTTAGTCACCCCTACCCTCTCCCCTCTACTCACTCCTGCCATCTCCCCTCTACTCACCCCGTCCTCTCCCCTCTACTCACCTCTGTCATGTCCCCTCTACTCACCCCTCTACTCAACCCTATCCTCTCCCTTCTACTCACCCCTGTCCTCTCCCCTCTACTCCCCCCTATCCTCTCCCCTCTACTCCCCCCTGTAGTCACCCCCTGCCCTCTCCCCTCTACTCACCCCTGCCCTCTCCCCTCTACTCTCCCCGTCCTCTCCCCTCTACTCACCTCTGTTCTCTCCTCTCTCCTCCCGCCTCCCCAGCTCCTACTCCTAGCCCTACTGCCCACAGAACTTCCAGGTGTCATTCCCAGAGCTTCCAGGTGTCATTCCCAGCTTTCAACTTCATTTTCATCATCTTCATTCCCACCCACCAGGTAACCTTTCTCCAGCTCTGAGGAGAAAGGTTATGTGATGGAGGGATTTATTGTCACTCACCCACCATGGAAACATGGGCCTTGTTTTGTTCATCTACCCAGTGACAATGAAACCATCACTCTCACGTGAGGAGTAACGGGGACAAGGAGGAGAAGCCCCGGGAGGTCATGGGAGTTCACTTGGTGTGGGTACCCAGCGTCCCTGAGAAGACTGCCTGGGAAATGAAGCACTCATGGCGGCATCCGGCCCACCCAGCCAGGAACATCTCCGGGGACAGCCTTGGGTGGGCCCCTGAATTCCTGGGTGCAGTTGGCCTAGATCCAGCCACCCCCAGAGTGGGCACAGGCACTGTGGGAGTTCTCTGGGTTCACCTTCTGTGAGGCATATACCTGCTCAATCCCACCAGCCAAAGACCACTGAGAACAGACGTGTGATTTTCCTAAGAAAATCATGTTCCTACCCTAACAAAATCATTTACTTCCGGAAGACTCATGAGGATAAAACCATCCACAGTCTTCACTGAACTGCGGGCCGCCGATATGACCCTTGTGTTTGTGTGACATCTGCAAACTTTAACAAGAACTTTTACTCTGTCTTAATTTGGGCCTCTCCATAACATATGGGGCTACCCAGGAAGATGGGATTGTGTGCAGTGTATTCATCGCCTTGGGCTGCCAGAACAAAGGCCCATAGACCAAGTGTCTTCAACAACAGAAGTGCATTTTCTCCCTATTCTGGAGGCCAGAAGTCCAAGATCAAGCTGTCAGCAGGACTGTTTCTTCTGAGGCCTCTCTCCTTGGCTCATGGAAGGGCATCTTCACCCTGTGTCCTCACGCAGGCTTCCCTCTGTACATCTGTGTCCAAACTTCCTCTTCTCAGAAGGGCACCAGGCGTCTTGGAGTAGGGCCACCGTCAGGACCTCATTTCAACCAAATTTCCTCTTTAAAGACCCTGTCTCCAAATACAGTCACATTCTGAGGTACTGGGGGTTAGGATTTCAGCATAGGAATTCAGGGGAGGAAGAACACGATTCAGCCTGTAATACCCATTTTACAGATAAAGAAACTGAGGCCACAGTTAGTATTCCAGCCAGGATCAATCCAGTGTTGCTTCTACCCCTAAAATACTGTTTAAAAACTTCCTGTCACATTCATTTATAAGACCGGAGTTAGTCCTGTCCCAGGACCCTGAAGGGTAGGCGGGCCCACAGTCTACATAGAGTGCCCCTGTTTGATAAGATAGAGCTGTAGTCGGCACAGGCCCCACTCTGTGAGGAGTTCAGACTCTGGGATGTGCCTCCTTTTTCTGCCTTTCTCTGCCTCTTTTAATTTGGAAGAAACTGTCAGAAAGGGTGATTGATCCTTCCGCAAGCCCATCTCTAACTGGAACTAACTGCTTTAACCAGGACGCACGAAGCTGGGCGGCTTCCGACCCATCAGACAGCTCAGAACTGAGGCTTGCAAGTTTAATAGCTTTGCTGCTGGGGAATAGCCCAGCCCTCCTCGGGATTCTCGTTTTCTTTTTCAGTGATTTTAATACTCAGAAAAATGTGCTGAGCAGTCAGCACTCAAGGCAGAACGACTTTATCTGAGTAGAGTTCAGAGACTCCCCACGGTGTGTGACTCCCGCTCCCCCAAGCCACTCCAGCACAGGAGGTGAGCACCTGCTCGGGTGGGAGAGGCCTGGCATGAGGGGTTTCCACAGACTGCTGGACTGGGACCCCTGCCCTGGACAGGGGTGATCACCTCTCACCACCACCTAGCGCAGCGGTAGGGGCCAAGATGCCAATCTCCATGGAGTGAGGCATGGCTCTGTTAAATCCCACCAGCCAAAGACCCCTGAGCACATACTCCTAGGTGGAAACGGTGTGTTAGCATGCCGCAGCAACAGAAAAATGTACCAGGAGAACCCGGGACATCTCAGGAAGAGGGAGTTGGGAGGGGCTTGTTACGAGGTTTAGGCCTGTGTTAGGTTGTTGGGGAAAGGTTTAAGAAAGGCTTGTTCTGCATTTGATGCTGTCAGGACGTAGGGGCAGTTTGATGATTGGGGATCTTAATAATCTTTACACAGGAGGTGGAAGGAATGAAGCAGGCACAGAGCTGCTGTTAGTAAAGAAGCAGCAGTCATCGCTCGAGTCAGCTGGAAGAGGGGATGTTGAGTTTTTGTGGCTGCAGAGCGTCCTTGCCTCTCTGTCCAGATAGAATCACCGCGTGCCCTTGTCTCCATCTCCTTCCACCATGATCACAGAGTGAGCTAGTCTGATTATCGCTGATATTCTGTAAATGTTCGTGCGTAAGTGAGAATACTCTGGTCTAGCTGTCAGCTGCCAACAGTCAGGGCCATGGTTTTACTTCCTTACAGCAAGAAGGCAGCCTCGGCCTCCTCCTCCACAGTGGTGGAAGGACCCCGGAGGCAGAACGGAGGTGCGAGTGACCTCTCGTCTCATGTGTCTTGTGTAGCCCCCATGAGGCTGGGGGCTGAGAGGTAATTGCTTGGGCTGTGCTGTGACTTTAGGAGCAGGGCCCACTCTGCCTCCCACATGCTGAGCAGGGTGTGTCTGCAGAACCCACGCTCCTGCCTATCTCACCCATCTCTCCCCGAGAGTCTATCTTCGCAGTCCTGCATCTACGCAATCAACCGAGTTAGAACATAGCAAGTCCAGCTGACTCCTTCCCACAAGAGAGGCCCTGGCCCCGTTACTAACCCCTGAGAGTCCATTTCCTTATCTGTACATTGAGGGCAATAATCCCTGTTTCACAGGATTGCTGTGGGGATGCTGGCTGGAGATAATGCATGTGAACTAGAAAGTATGCATCGGGAAGGGAGGAACCTGTCCTCTCTGGCTCCTGCTGTTTTTCTATCACCCAGGATGGCGGCCAGCACATAGATGCATGATAAATATTGGTTAAATCAACAAATGGAAGTGTCCCACAAAGTAATCAGTTAATAAGAGGCAGCTATGTTGGTTTCCCAGAGCTGCCATAACAAAGTATTACAAACTGGGTGGCTTAAAATAACAGAAAGCTATTCTCTCACAGACCTGGAGACTAGAGGTTGAAAACCAAGGTGTCAGCAGGGGTAGCTCCTTGTGAGGACTGTGAGAGAGAATCAGTCCCAGGCTGCTCTCCCAGCTCTGGTGATGGCGGGCAATCCTTAGCCTTCCTTGGCCCGTAGGTGCATCACCCCCATCTCTACCTTCATTCTCCCATATGTCTGTGTCCAAATTTTCCTCTTTTCATAAGGATGCCAGTTACATTAGATGAGAGCCTACCCTAATGACCTCAACTTGATGACATCTGTAAAGACCTTATTTCCAAAAAAAAAGGTCACCTTCACAGGTACTGGGGGTCAGGACTGCAACTGATCTTTTGGATGGTACACAATTAAATCCATAACACCGGCTATTGTTCCTTTCACATTATAGTCCTGATTCCCAACATTTTGTCCTGTCTTGTCAACTGTCATTTAAAAAGGTTCCAGAAATATCAGTATTTCTGCACCTAACCCATTTCATCCTCTCTTCCTTTTGTACTTGAAATTAAATTCCACATCCTAGCCGGGCGTGGTGGCTCATGCCTGTAATCCCAGCACTTTGGGAGTCCAAGGTGGGTGGATCACAAGGTCAAGAGATCGAGACCATCCTGGCCAACATGGTGAAAACCCACCTCTACTAAAAATACAAAAATTAGCTGGGCGTGGTGGTGCGCACCTATAGTCCCAGCTACTCGGGAGGCTGAGGCAGGAGAATTGCTTGAACCCGGGAGGCAGAGGTTGCAGTGAGCCAAGATCGCGCCACTGCATGATCCAACCACTTTGTTCCAGCCTAGCAACAAAGCAAGACTCCGTCAAAAAAAAAAAAAAAAAAATCCACCACATCCTATCAAACTACTTGGGCTACTAGGGTCCAGAAAGGAAAGCTGTACAGAGAGTCCAAGAGAATGCTATTCATATTGTAGAAACACGGTAAATGCCACTAAGCTACTGTGTGACCTTGGACAAGTTACTCCACCTCTTTGAGCCTCAGTTTTCTTAACTGTTAGGTAAAGGCATTGGATCTCACTGACATCTCCCTGAAGACACATAGGGAATAGGCCAGATTCCCTTTTAGAACTCTGGTAGGCAGATGAGATGGATCCTTTCCCCGGACATGCAGAGATCGGGTGCCACTGACTCCTACCTCTCTCTTCACTTCTGTGTACCCTGAGATGAAGCCCTTTCCCATCTGTAAAATCAGAGGGTAGAATGTTCTGATCTCCCAAGCCGGCAGCCATAGAGGAGGCTGTCACTGCTCCATCATCTCTGAGCAGTGAATGAAGCCTATAGAAGAGAGGCAGCCTCCGATGAGCTCACTGCCTCCATCCTTTGGTTGGCTGGCCGGAAATGAGAACATTCAGTACATTTGGGGCACCTCCTGCATTCCTGAGGCTCAGGTGGTAGCCTATGCCCCAACATTGATGAAGCAGCAGTTATATTACCCCCAGCCCAGCACCTGCCAGAATATAGCCCAGGTGTTGCCAAACGGCTGTGTAGGGAGAAACTGTCCGGACAGGGGGGTTGCCGAGAGACAGCAAAGCCAACACCTCACCCAAGTTCACAAAAGCCCAGATTAAACCAATGAACAGCTGGAATTTCTAACTTGGACAGCCCCCAGGATTGTGCCTGCCTATACCTGGTACTGAATACGTGAACCTTCTTGCTCCTTCTCAGACACACCCCGTCATGGTTCCAGACAACCACTGCTGTGATTCTGAGCTTCCTTGTTACACCGAAAATCCTAAGAGCAGAGGTATAGTCTGATTATTTCTGAACCTAAAACCTAGCACAATGCCAGGCACAAAGAAAGAAGACAAGGAAGTCAGGAAGGCAATAAGGAAAGTAGGAAGGATGGAAGAGGAAGGAAGAAAGGGAGGGAGGAAAAGAGGGAGACTGCAACAGAATATCACAGTGGCTAATGGTGCAAGCTGTAGAGTGCGAAAGAACTGAGTTCAAACTCTGGTTTTGCCATTGACTGGCTTTGTGACCCAAGGCAAATCGTTTAACCTTGCTGAATTCCAGCGTCCTGATTTGGAAAATGAGGGTACTATTCACTCCACAGGGTCGTTGTGGGAATTAAATAACTCACTTAGAACACTTAGCATAGTGCTTGGCCATGGTAAGCATTCGGCAAACTGTGGTAGTAATTTGTGTCATCATTTCTAGTAGTTAAAACAATAACCACATGGACTGCATAGCCCTCTGACATTATCTGCCCAGCCAACTTTTCCGTACCTGGAGGGAGCAGGGGCGGGGGGAGGAATGAGCATTTGCAGCAGTACACAGGGACGGCCGCGCTGACTCAGGAGCATTCCACTTTATGGCAGCGATCTCGGAGTGACCTGCAGGCCAAATCAGAGTTGCCAGAGCCCCTTTGAGATGGGGGTGTTCCGGGCTACCGCCTCTGACCTCGTTCTCTTGGCAAGTGGCGCCACCTGCTGGCTGGTCCAGGAACTGTCTTGCATACCTAGTCACCCAACTGCAAAATGTTATTTGTGTTAAGTCCTGGATTCCTATAATCACCTCCTGACTGCCAAAGCCACCTTGATCCTGGGAAGCCAGTCACGCAATTCATACTGTCCTGCAGTCGTCCGGGTCATGTCAGAATTTCCAGGACAACTCCTGATTTCCTGAGGATTACAAATCAACCCCATAAAATTTCATTTTGCCCTGAGACTTTGCATATATTAACCAGCTAGTCTGTTTCTATTCTCTTCTGCTTTTTTTTTTTTTTTTTTTGCCAGGGCGGGGTGCGGCAAGGAATGGAGTCTCACCTTGTCTCCCAGGCTGGAGTGCAGTGGCGTGATCTCGGCTCCCTGCAACCTCCGCCACCCAGGTTCAAGCGATTCTCCTGCCTCAGAAGTAGCTGGGATTACAGGCGCCTGCCACTGCGTCCGGCTAATTTTTTTTTCTTTGTATTTTTAGTACAGACGGGGTTTTGCCATCTTGGTCAGTCTGGTCTCGAACTCCTGATCTCGTGATCCACCCGCCTCGGCCTCTCAAAGTGCTGGGATTACAGGCGTGAGCCACAGCGCCCAGCCTTCTCTTCTGCTTCTATTCATGGCAGAAGAAACCTCCTTTCTTTCCTTTTTCAGGTGCATTCTGGGTTGTTTTGGAGCTTAGGTCAACCTTTAGTTTAGAGTCAAGGGTCCTGAGTTCCAGTCTCAGCCCACCAAACACTTTTGCCCAGGTCCCCCTAATCTCTCCCACCTCCAGCTGCTTTATCTGGAAAAGGAGGGTTATCATTCCACCTGCCATCATGGTCCTGATCCTTTGGTGTTTTTTGTTCGTTTGTCTTTTTATTGTTGTTGTTGTTATTGTTTTTGAGACAGAGTCTCACTCTGTCACCCAGGCTGGAGTGCAGTGGCACAATCTCGGCTCAGTGCAACCTCTGCCTCCCGGATTCAAGCAATTCTCATGCCTCAGCTTCTCAAGTAGCTAGGATTACAGGTGCACATCACCACACCCCACTAATTTTTGTATTTTTAGTAGAGACTGCTTTTCGCCATGTTGGCCAGGCTGGTCTCAAACTCCTGACCTCAGGTGATCTGCCCGGCTCAGTCCCCCAAAGTGCTGGGATTACAGGTATGAGCCACTGTGCCTGGCCTGGTCCTGATCCTTTTGAAACTTAAAGGAGAATGAAATCAGTGGGACAAGACTTTGTCAGTGTCACAGATAAGGCTACAACTTCTTAGCCTGTGGGTGTAACTAGTGTCACGTGTAAATACAGAATCTTGGGTGATGGTTTCCTGCATTGGCCTTGACTTCTTCCTCACCAGCAGCCTCTTAGTGTGACATTGTCATGGTAGCTACTATAAGGCTGGTACAGGTTTCAGTTTTATTATGGTCATTCATGAGATATTTAATGAGGGCTTACTATGCACCAGGCATTATGAGAATTCAAATATTAGAGCCAAAATTCTTGGACTTTGGGACCTGGAGGTCTAGGAGGGATGAAGTGTAAACAAATCCACACATTGGTCCATCCCTGTTATGTGCCAAGCACTGTGCTGGGCACGTGATGAATGTCAACTGTAGATCGAACAGGAAGGACTCATGAAGTACAGTTACAAACGCAGCTTTGGTTTGATAGGGACCCGCCCAAGATCCCTTTCAATTTGCTCAGTGGGTGGTAGACATTCTTCCCAGCCCCTGGGCGAAAACATGGACGGTCCCATGATTTTTCTGATCACTTGTAGGAAACTAAAACTACCATACTCGTTTTAAGCCACAAAACAGTCTCAACTCAGGAAACAGAATGTCTAGTTGATATATTATTCAACACATCAACCTTCATTTTCTCCCCTGCCCAGGTAGGGCCAAGCACCTAGTGGGGGTGCTGAGGTCAGCTTTGTCTCTCTTTCCTGCGATTCTCCTCACTCCCACTTCCCTGTGGCTGTTTCTAGCCCAGTTGAAATCTAAGCAGGATGAAGGGAAGGGAAATAAGGGAAGGGAAGCGAAGGGAAGGGGAAAAGCTCTTCCTTGTCAGATATTGTTGTAAGTTGGTGTCACAGTGTCTGGCTAACGTTTAAGTAAGATTCTTTCTCTTGGGGACACTTTTCTGGATTCCTCTGAGACTCCCCTGCTGGAGCATCTGCAGGCACAAGCCCTGTCTTCAGTTGACGGCCTGTGACCCCTCCCCCCAAGCTTCTGCCCCTGCAGTATGGCCCACTGGCATCCCCTCACCCTCGCAGGCCGCCCTCCCAAATGACCCCCTGCTGACATGCTTGCCAAGGGCTCCACGTCTCCCAGAGATGGAAGCAGCTGTCAGGCATTGTAAAAGGAGTGCAGTGACTTTGCA
Source organism: Theropithecus gelada (assembly GCF_003255815.1). NCBI lineage: Eukaryota > Metazoa > Chordata > Mammalia > Primates > Cercopithecidae > Theropithecus > Theropithecus gelada. The sequence continues at coordinate 158,671,228 of NC_037669.1, read as the reverse complement.
GTCATCTCAGCTCAGACAGCTGAACATCCCGTTACACATACATCTCTTCTAATCACCTTGCAATCCAGGAGAGAAAGTTCCCTTATCCCCTTTCTACAAATAGGGAGACTTTTAGAGAATTACACAATCACTAAGTGACAAAGGCGAGGTTTGAGCCCTGTCTCTCCAAGTCAAAGCTCACGATATTCCCATGAGTCCTTGCTGTTGGATTCCAAAAAGCAAAGGGCTCACTCTGGGGCCTGGGACAAGCCATCAAACCTCCATCTTGATTCTTCATCTTTCATGATTCCCAAGAGCTCTTCACATTCTAAAACGCTATAATAAAATTTCTGACTTGAGGAAGCCTAGAAGCACATGGCAGAGAATTCTGCAGAGGCCTCCCTCTTCCGCGCGGGAGGAGGTCCCCACAGCTCAGCTCTTCCCAAGAGCTCTCTGCCCTGACACTCTACATGATATGGGCATGTGCCTCCAGCAAGTACAGGGCAGAGAGAGAGAAACATCATTTAAGTGGTGCTGGCATTTCTGCTCCTCCAGGAGGATATGCCCAGTACGGAGCGGGAGATGGAAGGCATGCATTTGCTTCCTTTCCAGACAGGCTGGCTCGTTTCCCGTGTGCCTCTCATGATGAGAGGATTATGCACGCGGAGCATGAGGCTGGTGTTTCAAGTGAGGCAGTTTCCAGACACCATGCATGTCTCCTGGTTTAAGCCAATTATCTCATCATGGTTCAACCAAAGAAACAACAAGTTATTCAAATGCTGGAGAAAACTCCCAGCCGGGCTGGTTTTATTGACTGTGGGTCTCCAAGATGGCACCCTTCTAAAGAATTTCCAAGGATCATTCTGACTGTGCAATTGCAATGTTCTCCTTAAACCCTCGCCACCATTGGTGGGACTTCAATGCTTAGCAGCTCAAGGAAGCCAGCATGTTCTCCATGGTTGTATCCTCTAGATCCTCACAGCCTCCCTGCAGAATAAGCAGAACCGGTGTCATTACCTCCTTTTTACAAATAAAGAAACTGAAGCTCAGAAGTGATAACTATGATGTCTGGTGAAAAGCAGAGCCAGGACTTGAACCTTGGTTTCCCAATCCAAGTCTAACACTTTGAGTCCTGTACCTTCTTTTTGCTGATGTTCACACAAGATCGAGTAAGCATTTCCCTGCCCTTCCTAATCTTCTACTTATCAGAATCCCACCTCCCTGCTCCTCAGCCGGCCTGGGGTTGGAGAATGGGGTGGCATCTCAGGCAGTGTAAGGCTGAGGATTCTTCCATGATTCTTCCAATAGGACATCAGCCACATCCATCCTGGCAACAGCACACTAAACTGTCCATTATGTCCCACTGGAATCAACTGAGGTTATGTTTCTGCATGACAGAGAATGGTTTGTTCCCTTCATTACATTAGCCTGGGCCAAGGGGTAAAGCATATCTATCTCTTTATTGCCCATAAGTGTCCCTTAGTTCCAGTGGAGATTAAGAAAACTGACATTTATTGAGCATATACTACATGCCAGAATTTGTTCTGAGGGTTTTGCTCATCTTGATTCATTCAACCTCACAACAACCCTATGAGGCCATTCCTTGTATGATTCCTTTTTATAGATGAGGAAACTGATGCACAGCACCAGTTAAATAACTTTTCCAAGGTTCACAGCTAGAAGTGATCGAGACAAAACCTTTAACTTGGGTAGTCGGATTCCAGAGTCTGTGTGCCCAGATCCACTCTCGACAGACTAAAGCTCATGCTAATCTGACCTTGAGGTTTTCCAGGAGGAAAAGCATGAGACTGAGGAGAACACTTACGTTAGATTGGATTCCTGAGAAGCAAAGCCCAAGTCCAGGATTCTCTTGTGGGCCACGTGCTATGGAAGTGCTCCTGGAGAAACCTGCAAGAGGCAGGGAGGCAGGACATGGAGGGAGGAGCAAGCAAGGGAGCCACCTCAGGACTGCCCCACCCCCAAGCCAGGGACTGGGCTTTCATGCCCCCAGCTGTCAGGCAGAGCCAGAAAGCCAGGCACTGGGGCCCTAGGGCACTGCTCCACAAATGAGCCACAGGGCCTGGCTGTGGGGAGTGAATGCACAGGAACATGCGGACACAAAAAAATGGTTCCAAAAAAAAAAAAACAAAAGAGGATCTGTCAGAGCAGTGACAGTGCCTGCCGCAACAGCCACGCCTGGGATAGGAAAGGAGCGCCTGTGATCTGCCCTAAGCCTCAACAAGTCTCAAGCGAATTTCTGAAGAACTTAGATTCCTCTGATGTTGGCAAGTGCCCAGGAAACATCTTGTCAGAGGAAAGTCGGGGATAACTGTCTGTGCAGGGCCACCTTCAGGTAAACACGCAGGGCCTGTTGGAGAGCCCCCTGGGTGACTGTGACTGCCTTCACTTGACCTCTGCAGTCACCCCGCCCACTGTTCCCTGAGGCCACACTTGCACACCGCCTGCCCTCGCTCTGACCTGCCTTCTCCATCAAACCTGCCCCAGCCAGTTTCTCCCTGTGTCTGTCAGGGACCCAGGACGTGTCAGCCACTGCGCTCATCTTCTTTTCCAAGGTGATTTTATTCATACCATCTCACTTTGTTCTTAATTATGAAATATTTTTAACACATAAAAAGGCACCTAATACTCAGCATTGTCAACTCAGTGTTATTTGTTAAAAACCTTTTTTAAAAACGTGAAATCAAAGATTTTAGATACAACCGAAATTCTGCTTATACTCTGTCCTGATTGAATTCCACCCCCACTCCCCCCAGAGGCCACTGCTGCCCTAAATTTGGTGCTTACCACTCCCATGAAAGTTTGACTACACATGTGTAAAACCTTTCAGAGGAGTATTTCGCATTATTTTAAACTCTATGTTAAATTGTGTTATGCTGTGTACTGGTCAGGGTTCTCCAGGGAAACATAACCAGCAGAATGTGTACAGAGAGAGAGAGATTTGAGGGAATTGGCTCACACAGTTATGGAGGCTAGAAGTCCAAGATCAAAGTGCCAGCAGGTTGGAGACCTAGGGAAGAGGTGATGCTGCAGTTCAAGGCTGAAGGCTGTCTGCTGGTGGAACCCCATTTTCTCAGGGGACCTCAGTCTTTGCTCCATTAAATCCTGCAACTGATTGGATGAGAATACCCACATTATGGAGCGCAGGCAACCTGCTTTACTCAAAGTCCACCAATGTCAATGTTAGTCTCATCCAAAAACACCTTCAGAGAAACATCTAGATTGTTTGACCATCACATACTATTTCCATCTGTCACTTGCTTTCTTCAGTTATTGTGTTTTTGAGATTTATCTGTGTTGATAAATCTATCATTTCATTGTATATGAAAGGACTTCAAAATGTTCCTGGAAAAAAAAATGGAATTAAGAGATAAAAATACAAAATGTAAACTTTATTCCTCAATAGCAGCTCCATCAAGTTCAAGACACTTTTGTAAGCAATGATACCAGCCATTTAGTTCCTCCCTAAAGAACCGAGGATCCTGGGAATTTAGCAATGTTAGTGCAGTCTTTTTACATTATTAACTGAAGAAAACTCGGTGCCCTTTAAAGATGTTTTAAGAGGAGGAAACAAAAAGAAGCCAGAAGGAGCCAAATCAGGACTGTGAGGTGGCTGTCCAATGATTTCCCACTGAAACTCTTGCAAAATTGCCATTATTCAATAAGAGGAATGGGCAGGAGCATTTGTCATGCTGGAGAAGGACTCTCTAGTGAAGCTTTTTCCGGTATTTTTCTGCTAATGTTTTAACTAACTTTCTCAAAACACTCTTCTAATAAGCAGATGTTGTCATTCTTTGCCTTTCAGAAAGTCCACAAGCAAAATGCCTTAAGCATCACAAACTGTTGCCATGACCTTTGCTCTTGACCCATTTCCCTTTGCTGTGACCACTTGCTAGCCATTGCTTTGATTGTGCTTTGTCTTCAGGATTGTACTGGTAAAGCCATGTGTCACCTCCTATTACAATTCCTTGAAGAAATGCTTCAGGATCTTGGTCTCACATTTTTAAAATTTCCATTGAAAACTCTGCTCTTGTCTGCAGCTGATCTGGGCAAAACAGTTTTGGCACCCATTGAGTGGAAAGTTTGCTTAACTTTAATTTTTCAGTCAGAATTGTGTAAGCTGAACCAATGGAGATGTCTACAGTGTCAGCTATTCTTTCTGCAATCAATTAGGGCATGTACAAGATGAGTTTTTTCCTTGCAAATTGTCTGCTGCTGTGGCCTTCATCTTCAACATCATTTTATTCCTTCTTAAACAAATGATCCATTTGTAAACTGCTGATTTCTTTAGGGCATTGTCCCCATAAACTTTTCTTAAAGGTCCAATGATTTCATTATTTTTCCACCCAAGCTTCACCATAAATTTTATGTTTTCTCTTGCTTTAATTTTTTCAGAATTCATGTTGCTATGATACGGGCTCTTTTCAAACTGATGTCTTATACTTCTTAGTGCCTCTTATATCTGATTCTGTTCAGATATAAGAACTTAGTATGAGTTTGTTTTGGTGCAAAAAAATTTGAAATTTAGGCTGGGCATGGTGGCTCATGTCTGTAATCCCAGCACTTTTGGAGGCTGAGGCAGGTGGATCACTTGAGGCCATCTCTACTAAAAATACAAAAAATTTGCTGGGCGCAGTGTCGTGTGCCTGTAGTCCCAGCTACTGGGAGACTGAAGCATGAGAATACCTTGAACCCAGGAGGTGGAGGTGGCAGTGAGCCGAGATCTCTTCACTGCACTCCAGCCAGAGTGACAGAGAAAGACTCTGTCTCAAAATAAAAAATATATATATATATATGCATTGTTTTTTCATAATACATATTTTTCCATGAATTTGTTTAAGGCTCCTTGTCTATATGATAGGTTATGACTTTTTCTGTTGATAGGCATAGGTTGCTTCCAATTTTTGTATCACCAACAGGAGAGAGCATAAACTCTCTCGAGTAAGGAACTGCCATGGCATAATACATAGCAAGTGCTTAAAAAGTGTTTGGGTTTGACTTGTTTGGCTTACTATGTACCTGGTACTGTGAAGACAAAGCAGCTCAATTTTATAAGAAAAGGAACTGAGGGCTGGGCACGGTGGCTCACACCTGTAATCCCAGCACTTTAGGAGGCCAAGGCGGCAGATCACCTGAGGTTGGAAGTTCAAGACCAACCTGACCAACATAGAGAAACCCCATCTCTACTAAAAATACAAAATTAGCCAGGTGTGGTGGCACATGCCTGTAATCCCAGCTACTCAGGAGGCTGAGGCAGGAGAATCACTTGAACCCAGGAGGTGGAGGTTGTGGTGAGCCGAGACCATACCATTACACTCCAGCCTGGGCAAAAAGAGCAAAACTCAGTCTCAAAATAAAATAAAATAAAAAAAAATAAAAATGAACAAACAAAAGAAAGAAGGAAGGAAGGAAGGAAAGAAGGAAGGAAGGAAGGAAGACAGAGAGAGAGAGAGAGAGAGAGAGAGAGAGAAAGAAAGAAAGAAAGAAAGAAAGAAAGAAAGAAAGAAAGAAAGAAAGAAAGAAAGAAAAGAAAAGAAAAGAAAGAGAAAGGAAGGAAGGAAGGAAGGAAGGAAGGAAGGAAGGAAGGAAGGAAGGAAAGAAAGAAAGAAGAAAAGAAAGAAAAAATGAAAGAAGGAAGGAAGGAAAAGAAAGAGAAAGAAAGAAAGAAAGAGAAAGAAAGAAAGAAAGAAAGAAAGAAAGAAAGAAAGAAAGAAAGAAAGAAAGAAAGAAAGAAAGAAAGAAGGAAGGAAGGAAGGAAGGAAGGAAGGAAGGAAGGAAGGAAGGAAGGAAGGAAGGAAAAGAAAAGGAAGGAAAGAAAGAGAAGGAAAGAAAGAAAGGGAAGAAAGAGAACTGAACTATTTAACATTAGAACCATGATTCAAACATGAGAGTAACGCAAGATGGCTGAGCATGGGTTTTACAGGCCTGCCCTGGAGAGGGAGCACCATGAAAAAAAATCAAATAGCTGGCATTATTCTGCAGGCCTGAGAATGCTCAGTGGGGAAGTAAAACAATGATTTGGCTACCCGCCCATAGCTTCTGACAGCCAGGGCACCTACATCGTAATTCTTCACAGAAAGGACCTGTAATTCACAGAGGCGTCAGTGGGGTAGCTGAGTAATTAAACTGATTCTTTGTCTTCCCTTTTGACCTTCGAAAATAAAACATCTCAAATTATAAGAGAGAAAGTGTGAGTATGAGGAGGAAACTGTCTATAGTTGATACAAGAAATAGAGCTTTATTATTTAAAGTAGTCAAAACAGCCAGTAAGGGGAAAGGGAGGTGGAGGATGAGTAAGTTAAATATTCATTTGTCAGCTAGAAGTCAGTGAACGATGTCTGTGGCTGATAACTTGAGCAATCAAGAAACATGGGGGCAGGCTCTGGATGAAAGAAACAGTGAGGCCAGGCGTGGTGGCTGAGGCCTGTAATCCCAGCACTTTGGGAGGCCGAGGCAGGTGGATCACCTGAGGTCGGGAGTTCAAGACCAGCCTGGCCAACATGGTGAAACCCCATCTCTACTAAAAATAAAAAAAATCACAAAAATTAGCCAGGTGTGGTGGTGCATGCCTTTAATCCCAGCTACTCAAGAGGCTGAGGCAGGAGAATCTCTGCAACCTGCTGAGGCAGAGGTTGCAGTGAGCTGAGATCACACCACTGCACTCCAGCCTGGGTGACAGAGGGGGACTCCATCTCAAAAAAAAAAAAAAAAAAGAAAAAAGAAAAGGTGAAAGTGCTGCAAGCAGGGTGTGGGGAGAGGAAAGTGCAGGACAGGGAAATGTTGGTCTCTAGAAGGTCTTCAGTGCTGTTTAACTTTTTAAATCAGGTGACAATTAAATTATCACTTGAATAATTTTAAAATTAAAATACAAGAAATATGAAATAGAGCAAGGACTACTGAAATATTTACAGATATTCCAAGTGATATGTGTATAATAGCCTCCGAGATGGGGTGGAAGTTGGTGGGTAGAGATTGTAAAATGTAGCCATGATATTTCAATTGCTGAAGTGGAGGGATGGGGGGTCATTATTCGAGACTCTTTCTACCTTTATATATAGTTGTACATAGTTGAAATTTCCCACAGTAAAAAGGATGTTTTTAAAAACAAACACCGTCTGTGAATTAAGTTCTAGCTGAGCCACTTAGCCATGTCGGCAATTTACTTAAACTCTCTGGGCCTGAGTTTCCTTATCACATAATGGAAACAACTGCTGTTTACCCACTTTGTGTGGCCACTCACATCAGAGGGATGAAATGAGATTAGGCCTGTGAAGGGCTGACTGTGGCATAAAGTGTAGTAAGTGCTTTAAAAAATATTTTGGTTTGGTCTGTTTTGTTGCTTCTATGTGGGGGTTTTATAAAGAAGGCTTTGTCTCTAAAATGTGAATTCTGCTTCTCAGGCATCTTACATTTGTTCTGTACCTCTAATATTTTCTGCCTTATGTGTTTGCTGTTGTTTTGTGTTAGACTTCTCTCCTCAGCTAGCTTCCTTAGTCTATTCTGTTAACAAACATTTATTGAGCACCTATGTGCCAGGCACTGAACTGGGAGCTAAGGAAGCAGAGACAAGAGACTCTCCCTGATCCAAGGCCACACAAATCAGTGATGAAGAAAGGCAGGAAAAAACCAGAATCACAAGCAGCATGACAACTGCAGAGATTGATACACCACAGTGGGTACGGGGCATAGTAAGGATACCTAGCACAGCTTGAGCCAGGTTTTGAAGGATGGACAGAAGTTCACCAGACAAAGGAAAGTATGAGGCAGTCTGCCGTGACATGCAGAGGTAGCAGCAGGAGTCAAGGTCTGGAAGCTGGAAAGGCCTGAGTATGTTCAGAAAAATACCTCGGTTCATGGTTGGCGAGTGAGGGAAAAATAAAACTAGACTGAAGAGCAAGGTCCAAATTGTGCCCCAGGCTACAGACTTCACAGGACAAGGGGACATGGCAGGGTTCATTCCCGAGCACACCTTCAAATAAAATGTGAGTTCCAATCTGCATCTGAGTAAGTTCATTCCAGTAGAAAGGGGGAGGGTGGGAGGTTAGAAAGCAGAGAGAGAGACAGAGAGAAAGAGAGCACGCGAGCAATATCACAGAGGATGTGTAAGTTCATTTTCATACTGCTATGAGGAAATATCTGAGACTGGGTAATTCATAAAGAAAAGAGGTTTAATGAACTCACAGTTCCCTGTGGCTGGGGAGGCCTCACAATCATGGCAGAAGGTGAAGGAGGAGCAAAGGCACATCTTACATGTGGCAGGCAAGAGACCGTGTGCAGGGGAGCTTCCCTTTATAGAGCCATCAGCTCTCGTGAGACTATCTTACTATCATGAGAATAGCATAGGAAAACCTATTCCCATGATTCAATTACCTCGCACCAGATCCCTCCCACAACACGTGGGGATTATGGGAGCTACAATTCAAGACGAGATTTGGTGGGGACACAGCCAAACCGTATCAGCAGGAGATGCTGGCTGTCTAAATAGAGCCCCTCAGAATCACTGTATCTAGATGTGCCTGGGGCTCAAAATTCAATTTCGTTGGGGCATCTGGAGAAATGAGTTTGTTGTCTCACAACAAACTCATCTGACATAAACAACCAGGACTGTGTTATAAGTGGTAGGGGCTAAACCCTATATATGGTAGGAGTTAAACCTCTTTAGTGACCAGCACGCGTGCCTGCTATCCAAAGCAAGCCCTCGGATTTCTGAGATTGCTCTAGGTGGAAGCCTAGGTGGGTCCAGAACCAGAACTTGGAGGGACAGAGAGGCTTCCAGGGAAAGAGTAACCTAAAGAACTTTGTGCTCAGCATGACAGAGGGCAACTTCTAGTGGCCAAGGTGATCCTGTTTGCCCAATAATGGCAAATAAACCCTGGCCACCAGTTCTAGCTTCTCACTGCATGCTCATCTGGCCCCTCTACAATGACATTCCTTTAGACATTCCAGCCAGAGCAGAGTCTGATGAAGTCAGCGTTCATTTGCAATACAGGCTCAGAACTGTATTGTGGCTTCCAGAGTGAAATTCAACCTTAGCCCTCAGATGTCGCTCATTCTCCTTGGACACCCAATGGCTGTGACTGTGCTTGGGGGTGAACTGTCTCAAGAGATGGCTGGACTTCTCCATTACTTGTTGACATTTCCCCCTAAGTTCACTTTCAGATGCAATCTTTTTTTTTTTTTTTTTGATGGAGTTTTGCTCTTGTTGCACAAACTAGAATGCAATGGCGCCATCTCGGCTCACTGCAACCTCCTCCTCCCCCGCGGTGGGGAAAGGAGGCGGTGGGTTCAAGCAATTCTCCTGCCTCAGCCTCCTGAGTAGCTGAGATTACAGACATGCACCACCATGCTGGGCTAATTTTTGTATTTTTAGTAGAGACAGGGTTTTACCATGTTGGCCAGGCTGGTCTCGAACTCCTGACCTCAGGTGATCCATCTGTCAGGGCCTCCCACAGTGCTGGGATTACACTTTGTAATCCCCGTGAGCCACGGGCGTGAGCCACTGCACCTGGCCTCAGATGCAATCTTAACTCACTGTGCGTGGGCTTCTTAGGTTTTGTCCCTGGGTAACAACTATCAGGTTAAACCAGAAAAGAGATGATTAGGACTTGAAACAAGCTGGATAATGGAGTGGGAATGGATTTGGGCACATCTACATGGGGAATTGATGGTTTTTGACTTGGGAAATGCGGAAGGGAGAGATGTTTAAGGTGATTCTCAGGTTGGAACTGGGTAAGAACCTAGCTGTTCCCTGAGAGTAGGCACTGGGTCTTCCCTGCTTGGGTTCTCCATAAAGAGGCAGCACTACTGCTGGGTTCATTAATTCAACTAATACCCGCTGTGCCAGACACTGTGCTAGGGATGGAACAGCAAACAGGACAAAAAGGCAGTGCCTGACCTCGAGGAGGTTCTATTTTAGCAGAAAATACAGAGAAAATAATTTAAAAACCATAACGTTGATAATACAAGCTGTGGTAAGTGTTTTAAAGAAAACTAACAAGCAGAAAGGGGCTGAGTAAAGGGAAGCACTGCTTGCAGTCAGGTGACCAGAACGAGGGAGCTATTCATGCAAAGAGGAGGGGAGGAGTGGGCCAGGCAGAGGAGTCGGCGAGTGCTAGGGCCTCGAGCAGAAAAGGAACTGGTATGGTCCAGAAAGACCAAGACCCACATGGCGGGAGCCTTGGGAGCGATGGAAGAGTGACAAGCATGCAGGGCCTTGAAGGCCACTTCAGAAGATTGGGTTTTACTCCAAGTATAAGAGACAATTCTAAAGCGTTTTGTTTTGTTTTGTGTGTTGTTTTTGTTCTGAGACAGGCTTTCGCTTTCACTCTGTCTCTCAGGCTGCAGCCTCGACCTGCTGGCCTCAAGAGATCCTCCCACATCAGTCTCCCAAGTAGCTGGGACTGTGGGTGCACATCACGACACCTGGATAAATTCTGTTTGTTGTTGTTGTTGTTGTTTTGTTGTTGTTGTTGTTGTTTGAGAGCTAGGATTTTGCTATGTTGCCCAGGCTGGTCTCAAGCTCCTAGGCTCAAGCAATCCACCCACCTTGTCCTCCCAAAGTGCTGGGATTACAGGCATGAACCACCACACCTAGCCCCTCTGAAGAGTTTTAATTTAGTTTAATCAGAGTGACATGATATGAGTTTAAAAAGGCCACTCTGGAAGCAGATGTAGGAGGCATTGGAGGAGAGATCAGGGATTTGGAAGGATATTACAATGAATGGGATAGGACAGCATGATGGTGACTTGCACTGGGGTGATGTCAAGAGAGGTAGAGAGAAGTAAACGGATTTGAGATACATTGTGGGGGTAGAATTGACTAGACTCAGAATAAATGAGATGTGGAAACGACAGAAAGTGAGAGATCAAGATGACCCCTTGGTTTCCAGGTAGACATTGGGGTTGTTTACTGAGATGAAGAGGATCAAGGGGCAGTGGGGAAAGGGAAGATCAGAGGGAAAATTATCTAGATTTTCTTTATTTCTTTCTTTCTTTTTTTTGGATGGGTTTTCGCTCTTGTGGCCCAGGCTGGAGTGCAGTGGCACGATCTCAGCTCACTGCTACCTCCGCCTCCTGGGTTCAAGCAATTGTCCTGCCTCAGCCTGCCAAGTAGCTGGAATTACAGGTGCATGCCACCACGCCTGGCTACTTTTTTGTATTTTTAGTAGAGACAGGGGTTTCACCATGTTGGCCAGGCTGGTCTTGAACAACTGACCTCAGGTGATCCACCCACCTCAGCCTCCCAAAGTGCTGGGATTCCAGGTGTGGGCCACCGTGCCCGGCCGAAATTATCTAGATTTTCATTTGGAGACATGTTAAGTTTGAGATGTCTGAGAAATAGCCAAGTGAAGACCTCAAAGACAGGGTGAGTATGCAAGTCTGGAGCTGAGCAGAAAGTTCTGAGATAGACATTTAAATGTGAAATCATTAGCACATACAATACCATTTAAATCTATGTGGACAGATCAGACCACTTAGTGATTAAAAAAAAAAGAAGTACCAAGACCCAATCCTGAAAAACTTTAACATTTAGAGGTCAGATAAGGACGAAAAACCTGGCGAAGCAGAGAAAAATGAGAAAGAATGGTCAATGAAGTAGGAGGAAGCCCAGAGAGAGTGGTGTCATGGAAGCTGAGTCAGGAAAGTACATCTGTGACAAATGCAAGCGGCAGGTCGAGATGAGTGCAGAGAAGCATCTGCCGGGCTTGGTAATGCAGTGGCCTGTGCCTTGTTATTAGGAGCAGTATCACTGGGGTGCTAGGGACTGAGAATTATTTCTCATTCCTTTATTGCTAGAAGCAAGTTATGCTGAACATCTATCCTAAACTTGAAAGTCAAATAAATGTGAGAAGGGTTTCCAAGGGAATCTTGCATCTTGCCACTGCACCAGCTGAGTTTAATTTCCCAAGAGCCCAGTCTTACCCACCTCCTCCCCATGCCTGCAGCTCTGGCTGCCAGGATGCCAATATCTTTAACTCCAAACAAACCATTAATTGTATCCTTGGACCCAAATGACAACCTTTTTTAAAACGCTGCTTGTCTTTGCCTTTTCTTTAACACGATGATGGTCAAATCTCTCATCCACCACCACCAGCTCATTTATTTTAATAACTACATCCACAATGAAAACAGGAGTAGTATTATAGAAAGGGATAAAGTCCTCACCATCATAGTACAAATGACTAGCATTTTTCAAATGACTATGGACAGGAAAAACAAAAGGAAAAAAATATATATATATATATATATGTATCAAGCCACTAGATGGAAGTCTTCATTCAACTGCCTGTGCATATTCAGAAAAGTAAAGCGGGATCAGTGCCAGACTGCACAAACCCATCAAATTCATTCGACATTCATTGAACAACTGCTTTGTACGAAGACAAGTAACAATGATGATAATGGCTACAATTCATGCAATACTTACTCTGTGCCAGGCAGTCTGCTGAGTCACACATACATTGAGTCTCACACACCTTGGCTCATTTCATTCTCCCAGGGGGAGGGGAGTATTATTATCTTCATTTTATGGGGGCGGAAACCAAATCTTAGAGTGACTTACTCTAAGCAATTGGCCCATGCTAGTGAATGGAGGAGCCAGGTTCCAGAATAAGAAAACACTATCATTGTCTACAAAGTGTTTGTACGAAATGTGGTAAGAGAGGGATAATGTGCCACAGGGGTGGGCTGTGACTCTGATGCAGGAACCAGCCAAGCAGGGAGGAAGAGAATCAGCAAAGGCCCCACCGTGCTCTCGACGGCTCAGGATGCAACGGAGGGGTCACCCCTGATTGTTTTCCCTCAATCTCCCCACAACTACTGCACCACCAAGAACTGACTGTTCTATCCCCCAAATGCATCTTAAACCAGTCCACCTTTCTCCACCAATCCTATGATTACATCATTCATCAAGGCCACCATCATTAATAAGATGGGCTCCCTGGACCATTGCAAGAGCCTCCTGACTGGTCCTTTGGCATCTTCTCCTGCCTCCTCCAATCCTCCTCCAATCCTCCCTTCCCACAGTAGTCAGAGGTTCCGCTTAGTACACAGATCACCTCTGTACCCTGCTTAAACCCTGTCAAAGGCTTCCCAGGAAATCTCAACTCCTTTCCATTTTGTCCAAGGCCTTCCCTCTATGATCTGGTCTTGTCTACCTTTTTAACCTCATCTCCTACAATAGCTGCTGGTTTCTCAACAAACAGGACAGAGCCTGGCATAAACAGTAATTATGTGCTGAAGAAATTAAGGCAAGAATCAATGAGTAAAGAAATAGAAAAGCTCCATGGGGAAGCCGTGTTTGAAATGAGCATTATACCGGAGCAGGCTTTCTCAGACAGTGAGGGCTGGGAGGGGGGAGGCAGTGAAACAAGTTGTTCTCCATGGAGGCAGCAGGTGCAAAGGCACAGAGGGATTCCAGGTGCAGCAGGGAGGCAGCCTGAGCAGGCCTGGGGGCAGGGCCACGTGAAACCAGGGTTCGCAAGGTTGAGTATGCATCGTAAGCCCCTGGAAAGTTTGCTGAGATGCAAATTGTTAGGACCTACCTCCAGAGATTCTGATAGGTCCGTCTGAAACAGGGGCTGAAATGTGCATTTCTCACAAGTTCCCAGGTGATACTGCTGCCGCTGGTCCAGGGCCCACACTGAGACCCACTGGTGCAAAGTACAGTTGGTCCTTCACATCCATGGGTTCCACATGCATGAATTCAACCAACTGTGGATCAAAATGTTTTCTAAAAAATAGAAGACTGCGGCCGGGCGCGGTGGCTCAAGCCTGTAATCCCAGCACTTTGGGAGGCCGAGACGGGCGGATCACGAGGTCAGGAGATCAAGACCATCCTGGCGAACACGGTGAAACCCCGTCTCTACTAAAAAATACAAAAAATTAGCCGGGCGTGGTGGCGGGCGCCTGTGGTCCCAGCTACTCGGGAGGCTGAGGCAGGAGAATGGCGTAAGCCCAGGAGGCGGAGCTTGCAGTGAGCCGAGATCGCGCCACTGCACTCCAACCTGGGCGACACAGCGAGACTCCGTCTCAAAAAAAAAAAAAAAAAAAGATGACTGCATTTATACTGAACATGTGGGCTTTTTTTCTTGTCATTATTTTCTAAATAACATAGTAAATAACAACTATGTACATAGCATTTCCATTGTATTGGGTATCACAAGTAATCGTGAGATGATTTAAAGTATATGGAAGGATATGTGTGTAGGTTATATGCAAATACTACATCATTTTATATAAGGGACTTGAGCATCCATGGGGCACTGGAACCAAGCCCCCACAGATACCAAAGGACAACTGTACATATATATGAGTTTTCTATAAGCTGTAATTTTTGAGGGTGGGAATTATTACCTTAAAAGAAGGATATAAATCGCTATTTTAAGTCATTATTAGTCCTTTGATACTTAAATGTGAATGAGTTGCAAATTCTTTATCAACCAGAAGGAGAACTCCAGGCACCAGAGGTGAGAGACAGGAGTGATTAAGAACTAGAAAAGGGAGAGACCCTAGTCTGCCTGCTCCCCAGTGTGCCCCAGGGCCAGGCTGGAACAGAAAAGATTAGCTTTGCTAGTGGGAAATTCAATGAAAATGGCAGGGTGTGGTGGCTCACACCTGTAACCCCAGCACTCTGGGAGGCTGAGGTGGGTGGATCATTTGAGGTCAGGAGTTCGAGACCAGCCTGGCCAACATGGTGAAACCCTGTCTCTATTAAAAATACAAAAATTAGCCGGGCGCAGTGGCACATGCCTGTAATCCCAGCTACTCAGGAGGCTGAGGCACAAGAATTGCTTGAACCTGGGAGGCGGAGCTTGCAGTGAGCAGATATTGCACCACTGCACTCCAGCCTGGGCAACAAAGCAAGAAGACACTGTCTCAAAAAAAAAAAAGAAAGAAAGAAAGAAAAAAGAAATTCAATGAAATGAAACAAAATAAGACAGTCACACTGGAGCAAAGGGAGAGCACAGTTACTTTCTTCCCATAGCTGGGACTTGGCTCCACCCCACGGGCTTCCCCTATCAGAGCCTTCAGCTCACCATGTATATATACATAAAGGAGTTTCTCAGGTTGAAGGCAGGACATCCCCCAATCCCTACCTGTGGGAAATCCTGAGAGGCTTAGGGATTCAAGTTTGAAAAACCACTCCTCAAGGCTCCATGAACCCCTAAATTATATGCACAATGTTTATGTTGATGTGTACATTTTGGGGGAGACAAAACTCTAGAGCCACGCTGCCCAATACAGTAGCCACGGGTGGCCACCATGCTGGACAGTGCAGACACAGAGCATTTCCACCATCACAGGAAGCTCTCTCAGCACTCATCTAGAGCTTTCACCAGCCCTCCAAAGGCATCCATGACCAGAAATTTTAAGAGCTGCTAGGCAAAGCCAGTGAAACTTCATCTAAGGAGCCAGACTCTGCCCTGGAGATATGAAAGCTCGTCTCTGTGACAGAGGCTGTGAACAAGTCTGCCTTCTAATAGTCTTTTTATGCCAAAAACCCCACTCTGAAAACTCTTAGAACATATCCAGATTTTATACCTTATTATTTATATCCCACCACCTTGACCATTGTCCCAAAGAGAGGGACACCTTAATTCCACAAATATTTGCTGTAAGAAAGGTTCTCTGAGGTCCCCCAGAGCCTCTGTGCCTAAGACAAGTCATGGTGGTGAGTGATCTTGATGCTGTCAGTGACCTTGTCTCCTTTGGTGTCTGTGATCGCTCTAGGTAGGCGAGGCAGTCTTGGAAAATGCCCGGCTCATGCTACAGACAGAAACTATCCAGGCGGGAGCAGATGACTTTAAAGAGAGGTAATGCCTTACAGCAGAGGGGACAGTCCCTCCACATCCCTAGGCTCCTGGGCAGTGTGGATAATGCTGTTCTGGAGCCTGCATCATCCACCTTCTACCTCAGGGGAGGCTGGCAGGATAACAGCACCATGATTATCCGGCTCACACCCCTCCTTGTAGACACAAACTAGGCCCCAAGGGCTCAAAGATTGTGCCCACTGTCAGTTGGTTTAGAGCAGGGTTCTCAAACTCTGCAATGCTCAGAATCACCCAGGGGCCATAGAGAAAACACAGATTGCTGCGCCCCACCCTGTTGAGTTTCTGATTTAATGGGTCTGGAGAGGGGCCCCAAATTTATATTCCTAGCAAGTTCCCAGGGATGCTGATCCTGCTGGTCCTGGGACTCAAATACCTTGAGAACTACTAGTTTAGAGTAATGATTCTCAATCCTGGCTGCAGATCAGAATTACCCAGGCACGAAAAAACGTCAGTGCAGTGCACAAGCTATAGACTAATCAAATCAGAGTCACCAGGGGTGGGGTCCAGGCTTCAGCAGTTTTAGATTCACCAGATGACTTAATGTGCATCCAGGCTTGAGAACATGCTCCGCTTCACCTCCCACTCAGTCCCTGAAGGCATCTGGATTGGCAGCCACTGTCCTGCAGATGGACACTTTTAACATGGGTGCTTTGGGTCCTCAGCCTGGTGCTTAGCAGGTTGTCGGTAATGTTTGTTAAAGGATCCTTGGTTGAAAAGGAGGACCATCAGGATAGAGATGAAGATGCCGGATCCCCTAACCTGGATCTGAACTCCTGAGATTTCCCTGGAGCTCTGTGCTTCAACACTCCCATGGGGCTGGTAGCCCGTGAAGCCAGGTTATCAGAAGTTGGCTGCAATTGCCTTCATTTTAATAAATCAATGTATGACAATTGCAGTAACAGTGCCCTCAAATCTATTGAAACAGTGACTTGTACCATTCATTGTCTAACCATCACATAATTGGCCTGTTGGTAACATTTATAATCCTATTCTTTTCCTTTTGGGCTACCCAGTTATGCTGATTAAGTTCCTTTATCTGCAGATATGAAAATGAGCTGCCATTTCGAAAGGCGGCAGAAGAGGAAATTAATTCTCTGTATAAAGTCATTGATGAAGCTAATTTGACTAAAATGGACCTGGAGAGTCAAATAGAAAGTCTGAAAGAAGAACTTGGCTCTCTATCAAGAAACTATGAAGAGGTAGGAAGGGACTGGGGTTGCTGGGTTGGCCACAAGACCAGAAGTGCACATCTGTCTGCCTGTGCTTCAGAACAAGGCCACAGTAGCTCATCTCTGACTCTCTGCATTGCGTGCCCAGGACTGCAGGGAACATGCCTGTAAAATACTTTCAGATCCTTCTAGTGCGTCAGATTACCCCAGCAGTCTCAGACTCAAATAGCTTCAGGAACCAGTGTGGTGCAGAAACAGGGGAAGGCAGCCGGTCTTGGCACTAGCAAATGAGGGAACTTGGGTTAAATTAGAGGGAGCAACCCCCCTCAATACATTCTATGTCAGGTTTTGTTTTTTGTTTTTTGTTTTTAACACTGTATTATACAAACAAAATAACTCTGAGGGTAGATCCAAGCTGTGGTTGACATCTACTCATTAACAAAATTGGGTCAGATCATGGAATGACAGAACTGAAGAGGACCTCCAACAGTTATGGGGTCTAGTTCCCTGCAAGACTTCAGTGATTCCAAACCACCTCACGCATATTATTGTCTGATCCGAGATTTAGGCTGCGTCAAGTTGGAAGAGTCAAAACCCACTTAACAATGCTCACATTGGTTAGTTCTTTCTTGAGTCCAACTCAAGCTAACCAGCAACTGCAAGCCCATTTCTTCTTGTTCTTAGCTCATGATTTAAGACTACTCTCCAACAATAACCCTTTAGAGATGCCAAAGTTATCTTTTAAGTCTCTTTCTACCTTGTCTGACTTTATGCCTAAATTCGCTTTGCTGTTGTTGCTTACTTTGTTTTTGTTTGTTTATTTATTTTTATTTCTGCTTTGGGCCTGGGCTTGGGGAGACCAACCTAAGAAATGCATCCTTGGTGCTAGGCATGGTGGCTCAAGCCTGTAATCCCAGCTCTTTGAGAGGCCAAGGCAGGTGGATCACTTGAGCCCAGGAGTTCAAGACCAGCCTGGGCAACATGGTGAAACCCTGTCTCCACTAAAAACACAAAAATTAGCCGAGCGTGGTGGTGTGTGCCGTGCCTGTAGTCTCAGCTACTCAGGAGGTTGAGGTAGGAGGATTGTTTGAGCCCAAGAGGTGGAGGCTGCAATGAGCTGAGATCATGTCACTGCACTCCAACCTGGGTGACAGAGTGAGACCCTGTCAAAAGAAAGAGAGACACAGAGAGAGAAGAAAGAAAGAGAGAGAGAGAAAGAAAGAGAAAAAGAGGGAGGGAGGGAGAGAGGGAGAGAGAAAGAGAAAGAAAGAAAAGAAAGAAAGAAGGAAAGAAAGAAAAAGAAAGAAAGAGAAGGAAAGAAAGAAAAGAAAAGGGAGGGAGGGAGAGAAAGAAAGAAAGAAAGAGAAAAGAAAGAAAAAGAAAGAAAGAGAAAAGAAAGAAAGAAGGAAGGAAGGAAGGAAGGAAAGAAAGAAAGAAAGAAAGAGAGAAATGCATCCTTGGGAAAAGAGAAATTACACTTATGCTGGGAAGAAGGTCAGGGACTTTCCCAGTCTCTGTGAAGCCTGTGTCTGGCAGTTGTGGAATGACGGGAGAATTGCCCACAGAGCTGGTTTTCGCTGACTAGAGTTCTATGCCATTTATCTCCCCCTGTAACTCACCTAAGATGTATCTTGTCGTTTTCAGGATGTGAAGGTGCTGCATAAACAGTTGGCAGGGTGTGAGCTGGAACACATGGATGTGCCCATTGGCACTGGTCTGGATGACATCCTTGAGATGATCAGAATTCAGTGGGAGAGAGATGTTGAAAAGAACCGAGTGGAGGCAGGAGCCCTGCTCCAAGCTAAGGTGAGACGCAAGACCAGCATCCTCCACTGTGCCCTGCGCAGAAGGAGGCCACGCTGAGCTGAAAACTGGTCAATGTGCAGAAGAAGAAATAACAATGGTTTAGTAACAAGTTCAACCGCATTAGAAACAGGAGAAACGAAAATTAAAATAATAGCTTTTTGTTTACCTATCTAAAAGTAGAAAATGTTTAAAATGGTAATAATGCTGGCAAGCATGTGGAGAAGTAGTTTCTCTACTGTATTACTGAAAAGCACAAACTAGCGCACTGCCTTTGAATAAGAAATGTAGTAATATGTACCAGGAGGAGTGTCAAAATGCCTCTAGCTACCAGCTGAATAATCTGAATACAATCCCAAAAGAATAATTGAGGCCGGGCGCGGTGGCTCACGCCTGTAATCCCAGCACTTTGGGAGGCTGAGGCAGGTGGATCACGAGGTCAGGAGATCGAGACCATCCTGGCTAACATGGTGAAACCCTGTCTCTACTAAAAATACAAAAAATTAGCCAGGCATGGTGGCGGGCGCCTGTAGTCCCAGCTACTCGGGAGGCTGAGGCAGGAGAACGGCATGAACCTGGGAGGCGGAGCTTGCAGTGAGCCGAGATTGGGCCACTGCATTCCAGCCTGGGCAATAGAGTGAGACTCTGTCTCAAAAAAAAAAAAAAAGGAATAATTGAAAAAACAAATCATCTATGTCCAAATATACTCACTGAAGCATTATAAGAGTGAAAAAACATACACATGTACTAATAGAAGAAAGTGTAAGCCACAACCTACCTGTGTGCCGTAAAATATCAGGCAGTTATTAGAATTAATACTTATAAGGCATTTATAAAATAGGAACATGCTCATAATATAAGGTACAATGAGGAGAAAATGAGAGTACAGAATGGTATATGCCAGAAGCCTAAAAATATTTTCTGTAAAGGACCAGACAGTAAATATTTCAGGCTTCATGGGTCAGATGGTCTCTGTTGCAATTCCTCAGCTCTGCCACTGCAGTGTGAAAGCAGCTGTACCCAATAGGTAGCAAATGAGCATAACGATGTTCCAATAAAACTTTATTTACAAAAATAAGAGGTGAGATGGATTTGGCCTGTGGACTGCAGTTTGCCACTTCCTGGTATATACAACAGGGTAAAGCATTCAAACAAAGAAACTAGGCATTGAGAAAAAAATTTTAGAAAGAAAAGACTAAAATGGGATTAGCAGTAGTTGCCTTTGAGTGATGGATCAGTCTGACACTTTGAGATGTTTTTTCTTTTTTGTTTTTGAGTATTTCTCAAGTTTTTGCTAAATAGTATACATTATATTCATGGAAGAAAAACAACTTTTATTAAACCTCATAAATAATACAGGAATTAACCAGAAAATAGGATGCATAGGATTTGTTCTTCCCTTCTCCGTCTCCCACCTGTTTCTGACTTTGTAATCTTGAAACAGAGGATGAAAAGTGAAGAGGAAGGAAAATGTGAAAAGGTAGAGAAAATAAGGTAGATGTCTGGGTGAAGGCAAATGCTATGTCTGAGCTCTTGGTTACCATTTAGTCGTTCTTGATCCTGGCTATGCAGCTGAATTATTTCAGAGCATTTTCAAAACTTGCCATCCCAGACCAATTAAATCAGAAGGAGGAGAGGGACTTTGTGATTTTTAAAGCCCTCTGAATGATTCTAATATGCAGCCAGATTTGAGAACCATAAGAATTATAAAAAGCTATGAAAAGAAAAATAGCAGAGCCTTTTCTGTGCTTCCTCCCACCATACTCCTTCTATCCCCCAAGTATCAACAGCAACCTTTCCAGCAGGGTCTTCATCAATTCTGGAACCCGCAAATGTTCTCCAGCCTGGAAAACATCCTTTCACTCACCCATTTCTCCAACTCCTACCCCGTCTCAGTAGCTTCCTTTCTTTCTAACCACCAACCCTTGAGCCAGGTCACTACAACACTTTTTAGGGCAAATAGTGCCTAGTTATTCAAAAAACGACTTCCCCTCACCCCACCCAACCTGATGAGAAGTGGAGCAACACAGAGGTAAAGTGAAGCCATAGATTTGACTTGGGTCCATTGCCTTTTTTAACAGACTCATGACTGAAAACAGATCATTAATGGTCCTAGAGACCATCTGATCCCAATCCCTAATTTTAGGGGTGAGGAAACTGCGACCCAGAGAGTGCAGGTGACTTCCCGAGATCACACGGCTGGTTGAGAGCTCCATAGTTCAGCTCTCCTGTTCTTGGTCCAGGGACCTTATCTCTGCATTGGGCTGCATCGTTTCTCCCCTGGCTCTGCTCCCAAAGCTAAACCTCAGAGGCCTAGCAGTTTGCAAACTTTGCTTCTGTGCCAGTCCTCTTGGGATGTGCACCACACTGTGGTGACTGTTTCTTTGGGAAAGGACAGACCATTATAATTATCAGAAATAAATCCTTCATAGTTTAAAAAAGGAAAAAAAAAGGTCATTATTATCTCCTCCTCACCCCTTGGAGAATCATCACTAGCCCAACAGTAACTCAAACATTAATTCCGAACAGATTCATTAGTGTTTTTTTAATAGAGTAATCTGAAAGCTACGTCTCAGAGAAAACAGACAGTATTTGTTTTAGCTTGGCCAATGCTGCCTGGGCCTCTTACAGAGAGGCAGAGCTCAGAAAATATTTGCAGAATGAGTGAATTCCTCTGATCATCAACAGAGATCTGAACTGACAGCCAGAATTCCTCCAATAAATAGTTTTGTCAGTTGCAGTTGTGCCCTCAGGGGCTGACATTTGCCCATCGTGAGCATCTCTTGTCGGTTTCTTGGCGGCAAAGCATAAATGTGAAATGGCTTAACACACACAGCTTTCAAAATCTTTTGTAAAGAAAATGCAGGCATGCATTTCATTAGACCAGAGAGGCTGAAAATTAATTAACATGATTAATTTATATCTTAGTTTAGGTTCCTTCAGAAGCAGATCCCGAAACAAATATTGGAGTTAAGGTAGTTTACTTGGAAATTGGAGAGTTAAAAACCAACAAAATACCAGTAGAGGAGAAGCAAAGAAGGGAACCAACAAAGAATGCATAATCAAACCAGTTACCACTGTGGGACACTGATGTGTAAACCAAGAAGAATTGTGAGAAATGGTATAGAATACGGGAGAGGGGAAAGGCGAGGGAGCTGAGATGTTAATACCATCTCCCAACAGTGTTCTGCCATCTGCTATCAGAGTGGACTTCCAAAGGCTTCAGAGAAACTCTCAGGGAAAAAGACGCAAAATCTGGCAGGGAGAACAGGAGAGCACTAAACTGTAAAAGCCTAAGGGATAAAGGCGGAACCATCAGCATCTGCTAGAACTTATCTGCCAATTCTGTTTATTTTTTCAGTCATTAAAAGCTTAATAAAATAGAGACATAAAAAAACTTATTAAGGGGTTCTTGCTAAGGTCAGTGCAGTAATCATATTATTTCCAGCCATGGTGTTATGAATGTCAGGAACCTCATGGTCCAGTTTTTGGAGCTTCTGAAGTTGTATGATTCAGTGATGACAGAATCAGATTGGTCCAGAGAATTTCTGGAAAGTCTCAAAGTCTGGCTCTTCTTTGTCTATTTGCTGTGGTTACCTAATGCAAGGTATTCAGGGATGCTTCAGGAACCTCAGACAACATGCCATACCACACTCCAGACCTCCTAATTAGTCATGTAAAATAAAACAACTTTTTTTTTAAGTTGGGCACTGTGACATGTGCCTGTAGTCCTAGCTATTCTAGAGGCTGAGGCAGGAGGATTGCTTGAGGCCAAGAGTTCAAAGGAGAAGTACACTATGATCATGCCTATGAATAGCCACTGTACTTCAGCCTGGGCGACATGGTGAGACCCCATCTCTTTTTTAAAAAATCCTTTTTGTCCCCTATACTCTCACAAAATGCTTCTGACATCAAATATGTAGGTTTGTTCCACACCAAGCAGCCCTCCAAACACCAACTGGGTGTCCTATAATTCAATTCAATCCTGACACTACCTGCCTGGAGTTAGCATCCGATCCCACAGGGTAAGGGCTCAGTCCCATAAGATGGCCCTCACTTCAGATGACAAGTCTGGCCTTCCCATACTACTGATGAACTGCTATAAATTAGGGGTTCCCACGACCTCCTCTGCAGAGGGATAAGTAGATAGTTTGTTAGAACAGTGCCCAGAACTCAGGGAAACACTTTACATATTTTTGCCAGCTTATTATAAAGGAACAGTCAAATGGAAGAGATGCTTAAGGCAATGTATGTGAGAAGGGGCACAGAGCCCCCAATTCCAGTTTTATGACTCTATTAACACTTGGCTTAAAATGCAAGCATGTCATACAGCTATACAAAAATATTTTTTTCTTTTATCCTTATTCTATAAGCTTGTTTTCTATTTTTAAGAGGGTTTTTTTTAACCTTTTAATCATTTTTTTGTTCAAAACTGAGACACATACATACACATTAGCCTAGACCTACACAGGGTCAGGATCGTCAATATCACTATCTTCTACCTCCACATCTTGTCCCACTGAAAGGTCTTCAGGGGCAGTAACACGCATGGAGCTGTCATCTTCTGTAACAACAATGCCTTCTTCTGGAATTCCTCCTGAAGGACCTGCCTGAGGCTGTTTTACAGTTAATTACTTTAATTTTTTAATAAGTAGGAGTATACTAATGATAAAAAGTATAGATATAGTCAATACATAAACCAGTAACATTTACTATTATTGCCAAGTGCGATGCACTGCACATAATTGTATGTGCTAGACTTTTATATGACTGGCAGTGCAATAGGTTTGTTTACACTGCATCACCACAAGGTCTCACAAAGCTGCAGTCAAGGTACCCACCAGGGCTGCATTCTCATCTTCAGAGTTTATTCGGGTTCTTGGCACGATTCAATCCCTTGCAGATGTCAGATTGAGGTCCTCAACTCCTAGAGGCCAGTCCTCCTCAGAGGCCATTTACAACGTGGCTGTTTGCTCCTTCAGGGCCAAAAGAAAAGCATTACCATGTTAAGCCTTTAATCTGATTAAGTCTGGCCCACTCAGATACTCCTCTTTTGATTAGCTCAAATTTAACTGATTTGGAACCATAATTACGTGTCAAAATCCCTTCATCCTTGTCATCTAACATAATTTAATCATTGGGTATAACAGCAGAGAGCAGAGGTCGTGGAGGCCATCTTAGAATTCTGCCTGCCGCACCGGGCCCCTGAGGGTTGAGCAGAGAACTAAAACTGTGCCCCTCCCCAAACCTCTGCCATCTCACCTCCTCTGCCAGGCAAACAGCTCTGCCCTCAGTCCACCTCCTCTGGGGGAACACAGGTCCCATCTTTCTTGTCCAATTTCTCAGCTGGAGCACTGAGACGTCTTTGTTCCCACACCCTAAGCCTGATCTGAAGTCTGCCTCCTGCAATGCAAGCTCTGCTTTGCCTTCTTAGCCTTCTTCCTGAGATGCTCCTTCCATTCAATTTCTATTTGCCCAAAGCTGACTCCACACGCTCATTCCCAGAGGCCTCCTTTCTCCATCCCTTGCCTGCTGCCACTGGATGATGTATACCATATCCAAAGGCTTAATCAATCACCAGCACAAGCTGGTGGTTGCCCGGATGTGAGAGAACTCAGTCTGTCTTAACAGTCCCCAGGGCCAGGAACAAATGGATTGCTCCCATGCTATCTTCTCTGACAGTAGGTCTGCACTTGCCTCAGGTCAGTTTGAGGCATCTGCGGTCAGGAACTTTATCTGAGCTGTAACCATCATGCCTTCAACAGTCAGGATGACAGATTGTGCAAACTATTAAGAATGAAGAGAAGTGAATAGATTGAAATGAATTGTGAGGTTTCTGGTTGTTGATAGTCTTAGGGCCAAAAGAAACATTCAAGATCGTCTAATGCAGAACCATCTAACTGAAATAGTGCCATGATGGGCATATTCTATGATCCACGCAGCAATCCGGTATGGTAGCTACTGGCCACAAGGGGTTATACAGGAGCAGTGGCTCATGCCTATATTCCCAGCACTTTGGGAGGTCAAGGTGGGCAGATCGCTTGGGCCTAGGAGTTCAAGATCAGCCTAAACAACATGACAAAACGCTGTCTTCACAAAAATACAAAAATTAGCCAGGTGTGGTGACATGTGCCTGTAGTCCCATGGGAACTACTTGGGAAGCTGACATGGGAGGATCACCTGAGCCTAGGAGGTCGAGGTTACAGTGAGCTATGATTGCACCACTGCACTCCAGTCTGGACAACAGAGTGAGACTCTGTCTCAAAAATAAATAAATAAATAAGGCTGAGGAACTAACTTTTAATTATATTTCATTTTTATTTAAGCAGCTACAGATGACTAGTGACTACTCTATGGTACAGCATAGGTCTAGATTTACCCACGAGGAGACTAGAAACCTTGAATAGTATGTCTCCATGTCATCTACACTTACAAACAATAATTTTCCCTGTAAACAGACATTTTATACAGGCTACTCTGTCTAGACCTTTTCTATTCTTGCTTTTGCCAACAAGAGTCAATATTTTCTAAGATATACGTAGCTGGATTAAAACAGGCACTGCCACTCTGACTCTAGACTATAAGATGACCTGTTGTGATATTGCCATGTTAACCACCTGGGGAAGTTCCTTTCCAGGGGAACAGCAAAAGCAGGATGCCTGACAGCATCTGTGATCCAGAGGCTCCTGGGTGCTGAGCTGGCTGGACTCCCTGAGGGCTCTTCAGTGAAATAAGCCATGGCTGTAGCCCAGTGTGCTGGAGGCAAACACTGAACAGGGATCCCCAAGCATCTTTATATCTCTGTATCTCACAGAGAGCTTCACAAAAGGGTCCCTGTTTGCTTTTATGTCTT
The DNA here is from genome assembly GCF_003255815.1 of Theropithecus gelada. Lineage (NCBI taxonomy): Eukaryota > Metazoa > Chordata > Mammalia > Primates > Cercopithecidae > Theropithecus > Theropithecus gelada. The sequence goes on along the minus strand of NC_037669.1, from coordinate 158,645,573 downwards.
TTTAAATTTACTTTTATTTCAACATGTATAATAGATAATATACTCACTTAGTTCAAAATTCAAAACATACAAAATGATATACAATGAAAAGTTCTACCCATCCCATGTGCTAGCCACCATTTTTTTCTATGGGAGTCAATCAATGTTATCCTTTTCTTGTATATCGTTTCAGAAACATTTTACCCGTATACAAAGAAATATGTACCTATTCTTTCCTGTCTTTTTACACAAGTAGTATTCAGAACATACTGCTTTATGACTGTATGATATCATACCACAGGGGGCAGCAAACTCTGGCCCACAAGTCAAATCTGACCCATTGCCTCTGTTTACAAATAAAGTTTTATTGGAACATGACCATCACATTCATTTACATATGGTCTATGGCTGCATTTGCACTACACAAGCGGGGTTCAATAGTTGCAAGAGAGACCATATGGCCTGCTGAGCCTAAAACATTTACTATGTAGCTAGTCACAGAAAAAGTTGTAACCTCTGTTCTAGCTAACAGATGCCTCAGAATTTGTTTAGCCTGTTCCCTGCTGCTGGGCATTGAGGGTGGCTTCCAATCTTTTGCTATTAGAAGAAACTAGTCACTAACATGGTATACCTCTCATTTCCAAACATAGAAATGTATCTGTATCTGTTAAATGAACTTATAGACATGGAATTGCTGGCCCCAAAAGTGTGTGCATTGGTAGTTTTGATAAATACTGCCAATTACTCTCTACAAAGATTATAACAATTTACATTTCCATCAGAAATATTTGAGAGTGTCCATTTCCCCATATCTTCACCAATACTTTGTGATCTTTGCTAATACTATGGGTTAAAATGCATTTCTTACAAATTACTTTTGTGTGTACTAGCAGGTCATATCTTTTGCCCATTTTGGTTACTGTAGTTGTACGCTATAGTAGCATATACCAGTTGGTGCGGCTGCAAAGAGAATGGGGAGAATCAAGAATCAGAGTAGATTTTAAAAGGAAAAACCAAAAGACTGTCTTGTTGAGGTAGGTACTGCCTACTCTGCCTATTCTTTTCTCTAGTTAAGACAACACACAGGCTGGGTGTGGTGACTCACTCCTGTAATCCCAGCACTTTTGGAAGCCAAGGCAGGCAGATCACTTAAGGTCAGGAGTTCAAGACCAGCCTGGCCAACATGGTGAAACTGCGTCTCCACTAAAAATACAAAAAATTAACCTGGTGTGGTGGGGCACACATGTAATCCCAGCCACTGGGGAGGCTGAGGCATGAGAATCACTTGAACCCGGGAGGTGGAGGATTGCAGTGAGCCGAGAACACTCCACTGCACTCCAGCCTGGGTGACAGAGTAAGACTCTGTCTCAAAACAACAAACAAAAAAACATAGACATTGTAGAGGGCTCTCTCAGGCCCTTATCTTCTTATAGTGTGCGTTTAAACTCACAACTGGTTGACTACCAGTATCTGGGTACCTACATAGGGCATCACCCAACATTGCAACCTCTTTCTTACATCTTCTACCAAGGAATCTCTACTCACTCATTCATTCAAAATCCATTTGTCAAGGACAAACCAGGTACAAGGCCCTGACTTGATGCTATGGTTCCTGAAGTCCCTGACTTCAAAGAATGCTCATCCCAGGCTACCCGATTGTGCTGATCTCAAAGCATATCTTAGATATTTTTTAATAGATCTTTCCTATAAAAAGTGTAAGGACTGGCCAGGCACAGTGGCTTATGCCTGTAATCCTGGTGCTTTGGAAGGCTGAGGCAGGAGGATCCCTTGAGGTCAGGAGCTTGAGACCAGCCTGGGCAGCATAGCAAGACCCCATCTGTAAAAAAAAAAAAAATTCTTAATTGGTCAGGTGTGGAAGCATGCAACTGTAGTCCTAGCTACTCAGGAGGCTGAGGCAGGAGAATTGCTTGAACTCAAGAGGTCAAGGCTGCAGTGAGCTATGATCTTATCACTGCACTCCAACCTGGGCAACAGAGTGAGACCCTGTCTCAAAATAAAATAATAGAAAAATCTATTTTTCTCTTTAGAATTAGACTCATTGCTGAGCCTTTTCGGCTGATTTTATCAAGAGGATGAGTTTACTTATTACCAAGGAGGCAGCAAGGTCACAAAGCCATTTGCTCCTCTGTGTTTTGTTTGGCAGCTTCAACAGAGGCTGGGAATTGGTCCTACACTCAAACAGCAGCTTCAATAGCTGGGCAGTTCTTGTATAAACTCACGGAGAAACTTGTTGCAGCCTAGCCGGGCCAGCTTGTCTGCCAGTGTTAAAGTTTCATTGAGTGAGGCGTGCACTTCTTTTTAATCCCTGCCGAGGAGAGCCCATGTCGCTAGTGTAGACTGGATGGCATCCAGCCTTCTCCCAAATAAATCCCACATCTGGCTGAGGAAGGTCGGGAGTGTGTGCTGCCTGTCAAAAGCTAGCCTTAGCTAAATAACAAATGACACCACATAACTGTAAAATGACTTACAACTGTTATAATAACGATAGCTGATCCTCTTAATGAAAAGGAGATTTGATCTCTTTCTATTCCTAGTAGATCCTTCTCTTCTTCCCTAGTTCCTAGCATGTGCCTGGCCTATATTGTAGACCTTCAATAAATATTATTGAGCACATTCTAGGTGTAAAAAGCTATGTTAGGTCCCCAAAAGGGGCAGAGGGGTGAGTAAGAAGTTGTTCCTGTAAACAAGGAACCCACAGTCCAGTGTGGATGTTGGCTGGTGTACCTGTGGGAGGCAAGAAATGGGTAGAAAGGCTACTCTTCTGCAAGGCAGGATGAAATTTTCCACAAAAGCAGAGCCAGCCAAGCTTTTATGGAGCACCTACCAAGGGTTCTAAGCACCTGACAAGTATGTTCTCATTTAATCTTCCCAACATGAGAGAGGTATTGTGATTTTAGCATTTTATAGAGGAGGAAACTGAAGCACAGAGAGGTTAGGTAATTTGCCCAAAATTACACACTTAGAAAGTGGCAACACCGGGATTCAAATTACACATCTGACTCCAGAATCCACACTCTTAACTGCCAGTTTGAACTGGACAGACCACATGAATGGGGGGACCTTAATTTGGTTTTTAAAAAAGATTTTTTTGCAGAAACAGGGTTTCACTATGTTGCCCAGGCTGGTCTTGAACTACCGGCCTCAAGTGATCCTTCTGCTTTGGCCTCCCAAAGTGCCGGGATTGCAGATGTGAGCCACCATGCCCAGCTGATTTCTTTTTCAAGAATAAATAAGTGACATCTTGTGGAATGTGAGGTTGGAGAGGCCTTTGTCCTGAGGGGCTAAAAGTTATGCCAGACTTCTGTTGGGAGCTTTTCAAACCAAGGGTCTGTGCCCTCCTTGCGGGATTATTCTATGAAACAAGATAGGGAACCTCTGTATTCCCACGGGACCATTGTTGACCTTTCTCCATGAACAGCATGATGAGATTAGCATGATCTCATGAAATCTGAAAAGTGCTTAAGAGCCAAGGCAGGTAGCTGCATTCTGCAGTAGAACAAGGCTCATATAAAGCAATTGATCACCAGTTGCAAAAAACAGAGTGCTGGAGTGACTTGCTCAAACCTGCACAGCGACTGCTCAGTGAAAGGCAGAAGACACACGAGGCAGACAGCTCATTTGGATCCATGATCTGCTGAGAATGCACTTGCAATTTCAAAGACCAGGAAGTATCATCATTCTCTCTCCTCACTCTCTCTCCTCCTAAACACTCACCTTCCCCTCACATTGCAAGGTAGCCTTTCTCTCAGTTCTGGGTCATTGCCAAGGGCGTGTTTAGGAATGGCCATCCTAATCAGCAAAGTGGGTCAGGCTTGGACTTGGAGATGTTCTTTTCCTCTTTCCAAGTCCTCATTTCTATCTTCAAGAGTCAGACCCTCAAATAGTTAATTATTACTTACTCAGAACACATTGCTTTTCTCTTCTTACATCCTTCATGTGCAAAAACATGCTAATTTAATTTGAAATTTTTGAAATTTGAAAATCTTTATTATGTTTCAAAATGTGGACATGCTGTCCTGCCCCAGAAGTAATTGCACTCCCACGCAGCTGGAGTGCAAACATGGGCAGCTCAGGTCCTGTGCAGTTTCAAAGCCTGGGGATCAACATATCTGAATTTCACCACACACCCTGACAACTACACTGGGCAACAAAACACAGCCCCACCTTCCTATCCTCAGGGGCTGGATGACACACCTACTATTTGGTCTATGAGAAGAAATCTGGAGGCACAGGGTTGAAATGGAAACAGAAATAGAATTATAATAACCAGAAAGCACAAATCTAAAAAGCCATTGGATGAAAATGTGTAATACTTTTAGGTGAATTACTTTTAGTAGTGGTTACTCGAGGTGTGTTAAAGCAATTAAGTGGGAAGTATCTCTTGCGGTGAGATGATTTGAGAAGGAACACAGTGACATTAAAACTTGTAGTGATCAAATTACATTCTTTTGCTCTTTCAGTCTTAAACTAGAAGAAAGCCTTTGTTAGGTGCTGGAAGGTCTTTAACACCTCTGTTGTACTTATTTATCTCCCCTTTCCACAAAGAGAAAACAGGACTCAGGACTTAGCAGCTTGGCAATCAATAGTAGCTGGAATTTAATAACAGTGGTTTGTTATAATTTTGTTAATTTTTTAGTTATCCTCTACGCACTGCAAGGGATACTGTTTCATTGGTTTCTGTAGAGATCTAGAATTTTGCTTCCATGGACCAGGCATCACCTGGGAGTGCAGATTTCTGAGCCGTACTGAGGATCCCCTGCATCACAGCCCACATTTTCACAAGATCCTCAGGTGATGCTGATGCTCATTTAAACTACAGTTTCCATTTTAAACTAACCTACATTTTGCAGATAACTAACCTACCGTTTCCATTTTAAACACATTTATTTGTAAAGAAAGAGTGAATTGGTTTAAATAAAAATAGTATGAATGAGTATTAAGATAGTGTGAAAAACCATGTCGGTCGGTGGTCCAAGAACATTTGAGAAACACTTAAATACAGTATTTTTGCTAATGAAACTAAGACATAGTGTTTCAGCCAAGAGACCAGTAAGTATCACGGAAGCCATTCACTGGATTGAGAGGGGACAAATCATGTGAGGGACTGTGGCTATAGCCTTGGCCAGCAGCTTTACACCAGACCTGCCCACCAAGGCTTTGAAAGTTGCCTCCATTCCTTCCCTGGCTCTTCCCCATGGAGTGATGGCAAATGTTTCACAGCTGCTTTCTGGGTGAAATATATGTATATGTATATATGTGCCAATCAAATTCACAGTACTACTTAAGGGTAATGTAACAATTTCCGTTGATTTTTTATATATATAATTTTAGAGGTAACACAAATTTTAAGACAAAATACTTTGCTATTTCAATTACACCTATAACTTCAGCATGACTTGCTATTTCTTGGAAAATTCACCAACCATTTTTTTAATAATTCTATCATCAACAATAGTATCACAAAATCAGACTACAAAAAATGCTTGATTACTAATTTCCGATTAAGCAAAAAGTCACTCACTTATTTGTTACCGGTGGCAAATCTGTAGGGGGTCTGCAGCAACCTAAATTCTTGCCTCCTCAGAAGAAAGAATTCGACTGAGGGGCATAAAGCAGAAGAGACTGAGGCAAGTTTTAGAACAGGTGTGAAAGTTTATTTAAAAACTCTAGAGCAGAGACTGGGCACGGTGGCTCACACCTGTAATCCCAGCACTTTGGGAAGCTGAACCGGAGGATCACCTGAGTTAAGGAGTTCGAGACCAGCCTGGCCAACAAGGAGAAACCCTTTCTCTACTAAAAATACAAAAATCAGCCAGGTGCGGTGGCAGGCGCCTGTAATCTCAGCTACTCGGAAGGCTGAGGCAGGAGAATCGCTTAAACCTGGGAGGCGGAGGTTGCAGTGAGCTGAGATCACACCATCCCACTCCAGCCTGGGGGACAAGAGCAAGACTTCGTCTCAAAACAAAACAAAACAAAAAACTCTAGAGCAGAAACCAAAGGAAGGAAATACACTTGGAAGAGGGCCCAGCAGGCAACTTGAAAGACAAGTGTGCGGTTTGACCTTTTGACTTGGGGATTTAAACGTTGGCATGCTTCTGGGATCTTGTGTCCCTTCTCCCCTGATTCCACCCTTGGGGCGGGGTGTCCGCATATGCGATGGCCTGCTAGCACTTTGGAGGGGAGCATGCGCAGTGTGTTTACTGGAGTTGTACACATGCTCATTTGAGGCATTCTTCTCTTACCAGCTGAATGCCCCTAGGAGGTCATATACCAGTTTAACTCTGCCATTTTGCCTCTTAGTGTGCATGCTTGAGCTCACTTGCCTAGCTCCTGAGATCTTATCAGGAAGTTGCTGATCACCAGTTTCAGGTTTTTTTCTATCTTTAGGGAGACTGCTTTTCCCTGCCAGCTGTGACAAGTTACTATTTTAGAGAGACAGTTAACAACCACCTGACCATCACCTGATGGTCGCCTGACATTCTTAGTTGGTTGCGGGGGTGCCTCTCCTGCCCTGTTCATGTCTGACTGGCTACCTATTAGCCACCTATGTTACAGTTACCAGTAATAATATAATTTTTCTTTCCCCCGAGACGGAGTCTCGCTCTGTCGCCCAGGCTGGAGTGCAGTGGCCCGATCTCGGCTCACCGCAACCTCCGCCTCCCAGGTTCACGCCATTCTCTTGCCTCAGCCTCCCGAGTAGCTGGGACCACAGGCGCCTGCCACCACGCCCGGCTAATTTTTTGTATTTTTAGTAGAGACGGGGTTTCACCGGGTTAGCCAGGATGGTCTCGATCTCCTGACCTCGTGATCCGCCCGCCTCAGCCTCCCAAAGTGCTAGGATTACAGGCGTGAGCCACCGCGCCTGGCCAGTAGCAATATAATTTAATTTCTAATGATGGCTGTGTTTAGCCGTCAGCTAACAACATGCCTGGAAATTTAAAAATCAGCTCCTGTGAGCTGTTAGGAGCCAGTTCTAGTTCGCTACTGCTCCCCGCCACCCTCTGTAGCTACATTGCCTGACTCCATTTGCCTTCCAGGATGCCCCACCTCCTGCCTCCCACCCACCTACACAGCCCATGTGACCAGGACCCCAACCCCAAACAGGGGAGAAAAACTGGGGTACTGATCTTAAGAATGTGGAAGATAAGGAGTATACTTCAGAATGATCCACCTGAGTTTGGGGGAAGATACCTCCAATTTTAGGGATCTTAAATTGGTAGATTGGTGGAGATGACAGCATTAAATACTGGTTGGGAGCACATTTCTGGGTCTGCTGCTGGGCTTGAATCCTGTTTCTGTCTCTCATTGGCCATATAATCTTCAGCAAACAACTCAATCTCCCTGTGCCTCAGTTTTCTATGAGGATAATAATGACATCTGCTTCATAGGGTTGTAAAGATTAAATTAGATAATCGATTAAAACTTTTAACATGGTGCTTGGCACAGAGTAAGTGCCTAATACATATTCGTTATTAGTAGTCGTATTTATTACTATTTAACTGTTACTAAATATTTAACTCTTCATAGTAGCATTTAACTATTACCATTTTGTTATTTAACTATTAAATAATAAAAGTTGTTTGTTGGCTACTATTACTTTTTACATTTGGAAAATATATACAGCCAGTGTTTTCATGCTTTTAGGGTTCTAAAGGCTTCAGCATGCTTAATCTGCTGGAAGCCTCATAGCGACCACAGGACAGAGTCATTATATGATTATGAGTATGATTCTCCATTCATTGTGGTCTGTGTTCCGTGGGCAAAACTGAGACTCTGAGAGGCTGAATGATGGCCTAGGGCCACAAGCTGTTGGCTAACCAGTCAGAGCTGGGTCCAAGGCTTCTGTTCTCCTTCAGCTGCTTCAAAGCCTTTAATGGTCATTCTATGGGCTCCATAAATACTTCAAACAGTAAGAATTGGAGGTGCCACTACTGAGCTATGAGCCTCTTGACTTGGGGTTTCTTTTTTTTTTTTTTTTTTTTTTGAGACAGAGTCTCACTGTCACCCAGGCTGGAGTGCAGTGGTGCCATCTCGGCTCACTGCAACCTCTGCCTCCTGGGTTCAAGAATTATCTGTCTCAGCCTCCCGAGTAGCTGGGACTACAGGCTCACGCTACCACACCCGGCTGATTTTTGTATTTTTAGTAGGGATGGGTTTTCAACATATTGGTCAGTCTGGTCTCGAACTCCTGACCTCAGGTGATCCACCCACCTCGGCCTCCCAAAGTGCTGGGATTACAGGCGTGAGCCACTGTACCCCGCCTCAACTTGGGGTTTCTAGCCAGTTCATTAGATTGGATTATCTTTGGATTATTCTGTAAATAAATATTCATATGTGGTAAAAATGGTAATTCCAGAAAACCGTAACCTAGGAAAGTAGAGTTTTTTCCCTCCTACATTCTTGGCTAGGTGGCATTCTATCAGACTGCATCAAAGAAACTGGAGATGATCTCCTATTTTTCATCTTTTCCCCACAAAAGAGGAGTGACAATGACCTGCTCCCCTGAATATATAGGGAGGGATCTGACTCTGTCCATCTTGCTCTGGGGAGAAGGTTAAAAGCACAGAGCTTCCCTATGTCTGGGTCACAGTTTCACAGTTGTGGCTAGACATATGGTTTTCACAAGGAAACAGGGACTGTCAGATTGACAGAGATCAAGTTGGATAACTCCTTGTTGGAGGGCGGTATGGGACAACTGGCACTGTCTTACAATGCTGAAACGGATTTCAAGTTTTCCGAAGGGAAACTTGCCACTATTCACCGAAATTAAAAACATATACCCTTTCTAATCAGCAGTTCTACTACAAGAACTACTTTCTCAAAGACATGCTCTTGTATGAAAAATAAGGGATCTAAGCTGTTTCTTTGCACCATTGTTTGTAATAGGGAAAGAAAAACTAGAAACAATCTGAGTGTCCACCAGCAGAGACTTCTAAATAAATTGCAGCCCTTCCAAACAAGACAACACTGTGCAGCCGCTAAAAAGAATGTACTCGATTTCTATTAGGTTGGTGCAAAATTAATTGCCGTCTCAGCCATTGAAAGTAGTGGCAAAAACTGCAATCACTTTTGCACCAACCTAATATATACTGATATAGAATAATTTCTAAGATATATTAAGTACCAAAGCAAGAGGGGATAATACATATTTATAAACATATAAACTATTTCTGGAAAGAGGAATAAGAAACTAGAAACAAGAGAACTGGGTAATTAGGACATGGGAGAAAAGGAGACTTTCTATATAGTCTGTAGGAAATCTTTTGAATTATATTTCATTTGCACGCATCGTATGTTCAAAATAAATGCATTTTTGTATACAAGTTGGTGAAGGGACCTGTTTAAAAAAAAGATGTTTCCAGCTAGGCGCAGTGGCTCATGCCTGTGATCCTAGCACTTTGGGAGGCCAAGGCGGGCGGATTACCTGAGGTCAGGCGTTCAGGACCACCCTGGCCAACATGGTGAAACCTGTCTCTACTAAAAATATTTAAAAAAAAAAAAAAAAAAAATTAGCCAGGCATGGTGGCAGGCACCTGTAATCCCAGCTACTCAAGGCTGGAGAATTGCTTGAACCCAGGAGGAGGAAGTTGCGGTGAGCTGAGATCGCACCACTGCACTCCAGCCTGGGCTATAGAGCGAGACTTCATCTCAAAAAAAAAAAAAAAAAAAAAAAAGATGTTTCCATGTGACAGCTGTGTTTCCTCTGGTTTGAGGCAGTGGAGTGGTGATTAGAAAGGCTAGGAAGGAAGGATGGGCTCAGCTCCTGATCTTCCCCGCTCATACTGAGACCTGACTCTCCACAGCAACAGGCGGAGGTGGCCCACGTGTCCCAGACCCAGGAAGAGAAGCTGGCAGCTGCCCTCAGGGTGGAGTTACACAACACTTCGTGCCAAGTCCAGAGCCTCCAGGCTGAGACAGAATCCTTACGTGCCCTGGTAAGTGGGCCAAGGAAAGACCTGGCATCCCTGTGCTAATTTTAACTGTCTACTGTCAAATTCCAGTATTATGGACCATAGTTTCCAGGGGATTCCCATCTCACAGCATGAGTTTTGAGGCCTGAAATGTCTTCTGACTCTCAAGGATCATCAGATACTGAATCACAGCACGTGCAATAGACACTGTAGTGCCCCCCTGAAATCTCTCTTACCAGGCTGCTGCTATAAATGTTGGCTGTTAACATCCACAGCCTTTTCAGGTGCCCCACTGCTCCAGAGACCTGCCCTTACCCACACTGAGGACACCTGGCCCAGGAAGTTAGGCCCTGCCCCGCCAGCCCTCAGCTCTGACTGAGAGGGGGTTTTAAAAGCCCAGCCATCTTGCTTCAACATGGAACTAGCTCCATTCTGTAGAGCTCTCCATAGGACCAGGCTGTAGCCAGATTCCGGAGACCACATCCTCGCTTAGTGCCTTCCTCTGCCCTGTCCTGCTTTCCTCACTCTCCCTTTTCCTGAGAGTACTCCTTAATGATTTGCGAGTTCCAGGATCCCTAACTCAGGCTCTGCTTCTGGAGAACCCAACCTGAGACATCTAGTAAGCTCTCAGACTCACTGTGATTTGCAAGCACATCTCTTTTATCATTAATTATTATTGATTAAAATATTGTTAAAATAATCAATAAAATGTATTAATAATGAAGCAATCCACCCTCTGACCTCTGGGATGGACTGAAGTTCTATTTGGGTGTTAAACACAGCTCTTCTTAGACGTCCCCTCCAGGAGGTCATTTGCACTATTCTAACTACAGCTTTGTTGGTGCAAATCAAAGGTTGGCCCATGTAATCCTTGTGCAGCTGAGATGGCCTGGAGTCAATGAGGTGCATGATAGGATGTAGGTCAGTGCAAGCATGTAGGAGAAAAAGATCTGGGGATCTGAGGGGAGGAAAATCAAGAGCAATAGAGTCAGAAGGGCTCAGCTCCTCCATTTATCCCTTGGGTAAATAGGCAAATCCCTGAACCACAGTTTACTCTTCTGCAAAATGGGTATGACAGTCACAGCCCAGCCCACTTCTCAGTGATTCTAGGAGGATCCAAGGTGTGGATGCACATGAGCACGCTCTTCTGACTTTTAGCATTACTTTGAGAACTTGCTAGTTCCTGGAACTGTGCCAAGTGCTTTGGGAACATAAAATGAATTAGATACGGTCCCTGGCTCCAAGGAGTTAATGTGGCTTCCGGGGAGGAGCTGATATAAATGTGAGGGTGTGGCAGGTGGGAGACGGCACCCCTGCTGTGGGTGTCAGGGAGTCAGGGGGTAGACTTCGTGGTGGGTGCTCTACTCACTCACTAGCTGTGTGACTGAGCAGAGCTTTCATTTTCTCACTTGTAAAGTAAGGATCTATTTTGACTGTCATATCTTCTACTGTCTCAGTAGGTTAAAACAACAGTGAATCACTTCTTCTCTCATTCTGTGATTTAGGCAGAGTTCAGCAGGGATAACTCCTCTGTATCATGTGGCCTCTGCTGGGGCTGGACACCCAAAAATGACTTCTTCACTTAGCTTGTCTGGTGACTCCATTGTGCATCTCCTTTCTCTCTCCCTGTGACCGCTCCATGTAGCCGGCTTAGACCTCCTCATACCCTGACAGCCTGACATAGTCAAACTTCTGATATAGCACCTGAGTGAGCACAGAAGCTACCAGGCCTCTTAACACCTGGGCTTGAAAGTCTCTGCACATCACTTACACCACATTCTAGTGGTCAAAGCAGTCACCAGACTATCCTAGATTCAACGGGGAGAGAAATAAACTCAACCTCTTGATGAGACAATGGCAAGGTCACATTGAGAAAGCGATTGTGGAGTGGAGATAATTGTTGCAGCTGCCAATGCAAGTGTGAGCCACGTCAGGATAGTAATAGAATTTACCTCATAATGTCATTGAGATGATTGATAATGTATGTCAAGCCCTCAGCACAGTGCCTGGCACTTAGTGAGCAGTCAATAAATGCCATCTATTATTAATTATCATATAAAATTGCTATACTAACTACTAGAATAGTAACTCCAAGTTGGCATCACCAGCCACCTGGTCACCTCACTTCAACCCATGGTCCTAACTATTGGGAAAAAATGGAAAAAGAATTTACACTCTCAACCAGAAAGCTTCAGAGTAGTGGCATTCTTTCTATGCCCATGGCCCAGAACAGGCTGCTCTGTTCCCTGCTGGTTCTGGTAGATTACTGTTCTGGTCACAGGGCCTTGCAGCCACGGTGAGGAGCATACACTGGGACAAAATAGGTAACAAACTCTCCTACAGTTTTCAGATACAGGAAGTTCATCCAGCCATTCCTGTTATTCTCAGTCAGAGCGATCTGTGCACACAAAAGGCCCCCACAGCTTACATAAACTTCAGACGGCCAAGCTGGCGAGACTTTCGGCCCCCTTTGCCAATAAGGCACTATTTGCATTGGAAGCTAGGCACGAATAATGGTACTTGAGACCTGCTGAACTCTGTGTCCAGTCAACTCAAATCAGGAATGGAATTCAAGGCCAGAAGTCACAGAAGGTCACTCTTTTACTTTCTGGAGGGTTTTGCAATTCTAGAAAGTCCTTCAAATCTCTAGAGACCTGCAGAGTAAGCGTGCTTCTGTGACCTCAGTTTGTTTGCTGGTGCTGTCTGTGTGGCTGACCGAGCCCGCGTGCTGCCTGCAGCAGTAGCCTGGTCATAGTCGCTCAAGCTCAAGCATCTCCGGGAGAACCAGGCATTCTCTTTCTGCCAGAGTATCAGGGACTTCGGTAGGGAAGCTGGATTTGGACTTTAAGGTTAAGATGGAAGACACATATAACCTTTGGCTGGGGTTCCAGTGAATGCCCTGTTGGCAGTGGGTCCTAAGTCACCAAGGAAAAACCTCAGGCCACATGAAGAACTCATCTAGAAGATGGAGAAAAACTACAGACAGATGATCCAACCATGATTCTGTGAAGCGTGTTCCCAAATCACAGATGTTACAAATCCAATGTCAACAATAACTAGTCACAAATTAAGTACTTTCATGTATAAACAAAGAAAGAAAACCCAGGGAGGTTGGAACAAATGATGCTCAAAGTCAAGGTGGCCATTTCTGCATCCTCACTGCTATAGAAAGGTTTTCAGATTCTATTAAATAATAACCGTAGACCAGACACTGATCTAGATTTATTCTCTAGTGATCACATTTTGCCTCTTACAAATATGCCTCAGGTAGATGAGAATCTGACTCAACATTCTCATATCCTGTGGAATTAAGAAGATTTAAATAGCAGTCATGATTTAAGATGGTGTCATGACAAAGAATTTTCTATTTCATCCACAGTGGTCATAAGGGTGTAAAAAATCTCCTCCTGGAGGGCAGGGTACAGAATCTTGTTTCATCAAAATTTAATTAAATCCAATTTAGAAAGTTTTTTTGTGTGTGTGTTATATTAAAAAGCCAGATGCTAAAGGATAGACGAACCATAAATGAAACTATTAGAAAATGTTAAACACAGACATAGCTTTTTAAAGGGGTTTATTGATCAGCTCTGTAGTCTTCAGGACATGGTGCATGGGAAGATGAGAAGAACGAAGTTTCCAGTCTAATGGGGAGACACAGGTATTGCAATAAGTGTAACCATAATACAAGTGCTATCATCCAGGGCAACCTACACATACCAAGAACCTATTCTGTGCCAGGCCCTGACTTGTGTGCTGGGACTAAACAGACTTGGTTCCTTCCAAGTCTCACCATCTGGTGGAAGAGACATGCCCATAAGCAAGCTTAGCCCACTGTGGTAAGTTTAAGAGCATGCATGAGCTTGGGGAGCCATGGAAATACAGAGGGTCTCCTAACCTAGCTTGGTGATGGTAGCAGCAGAGGAGTTTCAAAGACAGCTTCCTGGGGCAGATTACCTCTGAGCTTGGACTTGGGGATGAGTAGGAGTGAGTGAGGTGAGGATGCTGGAAGGAATGGAGGAGCATGGTGCAGGTGGAGGAAACAACACAGACCAAATAAACTCCAAGACTGGAAGTGTTGATGCTGCCGTAGGGTGGGGATAAAGATGGAAAGATACTGGGCCAGCTGTGTGAGCTGTATTAGGGGCCCTGGGGAGCCATCAATGGAGTTTAAGCAGAGGAGATACAGGCCCAGGTTTAGGCTTTCGACAGAGCACTGTGGCTATTTGTGTGTGGAACTCAGGAAGAGGAGGAACTAGAGGTGGGGAGATGAGCTAAGAGGCCACTGAGGGTACCACAGGTGAGAGGTGACAAGCTTCCAATCCCAGGCCATGGTGGCTGCATAATGTGAAAACTTCTCAAGAGGTACAAGAAGCAGGACTCATAATATACAGGAAGCCGTGATGGTTGCATTTGGAAGAAGAGAACGAAGGAAAGCAGGAACACATCTTTCCCCAGTTTCTAGCTCACATGGGTTCACCAGTTGAAGCTTAGACTAGGAGGAGCCAGCAGGTTCAGGAGGCAGCCAGTGGCTTCATTTTGGACACCTTGATGTGAGGTCTGAGTATATATTTCCAGTAAGAAGTTCAGTGGCAGGTCCATAGCTACTGAAGGAAAGATTGGTGGTGGAATTACCAACGCAGGACGTGGCCTGGAGACGACTGTTCAAATCATGAGTATGATGGAGACCAACATAGACCTAGGACGCGCTGCTCAGAAAAAAAGCAGGCTCAGGGTGGGCACTGGGGAGCCCACAGTGAGGGGACGGCAGAGGAAAAGGGATAGGCAAAAATGTGCTACTAAAACACCAAAGGGGAAAATGCTGAGTATATAAAGGCCAGAGACATTCATTCTGAGGACAGTGATCTGGGAAAGAATGCTGGAGGAGATTCTAGCCAAATGATGGATGGGGCTTCCGCAGCACAGGGAGAAGGGGTCCCCCGGGGAGTGAAAAAATCAGAAGAAAAAGCCCCGGAGAACAAGATTTCTTTGAAGAAACACCTGCAAGCTGCCTCCCATTTGTCTTTCTCAATCCCTCTCTCTCTTGCTCCACTCCTCTCTCACACCCCCTTTCTTTTCTCCCTCCCTCTCTCCTTCTCTTTTTCACCTCCCTCACCCTCTCTCCCATCAAAAAGATCATTCAATCAGACTAATCGACAGTCTGACCTGAGTGGGATTCCTTATTTTTGCCACGGAGCCACTAAGAATAATAACCCCCGTCAGCCTCCATAACTGGCAAGGTCCCTGCCACAGGGGGAATAGTCCAGGCTACCACCAGCCCCTGCCACTGCTCTGCACACCTCTCTCTTCAAGGGCCCGGCCTGTCGTCCTCGGGTTTGGACCAGGTTCGCTCTTTTGCAGAAACGAGGCCTGGAGAACACCTTGCACGATGCCAAGCACTGGCATGACATGGAGCTCCAGAACCTGGGCGCTGTGGTCGGCAGGCTGGAGGCGGAGCTCAGCGAGATCCGCGCGGAGGCGGAGCAGCAGCAACAGGAGCGCGCGCATCTGCTGGCCCGCAAGTGCCAGCTGCAGAAGGACGTGGCGTCCTACCACGCCCTGCTGGACAGGGAGGAGAGCAGGTAAGCCTCGCTTCTGCGTCAATAAGGGATGCATATTCATGGCTTTAAAAATAATTATTTTCCAAACACTGTAGAAGTATTTAAGAAATCACCCCAGACTTCCTCTCACATAGGCACCCATTCCCACAGCCTAGCTGTGTCCTTCCTTTCCTAGCCACATACAAATTATATATATAATATATATTCACATACTAATACATTTTCTATATGTATGCATATTTATGTATGTATATATACACACGTATGCGTACATATATACACACATACATTCACACACATGTGTATACCTAGGATGTACATAATAGCTGTTAGGAATGTTTCAGTTGTTTGTAATAGAACCTAATTAATGAGGCTATAAACCAGTGCTCCTGAAACTAATGTGCACTCAAAACCCTGGGCATCTTTTTTTGGGGGGGGGGTGCGGGGATACAGGGTCTCGTCTCGCTGTGTTGCCCAGGCTGGTCTCGACTCAAACCCCTGGGCTCAAGTGATCCTCTCACCTAAGCCTCCAGAATAGCTGGGATTACAGGTGTGAGCCGTGACACCCCGGCTGGGCATCTTTTTAAAATGCAGATTCTGCTTCAGTACATCTGCAGTGGGGTCTGAGAGTCTTCCTTTCTAACAAGCTCCCAGGGGGTGACTATACTGCTGCTCCACAGACCACACTCTGACTAGCAAAGATGTGTAAACCATTTATTTAAGAGTCCCAGAAATAGGTGATCTAGGCTGTTCAAAGATTTCGGTAAGGACTCAAGCTTTTTTCATCTTTCTAACATACCGTGATAACATTGGCTTTTTATCTTTGTTACCACATGCCAGCCACAGATCCAAATATCACATCCTCATTCATGGCCAGAAGTGGGAGAGAAGAGGCAGCAGCAAAAAAAAAAAAAAAAAAAAAAAAAAAAAAAAAAAAAAAA